>NC_081408.1:16380487-17001767 GCF_030272615.1 Cryptomeria japonica | reverse complement strand
GAGGGAGAGAAGAAGAGAAAGAGGGATGGGGTATGGAGGAAGGGAGAAGGGGAGAGAGAGAGAGAGAGAGAGAGAGAGAGAGAGAGAGAGAGAGAGAGAGAGAGAGAGTGAGATAGTGAGAGAGACCTTGTATGCATTTGAGAGGGAGAGACGATACACTTACATGTGTATATATATGTTTAATATATTAAATGTATATAAACATATTATATATACAATGTCATATTATACATATATTATATGAATATACACATATTATACATAGAATATCATATTATACAATAGTGCGTACGCACTGTGTAGAGTAAAGATAGCGCGTACGTGCTATTTAAAGGGAAACGAGCGCGTACGCGATTTTTAAACCATAAGTACCCCGTACGCGCTTTTGACTTTTTAGGCCTGGATGACAAAGCTACGGATTGGAAGTTTGATTTCCCTCCATTTCTCTCATTTTTGACATGTTTTACTTTATCAACTTGGTTTATCGACTTTGTCATCATCAGGTTTACACTTCATAAAGTGGGTATTTCTAAAATTGCCACCATATTTTCACCCATCTTCTGAGCTTTCTAACCATATAATTTTTTTTCAATTTGAACAACAATAACATATTATTTTTGAATTTCTTTTACCAGTGTCTCCATAGTTCTCACAGACAGAGGTGCACCATTTTTTGAATAACTTTTGATATACTTATCCAAATTTAAAAAACTTTTTATATTATTGTAGTGCACTTGATTCTTTACAATTTTAAAAAAATATATATATTTTCGATTTGTTTAGTGCAACTTATGCTTCACACGTGAACAGGTACCGAATTTTCAGGATGTGCTCGATTGGAAAAATCATTAAAAAAAAATACTCAACAAAAAAATACACATCTTCTAGTGCTCACTCTTAACTATCTTTTTGCCAAAGGATTTGTCAAAATACTAAATCTAACTATGACTTTTTTGATGCACACGTCAGACACTATGTTATGTTTTTCAGAAGAAAAAAAACAGGGTCAGTTTTTCGTGCCTGAAGGATTTGACCCCCTTAATCTTATCCAATTTTGAAAAATTTTAGTATTTTGGAAACTAGATTCAGAGTACTACAATATTTGTTCTTTGATTATCTTCATATTTTGAGTGGATGACTTTCAAATTTTGCCTCTAAGTTCAGGTTCACCTGATTTCAGAAAAAAAAAGTGTCCACTTATACCCCCCTTTTTGACCACCATCTTTGTGCACTTACCCATGCATCTTACAACAACATGTGGTGCATACATGATTAATATTAATATAAAAAGGTTTTGTCATTTCAAAAAATCTTTGAGAAATTCTTATTTGAGGAAACTTTTGAAGGAATCTTTCATAAAATTTAGTTTGAGTCATATCCAAATAGTGTTTGGCATGTGGCTCGTGATTTTAGACCCAATTCGCCTTCTAACAACATCTCTTTGGTTGGGCGAAACTCTTGTGTTGTCATGCCAAAAATTTTCAATTAATGTTCTTAGTGCATCAACAAAAACCTTGTTGTTGCATGGTAGTCTACCCGAGAATGCCTAAAGAGAATTATTGTTAGGTTCCTCTATTTTTTCCCACCTCTTTAATGCTTTACTTAATGTTTTTCTACTAACATTTAGTGACTTACTTGTATTGCTTATCAAACAATCTTTTTTTATTTTCTTGCTCATTATGGTTGATGTGATGACATGTCGAGTAGCATTAGAATCTTTAGTACGTGATTTTGAACCAATAGATTGACATGCATCAAATAGATTTCTCACAATATTTCTTTCACTGTTACTTTTAGATGATCTTAGGCCTAGAATTTTCATTGTCTCTCTAAAATTCAACTTTTTAATCATTTGAATAATTAATTGACATCTTGCGGTTTGATTTAAGTTTTCAAAATAGTTTTGCCATATTCTTTTAACCATTCTCCTACAATTTCATTCATTCATTTTATTGGGCATTGGCTTCAATATATTCTCATCAATGCCAATTAGATACTTTGGTTTCCTACGAATGATTCTAGGAGGTGTTAACATCGGTGCATTATGTACATTCAATTCATCAAATAGAGAAGGTGTATGTTCATCATTTAATTGATTATTCAATGCGGTATCTTCTTCAATTGCATTAGGTTCATACGGTAAATCAAATGTCTCTTTTTCAATTGCATTAGGTGCATTATGTTCGTTTGGTAAATCGAATTCAGATGTTGAGGATGACATACCTTCTTCTCCCATTGTTCTTATGTCACGTAATTTCTTCATACGCTGCCTTTGTCTTTCCTTTTCAACCTCTCCTTGTTCCATTGTTCCTCACTTGTTCTTTCCCATGGTTGATATTGGCTGTCCCAAATAAAATCATATTACATATATAGATAAACAAAAGTTCATAAACAAACAAATAACCATAAATATACATCTTATCACTATTTTTTGGAATCGAACTATTAAACAATCACAGTACTATTGACAAAACTAATAAGAACAACAATTCAATTATTTAAAATCATGCAAAGCAAAAAATTCACTTACTTCTATGTATAAAATAGTGATAGAAGTGCAGACACAGTTCCAGTGGGGCCTTCAACGACCTCAAAAACTTCTTCTAAGGTCGTTGAGGCTCTTGGGCAACTAAAACTATGTCTATGTACAGTATATGCACTACATTAATAACCGTGTACGCGTTGTTAGTCCATAAAAAGTTGGCAAGCCCAACGGTATTTTTTTTCCCATTTTGTACTAATAAGTAGCGCGTATGCACTCCTAAGCCTAAAAAATGTTATCACAGGGTAGCGAATAATGGGCTCAGTGCCCCGTACATGCTTACAAGTAATAAGTATCGTGTATGTGCTCCTACACCTTAAAAAAAAGTTATGGCAGGGTAGTGAACTAATAGGTTCAATACCATTACGTGCTATTGGTAGTAGAAAAATGTGAATGAAAAGGGAGGGAGGGAGAGAGAGAGAGAGAGGGAGAGGGGGGGAGGGAGAGCGAGAGGGAGAGGGGGGGAGAGGAAGAGCGAGAGAGGGAAGGAGGGAGAGAGAGAGAGGAAGGAGGGGAGGAGAGAGAGGAAGAGAGAGAGAGGGAAGGAGGGAGAGGGAGAGAGAGGGAGAGAGAGAGGGGGGGAGGGAAGGTAAAGAGAGGGAGAGAGCGAGAGGGGGGAGAGAGGGAGAGAAGAGGGGGGAGGGTGGGAGAGAAGAAGGGGTATGGAGAAAGAGAGAGGGAAAGTAGGGGGAGGGAGAGACAAGGAGGTAAGGAGGGAGAGGGAGAGAGGGAGAGAGAGAGGGGGGGAGGGAGGGAGAGGTAGAGGGATGGAGGGAGAGAGAGAGAGAGGGGGGGAAGGGAGGGAGAGAAGAAGGGGTATGGACGAAGGGAGAGGGAGAGAGAGAGAAGAAGTGAAAGAGGGATGGGGTATGGAGGAAGGGAGAAGGAGAGAGAGAGAGAGAGAGAGAGAGAGAGAGGGAGAGAAGAAGGAAGGGGAGGGAGAGGAAGAGAGATTGAATCCAGGATACAATATGACCTTTAGATCATAATATGACTCCTAACAACATCTAAGGGGTCATAGGGTGTCCTAAGGGGTCATATGACACTATATTATCCCTTAGCACACCATAGGACCTATAACAACACCAAATAGTGTCCTAAGGGGTCATAGAACACCATATGACCCTTTAGAACACCATATGGTGTTGTTATGGGTCATTGGTGTCTTGAGGGGTCATATAGCATCCTATGACCCCTTAGGACACCATATGGTGTTGTTATGGAGCATATGGTGTCTTAAGGGGTCATATGGTGTCCTAAGGGGTCACAAGATACCATATGAACTCTTAGGAAACAATACGACCTCTAATGACACCTAAGGGGTCATATGGTGGGCTAATAAAATGATACATTAAATTTAAAGTTATGAATATAACATCAGTAGTTTAGTTTTGATATAGCTAAGTTAGACTATTATCATCATAAGAGAGACTCCAAGTGAACAAACAACGAGGCTTCACTAAAAATAAAGTGTAAGAGCTTGAACTAACCCTAAGAGTACTACCTAAGTTCTAAAACATATGATGTTATTAAATTTGCAAGGTTATAGGGCTGATCTCGATTGTGACTATAGGAATTATAGAAGAGGAGAAAGAGGGAGGGAGAGAAGAAGAGAAAGAGGGATGGGGTATAGAGGAAGGGAGAAGGGGAGAGAGAGAGAGAGAGAGGGATGGGGTATGGAGGAAGGGAGGAGGGGAGAGAGAGAGAGAGAGAGGGAGGGAGGGAGAGGGAGATAGTGAGAGAAGGAGAGAAGAAGGAGGGGGGAGGGAGAGGAAGAGAGATCGAATCTAGGACACAATATGACCCTTAGAGCACAATATGACCCCTAACAACATCTAAGGGGTCATAGGGTGTCCTAAGGGGTCATATGACACTATATTATCCCTTAGCACACCATAGAACCTATAATGACACCAAATAGTGTCCTAAGGGGTCATAGAACACCATATGACCCTTTAGAACACCATATGGTGTTGTTATGGGTCATTGGTGTCCCGAGGGGTCATATGGCATCCTATGACCCCTTACGACACCATATGGTGTTGTTATGGGTCATATGATGTCTTAAGGGGTCATATGGTGTCCTAAGGGGTCACAAGACACCATATGAACTCTTAGGAAACAATACGACCTCCAATGACACTTAAGGGGTCATATGGTGGGCTAATAAAATGATATATTAAATTTAAAGTTATGAATAGAACATCGATAGTTTTGTTTTGATATAGCTAAGTTAGACCATTTTCAACATAAGAGAGACTCCAAGCGAATAAACAATGAGGCTTCGCTAAAAAGAAAGTGTAAGAGCTTGACCTAACCCTAAGAGTACTGCCTAAGTTCTAAAACATATGATTCTATTAAATTTCCAAGGTTATAGGACTGATCTCGATTATGACTATAGGAATTATAGAAGAAGAGAAAGAGGGAGGGAGAGAAGAAGAGAAAGAGGGATGGGGTATGGAGGAATGGAGAAGGGGGGAGAGAGAGAGAGAGAGAGAGAGAGAGAGAGAGAGAGAGAGAGAGAAGGAGGGGGGAGGGAGAGGAAGAGAGATCAAATCCAGGACACAATATGACCCTTAGAACACAGTATGACCCCAAACAACATCTAAGGGGTCATATGACACTATATTATCCCTTAGCACACCATAGGACCTATAACAACACCAAATAGTGTCCTAAGGGGTCATAGAACACCATATGACCCTTTAAAATACCATATGGTGTTTTTATGGGTCATTGGTGTCCCGAGGGGTCATATGGCATCCTATGACCCCTTAGGACACCATATGGTGTTGTTATGGGTCGTATGGTGTCTTAAGGGGTCATATGGTGTCCTAAGGGGTCACAGGACACCATATGATTTCTTAGGAAACAATACAACCTCTAATGACACCTAAGGGGTCATATGGTGGGCTAATAAAATAATATATTAAATTTAAAGTTATGAATAGAACATCATACAATAGAAATCAGTAGTTTAGTTTTGATATAGCTAATTTAGACCATTGTCAGCGTAAGAGAGACTCCAAGATAACAAACAACGAGGCTTCGCTAAAAAGCAAGTGTAAGAGCTTGACCTAACCCTAAGAGTATGTCCTAAGTTCTAAAACATATGATGCTATTAAATTTGCAAATTTATAGGACTGATCTCGATTGTGACTATAGGAATTACACACTTGATTTCTTTCATGGGTATGTACCGTTCCAAGCTGTTTGACAAGTGATGATCATCATACACTGCCACTGCCATGCATATAACAAACTTTAATTTCTTTAGGTGACAGGCATTGTGTAACAACATGGGAACTCTCACATACCCACCACTATCATTCTCCAGGAAATCATCTGTGTTACTCTTCCTCTTTCTCTTCCTACTAGTTGTTTCCTTCTGAAAAATATATTGTAGGTACTATGACTCATCATGTTTCTTTGTTGATACTATTTTCCACATCTTCTCTACTCATTAAAAACACATTCGAGAAGAATATTGTTGCAAGTTTCCTTATTTGTCATGGTAATGCACCCATGGTTCAATTTTGAACCCTATTCCTCCTATTCAATATACACACACAAATCCATCAGTCAATTTTCTTAAGAGATCATACATGATAAAAATCAAAGAGGAAGTTGCAGACAAGAAATAAATTCACTTACTTCTATAGAAGTGCAAACACAGATGCAGTGGGGTATGGAGGGAGGGAGAGAGAGAAGAAGAGAAAGAGGGATGGGGTATGGAGGAACGGAGAAGGGGAGGGAGGGAGGGAGAGAGAGAGAGAGAGAGAGAGAGAGAGAGAGAGAGAGAGAGAGAGAGAGAGAGAGAGAGAGACCTTGTATGCATTTGAGAGGGGGAGACAATACACTTATATGTATATATATATATACTTAATATATTATATATTATTATATACATATATATATAAATATTATATATTATATATATACACATTATATATACAATATCATATTATAGACATATTATATATTATATATATTATATGTATATACACATATTATATATACAATATCATATTATACAATAACGCGTACGTGTTGTTTATAGTAAAAAGAGCCCGTACGCCCTGTTTATAGGAAAAAGAGTGCGCACGCACTGTTTATAGTAAAAAGAGAACATACGTGCTTCTTACACCATAAGTACCCCATACACACTTTTTATACCATAAGTACCTCGTACGCGCTTTTGACTATTTAGGCTTGGAAATAGGCCTGGATGACAAAGCTACGGTTTGGAAGTTTGATTTCCCTCCATTTCTCTCATTTTTGACGTATTTTATTTTATCAACTTTGTCATCATCAGGTTTACACTTCATCAAGTGGGTATTTCTAAAATTTCCACCATATTTTCACCCATGTTTTGAGCTTTCTAACCATATAATTTTTTTTCAATTTGAACAACAATAACATTATTATTGAATTTCTTTTACCAGTGTCTTCATAGTTCTCATAGACATAGGTGCACCATTTTTTTAATAACTTTTGATATACTTATCCAAATTTAAAAATCTTTATATATTATTGTAGTGCACTTGATTATTTACAATTTTAAAAAAAAATTGTATTTTTGATTTGTTTAGCGCAACTTATGCTTTGCACATGAACAGGTACCTAATTTTCAGGGTGTGCTCAATTGGAAAAATCATTAAAAACAAATACTCAACAAAAAATTACAAAAAAATACACATCTTCTAGTGCAGTGTTAAATATGTTTAGAAGGATCTGGTTAAGCAAGTATTGTGCTACTCAGCCAGATCAAACCAATCCTATTATTTTCTAACAATTACAGCAGAATCAAATCCCTTAACCGGGTAAGCTCTAAAAAGCTTCAATGTATAAATCCTCTAACAGGGTGATCCATTAGTTTGGATTCAGAAATCCTCCACCGAGATTACTCCTAACAGGGTATAAGCTTATAATCAACCTTTGGGATCTCTAACAAGATTCACTCCTAGTAGAGCAATTTGTAGACCTTAATCGGTCAGTTATTTATTACTGCAGATAGTTAACATGTGAGTTCCATCTCATCGTAGTTTTTACCTATTTGGGTTTTTCATGTACAAACACTTATGTTATGGTGGATGTTTTACTTTTTGTGGATGTTGTTATATCATTTTGGACCGCATGCATTGTGTTTAAGAGTTTTGTTAAGTTCATCTACCGATTAGTGTTTGAAGTAGTTTTATTTTTGGTGTCACTGATTCACCCCCCCACTCTCAATGCTTTTCAAGTCCATCAATTGGTATTAAAGCCTAACTTCTTTGAAGCCTAATTGCTTAGAAGGGAGCCTTGAAACCATCATGAGGGACATGAGCTACTTCTAGATGGCTAGAGAGCTAGAAGCTAGCAAAAATGAGCTTGAAACCCTTACGGTCAAACTGAAAGCTTCACAAGTCAAAAGGAGAGAGCTAATCGAACAACTATTAGAGATATCTAATAATAGTTTTTCAAATGAAGCCAATATTGATGCCTTAGCAGAGGAAGTTGAAAAGTTAAACAGTGAGAAACTGAATCTGAGGATAGAGCTAGAAGGTCTCACTATCTACATGAGTCAGGAATTGGAAGCCAGAAGAGCTGCTAAAGATCTTATCAAGGAAAGAGATCAATAGATTGCCAAGATCAAGCGAAAAAATGTCACTATGCATGAGCATTTGGTTACTGAAAGAGAAGAAAAGGAGAACCTACAGCTAGATCTTGAACTTGCATCATCTCTAAGAGAGAACCTGTCAAAACATAATGAAGATCTCACAAGTCATCTTACTGAAGTCAATGAGAAATTGGAAAAGTTCTACCATGCTGGAAGAACAAATTCAATCACAAAGGATGAAGGGTGATATCTCTAGAATTGGTTTTCACACATCTGAAAAAGGTGAATCCTCTTGTACAAAGAGCAACACTCTTAAGAACAAATATGCTCCTAAGATCAATAAGCCTATCGGTAAGAAGGTATTTAAACCTATTTGTTTTGTTTGCCATAAACCTAGTCACACTGGAAATGTTTGTAGAGACAAACCTAACAGAAATGCAAGTTACAATACTAATGCTAGGTATGTGTCCAAGAAATTTGAAGGTCATTATTTCACATGTGGAATGTATGGACATAGATTTGTTGAGTGTAGATATGGAGCAAACAATCATGTACTGCACATGCATCCAAGACCAAATGGTGATCAGATGAGGAATTTTGATAACCAGGTAAACCTAAACTGGCAAAGACCCTACAGCAACCGGTTTAGTCCATTTGAGATGGAAAAGGTAACAAATGTTATTTGCACCATCTATAATAACTTTGGTCATGTGGCTATTAATTGCAGAAGAAGAACAGGAAGAGGAAATGCAGGACCTTGGAGATCATCTGGTATGGCCTGTTATCACTGTAACAAACCGGGGCACTTAGCAAAATTTTGTATATCAAGAAATAACAAACTAATCAATTCTTCTAAGGATCAGAAAGGAAAGCAGAAAGTTAATGTTGAAGAAACCAGAGAGGAAATGAATCGGATTTGGAAGAAGAAAAGTGATGACTCACTTGGAGAAGAAATTGTTCCTTCACCCAGTGAAGAGAACCCTACACCAGTGACTTAAGCCTTTTAATATGGCTAAGGGGAGCTTAACGGTCAAATTACCTCTAAACCCCTTGAGAAAAATGAGCGGTAAAATAATTTTGAAGCATGAAATTTTGGTAACTTTTTGTCAATATGTTATCAACCGGTTTTCTCCTTAAGCGATGAAATTAGGGTTTGTAACCCTAATAGGTAAGCATTTAATGCAGTAGATAAAAAGGATAAAAGCAAGTTTTTACTTTGTCATTTTTACCCTAACGCATTCGAGAATGAAATTTGGAGTGCTTGTTGAGATGAGAAAGATTGTTTTGTTGTCAATTGTCGAATTGCTCTTTGATCTGTATAATCAAGTTGAATTAAAGGTTGCAAAAAGCCGAATTGGTGTGCACTTGGGCATACTACCGGTAAAACAAGGTAGCATGCATAAGAAGAGGTATTTCTTTGAAAATCTTGCTTCAAAATCTTGTTCATCTACAATGGCATCATCTTCAAAATCTGTAGAGAGATTAATGATTACTTCTGATCCTATGGAAGTTGTAGTTGTTGAACAAATTGTGTCATACAATGCATTGTCACAAGTTTCGAGTGGAGTTTTGGTCAAAGGTGATTTATCTAGTTATATTGACTACAAGATAGAAGATCTAGGATCTCTATACATTTATACTCAGTTGAAATCACTTTGTGATGAGAACGGAAATATGGAAACAAAGTATGCTAGGGTTTTCATAATGCCACTTACTTTCTTGAATATTTTGAGGAAGAGCATATCATAATTATTTTGAGTTGGGTTCATGGTGAGAATGTGTATTTATAGAGAACTCACACAAATACTAAGGAATCCATTTAGGCTATAACTGGTTATTTCTCAACTAATGAAGTACCTATTCTAAGATGAATTTCAAAAGAGACTGTATTCTCACTAATCGGTTCAACATCTGACAAGCGTGCTTTTTCTGTTAACAATATCAAAGACCCTACTGTGAAGCTGGCAGCAATGGTGATAGGCTACCGAGTATTTTACTCCAGTAGACTAAATAGTGTTCCATCTGCAGCAGTACACACAACTTACAAGATGATAGCTAAAAATGCAAATTATGATCTTTGTGAGGCAATTAGAAGACAATTGTTTCTAAATTTGCAATCTATCAAAAAGGACAATAGTCTAAAGTTCAAGTATATTCAGCTATTGGTCAGGTTATTCTTTTATTTCCAGAACTTTCTACCGGGAATTGGAGACATTGAATGGTCAAAAGACCTACCAGTCACTGCACAAATCAAGAACAGCATTAAGGCTGTAAGAAATACTTTCCCCGCAGCTATGAATAAGTATTTTAATGAATTTCAGAAAAATATGGGCATGAGAATGAGATTACCAGAAGATGTTGTAAGAAACTTTACAAAAGACATAGTCTTTAATGTCACCACTGACTTTTGCTTGATGCAAGCAATTGAGCCTAGAGCAGAAGAAATGGAAGACATGAGTTATGAGGTGAACTATGATCTACTAGTTGGATATGCTAACAACCTATTAGCATCTCCTAAAGACAAAAACAAGGCAAATTTGGACATTGTGGAGGTCCAAGATGCACCAGCAGAAACCAATACTGCCCATGTTACTAATGTGAAAGGAAGGAAAAAGAAATCTGATGAAGCACCTCCAGTGATAAAGACTACAAGGGTGACTCAGAATATCCAAACCAAGAAGGAACCGGCACTTAAAGTCTATACAAAGAAGGAGAATGCACCAAAGAAGAGAAATCAAAAACTTATTCTCCAACCAGAATCTGAGGGTACAGATACTGAAGAAGAACCCAAGAAGATGAAGGCTATCGGTAGAGTAGCAAAAATAGTTAAGGAAGTTCCAAAGCAACTGTGCCTATTGATATAGCATCTTACAAGCCTGAAACCCATTTTGAAAGAACAATGAAGACGCTAGGGAGGAATAGGTTTGACAATGTCAAAGAGCATTTTGATTCCTTCACTGAAGATGAGAAGAAGCAAGTCATTGAATAAGTAATCACTCATTTGTATCATTACAGTAGATATCCACATGAACTGGAAAAGGATATCTCAAATTATTTATACACTATTCTTCTAGATAAATGGGAGGAAGCTATAAAATTAGAAAAAGAAATCATTGATGAGATATTTGTATAATATTTTCCTGAATTTTCTAAAGATGATATTAGTGCTTTAGTTGCTAGATACAAATCTCAGTTTATGTTCAAAGAAAGAAGATTGAAGCTACTCAGTGGAAAGAGGGAAATTCTTGAAACTGAGACCCATCGAATAGCCTATGAAATCAAAAATATGGAGGAACTCATTCATTCCTCTATGAATGAGGAAGATGTTGTTAATCAACCGAAAATGGATGAAGAAGAGATTATTCAAGTTGATGAGGTCTATCCTATCAAGAAGATGGATGACACCATTATTCATGTTGATGATGATGTTCAGGACACAGTTGATCTATCTGGAGACAACACTGCATCAAATATGGAGCCTCCTGAAATCATTGATACACAGGTTACCTTAGTTAAGGAACTCACAACTCAACTAAAAGTGGTCAATCCACCAGAAATAGAACAACTAGAGAAACCCCAATCTCCACTAGTCATTGAAGATAATAAGAAGGAGTCTACTGAAAAGGTTGTCACACAGTCCTTTGAAAAGGAAACGGAGAATAATTCAAATAAAGCGATCATTAAGGTTGTATCCTTTGAACCAGCAAAGCAAAGGCAATTTGATGAGGATGATGATGATTCTTTAAGTTTTTCAGGACCTATTGATGTGGACAAAATGAGTGCATCGAAAATGATGAACATTGCTAATGTCATGCAATATAGGGTGCATAAGAAGAGACTCAAAGAGCAAAGGATTGAGGCAGAGACAATTCAGACTGTAGTAGATATTTTGTCTGGTCTGCTACTGGACACTTGTACAGCACATCTGGCATCCCCTATTAGCAAACTTGGTCAGTTAGTTGCAGATGCATTTGATCAAATCTGATGAATACTAAGAGGGGTGAATTAGTATGCCAAAAAATACTATAAGCAAACTCTTAAACAGTTTAGCAGATAACCGGTGCAGCAGATTCACTAGGAAACCAGTTAAGATAAATGCAAACCAAATAGCAAACAAAGCATTCACCCACAAGAGCACAATCACCATAACACAAGATTTTTGACATGGAAACCCAAATGGGAAAAACCACAGTGAGCAAAAACCACAGTGAGCAGAAACTCACAAGTAACTATCTGCAGAATAGTAACCAGATCGGTTAAGATCAGACCAGTTAAGGTCATACAATGTTCTTCACTAGAACAGATCCAGTTAGGAATCTAGATCTCTATTAGGAGATAAGTCCTATTAAAGACTACCCGTTAGAGGATTTAAGATCCATAATTGTGAACCACCTTGTTAGAGGATTTACAAAGGCTTTGCTGAGCCTACCTGATTAAGGGCTTTAGACTTGTCGAAGATGTGAGTAATCAACAAGTGAATGATCTATCTAATAGCACAGTATGCTTAATTAGATCCTTGACAACTCCTTGTTAATTCTTTTTAGCATTACTTTAGTCTTCTATATCTTCACACTCTATCTCTTCACACAGACCCAACCTTCTCTTCAATGATCGCACATAACCTTTTCTTTTCTATCTCTCTCATGCAAAACCTAGACATGATGTCCTTATAAAGGAATCTGGTTTCATATTGGTCCAATAAGATTAGACTACAAGTTCCTAGGTACAGTGCATCTAGACACATTTGGTAACATGGCACAAAAACACCACCAAAGTGTCGGTGGATGATAACTCATCACACATTACAATAATACTGGTTGGTAACCCATCACAGATATATATCGGTTAATACAATATACCGATTACCATTTGTCAAAAATGAAGACTGGAAGATCGTAGTGTTCTGATCAAAAATTAACTACCGCTCGGGTCCTTTGTTCCGCTTGAGATCCTCGTACCGCTTGGGGTCTACATAGAATCTATGACCAGTAAACCATCTTCTGCAAAATATCGATAGTCTAAAGACTACACATGCAATGACATACAATATTAGTTGGAACAACTACCGGTTGAGCATAACTGATACATCAAGTAAGTGTGTGACCATCAATGACAATCAAAACATCATCAAAATACCAACAATCTCCCCCTTTGGCATTGATGGCAACACTTAGGAAAATTTTGACATCTAAGTGTTTTTACAAAAGAAAATGATGATACAATCAAAATTACTCCCCCTAAGCATATATACTCCTTCCTTTGCAAAAATTACAAGTGTGTGCATGAAATGGTAACATTCACCAAACTTTTAATGTACACTACTCCCCCTTTGTCAACAATGACAAAGTAATGCAAAGTATCCCCTATTTTCATACAATAAAACAGAGTAGATGTTCATGACAATAAGGAATGAAATTTCTCAAAAACAAGTTTAAAGTTCTGCACGAAAGTTTTCATGTCCAATGTCCATGACTCAAGTAACGAGGTAGCAATCTCACTTTCAGTCTTCATCTAGAATGTCAGTTCTTCCATTGCATCGATGGTACTCATCTCCTGACTTACCGTGATAGCTTCCAAGTTGAGAAAACTCTGAAGAACCTACAGTTTTGGCAATAGGAGCAGTTGAATCTCCTACAAATCTTGAGTCTAGTTGTTGATTTCTAATTCCATCTTGGCAGTCTAATGCTGAAAATGATGAACAGTTTGTCCATAGACAGTGAATAAATCATAGGGCATCTTGAAGTTGTAGATATATTCCTGAACTCCAATTGGAGTTGAGCTTTCTGTTTGAGCAAATCTTCACAAAACAGATGGGGTTGGCAGATTTTACTCAAAAGTAATTTACCCTCACTCATAGCAACACTAATATCATTCTTCTACTTCAGTAGTTGTGTCCTGAGTTCATTCATTTGCTTGACTAAGGCAATATTGAGTTCCTTTTCATGGTTCTTTCTTGCAGTTGCTTGAGCAACATCCTCCAAGCATTGTACCTAGTCCTCCACTATGGTAAAAAGAATTTTGAGCTTGGATAGAGAGGAGTCGGTACTGAGGAGGTTAGTACCAGGAATTAGACTGGTAAGGGTGTCAACAACAATTTGTATGACATCCTACTCTTTCTTCTTCCGCAATTCTTCCAGTCTCTCCTATGCAAGTTTAATGCTTCATAGCAGCTCATACTCATCTGTTGATTGAGTCTGACATGCAAGAGTTAGATCAATAGGATTGGTGGAATCAACCTTCTTGGTTTGATCATCGGTTGCCTCAGGAGTCTTCCCTCCTTCTTTGGTCTTGATCTCTGCTTGTTTTCTCTTCTCTGCCTCTTTCTCCTCTTCCACTCTTTTCTTTTCTTCTTCTTTCTTCTTCTCTGACTCTTTCTTTTTCTCCTCTTCTTTTTTGTTCTCCATTTATTTCTTCTTCTTATCCTCTTCCTTCTTTTTCTTCTCTTCCTCCTTCTTCCTTTCTTCTTCCTTCCTCTTTTCTTCTTCTTTTCTCTTGTCTTCTTCTTTCCTCTTCTCTTCCTCCTTCCTTTCTTCTTCCTTCCTCTTTTCTTCTTCTTCTCTCTTGTCTTCGTCTTTCCTCTTCTCTTCTTGCCTTTCTTTTTCTTCTTGTTCTTTCTCCACTTTCTCTTTATCTGGAGTGACATCCTCATTATCTAATGCATCAACATCAATAGGGTCATTTCGTTATGTCACTCTTTCACCTTGACTGTCAAATACCTCATCCGATTTGACTAAGGATAGGTCAGGTTCTCGATCAGCCTGCCTAGTGGCTTTAGATACTTGGTCCATTTCAACAACAGCTTTAACCTGTATATGTGTATCTTTTTCTACTTCAGAGGTTTTACCTTCTAGTAACCTAAGTCGCCTCCTTCTCATAAAGAAAATGCCTTTGTTCTTATCAATAATTTTAAATAACTCAAAATTTGAAACATCAGGAAAGTACTGTGCAAAAAATTTCTCCCTGATCTCTTATTCTCTTTCAATGGAAATGTGCCATTTATTATCCAAAGAATTATACAAAGAATTTGGAGTAACAGATTTAATCTCAAAAGGTGACTGATCATTAATACATAAATATTTAATGACCTCCTGTTCTACATCCTCTTTCTCACTATCATTAAAGTCATCAAAATGTTCCTTTAAGTCATCAAGCACTTTCCTCCTAATATTCTTTATTGTCCTCTAACAATGTGTCATTGGTTTATAAGAAGTAATATCTATATTTACCGGTGTAGAAGTTGCTGGTACATTACTGGTAGACTTCATCTTTTTGCTTGATTTCCTTGACTTCTTTATTTCAATCTTCAGTTCTGTGTCTTCTGACTCTAGTGAGTGATTCCTGGATTTCTACTTCCTCTTGAATACTTTTGCTGGAATAATCTCAGGTTTCTTTTTGGCTGGTGACTGCTTGGTCACTTTTGGACTGGTAGATGAAACCGGTATTGATACCGATGGTACTTCTTTGCTCTTTTTCTGCTTCGGTTCCTCAATCAATGTGACCCTCTCCAAGTAGGTACCGGTTCTTTTCTTCTTTGCATCCAGTGGTGAGGCAAGTAGGGTAGAGACATACCCGATCAATATGTCATTCACCACTTCATACCCTATAGAGTCAACTACTTCCTTTCTAGGTTCCATAGCTTCCATTATGTAGTGATCTATCCTTATTATGAAGTAGATGTCATCTTCATACTTCTTCACTAAATCACTAGATATCCTCATTCTCTGGTTCATCTTTCATTTGAATTCGTCAAAATACTTATTTAGAACCTCAGGATATGTAGTCTCCTTAATCTGTCTGGAAACTGGTAGGTCAGTAGACCATTGAACATCATCGACTCCAGGGAAATAACCTTGAAAAAAGAAGAATAGACCAACCAGATGTTGGCCAAATTTGAACCTAAGTGATTTGTCTTGTTTGATGGACTTCGGATTCTCCAACAATTGCTTCTGTAAATAGGTACATAGGTCATATTCAGTATCTTCCTTAATCATCTTGTAAGCAACATTTACCATAGCAGTAGGGACAAAATTCATTCTGCTAGCATAAAATATCCTGTAACCAATCACCATGCAAGCATATTTTACCAGATCATCATAAATTGTGTTGACGGTCATTTCCCATTGGTCACTCACAAAACCGGTGAGCTCTATCATTTTAGTTTTGGTGACTTTCTATAGAACTGGTACTTCTCCAACATTGCAGAATCTGGTGACGGCATGAATCACTTCCGGTGTGATGTCATGGGTCCGCCTGAGATACATCTTGTCACCATGCACTCTGCTGAGGATAATGCAAATATGTTCTTCTATGAATTCTTCCAAAAAGTATACCGCATTGTGTAGTTTCATCTTCTCAAGGATGTTATACTCTATTTTAATCTTCTTGTCATCTCCATAGAGCAGACTTATCTAGGAGTGAATTACTAAGGATCCTAGGTCTTCCAACTTACAATCTATATACCCTGAAATATCTCCCTCGACAATAACTTCAACGGGAATTTGAGATAGGGCATTGTATCTCATTTTCTTTTGAAGAAACTTAGGTGTATCTATGAGTGCACTAGAACTAGAGTGCGATACAGAAGCCATAACCAAATGATAAGAAAGAATTTCGAAAAATACCTTCACAATCTGAAATTTAGGTTTTGCCAATATTATGCAAAATACACCACTTCGATCGCTAGTTCACCGCTTAGTGTTCTTCACTGATTTCTTGAAAATGATTGCAAGATTTCACACAAGATTTCTTCAAATGCTAAACAAATCACTCAGGTTGCTTTGCTCTTGAAAATTCTTCTTTCAAAAATAGATAAGTAAAAATGATGACGAAAACCCCTTTTAAACAAACTCTCACTGACCATAATAAATGCATCACTGCTAGGGTACAAACCCTAATTTTGCCTTTTACCACTTCAGATCTTTTGCTAATTGACAGGTAACATATACTGATAAAGGTCTCTATTGATATAAACCAAGGGTTCAAAATATTTCACCGATATGTTCCCCCTAAGCTTTTCTGAAGCTCAGTTTGCCAGTTCAGAGACTTCCACACTAGGTGCAGAAATAGGTTCATCATGTGACTCTTCTTCTAATTTCTTTTTCCAAGTTTTATTCATTTCCACTTGAATAGTTTCAACATCAATCTTCCCTTCTGGAGTGATCGGTATATCACCCGATAGGTTCTTTCTTAGTCTGCAAGTTCTGGCAGTGTGTCCCAGTTTGTTGCAATGATAACATACCATTCCAGGTGTTCTCCATGGTTTGTCATTCATACTTCCATTCTTCCTTTTGTATGTTGCAGCAGTGTGACCACTACCACGACAGATCAAACAAGTTGCTCTCCAACTAGTTGTCACTTGATAACCGACTGACCGATGGTCATAGGTATGTACCAGTTGGGATTCCAGTTCACAAGAAGTTTTGGGAGTCCTTGAGTCCTTGGAGGATATCTCCCAGTGTTGTGCAAAACTGACTTGCATTCAAATGCTCTATGCCAAAACTTGTTGCATGCATAATAGTTTCCATTGAATCTATTGGATCTAGGCACATTGTTTTGAAAATAAGGAAAATTGTTGTAGGCCTTGCTTCTACACACATTGGCAATATGTCCCTCTTTGAGACAATTAAAGCAAACGGGTTTAAATTTTTGCTTAGCATTACCCTTGGATGTCGGTTGCTTCTTTGATACTTCATTTTTTGTTCCAGAGGTCTCACCTTCCTCATACCCAGAGAAACCAAGTCCAGTGGTATCCTTTGTTGGCTTTGCCGATTCTAGCTTTTGCTCTAGCTTAGCAGTACTCTAATTGAATTTGGCAAGTATCTTCTTTGACTTAGTAAGTTCCTTGGAAATAGAAGCATTGGATTCCATCAAGGTTGCATTCTCAGAAATAGCCATGTTTAGTTCACCTTGCATTTCTTCTTTTTCCACTTTTCTCTCTTGGAGATGAGCGGTAAGGGTACTGATTTCTTGCTTCAGCTCGGAGATCTTATGATCTTTGTGTTTTACCAAATCTTCAAATTTTCTTCTATTCTCAAGCTCCTGACTCATTCTGATAGTCAATC
Source organism: Cryptomeria japonica (assembly GCF_030272615.1). Taxonomy (NCBI): domain Eukaryota; kingdom Viridiplantae; phylum Streptophyta; class Pinopsida; order Cupressales; family Cupressaceae; genus Cryptomeria; species Cryptomeria japonica. The sequence continues at coordinate 16,983,565 of NC_081408.1, read as the reverse complement.
CTTCCAACTTCCTTCTTAGGTTGACTTTAGATTCATTCAATTTTTCAACTTCTTCAACTAGGGCATCCATGTTGGCTTCATCAAAAGAGTTATTTTCATTAAGTTCCATCAGTTTCTCAGCATGCTCTCTTCTCTTGGTGAAAGAGGCTTTATACTTGACTTTGAGTTCATCATAGGCTCTCTTAGTCTGAGTGAGACGATGAGTAAGTTCCCTCACACTATATTGCCCCATATCTCCTTCCAAGTGGTTAGACTTATAGAGAGATTGGCTCTGATACCAATTGATGAATACTAAGAGGGGGGGTGAATTAGTATGCCAAAAAATGTTGTAAGCAAACTCTTAAATAGTTTAGCAGATAACCGGTACAGCAGATTCACTAAGAAACCGGCTAAGATAAATGCAAACCAAATAGCAAACAAAGCATTCACCCACAAGAGCACAATCACCATGACACAAGATTTTTGACATGGAAACCCAAATGGGAAAAACCATGGTGAGCAGAAACTCACAAGTAACTATCTACAGAATAGTAACCAGACCGGTTAAGGTCAGACCTGTTAAGGTCATACAATGTTCTTCACCAGGACAGATCCTGTTAGGAATCTAGATCTCTGTTAGGAGATAAGTCCTGTTAAAGACCACCCGTTAGAGGATTTAAGATCCATAGTTGTGAACCACCTTGTTAGAGGATTTACAAAGGCTTTGCTGAACCTACCCAGTTAAGGGATTTAGACTTGTCAAAGATGTGAGTAATCAACAAGTGAATGATCTAGCTAATAGCACAGTATGCTTAATTAGATCCTTGTCGGCTCCTTGTTAATGCTTTTTAGCATTACTTCAGTCTTCTATATCTCCACACTCTATCTCTTCACACAGACCTAACCTTCTCTTCAATGATCGCACATAACCTTTTCTTTTCTATCTCTCTCATGCAAAACCTAGACATGATGTCCTTATAAAGGAATCTGGTTTCATGTCGATCCAATAAGATTACACTACAAGTTCCTAGGTACAGTGCATCTAGACACATTTGGTAACATGGCACAAAAACACCGCCAAAGTGTTGGTGGATAATAACTCATCACACATTATAGTAATATCAGTCGGTAACTCATCACAGATATATATTTGTTAATACAATATACCGATTATCGTTTGTCAAAAATGAAGACTGGAAGATCGTAGTGTTCCGATCAAAAATTAACTACCACTCGGGTCCTTCGTTCCGCTTGAGATCCTCGTACTGCTTGGGGTCTACATAGAATCTGTGACCGGTAAACCATCTTTTGTAAAATACCGAGTCTAAAGACTACACATTCAATGACATACAATACTGGTTGGAACAACTACCGATTGAGCATAACTCATACATCAAGTAAGTGTGTGACCATCAATGACAATCAAAATATCATCAAAATACCAACAAAATCAAGTCACTTGAAGACGTTGCTCAGACCTATGTTGAGAAAAATCACAAGAAGTATCGAGAGTAACTGGCAAAGGATATTGATAGTGGAAAAATGGCTTTGTCGCACAATAAATATTTGTTGGGAAAAGCTATTGAAACAAGAGGAAAGTATCTTTCTTCCACCTTTCATGTTTCTTTCTTTTATTCTGACATTTCAAAAAGACAAATAGAAATAGAGCAAGAGCTAGAAAGGATATGCAAGGCATATGTCCCACTTCAAGACTCTATATTTTCTTTTAGCAAATTTGTAGATGACTTGCATAACAAGATGGATATCTATGATAATGAGAAGGCAAAGAGACTACGGTCTCTAAAGAAACACAAAAGTCTGCTCACATCACAAGTAGACATACTTTAGAGAGTCTACTCCAATGCAGAAGCTATCTTAGCAACTCCTGAAACCTACACACTAGATTCCATGGAAGAATTCTATTCACAGCTGATGTCTACATTCGAGTACACTGAGAATGTGTTGGCATCATAGACAAATGCTTTGTCACAATTAAAGAAGAGCTACAATGTTATTTTCATGAGAATTGCTTATGCCTGAATTTTGATACAGTTTTTTTTATTGTTGTATATGTTGAACACTTTGATACAAATTTTCTATATATATATATATATTTTTTTCTTTTTCAATTTGGCATTTTGGTCAAAGGGGGAATAAAAATATGTATGTGTGTTTTTGAAAATTTTGTATAATGTATGTATTAAGGGGGAGCATGTGTATATGTGTAAATTGTTTTTATTGTATGCACACTTATCGGTATTACTGTAAAAATTTCTAAGTGTTGCCATCAATGCCAAAGGGGGAGATTTTTGGCTTGATGATGATTGTAATATATTCATCATATGTTGTCATTTATGAAACACATACACACACATATTTATATTGTTTACCGGTATAACTTCAAGTTGTTTATACTACAACCAGTATGCTAGAGGTTATACTAAGAGGTTTATCTCTAACCGGTACTTTGTGTCAATCGGTATGTGCATAAGAGACAACCTGTGGTTATTCTAAGTTGGCATCAAGATGGAGATCAAGCGGAGATCATGACAAGAGATTCAAGGATAACGGTTCATATGTTTTACTCAAACCGGTATTCGGTAATTTTGTGATGAGTTACCATAGATCGTGATGAGTTATCCCACCGACAAAATTTTGGCGGTAATTTTTGTGATGAGTTATGATCACTTGTCCAGATACACTGCACCTAGGAAATTGTGTTATGATTTCTTAAGGCCGACATGAAATCATAATGTCTATATATTGACATCACAATTTGTATAGTAAAAGTGTTATGTTGTGTGTGAAAGTAAAAAAGAGTTAAGTTGCAGAATATGCAGAAGTGCAGTGTTGAATATATTTAGAAGGATCTGATTAAGCAAGTATTGTGCTACTCAGACAGATCAAACCAATCCTGTTGTTTTCTAACAATTACAATAGAATCAAATTTCCTAACCGGGTAAGCTCTAACAAGCTTCAATGTATAAATCCTCTAACAGGGTGATCCATTAATTTGGATTCAGAAATCCTCCACCGAGGTTACTCCTAACAGGGTATAAGCTTCTAATCAAGCTTTGGGATCTCTAACAAGATTCGCTCCTAGCAGAGCACTTTGTAGACCTTAACTGGTCAGTTATATATTACTATAGATAGTTAACTTGTGAGTTCCATCTCACAGTGGTTTTTACCTATTTGGGTTTTCCACGTACAAACACTTGCGTTGTGGTGGATGTTTTACTTTTTGTGGATGTTGTTATATCATTTTGGATCGCATGAATTGTGTTTAAAAGTTTTGTTAAGTTCATCTACTGGTTAGTGTTTGAAGTAGTTTTATTTTTGGTGTCACTAATTCACCCCCCCCCCCCCCCTCTTAGTGCTTTTCAAGTCCATCAATATATATATCATATTTTTGTGGAATAAGACAAGCCTTGAAAGTGTGTTAGTAATTGGGATCTTAGGAAATCATTATAAAGAAGATATAAATTAAATTAAATAAGAACCATGCATGTATAAATGTACACATTTCACAAGATATACATGGTGAAAACCCTTTCTCCCGTAAAAAACCTCATAAGTCATCAATTTATTAAAATGCTTGCAAAATATAGTGTATAACAAAATAGACTTGAACCTAGAGTTACTCCTCCACATACTTCCACATGGCCTATAATACCTCTTGTGCATAGTGACACAACTCAATATAAATCTTCAAGTCTCCCACTCTCTCAAATGAGAGATAACTTCCTTAAATATAGGATGAAGGGTGGTTTCACTAGTCACACTTTTTAAATAGCTCCCATTCATAAATAATCAATAATCTAATAGTTATCAGATTATATTTATTTGAAATGGGATATGCTTATAAAGGATATAATATATAAGGTTTTATAACCTTATATTAGACTATATAAATGTTATAAGGGCATGACCTATAATAACATTATGTTCTAACACTCCCCCTTAGTGTTAATAGGGGCATCACATTCAATTTTCATAATTTGAGAAAAAAGGAAGTACCCCAGTAATTTAGGTTTTTTTTTACAGTGATAAATAGGGACAAAAATTTGTGCCAACATTAAGATCATGCATTTTGGACTACATGAAAGTCATCTTGTCATAATTTCTAATCTTAGTGTTTTAGAAATGATGCTATGAGGTCTTGTAAAAAAATATATTGGAGTTAAAATATACTTAAATTAGCCTCTCCCTGAGTTCATTACATAGTGCCCATAAGACTTAATACAATTCTTTTACAAGTGGAAGATTTACAAGGAGAAGAATCTACAATCTACCCATAAGACTTAGTACAAATGTGAACATAGGACTTACTAATGGCTACTTATAGTATTTAAAATAATAAAAGTCTTACATATAACTACCTGTAGGCTTAAAAGACTTACTAATGCCTATGTAGATCTTATTTTATTCCTATTATAACTTACTTATGCCTACCTATATGATTTAAAATTATGATTTAACCACTAGGTGGTGTCATTGACATCCACACTCCCCCTCAATAGCATCACCTAAGTCCAAGAATTGATTTCAATGTAGAGCATATAATGCTTAAAGGTATTATTCCTATTAGGTCTTACATCTAGGATTTAGCCACTAGGTGGTGTCATGTACTCCCCCTCAATGGCATCACCTGAAATCCAATTACTACATAGAGGTTTTAATAAGTGACAACTACTATTCCAATATATCACATGTGCCATGATCTTCAATGTGCTTTTATGATGGAACTAAATAGAATTTTTTTGATGAAATACTTTCTCCTTAGTGAGGTGCCCAAGATCTTCAATGTGATTTTCTATATTTAGAATTATATTCTTTGGAAAGAGTAAAATAAATTTGAGTAAGGTGGTAGTTTTAAACATGTATCCATCTAGAACTCTTCCATAAATCTTCAAGGCCATATTGATTCTTGGAGAGCTACTTTCATATTTCATCCTTTTTATTCAAATATACATAAAAGATGCTTTTATTAAAGTATTACGCCATACATGTAATAGAACTTGCTCCATATGTTTTGAAGGCATAATCTAAAATAGAAATACCAATATAATAAATAACATATTAATCGATTAAACTTGAATTTTGGTGTAAAGAAAAAACATAATAGTATGAATTTGTCATTTGTCGAAAATCACATAATACTCCTCATAAAATTATTATTAGTTTAATTATTAGTAGAAAGGAGATCAAAATATATTTTCATGAGGAAAAGCATGAATAATTATTTGTCTTGTTTAAAATTAAAGTAGACTTTCTACTACATATAAAAATGACCCATAAAAAAATTTAAGCAACGAGTGAGCTATCCTTTCCAAGTTCGCTCCCCAAATAGTTAATAAGGGCAATAGACACACATTATAATGTTAGTATAAGATGTTTTATTTTTCATGATAGAATGATTAAAAAGTGGATCAAATACAAAATAAAATAAAAAATATCCTTAATCTCCAAAAAAAAAGCTAATGATAAATTGTTTACCAAAATCTATCCAATTGTTGCAGTTGTCACTACTTTTTAAGAAAACGGGATAATTTTTGGAGATGAAATTGCAATGGAAAATCTGCTTATCAATAGAAAGTTAATGAAACTGTGCAAAAACTAATTTTTTGGGGGGATGATGCAAGATTTCTCTAACACCTTGCGATGATCTCGCATTAAGATCCATTAAACCTAGATCAATCAATCATCTTCTTGCCCTTCTTGTGGTTACAAGAAGTTGACACAATCCTACATGTATATTCAATACAAGATATTTGACAATCATCCATTTCAAGGATATTATTGATTCCATACTCTGCATAAACTTTAAAATTCACACTAATATATGAGTAATCAAAAAATTTGGATTTTGTTAGAAATTTCAAGGACAAGAAAGGAATAATGAAGATCATAGAGATGTCCTAATTATCCTATGTATTAATGATCTAAAGGTTGTCTACATAATGAGTGAGATGTTGGATATTAGAGTTGTTGGAATGTGTTGTTGTGTTTGATGTCAACATATTCATGTGTTTCTTGTGCTTCAGAGTTGCAGAGAGTTGGTTTGGTTGTAGATATGCTAATGCAGATTAATGGGTTTTGAGATACTTATCTCTAGTTGATTCAGTATAAGTTTCAGTGTTCTGGAAGGTGATTTGATCAAGTTATGTGATCCGGTGTGATGATTGGTTTTTGTGATGATTATGTATTGCAGAGTTGTGATTTTTGGTTTGTATTGCTCCGGAATTGATTCTTTATGTTGTGTGGATTTTGGAGAGTGTTTGGGATGTTCATGTGTGTCCTCAGTTCAGGTGCTTATTGTTTTGGAACTTCACAAGCATATCTTTCAGTTTGTCAATAAGGTATGTTGGTTTTCTTGAGCTCCGGTGATGAAATGATGATGATTCTAGTTATCCAAGTTGTTGCGGTTGTTGCAAAGGAATTCATGTTGCTTGTTGATTTTATTTGATCATGGTCTATGTGTTTTCATGGTCTACATTGATCGTGGTGCGGGTTGTTAAATATTTTATTCATTCGGTGGTATTCTTCGTGTTATACGACTTTCTAGCTGACACGACTTTTTAGCTGACCCGATGGTTGTTGCATGCTGCAGATGCGAGCTTAAGTAGAGCAACAATATAATCTCATAAATCCATTAGTAATATCCTTAAGAAATTAAGTTTTTAAAAAAATCAGTGTCAATTATGGTAGTCTTAAATCCATTAAACTGTATAGGAGAAAGAACCTCAATGTGAATCAAAAGAAGGAAATAATGGCTTAATACATAAAAATCTTTTAAAAATTCCCATGGACTAACCTGAAGAATAACCTCATCATTTGATGTAATTTCCCTTTGGTTCATAAAATTCAATAATAAATAATAATAATAATATTAAAATAGAAAAGAATAAAAATAAATTAAAATTAAAATATTAAATAATAATTAAAATTTAATTAAGTTAATGAATGGTCAAAAGACTTGGAAGGAGAAGTTATAACTCCCTCAAACATGAGATATAAAAGGGAGAAGAGAACCTCATTTTGAGAAGGGGCTAATTTGGGAATCAGAAGTGCAAATCTAATTGTGAAAGGTTGTGTCCCTTTCAAAGGGCATAAGTAATGAAGAGTTGCACTCTTTCAAAGGGTGCTAATGGTGAAAGAGTGTGTCTCTTTCCAAAGGGCATCCATAATGAAGAGGTGTGACCACTCCCTCACATTGAGAGATATAAAGGAAATGAATCAAAAGCATCTAGTGACATAATCATCAATTAGATTAGATCAGAACTATTATTAAGTTACAAGAATTGGCAGCCTCCTAGTAGGGGACATTATATGGTATCAGATCAATGATCCTTCCATCTTGTAGGGTAAAGAATCTAAATATTAATCAATGAATCATTATAGTTAAGTAAAAATAATCTAACAATATGTGTATTCACATGTATGTTGTATGTTTGTAGATATCCATGTATGCTTCGTGTTTTCAAGTGTATGGTTTATGTTTGATTCATATATAATGTGTTTGTTTTCTCCATGAGTGACTATGATTACTATAGAAATATTTATTTAGGAACATTGTATTTGAGGTCATATATTTGTGTCATGCTTCTAATCATAAGTTCTTAACATTAAGTGATATCTATGATATTATGCAAACCATTTAAGAAGTGATGTGAAACAAGGATGAGAGAAAACTTGTCTTAAATTACATAATTATGAAATGTACATGTAATTCATATTATCATTTGTATGAAGAATACCCTATGATGCATATGTTGAGTGAACTCTCATGGTAGTAATATTTAAGGAAGTATAAGAAGGAATAATGGTGATGAGGTCCTCTGATGCAGAGAGTCTCGGTGTCGGTATAGGATAGGTTCCCCTAATCTAAGAACACACCAAGGACCATAGAAATCACACAACACTCTAGGGGTTAAGGAACATCAGTTTGACAAGTCCCACATCCCTCTCTCTAAACAAAAGACTAGTGGTACAAGGTCTCTTTCATTTATTGGTACAAAGTCTCTATGGTCAGCAATGGTTTGGTCCATTCTCCAATGCGACAATGGCTATTTAAGATTTTATTAGAAGTCCCCTAGGCCAGGGAGACCCCCTTCAATCACTGAGTTGAGATTCCCTCTACCGATTTGGGTAACCACTGCAACAAGGCCTACAAAACCTAGTAGCCATGTCAAACTGGTTTTCTACACTTAACTCTTTATGTCTCCAAAAGACTAGACAACAAATCTTGGATTTGGATACCCTTCTAGGATTTACAAAACATATCCTAATATTTCTTACTGGTAGGAAACACAATAATCCAAACCCTACTTGGTTAGGAGACTAATATAGCCCAATTAGGTCTATTTTACAAAGGAGTGTATAGACACAGACCTTAACTCACCAAAACAACTCAAGGGATACTCCTAAGCCATTGCAAAGATGCCAATTCCCAAGTCTTAGGCCATGATCAAACATTTAACCCCTGATGTGAGACCTGTTTGCTTACACTTGTCGGTAGCCACATGGAGTTTCCCACCTTAATGCATCAAACCCTCACATCCAACTGGTCCTAACCTACAAAAGGCCTTTAAAATCCTAAAATACATTGGCCATACTTACATTCCCTTCAAAGTCGTTAACCACCAATGAAGGATCAGCATGGTAAGGCCATTTCTTTGCAAAACCCTAGACAAAACTGTCAAATCTAGACTACTTCCATAAATTTGTCAACTTCTTCCTTGTCTTGGAGAATTAGGACATTAGAATTGATGCATTTGAAAGGTGATTGGACACTCTAACACATCCCACTAGTTTCCTAATTCAAAAATGACCGTACAGTATGGTATACCACGTAGAATAACAGAATAGAAATAAATTCTCAGAAATCTATTACTTTGATGATGCCAAGATTTACAAAGTCATTCTCCCTTTGTTCTCTCCTACCAATGATGATTGAGGATGACATTTTATACCTTCCTTAACAATTATCAACCACCTTTTGAACCAAGGTAACCTTTGGAAGGAATTTGCTATTTGCAACCAAAAGTTGTCATTAAAAGTTGTCAACAAAGTTGTCAAGTTTGAGCAACTTTTGACATATGTTGAATCCAACTACCTAGAGGTGTTCTAAGACAGTTCAAACACATAAAAACCTATAAAAATACTTGACCAAATTCCCCTAGGCCCATATGCCCATGTTGTCTTATCAATTTGCCAAATCAATGTCATTGGGTAACAAGGTGGGGTTTATTACAAATAAATCAAACATCCAACAAACAAGACTACCCTATTACATAGGTTGAAAGGTCACATTCTCATGTGTATCCTTTAGCCTTTATTGCTCTTATTATCTTAGTTATGAGGTTCTCCTACACCATACTCCCAGGGTGAATGAATCTCAAGTCCACTTGAGATGAGGTCATGTAATGTAGTTCCATGCTTCTTGATTTGATCTTCATCCAACCAAATGGCTTTAGAGTCTAGTTTTCCTTTCCATTTGACCAAGTATTGTTTATACTCATTGTTCCTGGTCTTCTTTACAATCTTTTTGTCCAACACTTTTTCAAGTTTAGGTGGCTTATATTTGGGAAAATCTATATCTACTGCTTCTTCTAGGATCTGTTGTGAGTTACCTGCATTAGAGTCACCTTTAAAAGGAGTTAGATCACAAACATTAAAAATAGGGGATATGCCAAGGTCTGATGGCAATTGAATTGCATAAGCATTGGTGCCAAACTTCTTCAAGATTTGACATGGTCCTACTTTCCTTTGCATGAGCTTAGTGTGTTTTCCCTTTGGTAACCTTTCCTTCTTCAGATTTTCCCAAACCAAATCTCCAACTTGAAATTGTACATCTCTCCTTTTTTGATCTGCATGTTCTTTGTATTTTTTTATGACTTTTGAAGTTGTATTTTGACCTGCTCATGAACTTATTTTATGGCTTCAGCAAATCTCTCACCATCTGCACTTATGGGATACGTATGGGGTAGTTTTCTCAACTCCAATACCTTTCTTGGATGCAACCCATACACAATATGAAATGGTGACTTCTTGGTGCTTCTGGTTATACTGTCATTGTAGGCAAACTCAACCTGAGGTAAGATTGAATCCCACTTTTCACCATGTTGCCTTGTAAGACATCTCAACAAATTCCCTAATGACCATTTCACTACTTTTGTCTGCCCATCCGTTTGTGGATGATAGGCTGATGAGAAAGACAGATTGGTGCCAAGTTTCCTCCATAGAGTTCTCCAAAAATGGCCAACAAATTTGACATCCCGGTTAGACACTATGTTCAATGGAAGTCCATGAATCCTTTCTACTTCTCTGAAAAACAAATCTGCTATATAAGATGCATCACTAGTGGACTTACATGGCAAGAAATGCGTCATTTTACTAAACCTATCCACTATCACAAATACACTGTCAAACCCCTTTTGGGTCCTAGGTAAACCCATTACAAAGTCCATTGACACACTCTCCCAAGGTCTTGAGGGAATGGGTAAGGGTTGATAGAGACCAGCATTGGTACTTCTTCCTTTTGCCTTTTGGCAAATGGTGCATGCATCTACAAATTTTCTTACATCAACCTGCAATTTGGGCCAAAAGTAGTACCTTCTTACTAATTCAATTGTCTTGTCCAAACCAAAATGACCTGTCATAGATCCACTATGTTTTTCCTTGATGATGTTAGTCCTCATTGAGCACTTTGGTATGGACAATTGCCCACCTTTGAAAAGAATTCCATCTTAGATCAGAAAATTAGAAAACTCCACATGATACTTTTCACCAAATTCAACACATGCCTTGTAAATCTCCTTAAAGTCCTCATCTGCAGCATACATGTTTTTCATTGCATCAATCCCAATGCTTTCTAATTGGATTTCAGATATGGTTAGCACTCTCCTACTCAGTGCATCAGCCACTTTGTTGGCTACTCCTTTCTTGTGTTTTATGGAAAAGATATAGGCTTGTAGGGATTCTACCCACTTCATATGCTTATGGCTTAGCTTTTCTTGGTTGTTAATGAAACTCAAGGCTTGGTTGTCGGTAGAGACCACAAATTCCTTTGGTAGTAGATAGTGTCTCCAATTTTTCAATGCTTGAACTAGTGCATACATTTCTAGGTCATAAGAAGAATATTTTCTCTTTGCCTCATTGAGTTTTTCACTAAAGAATTCTATAGGTTTGCCTTCTTGGCTTATGACTGCTCCTATGGACACATGACTAGCATCACACTCAATCTGAAACACTTTGTTAAAATCAGGTAAAGCAAGTACCAGTTGTTGAGCTACCTTTTTCTTGAGAGTTTCAAATGCCTCATCTGCCTCCTTTGTCGAAAAAACCTGCACTTTTGACCACCTTTTATGGTTTCCAACATTGGAGCACATATCTGACTGAAACCTCTTATGAACTTTCTATAAAATGTGGCTAATCCATGGAAACTTCTAACTTCACCAATAGTCTTAGGAGTAGGCCAAGAAAAAATTGCATTTACTTTATCCAGATCCATCTTCAAGTGACCCTTGGAGATCACAAATCCTAGGTAGATGAGCTCTTCCTACATGAACAAACACTTCTCCATATTGATCATCAATTCCTCTTCACTCAACCTTTTCAAAACCATGTCTAGATGCCTCAAGTGTTCTTCCTTTGTTTTGCTAAATACTAGGATGTCATCCAAATACACTATTACAAACTTCCCTTTGAATTCTTTCAAAACTTCATTCATGAGTCTCATGAATGTACTTGGGGCATTAGACAAACCAAATGGCATAACCTTCCATTCATACAACCCTTAATTTTTTTTGAAGGTTGTTTTCCACTCATCACCAGGCCTAATTCTAATTTGGTGGTATCCACTTTTTAAATCAATTTTAGGAAAAAAATTGGCACCCCCCAAACAATCAAGCAAATCATCTATCCTAGGCATTGGAAATCTATACCTTATGGTGATCTTGTTAAGAGCTCTTCAGTCAGTACAAAGCCTCCATGTTCCATCCTTTTTGGGTGCCAAAACTGTTGGTACTGCACATGGGCTAAGACTCTTTCCAATCAGATCAGAGTCTAGCAACTCTTGAATCTGCCTTGTCATCTCCTCGTTTTGTTGTGGTGTGAGTTTGTATGCAGCCTTGTTAATTAATGTAGCCCCTGGGATCAAGTCAATACAGTGATTGATCTCTCTCATTGGCAGAAAACTCCTTGGTACTCCATCTACAACTATGCCTTGGTATTTACCAATGATCTCCTTCACTTCCGGACTGAGATCCTTGTCCTTTCCTTCTTCTTTGTCATTTGCAGTAGGCTTCCCCTTTGAGGTTGGTATTGGAAGCAATGCAAATCATATTCCTTCTTCCATCTCTATCTCCTTGAGGAATGGTTTTCCCTCCATCATCATCACTTTGGACTCAATTTCTTTCTGCTCTTCACTGTTTTCAGTTAGGGGCAGTAGATCTATGACCTTGCCATTCTTTGTGATGGAATAGGTATTCCTAAAGCCATCATGGTATGCTTTGAGCTCATACTGCCATGGTCTTCCAAACAAGATGTGACAAGAATCCATGTTAACAACATCAAACAAAATCTTATCTTTATAAGCTCCTATCTGGAATTCTACCGATGACTGCTCTTCTACAAGAGTTTGTTGCCCTTTTGTGAGCCAAGACACCTTATAGGCATATGGATGGGGTATCCTCCTCAATTTCAACTTCTCTACCATTTCTATTGACACAAAATTCTCAGTAGACCCTGAGTCAACCATAATTTTACACACCTTTCCTCTTGATTGGCAAGTGGTGCGAAAGATAGACTTCCTCTGAGGTGGCTCCATAGGTGTTGGTACCTTCAAGAGGGTTCTTCTCAACATTAGTGTACCTCTCATCTCTAAATAACCATATGAATCAGGTTTACTACTTCCTTGGTAATCTAAATCTTGGGTTGGATTGGCTCTCCTTTCTCCTTGGGAACTAGACCCCATCTTCTTCGGGCATCTGTTGGAAATGTGTCCCTCTTGGTTACAGTTAAAACATTTTATTGGTCATGCTCCTCTTCCTAATGATCTTCCTCTAAAATTTGGCCTTCTATCTTTGAAGTTGCCTTTGTTGTTGTTGTCATTCCTTGAGGAATCTTGGCTTCTCTCTTCTTAAAATTCAAAATTTGATCCTCTTCCTCTGAAGTTGTTCCTTCCTCTTAGTTGCTTACCCCTTCCTCTACTATTTTTCTCTTGTCTTCTTTTGAGCTTCTCATCTACCTTTAATGCTAATTGATAGCATCTATGAACAGTATCAGGTCACAAGAGGTTCAACTCTTCTTGTTTGTTCCACCTTAGGCCATTTAAATACCTTGCCACTCTTTCACTTTCATCTTCAACCTTTTTAGACTTTATACTCAATTTCTAAAGTTCTTTAGTAAAGGCACACACATCCATCTCTTTATGTCTGAGATTCTACCTTCTCTTGTGTAATTGGACTTCATAGTCCTCTGGTACATATACTCCTATGATCTTTGTAATCATCTTCTTCCAAGAGGTGATCATTACTCTTCCATCTTTCACTCTTTCTCCTTGCACAAAATTCCACCATGTCATGGCTTCTTCCTGCATTTTTGACTTGGAAACCTTCATCTTTTGGTTGTCAACAATGTCTTCACATTCAAAAAAATTGTTCAAGGATTCTATCTAGTCCATCACTCCATTGGCATCCATCTTCCCATTGAAAATAAGAAGGTTTAATTTCTAGTCCATGGTTCTCCTCTCCACAAACTTCAAGGCATTGACCAGGTATCTATGCTCTACAGGAACTTCCTATTCTTCCTGCCCTTGTGGGTTCTCCTCTTCTCCTGCTTCCTCCGAGCCATCGTGTTCTCTCTTTAGCCTACCTTCCAAGTTCTCAATCAATCTTCTAAGTCAATCATTTTCTTCTCTATTCTCTTGCACCATCTTGGTAAGTTCCACATTTGTCAACTTCGGAGGCATTATTCTAGCCTCGCCCTCTGATTCTTCTGCTGACATGTAGTATTCTTCTTCCCAAAAGGATTCCTCCTTCACTCTGATACCAAAACTGATGCAGAGAGTGTCGATGTCAATATAGGATAGGTTCCCCTAATCCAAGAACACACCAAGGACCGTAGCAATCACACAACACTCCAGGGGTTAAGGAACATTAGTTTGACAAGTCCCACATCCCTCTCTCTAAACAAAAGACTACCAGTACAAGGTCTCTTTCATTTATTGGTACAAAGTCTTTATGCTCAGCAATGGTTTGGCCCCTTCTCCAATGCAACAATGATTATTTAAGGTTTTATTAGAAGTCCCCTAGGTTAGTGAGACCCCCTTCAATCACTTAATTCAGATTCCCTCTACCAGTTTGGGTAACTGCTGCAACAAGGCCTACAAAACCTAGTAGCCCTGTCAGACCGGTTTTCTACACTTAACTTTTTATGTCTCCAAAAGACCAGACAAAAAATCCCAGATTTGGATACCCTTCTTTACAAAACATGTCCTAAGAGTTCTTACTGGTAGGGAACACAAGAATCCAAACCCTACTTGGTTAGGAGATCGGTATAGCCCAATTAGGCCTATTTTACAAAGGAGTGTATAGACACGGACCTTAACTCGCCAGAACAACTCAAGGGATACTCTTAAGCCATTGCAAAGACACCAATTCCCAAGTCTTAGGCCATGATCAGACCTTTAACCTCTGATGTGAGACCTGTTTGCTTACACTTGTCAGTGGCCACATGGAGTTGCCCACCTTAATGCATCAAACCCTCGCATCCAACTGGTCCTAACCTACAAAAGGAATTTAAAATCCTAAAATACATTGGCCATACTTGCATTTCCTTCAAATCCATGAACCACCAATGAAGGATCAGCAAGGTAAGGCCATTTCTTTGCAAAACCCTAGACAATCAAATCTAGACTACTTGCAGAAATTTGCCGACTTCTTCCTTGTCTTGGAAAATTAGGACCTCATACTTGGTGAATTTGAAAGGTGATTGGTCACTCTAACACATCCCACTAGTTTCCTAATTCAAAAATGATCATACAGTACGGTATACCACGTAGAATAACAGAATTGCAGTAAATTCTCAGAAATCTATTACTTCGATGATGCCAAAATTTACAAAGTCATTCTCCCTTCACTCTCTCCTACCAATTATGATTGGGGATGAAATTTTATACCTTTGTCAATGGTTATCAACTATCTTTTGAACTGAGGTGACCATTGGAAGGAAGTTGCTATTTGCAACCAAAAGTTGTCATTAAAAGTTGACAACAAAGTTGTCAAGTTTGAGCAACTTTTGACATATGTTGAATCCAAGTACCTAGAGGTGTTCTAAGACATTTCCAACACATAAACACCTAGAAAAATACTCGATCAAATACCCCTAGGCCCATATGCCCATGGTGGCTTATCAATTTGCCAAATCCATGTCATTGGGTAACAAGGTGGGGTTTATTATAGATAAATCAAACATCCAACAAACAAGACTACCCTATTACATAGGTTGAAAGGTCACATTATCATGTGTGTCCTTTAGCCTTTAATGCTCTTATTATCTTAGTTATGAGGTGCTCTTGTACCATCCTCCTCTAGGTAACCCACCTCATGGTAGTTGACTGATGGTCCCATGAGGCCAAGGGGCTGTAGACAGAATCCATCACTCTTGGACTAAGAGAGGAAGGATGTTCAGTACACCCTATTGTATCTTTACAAACTCCATCATGGTTGATTATTGAGGGAATTTCAATCATAAGAGAAGACAAGAATAAGGATGAAAGTGATGAAGGAGAATAGTGATAGGATGCCTCACAAGGTGCAACACCTCATGGTAGTTTGATCAGTGGTCTAATGAGGCCAAGAAGGCTTTGGCTTTCACTCCTCTCTCAGGCCTTGGATAGAGGATCTCTTGGACACCTTATCGTTCCTCCTTACTCCCACTCTCTTATGGTTGAGTTCTGATAAGGAATTGGATTTAACTATGGTTAAGTTAATGTTCTTGACCCTAGGTATAGAGAATTTATGTTTAATGTCCTTTTTAGAAGATTTATATTGTGATTTATATACATATCAATGGTTTCTTGACCTATTGCAGGATCTCAATCAAGTACGCATCTTGTTCCATTTGTAGTTTTACATAAAATGATGATTTAGGGCAAGAACTAGGGTTTTTTACAAAAAAAGGTAGCAACATGTTTATTCTATGAGTGCTTCAAAAGTCATTTCACATTGGGAATCATTTTGAACATTCCACGATCATTGCTTGAGGACAAGCAATCTTGAGTGGGGCGGACTATAATGTCCCCACTTTGGAATAAAATGTAATAATAAATAATAATAATATCATTAAAATAGAAAAGAATAAAAATAAAATTTAAATTTAAATATACAATAATATAATTAAATAGCATTAAAATTTAATTAAGTTAATGAATGGTCAAAAGACATGGAAGGAAAATTTGTGACTCCCTCAAACATGGGATGTAAAGGGAGAAGAGAACCTCATTTTGAGAAGGGGATAATTTGGGAATCAGAAGTGCAAATGTGACTTAAATAACAAGTGCAGATATGATTGTGGAGGTTGTGTCCCTTTCAAAGGGCAGAAGTAATGAAGATTTTCACTCTTTCAAAGGGTGCTAACGATGAAAGGGTGTGTCTCTTGTCAAAAGGCATCCATAATGAAGAGGTGTGATCTCTCCCTCACATTAAGAGATATAAAGGAAAGGAATCAAAAGCATCCACTGACATGATAATCGATTGTATCACATCAAAACTATTATTAAGTTACAGGAATTGGCAGCCTTAGTAGGGGACATTACATTTGACTACTCAAATTTTAAAATAAAAAACTCTAATAATTTCCACACTATAATCATATCAATAACACAAAACGGAAGAAAGATCATACATCACAAAAGAGATGTATGTGATCCAAGATTATGTAATATATGATATATGTAAATAGAATAAACCTTTAAGGTAAGGTAAAACCATATAATACTCCTTATGGAAGAATCAACTCAATTCTATCTCCAACAAATCCCAAATACAATATCATACTCCTCATATATCTTTATAATGATATTTATCATTTTTATATGTAGACCAAAGGCCTCTTTGCATTAGCATAATCATGGGTTGAGTCACTAAACAATGTAGGTCTCCTAATATAATTCATTAAATTCAATATGAATAACTTAAGGTTTGTGTGCTACATGTAAGCATATCCAACCATTTTATATGCACAATCATATCATATCTTGAGGTACATAACATGTCACCTCTTCTTGACATTATTTGTCTATAAAACATGAGAAGAAACTAAGTGGTAAGACTGCAAATATGATTCATTTTTATTTATTTTTTTGTCTCTGAAACATGCTAGATCCTTAGTATTTAAATCATGCAACAGACTTACAATTATCTTTTAATTTCTCCTAATGCTCATATACATCTACATTTTTGGCAATAATATTTCATTTGTTCTTACTATTATTATTATATACTTGTCCATCTTGCATAATGCAAAATACATATATAGTCAAATACTATGTCTCAAATGCACCCAATGCTAATATGCATCTACCTTAAATTGCCAATAACGTTTCATTTACTCTACTACTACTATTACATTATAGTTCTTAATTAATTTTAGTTCTGCCACAATGATAGACACAATCTATTTGATTCTATCACAATCACTCCCAAGTTATCCAATTTGTAAAAAGTATATATTAATGCATAATTTCCATCGAATATAGAAAGCATTTACTATATAACTATCTCCTTCTCCATTACAAAATTACATTTTACATGTTTTCATCAAACATGGCATAACCTAAAACACTAATTGATTTCCATCCATGTTGATGACGGGTATGTCTACATATACAAATATAATATCATAAATACAATGAAATTTGTATTTATGCATCTGACTATGCTCAACATTGCTCCATTTTTATTTGTAATAAATGGTCTTTGTGGCACTAATCCCCTCTTCTATTTTCAACTTGGCTTAGTTCTTTATTTCAAACTCCCCCAGCTCAATGGTTAGTAGCTTTCTCTTGGTAATTTCATCATGTTCTCTAGCTCTCTTGTTAATGTATTTAATTTACATCATTCATTATACATTTCCAACCAATTATGTAATTCACTTATAGGCTAAACTAGCACAATGGAAAGAGTCTAAAGTAGGATCTGGAATCAATGCTCTTAATATTCATGCCAATAGACTCTACCAAGCCATTGGTAAGAAATTACAGTGAAGTCGTATCTTTGATTCCATGTAACAAACCTGAAATTGCCTTAACACCCTTAATACACCTAGGAATATGAGACCTCTAGTGTGTAAAATGTCTTTCTAGGCTTGTATTGTGGCTCTAGACAAGTATTCTAGCAAATTTGATGCCACAACAATACTTAATACAACCCAACTCACTTTAGAAATTTTCAAATAAATGCAACTGGAAAGTATAAAGCCAAGTTAGGGTATGGGAATTCATCAAAGTATAATGGTAGAGAGATTTTTGTCACATATTATAGTTGGAAGTCCTCTGGTAGACATGCATGCAAAGTGTAGAATCGTAGACAACACACTTGAATTGTTTGATAGAATGCCTCAAAGAGATGTCATGTCAAGTGTTGGGACTCAAAAATCCATGCCTGATTTTTGAGGTCCCATGTACAATTTTGTTGAAATGCACTCAGTTTTGCCCCTATATGGTATGCCTAAGTTGCTCTATTTGAAACTTTGCATTTTTGAGCTAGTGAGGTTTCATGCAAAATCCTCTTGGAGGATTATTATACACCTTATGGAGATGCCATATACCTACTTGCAACCTCTTATGACCAGATTTGATGCATTTGTGAAGTCTCCTTTGGATGTCCTGAGGTTAGGTCTGCATTTTCCACCTTTCTACATTTTTTTGAGTAGTCATGTTTGAGGCATCATATCTTTGTGCCTACTGATCATCGAGTCAAACGGAGAGTCTCTCGTGTTTCCCTACAATTTTTTGCGTCCACATGCCAAGTGGTTAAGTCCCATCAGTTTGTTTGACAGGTTTTCCAAGTCAATTCCATTTGCAAAAAGTTCAGTTCTACAATTGAACACTGTCAAACAAAAGTTTTAGGGCCACTTTGAAAATTCATATTTTATGTCCAGACGACCTACACTTTAAATCAGTGGTACCCCATGATTCTCTGTAAAATTTTATGCCATATCCTAGATTTGTAGCTACCCAACTCATCATTTGACCACTTTTTGAAGCCCATTCCAAACACACTTTTTCAGGGTTTAGCATCAACACAGTTCAGTATTTTTCAGAGAAGCCAAGTTTGACGGTGAATATTTTTCACGTATGACCCAGTCAGTTCAAACCTTCTTGCACACTCATTCAGAGTATATTGATGTGTCATTGTGCCAAGTGGCGGCTCCTGAAGAGGTGATTTGATATTTTTTCAAATCAAGGTTTAAAGGCTACTCAGGTTGATTCAAAAAGTGTAGATTCAGAAAAGCCTAAGTAGGAAACTTTGCAAGTTAATAACTTTTTCCTTAGATGTCGTTTTGACGATCCGTCTGATGCCATGGATTCTATGTTTTATAATCTATTAACGCGCAAGCTTGCAAGTCTTGGTTAGGTGATTTGGTCAGTTTTAAGGCTTGTTATGGGAGCTCCTCAGGTGTTTCAGACAAAATCCAAGGTTACATAAATGAAAAATTTAAAGATTATAGATTCAATTTCTCAGATCCCGGACACTTCAAGACAGCGAATCAGAGCATTTCCACCTAGTTGGTTGTTCAGAAACAAAAAAAAAAATTAGTCGGGCCCACTTTAATTTATTATCCCATGCATGGAAAGGGTGCAGCTGGGAATGTCGCAGGGCAAGGAAAAGTATTGGGTGGGAAGATGAATCCCTTATCCCATGGGTGACAGAGATAGGGTAAAGAACAATGAGGGATAAGGTTGGCCGTAAAGAAAAAGGCAACTCTCGGTTATCCCGCACGTCAAATGAGCCCACTCAAACTTAGCACGGGATAAGAGTTAGGTGAAATGAAAATACTAAAAATTAGGGCTGTGCCTTGGGAGCGATGGAAGCATGTTGAAAAAAGATTGGGGGATTTTCATCGAAGAAACGGAGCAACAAAAGGATTATGTCAAGGGGAGCAGATTAAGAGGGATACAACGCAAAGGTGAAGGCATGTACTTTTTCAAAGCTGGACACCACAGTTTTTCTAGAGTTACTCCCTCCCTGTGCATAGAGAATATAGAAACTTTCAGATCTATGCAAATGTAAAGGATTGTTGAAGACCGATTCTATGTTTGCAAATGGATGATGTCGGTTGATTCAATGGGAGCATCGATGCAAAATATGGATGCCACTAGGTTTGATAATACATTAACAGATCAAGAGATATTCTTTTTGACCATCATTCGAATAGTGATGAGAGCGAAAGGGAGTGTGAATGGCCGTTTTGTTTGAAAATTAATTCGATGCAATTCATAGAAGATGCAGTGGTTGTAGTAATGTAACTGAGTGATTATTGTAATATGATCCCTGCGTAATATTACGAATGACGAGTTTGTTCATACAGCTTCACAAATTCTAGGTAAATGCACTTGGCATGTGCATTGCCAAGCCTCACAACCCACCCGGCCTTCCTCTTAGTCTATGCACATAAAGAAATTGGTGCATATGGAGGTCCATCAAAGCATGAAGGATTAAAAGGTTTTGTGTAATGTTGTTCAAGAGCCTGTTGATACTGTCAAAGCTGTTGTTTGAACACCGATCTTGAGTTGGAAAAATGGCTTAGAATATTTCCACTCATCATGGTTTGTGTTTCCCTTGAAACCAATGAGGGATGGGACATAAGCAAAGATGTGGTCATAGTGATCCATCATGATTGCAGTATTAGCATGATGGGGTCCTCGGAGCAGGTTAAAGACATCCATCAAAGCACGGGGTTGTAATACCATTTCATAGAATCATGATTGCAGGACAAGCACTGAACTAATTTGTTGGGAGGGCCTTTTGGGCTTCAAAGAAAATGCAACCATAGGGTGTATGTAAAATGTGTTTATTAGATAGGGTCGTGGGAATTCCTTAAGCATGATGGTATAAACTCTTTGATATGTGTTGCATTTAAGTAGAATGTGGATGCACAGGGCAAGATTGTGGAGTAAGATGAATTTCACCCAAGAAGGAGGTTAATTTCATCCAAAGGCATAAAATACGGCATAATGAATATCTTTACAAGATGATCCTATGGGTAAAATGCTATAACGAGGAGGATAAGGAGTAAGAAACTCTATGGTAAAAGACAAAGTAAAATGTTAGTGCTCAGAATTAAACTAGGCAAAAGGAAAAATGTGTGTTGTTAGAATAGAAGAAGTATTTTCTTTGTAAAGGGCATTTTCAAGTCAAAATGAAAAAAATAGTGAGATCGCAGAGTTGAAATTTTCTCACTCAGTAAAAAATAGAGGTTTTTGTTTTACTCAAGAGGGATCATTGTGAGTAAACATGAAATTGTTGTTATTTCCCAAGAGTAAAAACATGTAACAGTATATCTTTGAGATGTAAAGATGACAATTTATACAAGGGGTGAAATAGTAGGTCCATCATATGAAGGGGATGTATTTCTGGATGGAATATTCATAAAGAGTGAGATCCAACTTCACTTGGAAGAATTATTTTTCATAGTAAATCATGAGCAGAAAATGGAAATGAAGGGAACAAAATATTTTCATTCATTAAAGGGAATTATTGTGATCAATCAAAGAAAAAGTGCAAGAAGTAACATTGACAGGGCACATTTTCAGTCAAAAGAGAGTTTTTGCCATTTTCAGTCAGAAAGATAATGCAAGTAAAAGTCAAGTGGTCTCTTTCATAAAGAGGGTATTTTTTCAGTTTTCAAGCATAGAGGAACAAAAGTGACTTTTTCAGTCAAAAGTGGACAGTGGCTTGATATGGCAAACATTGGCAACGGTGTAAAATTACTTGACAAGTACACCAAAATTGTTTTCTTAGATTTTCAACTCAAGTCTTTTTCAAGAATGTAGATGCAAAATATGGCAATTTTGGTTGAAGAGCAGGGTTGAATGTGACAACTACTGCAAGTTTTTTTCTCCAGATTTTGAAAGGTCACATTCAGATTTTTGGTGCATGTTGAAGACCCAAGTTGGAGGAGAAAGTGAAGATTCAAATTTGAAGATAAAGCAGAGGAAGACATGTGTTAGTTCTTGATGCATTCTAGGGTTTTTCTGGATTTTCTCTCTTGTCTATTTAGTTAGTGCCCTCCTCATTTTGAAGGGTTCCACCCTGAGTTTTCTACTAAGGTAGACAAATACTTTATAAGGCATTTTTGTAAAGTGTTCTTAGTTATTGAGTCTTTTTCTTTGAAATGTGTTTCATAGTCTTATGGTATCAACTTGGTGTCTCCATTTTGGAATGTAAGTTTCTTTGAGTGAAATAATCAAGGATTAATCTCAGTCTTCAAGCACATTTGTTGTTTTGAGTTATATTTTTTTATTGTTATCTGTTCAAGGGATGGAGTAAATGCTTTCATGAGTATAATGGGATTCTTGTGTTTCATATGGATTACTAAGCATGATTATTTGATGCTATTTTAGTGACCATGTTATTATAAGTTAATAGCATTCAACAGGTCTTCAAAGCAATTTTTTTGATGCAATAACCTAAGTGGTCTTTTATGTGACTCTATTGCCTTCTCTTTGGCACTGGTCATCTCTTTGCAAGTTCTGGTTCAGTTGGTTCCATATATTATCAAAATCATTTAATTTATGCTTTTCCTTTATGTTGTAGGAGTGGGATTAGTTTAGTCTTTGTTCTCAGTATTTCTTATGGAGCAAAATTGGATTATGCTCAAGTAATGGTGAAATGTCAAGCACCCATTATCATGCATCTGAGAACTATCCACCTTAATAAGATAGGTTTGTTGGTTAGTTTGTACGATTTTATCATTTTCAGACCTACAATAGGAACACCCTCCTGAGTCTAGTGGAGCTCTAAGAGTAGAAGGCTTGTATAGCCTTGTTCAGTTACATTTTCTTCTCTTCAGTCTATTGATAGTGTTGATGTCATGTCCTAGATTGTCAAACCCATAGTCTAGCATTGTGTATCTCCTTAGGACTTAAGGTAGCAATAAAAATTGCTAAAAGATTGGCAACTCTGTTGGGAAAAGTGCCATAAATCAATTTAGAAAGAGTCAAAAAAATGAAAAATTTGAACTTTTGTTTATGATGTTAAGTGTATTTTCAGTTTGGAAGAAGTTTATTGCAGCTTGTATGAAGGAGTTTGTAGTGGCTCTATTGTTGTAGAACTCAAAATACTTAGTTTTTTAATAGCTCTATGTTGTTCAAAGATTGTTCGTTTGCAAGGAGGTGGCGACTCTGTCAAAGATCCCGATGAAGAGATGATGCAAGCTCGGAACATTCAAAGTCTTATCAAATAAGAAAGAGAGAAGTGGTTGCATACTTCCAGGTATTCTTAAAATTCTTACCGAGAATAAATTTTTCTGAAAATATTTGTTGAAATTTTTAGAACTTGAAACTTCCCTATTGAATGGTAGTAGCATTAAGAAAGGGAAGTTGTAACAAGAAAAATTTTACATGTTGTTTGGTTATTTTCTGAGTTTTATTTTCTTGAAAGAAGAAGCATGTTGTAATTATTTGTGCTCTTGAAAACTAGTTTAGAGTGTAGTCACAAGTCTCCTGTATTTGTATTTCCAAGAAACTTTTAAGAGCACATTTAAAATGTATTCAAATTTGTACCCCTACTTGGCTCCCAATGTTAGTATGATGAGAAATCAGTCCCAGCCAAGTAATCAAAGAGATTTCATCATTCAGAGGTATAAGGCCTTGATATTTGATGATATTGTGGGTTTCCCAAACCCCATACCCTGTGAAGTTAGAGATAAGATTCCTAAGTTTGGTGGGTTGAAAGAGGAATCAACTGAGAAACATTTGCAGCGGATCAATGAGATAATGGAGGACTATGAGGTCGATCATGAGGATGTGTTTATGAGGCTCTTTGTTCATTCCTTGAAAGAGGATGCAAGAGAGTTGTTCTCTAATTGGTTACCATGCTCAATCAGCTCATGGGAAGAGTTTCAGTCAACTTTCAAAGAGCAGTTTTGTGAGAAGATTTCTAAGTCTTCAATGATTCAAGACTTTATGGAGATTCACATTGAAGAAAATGAGTTGGTCACAACTTTCAATCTCAGATTTGCAAAGACATTGAAAAGAATCCCTCAAGGTATCAGACCATCTAATGATATGGCTTTAGTGGTATACCTTGGTGCCTTTGGTAAAAATATGAGCTACATGCAAAGAAATGAGAGCCCTGAAGGCTTGTATGAAGCTTATGAGATAGTCAAGAACATTGAGAAAGTCTCTAAGTTTGGAATGAGCGGGAAGTTAAAGCCTGAAAAGAGAGCTTGATATGCGAGTAAGCAAAGTGGTTCAGAGGTTAATAGTGACTTCCAACTTGTTGTCCCTTCATGTATGTCTTTTCAAAATGACAATCAGCAAGTTTTACATAGTCTTATTCATGAGCCTAGAGCTGATGTGATGATTATCGAAGAAGAAAGTGTGCCTCAAGCAATGACTATACCTCAAGAATCCGCTCCAAGCTACACTTATGAAAAGTTGGGTTATGTGTATGCACCCGAGAATGATAGTCTACATCAGTGTGAGCCTGATGTCCCAAACCCGGTAGTGTGCATGAATGCATATCAAGCTGAGCCTTGTGTTTCTCATCCACAGTATGAAGGTTCTATTGATCCAATGGTGTATAACCAAGATTTTGTTAGCAATAACACAGAGATGGCTACAAGAAATGAAGACATGGTAGTGAAAAAAACTTAGGGGCAGCCTTGTGATTGTTTTTATTCAAGAGAAATGTCTTATGGCATGAATGCAAATGGGTGGGTACCTCAGTTAGCAAGTGAACAAGGAAGATACACTGTTCATTACATGTACGCAATTGTTGAAAACCATGTTGGTTATGATCTCAATGCCTATACTTATGATAATGAACTTTATTCTCATGATAGGAATCATGTGGTTTGTTGTCATGATGCTCAGAATGAGGATTATAAATCATATTTGAACTCAGTTGTAGCGTATGAGAATGATGCATACCTGAGCAATGTTGGTGACTATGAATGTGCACTCAATGAAGAAGATGAAGTTTCATCCCCTATGTGCACTTATGAAGATGTTAATGGTGACAATTAGTTTGTTACTCAGAGTTATGGCATGGTCCAGCAATATGACATCAATGAGGTCCAAGAGCCAAGAATGCCTGAAATAAATGAGGTGACATTTAGTGATTAGCAGATGGACATGGTATGTACAAATGAGAATTTTTTGTATGATGATACCATAGACATGAACCAACATGTGTTTTCCAATAATGTGCTTGAGATAAATTCCTATGTGGTTTCAAATCCACTTTTTGAAGAGGATGCACTCACAGATGAGGAAGATGTTTTGTCAATTTGTGAGAGTGACCTCCATGAAGCTGAGGAAATAGGTTCATATGTTCTATATGAGCCTGATTTAATTGAACAAGATGTTGGTACCTCAAGTTCCCCTTGGGATGAGCTACCTATGTACCATGAGGAAGTGGGTGAGCAAGAAATACAATACATAAATGATCATCATATCACTGAGCCAACTAATGTAATAGATATTTCAGACTCTTGTGTTGAATTGGATAGTGAGAACATCAGTTGCCTTGATTAGCAATATTATTTGGCCAGTGTAAGCTATGCCCATGAGATGGAAGAGACCAGCAATGCCTATGAAGGCATAGAAAAATTTGAACCTCAATATGACAGCTATAATGAGCTTGAAGTGTGGTGATTGATGGTGATTCAGAAGTTCACACATCTGAAGATGAGTATGTCTATGAGATCTATTATATTGATCAGTATCAAAAAGACTCTCATGTTGATTATGATGATCAGACCTTGTTGAGTGTGCATGAATTTTTTTATGAAGGCTCATACATGCATGAGCAAGAAGATTCAAAAGATGAATTGGATTTTTTGTTTGGTGATGAGGTTGGGATCCCTAATGCTGACAATGAGGGAGTGCATGTGCCTTCTCAATTTTTGGGACAGCCATGTGCCTACTTAGTCAACCATGCATCAAAGGTATGTCATGATGGTTGCTACAATGAATATGGATGTGCATGTGTCTATCAAAGAGCATGACAACCACGTATTGTCTTATAATGAATACCTTCAGCACTTGACTGAGTATGCATTTCAAGGTCACCAAGGTAAGGATAGCAGTAGTATGAATGAAGCACAAGTTGCTGGTATGAATGGTTGTGCCTATGATTAGAGTATCTTCAGTGATTGTTTCAGATTGGGCATAATGAAATCAGAGGGGAGTCACATTTTTGACCGGGGTAAGTTTTGGTTCTACATGTTTGGTGGTCTGGGACCACCCTTTGAATGTTAAAGTCAGATTTTCAGAATGAAGCATACAGCGGTAGAGTGGCACAATGGAGTAGGGACTCAGTCTGCTCCTCCAGAGATCTCAATTCTTGACATGCCCGTGAGGGGCATGCATCCCCGAGCAAGAGCCATTGTTTGGACTCAAAAATTCATGCCTAATTTTTTAGGTCCCATGTACAATTTTGTTTAAATGCACTCAGTTTTTCCCCTATATGGTATGCCCAAGTTGCTCTATTTGAAAGCTTGCATTTTTTAGCCAGTGAAGTTTCATACAAAATCCTCTTGGAGGATTATTATACACCTTATGGAGATGCCATATACATGCTTCCAGCCTCTTATGACCAGATTTCATGCATTTGTGAAGTCTCCTTTGGAGGTCTTGAGGTTAGATCTGCATTTTGCACATTTCTATATTTTTCTGAGTAGCCATGTTTGACGCATCATATCTTAGTGCCTATTGATCGTCAAGTCAAACAGAGAGTCTCGCGTGTTTCACTATAATTTTTTGAAGCCCCATGCCAAGTGGCTAAGTCCCATCAGTCCCTTTGACAAGTTTCCCAAGTCAATTCCATTTGCAAAAAGTGCAGTTCTACAACTAAACACTGTCAAACAGAACTTTTAGGGCCACTTTGAAAATTCATATTTTGTGCCCAGTTGACCTGAAATTTAAATCAGTAGTACCCCATGATTCTTTGTAAAAAAATTTGCCATATCCTAGATTTGTAACTCCCCAGCTCATCATTTGAAAACTTTTTGAAGCCCATTCCAAATGTACTTTTTTAGGGTTCAGTATCAACACAGTTTAGTATTTTTCAAAGGAGTCAACTTTGAGGGTGAATAATTTGCATGTATGACCCAATCAGGTCAAACCTTCTTGCAAACTCATTCGGGGTATATTAATGTGCCAAGTGGCAACTCCTGAAGCGGTGATTTGATATTTTTTCAAATTAGGGTTTAAAGGCTACTCGGATTGATTTAACAAGTGTAGATTCAGAAAAGCCTGAGTAGGAAACTTTGCAAATTAATAACTTTTGCCTCAGATTTCATTTTGACGATCGGTCTGATCCCCTGGATTCTATGTTTTACAACCTATCAGCGTGCTAGCTTGCAAGTCTTGGTCAGGTGATTTGGTCAGTTTTTAAGGCCTGTTCTGGGAGCTCCTCGGGTGTTTTGGGAAAAATCCAAGGTTACATAAATGACAAATTTAAAGATTCTGGATCCAGTTTCTCATATCCCAGACACTTCAGGGTAGTGAATCAGAGCATTTCCACCTAGTCGCTTGTTCAGAAATGAAATTTTTTTTAGTCAGGCCCACTTTGGGGCCTGACTTCAGTTGATGCCCAGTATGACCTTTAAGGCTTAAATGATTAAATATTTATTATTAATAATCATTTTGATTAAAATGATTTTATATGTAATTACAAAAGGGGAAGGTGAGATGATTTTATTAAAAAACATTTGTTTGATTTAAATAAAGATTATCTGAATGGAAAAATCAAACAGGCTTAGAATTTTGACAATGTTGAGCTTGTTCGAATCATTTTAAAATGATTTGATTCATGATGTACATGCCCCTTTAATCTGATTTTGTTGTGGGCCCATCAAGTTTGCACGCTAAAGAAAAAATTAAATCATTTGCTTAAGTGATTTCAATGGGGTTGTCAATGCTTGCAAAGGGCCCGCGAGACAAACAAAATGAAGAAGGAAGGGTAATTTATTATCCCGTGCATGGAAAGGGTGCAACTGGGAATGTCGCAGGGCAAGGAAAAGTATTGGGTGGGAAGGTGAATCCCCTATCCTGTGGGTGACAAAGGTAGGGTAAAGAACAATGCGGGATAAGGTTGGGCGTAAAGAAAAAGGCAACTCTCGGTTATCCCGCACATCAAATGAACCCGCTCAAACTTAGTGTGGGATAAGAGTGAGGTGAAATGAAAATACTAAAAATTAGGGCAGCGCCTTGGGAGCGATGGAAGCATGTTGAAGACAGATTGAGGGATTTTCATGGAAGAAACGGAACAACACAAGGATTATGTCAAGGGGGGCAGATTAAGAGGGATACAACACAAAGGTGAAGGCATGTACTTTAACCAAGTTGGACACCGCAGTTTTTATAGTGTCACTCCTTGCTCGTGCATAAAGGATATAGAAACTTTCTCATCTATGCAGATGTAAAGGATTGTTGAAGACCAATTCTATGTTTTGCAAATGGATGATGTCGGTTGAATCAATGGGAGCATCGATGCAAAATATGGAGGCCACTGGTTTGATAATACATTAACAGATCAAGAGATATTCTTATTGGTTGTCGTTCGAATAGCGATGAGAGTGAAAGGGAGTGGGAATGGTTGTTTTGTTTAAAAATTAATTTGATGTGATTCATAAAAGATGCAGTGGTTGTAGTAACTTAACTAAGTGATTATTGTAATATGATCCCTGTGACAAGTTTGTTCATATGGCTTTACAAATTCCAAGCAAATACACTTGGCATGTGCATTGCCAAGCCTCACAACCCGCCTGGCCTTCCTCTTAGTTTGTGCACATAAATAAATTGGTGCGTATGGAGGTCCATCAAAGCATGAAGGATTAAAAGGTTTTGTGTAATTTTGTTAAAGAGCTTGTTGATAGTGTCAGAGCTATTGTTCAAAGATTGAGCTTGAGTTGGAAAGATGGCTTAGAATATTTTCCTCTCATCATGGTTGGTGTTTCCCTTGAGACCGATGAGGGATGGGACATAAGCAAAGATGTGGTCACAGTGATTCGCCATGATTGTAGTATTAGCACGATGGGGTCCTTGGAGTAGGTTAAAGACATCCATCAAAGCACAGGGTTGTAATACCATTTCATAGAATCATGATTATAGGACAAGCACTGAACTGATTTGTTGGGAGGACCTTCTAGGCTTCAAAGAAAATGCAACCATAGGGTGTATGTAAAATGTGTTTGTTAGATAGGGTCATGGGAATTCCTTAAGCATGATGGTATAAACTCTTTTATATGTGTTGCATTTAAGTAGAATGTGGATGCACAGGGCAAGATTGTGGAGTAAGATGAATTTCGCCCAAGAACGAGGTTAATTTCATCCAAAGGCATAAAATATGGCATGGTGAATATCTTTACAAGATGATCCTGTGGGTAAAATGCAATAATGAGGTGAGTAAGGAGTAAGAAACTCTATGGTAAAAGACAAAGTAAAATGTTAGTGCTCAGAATTAAACTAGGCAAAAGGAAAAATGTATGTTGTTAAAACAGAAGAAGTATTTTCTTTGTAAAGCACATTTTCAAGTCAAAATGAGAAAAATAGTGAGATCACAGAGTTGAATTTTTCTCACTCAGTAAAAAATAGAGGGTTTTGTTTTACTCAAGAGGGATCATTGTGAGTAAAGGGGAAATTGTTGTTTTTTCCTAAGAGTAAAAACATGTAACAGCATATCTTTGAGATGTAAAGATGATAATGTATATAAGGGGTGAAATAGCATGTCCATCATATGAAGGGGATGTATTTCTAGATGGAAGATGCATAAAAAGTGAGATCCAACTTCACTTGGAAGAAATTATTTTTCATAGTAAATCATGAGCAGAAAATGGAAATGAAGGGAACAAAATATTTTCATTCATTAAAGGGAATTATTGTGATCAATCAAAGAAAAAGTGCAGAAAGTAACATTGACAGGGTACATTTTTAGTCAAAATAGAGTTTTTGCCATTTTCAGTCAGAAAGATAATGCAAGTAAAAGTCAAGTGGTCTCTTTCACAAAGAGGGTATTTTTCAGTTTTCAAGCATAGAGGAACAAAAGTGACTTTTTCAGTCAAAAGTGGACAGTGGCTTAATATGGCAAACATTGGCAAGGGTGTAAAATGACTTGACAAGTGCGCCAAAATTGTTCATTCTTAGAATTTCAACTCAAGTCTTTTTCAGGAATGCAGATGCAAAATATGGCAATTTTCGGTTGAAGAGCAGGGCTGAATGTGACAACTGCTACAAGTTTTTTTCTCCAGATTTTGAAAGGTCACATTCATATTTTTGGTGCAAGTTGAAGACCCAAGTTGGAGGAGAAAGTGCAAATTCAAATTTGAAGACAAATTAGAGGAAGACATTTGTTAGTTCCTGATGCATTCTAGGGTTTTTTCTGGATTTTCTCTCTTGTCTATCTAGTTAGTACTCTCCTCATTTTGAAGGGTTCCAACCCTAAGTTTTCTGCTAAGGTAGACATATACTTTATAAGGCATTTTTGTAAAGTGTTCTTGGTTAGGTGAAGATAACCTAAAGTTTGTCTTAGTTATTGAGTCTTTTTCTTTGAAATGTGTTTCATAGTCTTATGGTATCAATTTGTTGTCTCCATTTTGGAATGTAAGTTTCTTTGAGTGAAATAATCAAGGATTATTCTTAGTCTTCAAGCACATTTGTTGTTTTGAGTTATATTTTATTGCTATCTGTGCAAGGGATGGAGTAAATTCTTTCATGAGTATAATGGGATTCTTGTGTTTCATATGGATTACTAAGTATGATTATTTGATACTATTTTAGTGGCCATGTTATTACAAGTTAATAGCATTCAATAGGTCTTCAAAGCAATTTTTTTGATGCAATAGCCTAAGTGATATTTTATGTGACTATGTTGCCCTCTCTTTGGCACTAGTCATCTCTTTGTAAGTTCTAGTTCAGCTGGTTCCATATATTATCAAAATCATTTCATTTCTTTTGTTCCTTTATGTTGTAGAAGTAGGATTACTTTAGTCTTTCTTCTCAATATTTCTTATAGAGAAAAATGGGATTATGCTCAATTTATGGTGAAATGTCAAGCACCCCATTATCATGCATTTGAGATCTATCCACCTTATTAAGATAGGTCTGTTGGTTAGTTTGTATGAGTTTATCATTTTCAAACCTGCAATAGGAACACCCTCTTGAGTCTAGTGGAGCTCGAAGAGTAGAAGGCTTGTAGAGCCTTTTTTCAGTTACATTTTCTTCTCTTTAGTCTTTTGATAGTGTTGATGTCATGTCCTAGATTTTCAATCCCATAGTCTAGTGTTGTGTATCTCCTTGGGACTGAAGATAGCAAGAAAAATCACTAACATCAAGGAATGAAATGAAACGATTGCAAAATGTGCACAAAATGGATGAAGCATTCTTGAACACATCCTAACATTGCAAGATTTTTTTATGTACTTGTTAATGGATGAGGGTTGTACATACTTCAATCACACGAGTAACCCTTATTGCATTACATATAGTTATCTAGCTATTCTTGTGAGGAGGAGAGAAAAGAAAGCTACTCAGGAAAGATATCTCTTGATTTTGTGTCTTTTCTTTGAACATGTCAAATTTGAGAGTCTGGGAACTTTGAAAGGCAACTAAGAGTGTTTCAAAAAATAAGAGTGTTACAAACTGCCATTTCCTACTCAAAAACTGATATAAGTTCAGATGAACCTATCATTATATCCATAATATCATCAATCTCTTTTTGTGTCTTTTTTATTTTCTCATCAATGTCCTTTGCCAAACAGTGAGGTTTACATGCTTCTCTATATAACTCTTTATACTCCAAAATAGTAGAATTGAGTACTGGTAACAATATGTCCAAGTGATCGATACAATTCTTTATAGTGTTCTCAAAGAATGTATTTTTCTCTTTGTCAAGTCTCTCCTTAATGGTATCCTCATTCACCTTTTCTATAGATAACATTATCAGCAATGAATTTGGACAATGTGTCCAATTTACCTATAGAATCATTAATGTGATCTACCCGACAATTAGGTGCAATCATCTTCAGGATAGGTAATGTGTTATCAATTGCCTTAAATGTTAAGGCATTACAGTCAATTATCCTCTTGATAGAATCCAATAGAACCTATGTTATGTTAGTAGGTCTGAATTCACCTGTAGATGTGCTTGGTTCTGCAATGGGTTTCTTCTCAATAGATGTTTGTCCAATTACCTTCACTATATCCTCTTTATTTCCAACAACTGCCTCCACTTTACTTACATTTTCATCCGGTGGATCTGTTTGTGTCTGTACCTCTACCTTTGATTGTTTCTCAGTTTGATTAAGAACCTCTGCAACTGCCAGTTTCCCAAACTCAACATGAACCTCTACCTTAGATTTGTTTATTAGTCTGTACTACTATTAGTTTCCCAGATTTTGGTTGCTCTATGTTAGTTGTCTTGTCCTTTGTTGTTTTCTCAGTCTCTGCTTGCTCAGCTTGTGTTGGTATCCCAGTTTCTTGAGAGTCAACAATGTGTGTTGATATCTCAAAGATCTTGTTGTCCTTAACATTATCTGCCTTAACCTCTGTAGTCTCTTTATCCACAACAATGTTTATATCTTGTGTATCCACATTCATTGTAAAGAGTATTTTTTACTCCGCATTAGTATCATCATGATTTATACCTTCAATAACCATATCTGGTGGATTAGTTGTATGTACCGGTGATGTTGAAGTTAATGGAGGGATGTCCTGAGCCAGTGGAGGGATGTTATTTGTTACTTTTATAGCAGGTACACCACCTACTTTGCCTTTTCCCTTATCTTTCTGATATACCTTGAATGTATTTTCCATTTTCGGTCTATTTCTTTCCTCTTGCTTTTCCTTCTCAACAAAAAATATGTCCCATTTATCTGCAGTCTCATCTGCAATTTCCTTAACCCTTCCAGCCAGTAGGCTTACTTGCCAGTGTCCATTGACAAATACTGACCGATTCTCTTCAGATATTAGTCCATCAATTTCCTCCCTTCAATTTACAGGAGTATCGCCAACAATGCTTCAACTTTCAATTTCTTGTCCAATTCCATCACAGATAGCCTTTTAGCCTCAGTCTCAGATAAAGATCATTAGGTAAAACATCCACAACCTCAATCAAAACTTTCTTGTAAATATCCAACTGTAGAATAATGCTTTCTTCAATAGTTTCTCTGTCAGAATCTTTAAAAGAAATATACAATTTATTTACATTTGTCAGATTTCTTTCCTGTGTTATCTCATTTAGTAGATCATCCAGTGTGGGTGTAATCAGTGTCTTTTTCTTCTTTGGTATAAGTTTCTTCTGCGGTTCCCTAACTATCTGTTGCTTCTTCCTTAGTGTCCTAGTCCTTTTGGGTGAAGGAGAGGGTACCGGTGAGGGTTTTCTCTTCCTCCTTTCAACTCTTTTAAACTCAGCAGCCTTGCCATTGTCAGTATCAGAAGAAGTTAGAACCAGTGAAATATGTTCTTCTGATTTCATTCCTTCAAGTTCACTGGTTGATATACCACTGATATTCATGACAATTTCCTTGATTTCATTGACCTTCTTAGATGCATCTCTAATAAAATTTTCTCTTATTTTTGTCCTCTTCAGCATAGATACATTACTCTCAATTGTTTCTGCACTACCAAAGAATTTCTCATATGGCTCTCTTGGTGCATCAAGTAGAGCTTTTGCATATGTCTCTAGAACGGGTAGGTCTACCTCATATCCCATCTCAGTAACCCAAATAGTTCTAGGCCTTACTGCTTCCATCCAAGTCTCATCTTGCTTAATGACAAAACAGATTTGTTTGTCATACTTATCAACTATGCTCTGTAGTAATCTCTCTCTTTCTCTCATCTTAGTTTGAAATGTTTTGAAGTAATCTATTATGATCTTGTTACAGTCAGTGCCCATACCGGTGAAAACTTCCTGAATCTATTTTCCTACCGGGATGTCATAACCAAAATCTTTGTGACCTATGTCATGTATCTCTTTGGTAAAGTATAGCATCAAGAATACTAATAGGTTTCCAAAATAGAAAGTACCTTTCTTATCTCCCTTAATCTTTTTCAAATTAGCAATCAGTTCATTTTTAAGCCATTCACAAACATCAATCTTAGCATTATTGTTCACCATTTCATATGCACTGTGAATACAAAGGCTAGAAACAGAATTTAGTCTATTTGCATGTGTTGCTTTGTATCCAAGTATCATACTCACATATCTCACATTTATATCCTTAACATCATTGACTCTAAGTGATCTGCTATCAGATGTGGCTCTGGTTAACTCCATAACTCCTTTGTTAGGTATTTTCTTGGTTTTATCAAGTCTACTACCGGTTGAAGGTAAACCAATAACTGCCTTAATTGCTTCCTTGGATATCTTGCAAACTGACTCTAACCACATGAACTCTCCATGGACTCTACTTAATACAAGTCTTACGACTTCCTTTGGAAATACGGGAATGTTCAGTATTTCAACAAAACCTAAGACTTTTACAATCTTATGTTCAGGTTTAATCACACCTTGTTCATCGGTAATAACCTCATTAAACATTTTCTTTAAATCCTTAGTCCCTAGGTCTTCTATGTTGCAATGTATGTAGATTCTAGGGTCTTCAGCAAATGTGACACCCTTCAGAATTTTTGAAAAAGCTCTGATAGAATCATCTTGCTTTGCAATCTCAGGGATAATTTTAAACACAGGTCTAGGGCGCTAGATGTGTTCAACAATGGTAGGGTTTGCAATAAACTCAGGAACAGAAGATGAGGATGTCATTTCAAAAGATAAATACCTCTTACTTGAAATTTGAATGCCCTTGCTCAATTTCGTGCTCTCTGATTGTTTGAATGCTCAGTGAGTCAGAAATGAGGGATATCTGGTGTTATATAATGAAATATCTTCCATCAACTGCATTAAATGCTCATCGGTTAAGTTAAAACTTAACACATCTTCCGGTAAAGAAGAAATGTATCTTCTCACCATCAACCGAGGGTATAATGCAGGATTTTCAACTTGCTGCAATACCCCCTAAAGATTATTCCTCGATTAGATGAAGAATCTCCTACCGGTGGAGGATTACTCTATTCTACCAGTGTAGAGACAGTTTCATTAGTTCTCTGATCTCTCTTCTTAATCCATTGTTTTGAAAATTATTGCTTTACTTCATCTACCTTTTCTTTGCCCTTCAAACTAGATCCTTTATTGTTTGTCAGTGAAGTCTTGCTTCTACAAAATTTTGCAATATGTCCAATCTTGGTACATGCATAACAAGTTACATTATTTCTCTGAATAGCCTTTCCATATCCTTGACCGGTTTGTGTTCTGCATTGATTAGATAAATGCCCAAATCTGCCACAAACATAGCATTTCACATTCATTCTGCAATTTTCTGAATTATGACCAACTTTTTTGCATTTGGAACATTGACAGGTGGGCAAGTTTGTATTCTGATTATTTCTAAATCTACACTAATTTACTCTATGACCAAATTTGTTGCAATTAAAACATTTCCCATTAAATTTATAAGCATTAGGTTGTCTTACCGGTTTATTGTGATCATGATTATTTGCAGTACCGAAACTTTCTCCAATTTCAAATCTAAATCCATCTATATCTCCATCAGGTTTCTGTCTTTTTAGCATGTCACCAAGCCTTTCAGAACTTTTCTTGAATTTGTCTTTGTGTTCATTTGCAGTGATCAACTCATTTTCCAGAATTCCAACTTGTCTCGCAAACTCCTCCTTGTCATGTTGCATGTGAATCAAATCTGTCTTTAGCATATCATTGTCATGACAAAGTCTCAGATTTTCATTTCCTGTATCATTTACTCTCCTAGTCAATTCTTCTTCATTCTTCTTTCTATCTTCAATATCCTTATATAACCTCATAGTCAGATCTTGCATTTCATTCCTCATGTTACCGTTCTCTTGTCTCAACTTATTTGCAATGTCCATAAGAGTTTCTTTTTCATCATCTTTCTGCATTTTCTCATGAAGTTCCTTCCTCTTGTTTCGTGCTATAACCAGGTTCTCCAGAATTCCTTGAATGAATTCATGTGCAGTCCTCAAATCATCTTCAAGTTTGATATTCTTCAATTTTTCTACATCAAAATCTTCAAGAGCTCCTTCCAACTATTTTCTCAAACTTTCCATTGGTACCAGTTTCAAAATCTTCCTCAAGTTGTTAGGCTTTTGTAAATAGAGGGCCAGGCTCTGATACCAATTGTTAGATTCAATGACAGTCCCAAAGACACTGAGAGGGGGGGGTGAATCAGTGTCTAACCGGTTAGCAGAATATTTATACTTATTTATAACTTTGCAACCCAAAACAATTTACCAGTAAACAAGAATTAATACAGTAAACAGAAATAGCAGAGACAGCATAGAAACAAATCATAACACAAGATATTTTAATGAGGAAACCCGATGTGGGAAAAACCTTGGTGGGATTTGTGACCCACAATATTTACTCACTGACTACAAAATGGATTATTAAATCCAATACAATGTACTGCTCAAAATACCATCTCTAATGTCAGGTTCAGTACCAGTTTAAGTTCAGTCAATAACCAAAACCTTCGTTGTTAATTATCCTATCATATGTCCATACCATTTTCTACATATCAAAATGACCTATAAGATCTCATACATATATGAATCTTTTACAATATACCAAGTCGGCTTACAAAAGATAATTATATTACAATAAACAAAAGTTCATCCCATGTCGGCCTGAGTGTCGGTATGCTTTGTTGTTGATGTAATCTGAATGCCGGTGTAAGCGCCTGTTGGTGTCGATGTCTGTCGGTGCATGTAGAAACCTATTGTCGGTTGGTTCCCAGTTGGTTGCCATCAATGACAACATCAACTATTCTCATAAGAGTGTAGAATGCCAACAACCGATTTACTGTGATCATGATTATTTGCAGTACCGGAACTTTCTCCAATTTCAAATCCAAGTCCATTTGTATCTCCATCAGGTTTCTATGTTTTCAGCATGTCATCAAGCCTTTCAGAACTTTTCTTGAATTTTTCTTTGTGTTCATTTGCAGTGATCAACTCATTTTCCAGAATTCCAACTTGTCTTGCAAACTCCTCCTTGTCATGTTGCATGTGAATCAGATCTGTCTTTAGCATATCACTCTCATGACAAAGTCTCAGATTTTCATTTTCTTGCATCATTAAGTCTCCTAGTCAAGTCTTCTTCATTCTTCTTTCTATCTTCAAAATCCTTACATAACCTCATAGTCATATCTTGCATTTCATTCCTCATGTTACTATTCTCTTGTCTCAACTTATTTGCAATGTCCATAAGAGTTTCTTTTTCATCATCATCTTTTTGCATTTTCTCATGAAGTCCCTTCCTCTTGTTTCATGCTATAACCAAGTTCTCCTAAAGTCCTTGAATGAATTCCTGTGTAGTGCTCAAATCATCTTCAAGTTTGATATTCTTCAATTTTTCTGCATCAAAATCTTCAAGAGCTCCTTCCAACTATTTTCTTAAGTTCTCCATCTGTACTGGTTTCAGAATATTCCTCAAGTTGTTAGTCTTTTGCAAATAGAGGACCAATCTCTGATACCAATTGTTAGTTTCAATGGCAGTCCCAAAGACACTGAGAGGGGGGAGTGAATTAGTGTCTAACCGGTTTGTAGAATAATTAAACTTATTTATAACTTTGCAACCCAAATCAGTGTATCGGTAAACAAGAATTAATGCAGTAAATAGAAATAGCAGAGACAACATAGAAACACACCATAACACAAGATATTTTAACGAGGAAACCCGGTGTGGGAAAAACCTCGGTGGGATTTGTGACCCACAATATTTACTCACCGGCCAATGAATAAATACTACTTACAATAGGGGCCTGCACATGCAGGGAGGCCAACAGCCTAGAGCTCACAGCTCAATGAAGAGTCTCATTGACTACAAAATAGATTAATAAATCCAATACAATGTACTGCTCAAAACAGCATCTATAATGCTAGGTTCAGTACCGGTTTAAGCTC
Organism: Cryptomeria japonica; assembly: GCF_030272615.1. Classification (NCBI taxonomy): domain Eukaryota; kingdom Viridiplantae; phylum Streptophyta; class Pinopsida; order Cupressales; family Cupressaceae; genus Cryptomeria; species Cryptomeria japonica. Next base: position 16,945,356 of record NC_081408.1, on the reverse strand, counting down.
ATTCATTAACCAAAACCTTCGTTGTCCACTATATCACCTTATACAATAATTACCTATTCATTTCATCATACTACTATTACTTCCACTACTTCAAAATGACCTATAAGATCTCATACATATATGAGTCTTTTCCAATATACCAAGTCGGCTTACAAAAGATAATTATATTATAATAAATAAAAGTTCATCCCATGTCGGCCTAAGTGCCGGTATGCTTTGTTTTTGATGTAATCTGAGTGTCGATGTCTACCGGTGCATGAAGTTTGTGATGTCGGTGCATGTAGAAACCTATTGCCAGTTGGTTGCCAGTTGGTTGTCATCAATAACAACGTCAACTATTCGCATAAGAGTGTAGAATGCCAACAGATACGTGGGGGGAAAGAGGTTTAGGATGTGGGCGGTAGAAGGGGTTGGAGTTAGGATATGTTGGGGAATAAAGTGAGGTATAAGGGGGTAATGAAAGGGTAAAGGGGATGTAGGTTATAATGGGAGTTATAAGGGGCAAGGAAAAAGGGTAAGGGGGTAGGGTGGTAGGTTAGGATAGGGATAGGATATGGGTAGGCTAGGATGGGGGTAGGTGATAAGATGGAAAGGATAGGTTAATAGGTGTGTGGTAGAGGTAAGCTTAGGGAAATAAAGGAAGTAAGACTTATGGGATGTGGGTTAGATTAAGTGATTTTAGGGGAATAAAGGGGTAAAGGGGTAGGTATTATGGAGGGGAGTGTGAGATATAAGGTATGAGGGGAAGGGAGATGCTAGGATAGAATAGGGGTAAGGTGGAAAGGAAGTTAGTGGAGGGAGGTGAGGGTGTATGATGGAAGCGTAGGTTTAAGTTAAGATGTGAAGGAGGTTAAGGCATGGGGTATGAAAGGTGGTTAAAGGATAGAGGATAGGAAGGTAGGTGAGTTAGAAGGTATGGTAAATAGAAGTGAAGAGTGTTAGGGGAGGTCAAAATAGGAGGAAATGGAAATGGGAGTGATTGGGTTTGGGCACCCACGGATAGGATCGACAGAAGTGGAAGGGATTATGCCTTGGCTAGGCAAAGGGAATGTTAAACCTCACTTCATTTCAAAGAGAAAGACTTGGCCAGCTCTTGAGCAACTACACACAAAAGGTTAACAGCAAAGACTCGACAACAACCAACTAAGCTAAGACAACTAACTTAGAAACCAAAAAAAGTGTGTTTTGGTGAAGAAACATGATGTGAGAAGTTTGATGCAAAGGCAAGGGTAGAACTTGGTATTTTATATTAGGATAGCAACCACATTGATTAGGCAAGTCAAATAAGGTCTCTCCAATGTTTAGGATACACAAGGGCAACATTAGTCATGTAAGTATGCATGAGCATGGGAATGGATAGTTACTTTCCTTGTAGACTAACTTGTGTCTATGACTCTCTATAACTTGGGTCTATGACTAACTTGGTTCTATGACTCTCAATGGGCATATCACCTGTTCTAAATTGCCACAAAGCCATTAGATATGTTTTGAGATGAGAAAGAAGAGAAAGGGTTTTGGTTCAATTTGCATAATTTCTATGTTCAAGTAATTTAATTTGGTATATTATACTAAAACGTGATTTCATAACTAACATTTCAACTTCTATATAACTAGTTCTAGAGCTTGATTTTTTTGCCTATGAAGAAAGACCATGTCAGACAATATCAGTAAACAACAAAATAAGGAGACAATTGCTAGATTGTGGTCTAACTTGAAAAGAAAAGGTGATGGAAAATATTATTGTCCCTGCAAAATTTGTAAGGGGTTAAAGACTAGAAGACTTCTAATCAAAACAGGTCAGAAACATTGTAGGTTGCATGGTCACATTGAAGGTGGACATGATTATCATCCATTGGTAAGTTTTTCATTATATCATTTTAACAATTTATATACATAAGAAATCACTTGATGATGAGATCATGATCATAGTTTATTTATGTTTATCAATTTTATATAGGTCGAGCACCCCGGAGCACATGATATGGATCAACACAACCCAGAGAATATGGTTTTCGAAGTGGAGGAACATGGAGGAGTGAATATTGAAGTTAAAGATAATGATCCCATGGAAGATGATGATCATGAGCCACAAAACACAATTGAAGATGATGGTACAAATGCATTAATCCATGACACATTTAGTACTAGCGTAGCTAATCATGATGATGAAGATGACTTTAATGTTGTTCATGATGTCCCTCTACTTGAGAAGGCATATGAGGCCCTTTACGAAGGCTCCCAGACAACTCTTCTCTCTATTGTATTGTTGTTGGTGAATTTGAAGGTTATGAATGGTTTATCCAACATAACAATCTCACGTATGTTAAGGTATGTCATATATGTCATAATAAATGGTGAATCATGTTGTACCATTAATATTCTTTATATTAACAAATTATATTTTTTTGTTGTAGATTGATAGGTGATTTTTTGTTACCACCATTAAATATTCTACCTCGCTCATACCGAGAATTATCTTCCATTATGAAAGATATTGGAATGAAGTATCAAGCAATAGATGCTTGTCCTAATGATCATATTATATATCACAAACAACATGAATTTTGAATTGAATGCCCTAAATGTCATATAAGTAGATATCGAACAGATCAAATAATAAAAAGGGTTCCTCGCAAGGTTCTTCACTATTTCCCATTATTCCACGTATGCAACGATTATTCAAGTGCACTAGCTTGGCACAATTTATGGATTACCATGCATGCAATAGAAGTTGAGATGACATTATTCAAATACCTATGGATGGTTCAGCATTTATGGACATAGAGGAAAAGTGGTCACACTTTAAAGAAGAACCTCGTAATCTTAGGCTTTCATTGGCAGCGGACGGTGTCAATCCATTTGGAGAGTTGAGATCTGTTTATTCAGTGTGGCCTATTTTTGTTATCAGCAATAACATTCCTCCATGGATGTCAATAAAGAGGGAGCACATAATATTGGCAATGATTGTTCCAGGTATTATATCATTTAATAGTCGTTTACATTTCATTATAAATATTGCAGTAAAATGGTCATAATAATTATGTAATGTTTTTGTTCATTCGATTAGGTAAGTACGAAGTTAAAGATATGAATGTATATATCAAGCCTTTTATCGATGAGTTGCTAGAGTTATGGAATGGTGTCACTATGTATGACATCTCTAAACCAATAGGACAAAGACAATTTCAATTCCATGTGATGCTTGTATGGACAATACATGATGCCCTAGGGCTAACACATTTTTGTGGTATGTTATAGTGTTCAAGTTGTGCATGATAATTATAATTAAAAAAATTAACCTATTTAATCCAATTATAAATTATCTTGTTGGTCTTCAAACAAAGGTAAAATTTGCATGTCCAGTTTGTGGTCCAAAGATGAAATATCGCCATTCAAAAAGTTTAGGAAAGTAGGTGTTTGACGAGTATAGGCACTTTCTCCACAAAAATCATAAGTATCGAAATATTGAAAAATATATTTTCAATGGGAAAGAAGAGAATACATCAAAGCCATGAAGAATGACACCTCACTTGTGGAAGTTGGAATTTAATAGAATTAATCGTCAAGGTAATGCCATTCCATCTAATGGTTTACGTCATAAAACATCTTTTCTATTGTGTTTTGTTTACTGATGATGTGATTGATGATCGTGAAGGTCGTCAAGGCATAAATGACCACCTTCCTAAGGGACTAAAAAGTTATCCCCGACAATTTAGTAGGTTGCCCTACTATGAGCAGTTACAAATTGTGCATTTGTTTGATATTATGCATATTGGAAAGAATATAACAGAGACATTATGGAAAATATTTGATGGAAGGCGTGACAAAGAAAAAATTGTCAAAATTTGTAGTGACATTCAGGATTCCAATCATGCAATGAAAAATGTCATTCAATCAAATAGCCATGGAGACCAGATTAATATAAGTGGCCTTCCTTGGTTATTAATAGACCAACAAAGCAATGCTATAAAAGAAGTCATACAAAAAAATCGATTTTCCACAAGATTTGCTGCGAACATAAACAATCTCGTATCAAAGAAAAGTGAATTTGGGCCAAGGATGAAAACGCATGATTGGCATACCTTCATTAAGATAATTCATGTTCTTGTGTTTTTACTATATATTTGTATATTGTGCATGTACTTTTCATTGTATTATGTTAGAAAAAAATGAAAAGATAATTTTATAATTGTTGCAATACATTCTACGTCTATCTCTCCCAGACGACTTCGACAATAATGTCAAGCAAGTCATATATGATCTTGGAAAATAAATGAGGTAAGCAGTGATATTTGTTCAGTCTGTTGTATAGATATTATATTTGTGATTTTTTTTACTTGTTATGTAATATATTTTTTTATGTCTTTAATATCTTCTAGGTGGTTGTCATGTAAATAAATCCATAAAGAAGATATAAAATATTGGAAGAGAAAAATTCCTCATCTAATGTGTGAAATGCAAAAGTGTCTACCTTCAGCTTTTTTCAATGCACAAGAACACTACCTCATACACCAAGTTGAGGAGATTGAATTGTGTGGACCTATACACACTAGGTCAATGTGGATGGTTGAGAGGCACTTGAAATTTTTTAAGGCTTTGGTTCGACAAAGAGCACATCCTGAGGGTTTTGTGGTGGAGGGATATATGGTATACTAGACTGTGGTGTACATTTCTGAATATCTTCCTAAGTTTGCAGCAAAGATCCACGTGGATCGCATTTGGGATCCCAACCCCATTAACAAATTCGAAGGGGAGTACTTGACGGGGAAAGGTAGATTGAGGAAAGTGAGGTAATTATAAGATGTTATTGTAGTTAATTAATTCTTAATCTTCAAAATAAATTTGTTTTAAGACGTCTATTTATTTTTTGTACAGTTGATCAAGAGTGGGATGCACTACATTTGTATATTGTAAACAATCTTGATTGGATGACGGTATGGATTGAATGTTGTCAACATTCTGCTCGCACATTAACATGGGAAGGTGTGGCTTCATTGGTTAAAGAAGCTCATTGTAATGGAGATTCCAATGTTACACAAAGGGAAATTGATTTAGCATATGGTTTAAGAGATAAACAAGTACGTATAAATTTATTAATCACCCATATGTTTATCAACTCCCAAGTCTAAGCATGCCATCTAACATCCTATGTGTGTGCAAATTGCCGCAATCCTCATTCAGAGAAAATATAATATTCGACATATTTGGAATAAATAAAATGAGATGAGACAACTCAAATAAGACAAAGGACTTGTAGGGATTCCTTAGGAATATTCCTACAAGTAACAAGTAAAAGGAAATTAACTTTACCAAGTAAAAGTTAATTCCCAACAATAACAAATGATATAGAAAGTAAAATAGAAGATTAGAGTTAGTTATCGAGAGAGATAAGTAAATAATTAAGAAGCAAAAAATCACAAGAGCTTATAGAATCATGATTACAAAATAAGCTAGAGGAGTGGATACATATATTGGAAGGAAGGGAGACAAAACCAATCAATGAGAAAAATAGCTCTAACTACCAAAAAATAGTGGGATTTACACTCATAAAATATGCCACCTACCATAATATTCATCTATGGTCAGTTTGACCCACTCACTTATAAATAATCCAACTAAACTGAATGTGTAGGAAAATAAAATACATCCAACTAAAAATGAATTAGAAACCTAGAATTTAACACCATCCTTATGTGTAGACTAGGTGGGTGAAATGATGGGTCCTAGCAATTGAATCTTTATGAGATATATATGTACAAATAGATTCCCCTCAAGAGAAGGAACCCCTTCAAAAAGAGAGATAAAACCCAACCCATAAATAATGGCAAAAAAACCACCCAAGTAGAGAGAAATGAAGGGCTAAGTATACCTTAAAGAAGTAACCTCTTACATCTCTAGAAAATATCATATATGAAAAAACTTATTGTAAAGTGTTTTGTGAAGGTGTTGACATCTATTTGGAATTTAGGAGGTGTTGGATATGAACAATTGGTCTGTGAATAAGCTCTTGATTCTAGTGAATGTGAACCTCTATGTGACTAGTGCTGTGAAATTTTTATGGTACTAGAGTTTTTATAGAATATGATAAATGGTCATTCGAGCTAGATACCAAACTTGGGGAGAATATGTTGAAGGCAAATGGATTTTTCTACTAAGATAGAGTTGTACCATTCCCATTAGGTTGATAACCTAAAATGGAAACCTGATGGGGGGCAATGTTGAAAACATGCAAGGGAGTCAAAGGCTACAAGCTTAAGAAAAACATCCAAAGTAGGTTTCAAGTAGATAAAGTCATTGCAAACCAAATGTGACTCATACAAATAACTTATGAAAAGAACAAAGAAGAACAAGAACAACTAACTTAGATAAAGTAGATAAAGTCATTTCATCTCCCTGATTGAGTTTCTCTTCTTCCATTGGTGTTGTCCCTTCCTTTTCTAAAAAATTGGCTTTAAAGGCTCTTGTATTTGGGTTAGCTAATTCCCTATCAGCACCAGAGTTGCTCCCTTTGATCTCATTTTTAATAGGTTTACCGGTACTCAGTGGTTTATACAGTCCTCTTAGGAGTTGGACCATCTCAACCATGGTGCGCCTCATATTAGCTTGAAACTAGTGCCCCTCATATTAGCTTGAAACCTATGCCCCCTATTAGTAGCTGATGGGGATAGAATACCATTCATTGTACATATCAATGAGGTGTTCTTTACGTCTAGATAAGCAGAACCAGTCATAGTACGGAATAGTCAAATTTATTTTTTTTAACAAAATAAATTACCGTTGGAATTCCAACAGGAACTAAACTTTGCATCGATGGTCGAACCATCGAACCAACAGCATTCTCGTCTATGCAAATTTTTTAGTATCTGTCGGACGTCCAACGCCAACTAAAGAAACATCCGACTAGGATGTTGTATGTCTGACAGCACTTCCTTGTCAGATGGTCGTCGATCCATAGTAGTGGGGGCGCGTCGGCATTTTGACGTCCATTCGACAATATTTTTGGTCGAAGGAGCGATCATGGCCGTCGTCAGAAGAGTTCACGGTGTCATCGGAATGCCGACCTTCAATGGCATCATCGAGAAGTCCGATGATGAGTTTTCGACGGCTTCATTTGTCAGTAGTCCAATGAAAAAAGGTCAGAATTTCGATGATAGGCCATCGAAAATTAGCCCTAAATGTACTAGTGATCCATTGAAATATCTTAGCAAAGCAGCTTTAATAGGTAGATTGGCAAAATGGGTAATGATCCTAAGCGAATTTGATATTGAATACATTGACAAAAAAGCTATAAAAGGACAAGTGATTGCCAATCAGTTAGTTGAAGCACCACTCTGGGATGATCATCTGATACAGGTTGAATTTCCAGATGTCGATGTTCTTACAGTCACTAAGCAAACATGGCAATTGTATTTTGATGGTTCTTACACACAACATGGATCGGGGGCAAGCTTGCTTTTTATCACACCTCAAGGTCATACCATCCCGAAAGCATACAAACTGACTTTTCCTTGCACCAATAATATGGCAGAATACAAGGCATTAGTAACGGGGAATCAAGATGGCTTTAGAGTGGAATATTACACATTTGCAAGTTTTTGGAAATTCTCAGTTAGTCATCAATCAAGTCAATGATGATTATCAAACCAAAGATGAAAAACTAGTGTCTTACAAGAAGATGGTGGATGACTTTAGAAAATACGTTGTAGATATTTCTTTTGAACTGATCCCAAGGAATGACAACAAAGCAGTTGATGCCATGGCTACAATTGCCTCTCTCCTTCAAACACAAGAAAATCAAGATGGTTACGAATTCCAGGTGGAAGAATTGTTTCACCCTACCTATGACTGTCTTAATTCCCAAATCATATGTCATCTAGTAGGACCCGATTCCTCCCATTATGGCCAAATTAATACCTACTTGAAAGATCGTACCCTTCCTCTTGACCTATCAAAGGATAAAAAATGAAACTTCATTCGACAATCCGCTTGTTACACCATTGTCGCAGATACACTATATAGACGAGGTCTAGATGGTACTCTCCTCAGATGTCTTGAGCAGGAAGAATCTGAGAAGGCATTAACTGAAGTTCATAACGGTGTTTGTGGTACTCATTCGAGTGGTCTTACTCTTTCGAAGAAACTCATACAATTGGGTTACTATTGGCCTACTATGGAAAGGGATTCTTTTTAATTCACTAAAAAGTGCAAACAATGCCAGATTCATGGCGATCTCATACATGCACCAGCACAGGAGCTTCATACCTTGGCAATATCATGGCCATTTTGTCAATGGGGTCTAGATCTAGTAGGGAAAATCCATCCACCTCCCTCAAACGGTCACAAGTTCATACTCATAACTACTGAGTACTTCGCGAAGTGGATTGAAGTAGTGCCCCTCACTAATATCACAGGAAAGTAGATTGCCGCATTCATCTTGAACTATATCACATTTCGCTATGGTATCCCTATGACTGTTATCATTGATAATGGGCGGCCATTCAAAAATCAAGATGTAAGAGAGCTCTATGAAAAGTTCCAGATCCAACATAAGTTTTCCACACCATATTACCCACAAGGAAATGGTCAGGCAAAAGCATCAAACAAAACAATCTTGAAAATCTTGAAGAAGACAATTAATGATGCTGGCAAAGATTGGCATGTTCAGCTGAATCTTGCTCTATGGGCATATCGCACTAGTATCTACACCCCGACAGGTGCTACACCATATTCTCTTGTCTATGGGTCTGAAGCAATATTTCCAGTGGAGGTTGAAATACCATCTCTTCATGTGTCACTAAAAGGTCTCATTCCAAATGAAGAACAACAAGTGTCTAGGTTACAAGAACTTGAATTGCTGCAAGAGCGCAGGCAAAATGTTGTTGATCATTTAAGAGTCTACCAACAAAGGATGTCACGTAGCTACAATCATAAGGTTAAACTTAGGATATTTCAAGTTGGTGATCTTGTGCTTAAGGAGAATCCACGCAATCAGCGAGATCATGAAAAGAAAGGAAAGTTCGAGCCAAATTTGTTAGGTCCTTTTGTTGTCACAACTGCATATGGATCTGGCGCTTACCAATTGTCCACACTAGAAGGAGATCAGCTTGAGAAACCCATCAATAGCCTTCATCTGAAAAAGATTTATACCTAAAAGCAGAAAATCCAAAAAAAATCCAAAAATCCAAAAATCCAAAAAAAAAAAGAGTCAAAAATCCAAAAAAATCAAAAAAGCCAAAAAAAAAATTGAAAAAGAGAAAAATACAAAAAAATCAAATATGAGAAAAAGTGCAATAAAAACAAATGGCGAAAACCTAAAAGCAGTCGCCATTTGTCAGCTAGCTTCTCCATCTATTTAGTCACTTGTCTTGCATCCATCTTTCACCATTGTACATATCCGTAATAAAGCCTTTTGTATCTAACCAGACCTCATTTTTAAAACTCACCATGGTTTGGAACATTGTATATACCGATGTGTTTCTGAACTGGGGGCAAAATCCTGAACTCAATCGGTAATAATCTACTTTGAGCTTAAACGCGTCAAGCAAGCAGTAGTTAGGCAACGTTAATCATAACCAAAGATTGGGAAATTCAACATTGAACATGAGTATCAAAATCCAATTTAACATCAAATCAAACACCAAATTAATGAATGATATAATCTGACTCATATCTGAAACACTTTAATCTGAATGTTCAACTGTTGTCTTTTGATTTTGTTATTATGCTTCCTGAGTAACTCAAGGATGTCTTGTACTACAGAAACAAGGACGGAGCATGATCTTTTCTTTGTCTATTGTATGTTAGTTAATCATTAATATTTGTGCAAATTTGTCAAGGGACATGATCAATCGGATATCATTGATGACATTTCGGGTTTGCATAGGAGGATGATTAACTTTTGTCTGTTTGCATGCAAGCAACACTCAGGTCATCTTGGTCCATTATACCTTAATGCTTGAATTAACTTGCAATATCAAAATCCAGGTAAACAGTGCTCAGGTCATCATGGTTCAATTATACCATTGATGTATGCACTTGTTTGCCACATTTTAAAGGTTCAATGATGATAAAAAAGCATGATCAAAGTGACTAGTCCGATGATAACATGGCATTACTTGCGTATTTGCATATTTAGATTAGATTGCATACTGCATTCAAGGTGCATAAGAGATCAAATTTTATTTTTCAGAGGCTGAGGTCAAGTGATGTTATCTCTCATATTAAGTGATTGAGTACATTGGACATCAATAAAAATAAATAATTCATACATCATGCATCTTATATCATGTATTTTAGATCATAACATGTCATTGCATTACATTTCATCAGCATACATTTAGTTAATTCGTACATTTCATATTGTACATCATTGTGATAAAGTCATTTGCATTTCATCAAAATTCACAAAAATCACAAAAATCACAAAAAGAAAGCATATCATATAGTTAGCATCCCATATCATCGCATATGCATCACGAAGTACATAAAATCATTCAGATAGAATCATAACATCATTCATTTTAAAAAGCATAAGCATCTCAAATAGGATCATCATGCATTGTATTCAATCATCAATAAATCACATAGGCATGCCCCATGTAAATATTGCATCATCATATAGAAAGCATTCATCATGTAAAATCCATAATCATATAGAACATAAGACATACATCATGTAGATAGCTGCATACATCCCATAGATACAAAGCATCATCATATAGCAAGTAGAATGCACATCCATAATATCATAAGCATATAGATCATATAGAATTGACTGCATTTCATAAAAAATAATCAAGATCCATGGTACAATGATATCGCAAGAATATCAGAGATACATCACAAAATACATCGTAGGAATCATCGATATCTCGTCATAATGTGTATACAAAATCAAAATGTGTGATATCTCGGTATATTAAGAGGGGTGATGCAGTGAACTCTTGTTATACACCTCTCTTCTAAAGTTGTCAACAAAACCCAGTTAATTGTATACCAGGCATATCGACTAATGAGGATAGTCCACATCTATCAATAAAATTGAGCTTTGCCTATGTCAAGCATGGTATCAAACTGCCAAGCCTTCAAAAATTCTCTCGAGACGGAAGAATGCCAAGGTTCTCCTTTAATCACATCAAATCAATGTATTGATTTTTTATTATCAATCTATCTGTCAATCAATCAATCAACCTAATCAGCTCATGTGAGATTCAATCAATCTCGTTGAGATTTCATCATCGACCCTCATTCATCATGAAGTTGTTTTTATCTATCCTATCGACTTATTATCATCACGGTAATCGAAACTGATCAACAATCTAATCAAACAGGAGAATCCAAATTATATTTTTATCAATCTGGCATAAAAATGCCAATCTATCTCATCAAAACGAAAAAATCACACAGGCTCGAGCAATGATCAAAATTTATCCTTTCATCAGGAGATCAATCAAAAAAAATTAAAATCTCTAAAAATCCTAAAATCATTAAAAAATTTAAAAAAATTTCAACACTCAAGAAAAATCTTAAAAATTCAAAATTTTTCTATTTATCTCCTAAGGGGGCATCCTCGTATATGTCATCTATCAATCAATATCTAGGGCATCTCATCAAATCAAATCAACAGAAGCGAACCAATTTTACATCATCTATCAATCAGCATCTGGGGCATCATATCAAATCAAATCAGCATCAAGCGAGCAATTTTTCTTTGAACTGACATGTTATCAAACATCGCTTCAAAGAGGGACAAAATGTATACACTAAAAATCGGTCTGGAGAATTGAATTAATTAAATACGAAAATATTTAATTAATATGACCTTTATTCCTCTACTATATAAATAAATTCAATAATTTATTTATATGGTTCATTTATTCTAATTCTTCCCATTTTAATCATCCTTTTCCATTTTCCCAATTAAATATGCAAATTAATTATTTTGTGTATTTAATTCCCCCATTAAATTTGAATTTTAAATTCAAAATTAAGTACATGTGTCATAAGTCCTAACCACTCCCTAACCTAACCTTCTTCTAACCAACCCCTAGCCTAGCCACAGGTTAACTAATCCTATCCTCTCCAACCTCTTATCCTAACCATTTTTGGAGTGTCCACCCTCTCTTGGAGACACATGGCACTTATGCCATATGTCTCTCATCTCCTTAGGAATGACAAGTGTCAATTTCCTCAACCTCCTTCCAAATTCTTCAATCACAACCGTTGATTTATCCAAACTGAATCTACACCGTTGATTCTTGTCACCTCACCTCTAGTCATGAAAATCTTATAAATACCCCCTCTTTTGGCTATGAGAGGGGACCTTGGCATCACTATCAACATTATGTCAGTGTTACATTAGCATTTTCTTAGCAATCATAGCATTAGCATCATAACCATAGTGTAGTATCATTGGAATTATATGGCTTTCATAGTAGTTTAAATCATTATAATGTAGAATTTGCATTTAGAATAGATCTTGCATTATTTTTTAGATCATCATAATTTGCATATCAATTCCCATCTCTTGGGTTGTCACTTTGCTCAAATCATGCATCTAAGAGCCACCAAATGAACCGGCAAAGTCCTCAAGACTAGGGCGCAATGAGACGACATTGGGGAGTATTCTAAATTGTTTCTTTTCATTTTCCTCAATTTAATATTTCATTGTGTATGTGTGTTGAATGTTAATTAATGGACTAATCACAATATTTTTACACACAAAGGTAATATTCAAATTGTTTATGGTAAAAATGGAAACAACAATATTGAAAGACTAAATGAATTCAACCACAAAACCCTAGCCTAACAACAACAAAGATCCACCATAACATATGAAGATTACCTAAGACAATGCAAATCAAATGAAATCACAAAGATTATACTATCACATGTCCAATAGGGTTTAAATCTTCATTCTTCCTATCTCCATTGATCTTGCTTGATATATTTGCTCTCAGATTTTATGTGTGCACAAGAGCTCAACAAAGAACGGAAATGTGGTTGCAAGTAGACTTGATCGCATATAAAAATTCGAATGCTAGAAGGCTTCCAAGATTGATTAGCTGATTGGGGTTGATAATGAAGGAAGCATCTCCTTATATAGAAGACACTATAAGAAATGGAGGGATAAGATTGAGAGGTTTAGAAGATAAATGGTCGGCTAAGATTAGAGGGTAGGTAGAGAAAATTAAAAAAATTATGAGAAGGTAGGTAATGTAGGAATTAAGAGATGAATGACATGTGTCATGGGTAGAAAAAGTTAATCAATTAATTAAAAAAATAAAGATTTATTTAATTAATAGAGGAAGTGGGATCAATTAAATAAATAAAAGTATTTATTTAATTTAGGAAAGGATAATTTAAATAAATAAAAGTATTTATTTAAATGAGAAATAAGGCTAGAAGAGGATAAATGAATTAATTAAATAAATAAAGATTTATTTAATTAATAGAAGAATTGGGATAAAATAATTAAATAAATAAAAATATTTATTTAATTAGACTGGACAATTTTAGCTGTCTACACAAATGACCATTTTTCTGATGCATTGGAGATTTGTTGTTGGCATGTACCTGTATAACCATAATTTTCCTTTAAGAAATTTCCTACTTGGCAATTTGTATCGATACAAGAATCTTAGGGCTCTCAACTATCAAAGTCAATAAGAACCTAGTTCATAAGTACCAATTCATGTGACATAATTTTCTCAATTGACTGATTCTTTTATTTTTCAAAACCATATTGTTGACTATTCTATAAAAACTATATGCACCTTAATATTGTAAACTATATGCACCTCAATATTGTAGGTGGTTCCATGCCACTTTCCTTGGCTATAACAATACAAATACATGTTGTGGCTTCTAAGTGGCTTTAATATTTACACAATGCAGCAATACAGGGTACGTATTATCATTTCAAAATGTCAATTCTTCTATATTTTGTATCTGTCAATAATTAAATCATCTTTAGACTCTAGTATTTTGTTTTTTGATAATTTTATTTTTCTTAACCACTTGCCTCTACTGCCAATTTAGATGTACATTTATTCATTGATGTCTAAATATTATTTCTTCTTGTTAGGGGCTTGATGATCCTTCTATTTCTCAACATATTCACAAATTACAAAATCTTTTCCATGAACTATAAGATGTATATTTTTATTGAAATTGCCAAGAGCTTATACAAACTAACGACTTTCACAGTGCACTCCTTTGTATTTCATTGCTAATCAAATACTATGCCATTTCTCTTTCTCCATGATACCTTTGTTCTAGGCATAGGAATTTTATTCGTTAATATTCTGCTGTTTTATGACTCATGACTTATTTATTTCTCTTCCTAAATTTTCCCGTGCAACAATCATCTCATTTTTTTTTACCTTGATACATGCTTTGTTACCTTTGTCTCTACATTGTTTTGTGTTTCCTCCTTTCCACACTATGTTCTCTTCCTTTCACTTTTTTGGCGCTCCTAACTTTAGGCTCTTTTCATTTTCTTATACTTTGTTTTTTCCTCCCTCTCACTCAAAAAACCCCACACTTTGTTTTAACTCTTTTCATTTTCTTATACTTTGTTTTTACCTCTCTCACACTCAAAAAACCCCTCACTTGTTCCTTGTGAAGTGATTCCTTTTTATTGTCTATAATGACTTTTTTTTTTGTTTTAGTGACTTTTGCAATCAGCATTTCAAATCCTCTACTTTCTCTTTGGTCCATTGTCCCCTTCATCCTCCACACACCCAATCTCAAATTTAGTGTAATATTCCACTTACATAATGTTGGCATTTTGTATTTATTTTATTTTATAAAAACTCCAATGATATATTTTAACTTACATCTCTAGATTTTAAAATATAAATTTTCCTCCTAGCAATTTATAGGATATTTTGTCATGAAGTTCTTGGTAACACAATGATGTTTATAATATATGTATACACCAAATTTTTGTCTTGATAGTGATACACATTTTCTTGCATGCATTGCTTTAGCTATCTCATGTGAAGTTCAATTTACTATTTTATAATATGTAGTTGGCAGGATCGTTAGTGGCAGAACAAACAACATGAGGGCCAATTTCGTAAAGATTTCTAGCCACACCTAAAATCTCAGGAGTCTACTCCTAGGCCCTACTGGAAGACCTTCCATGGACCGAGAAGACTTAATACAACCAGACAATATATTTTTGACACATGTGAAGATGATCGAGAAAATGGGAAACCTGGCCCTTCAGAGTACTTTCAGTCATATGCAACATAAGAGGAAAGTTTACCCGACAAGGGATTTGTATCCTTTCCCAACAATATTCCACTGAAACATGCAAAGGAACGAAGAGGCCTCTTCACCCCTTCATTTCCCAACAACATACCTCTTGGAACTCCCTCCAAACCAAAATATGTGTCATTTTATGCAAATGTATATCAGAACAAGGGTTTCACCAAAGTCTGGAAACCAAAAAGACTGCCTCAAACCTTCCAGCAAGGAAACTCTCCAAATGCAGGTAGAGGAGATACTTCTGGAGCTTACATAATATCTCTCTCAGGCAAATCTCTGGAGCCACAAATCTCCGATCTACAAGCCAGGGCACTCACTGGAGCAAAAGGGAGCTCCCATAGACTAGTTTTGTCACAAAATCTCCTCCAGCCCCAAGTTTCTCATCTCATAATCTCATGGATATTGTGCTCATTGGTAAGTTCTGAGGAACTTCACCTCAACCCTTTGTTTTGAATGCATGGATTAAAAAAGTTTGAAATGGGGTATAGAATCCTTTTTTGTGGATAACGGCTCTTAGTTCTTTATCACAATTTTCAAATCGAAAGAGGATAGGGACTCAGTGTGCAGATTCAAGGGCTAGTTCTGTAATGGTTTTGGTATTTTTCCTCTAAAATGGAACCCTAACTTTAGACTAGATTCTGCATTATGCAAATTCGCCCCCTTCTGGATATCATTCCCAAGTTTGTCACTAGAATATAGAGATTTGGATCTGGTAGAGTTCTTTGCAAATCAACTAGGTATTTTTGTGAAACATGATATGTTACCTTTTGAGCTGACCATCTTCAAGTCAAAGTATGTCTCCTCTTGGATCTCTCCAAACCCTTCCCCTCCAGTTTGAAAGTAGTTTCGAAATATGGCTCTTGGGAACAGGACATTGTGGTTTAGGATTCCAAAATAGTTGAGGAGCACTGAAAGACCCTGGGTCATTTCAATACTCAATGTCAGGGATCAGATTGCCCTGAAATTAGAGTGTGTGATAATCACTCCTCTGATCCTAAACTCTATTCTCATAAAGAGATTCAGGTATCAAACTTCTGCAAACAAAGTTTAATGGAGCAAACTACAAAGGAAGTAGTGTGAGGCATGAGAAGAAAGAGATGAGTCAGATTATCATCCCTTGTGGCCAACAACAGTCTAAAAATATTTTATCACTCACATTTTTGTGCGAAAAAATGGTACTATCACTACAGTCCTACAACAAATGGTCTTTGTATGCAAACCTGAGCAACACTTCAGTCAATATGTCAATGCCTGTAATAGTGGTTAATAGATCTTCAAGGAGCATATTTCCAGTCAAATCTCAGCAGAGCATAAATAAGGAATGCCTAATGCAGTTTAAGCAACCTCTTCTACAGGGAAAATATGACCAACTGGTTTTTGATCAGCTTCACAACGCTTGTTCTCTATTTATAAATGAATTGCTACAACAGGAAGGAATCTCATACAATGTTGAAGATCTGAATAATTTATACCAATCCCTGTTAAAGAGGAAAACAGAGTCTTCATAACAATTTCAAAAATCATTTTCCAATTCAAATTTGACAAAATTTAATGAATCTTTAATCAACTGCATTAATTTACTAGGATGGAATGAGCAATGTTCTTTAGCAAGATCATGTGTTATTGCAGATGGATTCACATGAAGGGATCTCTTCTCCTCAAGATAAGGGGGAGCAAAGAATGATTATCTTTCAGGATAATATGGAACATGATCTTCATGGGGTATAGATCAACACGGGATTGTTTCGTTCTTGCAAAAAAGGGGTAATAAGGTAAAGGATTTTACATTTGTTCCTAAAATATACCAAACAAGATCTAAGAAAGCAACTATTGTTACCACTACAAGAGGAAGAGGAAGATCGCCAAAGAAAAATAAATTGTCCAAGAAAACGAAAGAGGAAGTTCAATTGGGGGTTTAGTCCACATTGGATGAAATTTTTTTGATAGGGGGAGCAATTGGCTCTCCTGACAATCCATGAAAATTATATCATGGAATGTTAGGGGTCTAACAAGAGATGCCTCATCAAGTCTCAGATTGAGTCTTGCATGGCTAATGTGGTGTTACTTCAAGAAACAAAATTTTCAGTAGAACAAGATTCACAACCTTTTATATATTGGAAAGGGTGGAAATTTGTTGCTTCTCAGGCAATTGGGGCTTCAAGCGGATTAGCGATCTTATGGAAAGAACAAAATGTGCAAGTGCTGAAAATGGAGGTTAAGGCTAACTTCATACATATAAAAATCACAGATACAAGAGGTGATTTTCACTTGATCTCAGTTTATGGTCCAAATTCTACAGCATGGAAGAAAGTAGTTTGGGATTCTTTGACTCAAACCCTTTCCCAATACATGGATGAACCTTTCATCTTGGGGGGAGATTTCAATGCAGTATTATCATTAAGAGACAAAAAAAAGGAGGTATCATCCTTCCTCCTAAGACAATGCGGGACTTTAATGATTTTGTTGATAATAATGGTCTCAAGGATTGCTTACCTCAAAATGGTGACATTACCCGGTCGAATAGAAGACAAGGATTCCACCACATTGCAGTTAGATTGGACAAATTTTTTGTAAATCCTACTTGGTGTGCCTCTTTTGGAATCATGTACAGTCAAATATTACCCCTATTTGGATAAGATCATTTTGATCTTCAAGTGGATATTCCTTCCAAAACAAATGTCAAGAATTATACCTCTTCTTTCGGATTTCAACAATTGTGGTTTCGAGACATTTCTTTTATCACCCAGCTCCAACAGTGGTGGTCTTCAATGCCATTTGTTAGAGGTTCAAGAATGTTTCAGTTTTGTAAAAAATTGCAGTGGATAAAACTTAACATCAACGAATGGAATGCAAAGGTATTTAAAAATATCTTTAAGGAAAAGTCCCAACTAGAAGAATCCATTAAGTGCCTAAATGAAAACATCATATGTAATGGTATTAATGAAGATTCATACAAACAAGTATCTCTTAATCAGCAACTTCAAGAGATTTTGTTGAGGGAAGAAATATATTGGAAACAGAAGTCTAGGGAACAATGGCTCAGAGAAGGGGATAGAAATACGAAATTCTTCCATGCCTCAATAAAAATGAAAAGAGTTAATAGTATGATAACTCAAATAAAAAATGGCAATGGTGAGGTTCTTGTAGAAAATGATGAAATTCAAAATGAGGCAGTTAGATTTTTCTCTTTGCTTTTCTCCAAATCTGCAGGGGAGGATGATGAATTGCAAACAAAATCTCAAGAAATCCTAAGCCACATTCCCTCTTTGATTTCAAATCAAGATAATTTGTTTTTGATGAAACCCTTCTCTTTAGATGAGGTGAGAAATGCAGTGTTCTGTATGCATCCAAATAAGGCAGTAGGCCCAGATGGATTTCCAGCAACATTCGTTCAAAAGTGTTGCCATTTTATGGGGACAAATGTGTGGAGAGTGATTGTGGAATCAAGAAAGAGTGAAAATGTCTTGAAACAATTCAATAATACTTTGATAGTTCTAATTCTCAAGCTAGCTAATCCTTCCTCCTTTGCAGATTTCAGGCCTATTTCACTCTGTAACACCATATACAAGATCATTACGAAAGCAATCTCCTCTAGGCTAGCCTCATTCATCCCAAAAATTATTTCCATAGAGCAAGGTGGCTTTGTTCCTGGTAGAGAAACAGTAGACGGAGCCTTGGTAGTTCATGAAATAGTTCATTCTATTATGTCTCATAAGAAAGAAGCTATGTTGATTAAACTTGACATGATGAAGGCCTATGATAGAGTCTGTTGGGAGTTCTTGCATCAAGTCCTCATCAAATTTGGTTTTTCAAAAACCCAATGCAAATGGATCTTGTCCTGTTTAAAAGGGGCGAAGATATCAGTATTAGTTAATGGCTCCCCAGTTGGCTTTTTCTCTCCATCACAAGGAGTGAGGCAAGGAGATCCGTTATCTCCATCACTTTTTATTATTATGGTTGAAGGATTAAGCGGGTGGATTAGACATCTACATAGTTCTTCCTTGTGGAAAGGTATCCAGATTCCCCAAATTTTAATTAAGGTCACACATTGCTTATTCGCTTATGATACTATACAGTTTGGGGAGGCTTCGGTCAAAGAAGCAAAAGTAATCAAAAAGGCAGAGCATCAATATTGTCTAGTGTTTGGACAGAAGGTAAATGAAGCTAAATGAAGCTAAATCTAAAGTTTTATTTTGCAATTGTTCTCCAAAGTTTTCTACAAAAGTGCAAAATATTCTTGGTTTTAAGCGAGCATCTCTTCCTTGCAAGTACTTGGGAATTTCATTGTTTGCAGGGGTAAATAAAGCATCATATTGGAATCCAATAGTTTTGACAATCAAAAATAGAATTGTCTCCTAGAAAAATAGCTGGTTATCTCTTCCTGGAAGAATTTTACTAATCAAATCAATGTTGTCCTCCATTCCCAATTACATGATGTATGTTCTTCCTATGCCTTCAAAAGTAAAGTCGGACCTAGAAGCCACCCTCAAATCCTTCTTGTGGAAAGGTAACAGAAATCCCAAAAACAAGACCCACCTAATAGCATAGGAAAAGGTGTGTTTTGCAAAATCTTGTGGGGGTGCAGATATCCCAAATTTTGAAGATAGAAATGTGGCTCTAGGAGCAAAACTTGCATGGAAGATTTATTCACATCCCTCCTCTCTCTGGGCTTCCATTATTAGAAGCAAGTATCTAGATTCTGATCTCCCAGAGAGAATTTTTACTGTCCTAAACCCTCTTAAAGGATCTCAGATGTGGAATTTCATAGTTAAGTGTAGAGAAGTCCTTTTACCCAAACTGTCTTGGGTTGTTCATGATGGAAAGTCAATTAGATTCTGGAAAGACTCCTAGAATGGACCTGCATCGTTGGATAGATTGGATGGAATTCGGGATATTAAAAGAACCTTGCAAGCTGAATGGGGTACCTATCTTTGCAATTATTTTCAAGTAGTTAACTCAAGGGGATATTGCATAGTAAAATGGAAAAATTTAGACAGGATTGATGCTCCCGATTTTCAGAAAGAATTAGTTAGGGGGGAATTGAAAGCAAGGAAGATCTTCCTCAGCAATTCAACTGATAAACTTGTTTGGCTCCCAGTTAGGACACGAAAATATTTTGTTAAAGAAGGTTACAGGTTTCTTTCTCTAAGAAATTCAAAGCATTATGGAAGAAGATTCCCCTTTTGTTGGAAAGATGTTGGATTGCAGAAAGCTGGTGCTTTCACTTGGTTAGCATTGAGAGGCAGAATTTTGACAAGTAACAAACTACATCGACTAGGTATTGCTCAAGTTTTTTATTGTGTTCTTTGTAGTAAGAAGCAAGAATCAATAGACCATCTGCTCCTAACTTGTGAAATGGAAAATCATTCTTGGAAATGGTTGATGGAAAAATTAGGATGGAGTTCACCTTTACAATCTTCTCTTGTAGTTGTTTTTTAATTCTTGGCCAAAACTTTATTCAGATGCTTTCTTTGGCAGCATATGGGAAGTAGCACCACCTATTTTAGTTTGGAACTTATGGTGGGAAAGGAACAGACGTATCTTCCGACAAGAGCAGAATCAACTCTAACAGTTAATCAATAGAATTGAAGCATCAATATCAAAGACTGTAAATGCCTATGTAACTAGGTATAAAAAGTTTGATTCTCCTTTCACTACATGGGATGGCAGTGTACTTAACAGTTGGAAGCACCTAAAACTATCTTTCAATGGTAGCATGATGGTTAATTCAAGAGAAAGGAATAACATAAAGGAGGTTAGATGGAGGAACCCCAAATCACAGTTCCTTAAACTAAATTTTGATGGAGCTGCAAGAGGCAACCCAAGTGTATCAGGCATTGGGTGTGTCATTTGAGATCATGAAGGTAAAGTTCTCATCGCAGGTTATGCAAGAATAACTGATGGCACTAATAATCCGACAGAAGCTAAAGCATTGCATTTTGGTCTCAAATTAGCCACCTCATTGAAAGTTGATAAACTGGTAATTGAGGGTGATTCAATGAATATTATCTCTGCTATCAAAAAGCTTCAAGCGAGGTCCTGGAGTATTGACTACATTATTCAAGAGGTCGGGGTTCTTCTCAATCAACTCTCTGAATATAGTATTCAGCATTGCTACAGAGAAGCCAATAAATTAGCAGACCTGCTAGCAAACAAAGGTTGCAATCTTCCAAAAGGAGAAAAAAGGTTGT
Source organism: Cryptomeria japonica (assembly GCF_030272615.1). Taxonomy (NCBI): domain Eukaryota; kingdom Viridiplantae; phylum Streptophyta; class Pinopsida; order Cupressales; family Cupressaceae; genus Cryptomeria; species Cryptomeria japonica. The sequence continues at coordinate 16,923,889 of NC_081408.1, read as the reverse complement.
TGGTTGCTCAATTAAAAGAAGACCCCCAACTATAAGCTCATGCCTTAGAGGATGTCTTTGGGTTTTGTTAAACAAGATTTCGATGATGGTTGCTTCGATTGTGGATATCCAGATAAGTCTTACTTTTACTAGTAGTTATAATCTTCTTGGGTTGATCTTGGATTCTTTACCAGCGAACGGTAGGAGGGTTTTGAATATTTGGCTTCTTTAGTATACTGTTTAATCTAGAAATGGGTAGATATTGCATTCTGTCGAGGGCGATTTTCCCCCTCCTTGGATTACTCTTATATTCATGTTATTGTAATTTCTTAATGTGTGAGTTGCAAAAATAGAAAAATAGACACACCATTTCAACAGTTGTTGATTAGGACTCACTGGGTACAATAGTGTAAGTTACTTTGCTATAATACTACTAATATCTGCTAATATAATTAACATAATCTATTCTTTAATTGGTACTATATTAGTTTATAAATTACACTACAGCTCTCTACTAGTCATCTATATTATTATTTTCTTAGATATAGAGAGAGAGGGGGGGGGAGAGTTTTCCCTTAAGTAAAACAATAAAAACAAAGCATTGTTGAATGCTACAATTCTAACACATTTTTTGTCCTTCATTTTATTTTTTAAGACATTTATAGCTACACTACTCCACAGTTATTATTCACATTATTTCGTTTGTAATATGCATATATATACTTTTCTTTAGATTCTATTATTTTTATTAAGTAATTCTACCTTACAAATTGTAAAGGAATCTCAAAACTTATAATTCCATACATCTAAACATTATATTTCCCTATTTTGCAAAGACGAATTAAGAAATCTATGACCAAGCCCGAAACAGGGTTTCACTTTCAAATGAAAGTTATATTCCTATAGGATTTGAACATTTCATAAGCACAATCTTTTTGTATTTGCTCAGCATATTTGGTTATTATTACATGCAGGTCATTCTCATACCCCTTCCAAGCACATGCTTCCTATTTTATCTGTAAGAGTTTAAGTCCTTACTTTATTCATGTTGTGCTTCTTGTCCATAAGTCAGCTATCAAAGCCAATAAGGACTTAGATAATATGTAAGTATTAATTCATGTGATATAATTTTCTCAATTGACATTTTCAACTTTTCACGTTTAGTTCTTCAATATGTTGTCATTTTACTTGTACATTTCCATCGCCTTTTAGCATGTTCTAGACAATGGAACATTCCCATGTCTCCTCCCACTTCTCACTTCTGACAACAAAAGCTTCATTATTAAGGAGGTGTATTGTATAATCTCCAACATTACAGCAGGGAACCACGATAAAATTTAGGTGAGATTCTATTGTGGATTTATGAAGGATAGGTACTAATCTAAAAAAAACTTGCATTTTATTTCTCTTTATCTGTCGAGTTCTATTGTTCACAAGTGTATACCCTCTTTACATATTTGGCTAATAAGAACCACCCATATCCTCTGACTTGGCCATGTCTTCTAAGTTGATATTGGCGGACACCAGATTCCTCCACTTCTATGGATCACAACAAATGCAAACTTTGAGATAAAAAGAGAGGCAGCTTGGGCAACTACTATTGTCACTGTTCTACATGGACTCTACACACATTGCTTTGTAACTTAAAGAGATTTTCATAAACACAATTCTCAAATTTGTCTTTAATATTAATTGTAATGACTTATTAATTTGCCACATTTTGACAATCAAATCAATCAAACTACATAGTCTTACAATCTTGCTTCAAAATGGCATAAGTATTTTCAATTAAATAGTATGTACTTGAAATAAAATTCATTATCTCAATTTGCTTAAGTAAAAATTATACTCTCCATCTCTCTGTAAAGTTTAATGTAAACTTCATCTTGTTTCTCTTGCCATTCCTTAATTTTACTTACTCTTGCCTTCGTCTCCATCTCTCACTTATACAAGATGATTCTTTCTTTGATTAGAACTTTGTGTTTTAGATCTGTATAACGATAAACTAAGAACACAAGGAAACTTTAGAAACAAGCCGTTCACGCTCATTAGAAGGGGTAACTTTCCAGGATTGTAGCAAATTCCAACAAACTATACCACCAAAATAGCAAGAACAACAAGGATTGTCTCAACAGTGACCTAGAACTCGAAACCAACCAGGCCAGAGGCTAGATTTATGAAGATAGATTGTTACAGAGTATAGGTTTGTTAAGAGGAGTTGAATTTGTTAGAAACAGCGGAATCTAAATGAAATAAAGAGGCTTTAAAGATTATTACTCTTTTATTTATTTGAGTCAAGGTGAAATAAGTATAAGTATTGATCAATTATTTAAACTAGATGTTTGGGAATAACAATAAAAGAAAGCTCTTACTTTCCTCACCAGGAGTTAAGCAACCCTTGTAGTACTTCCAAAAATTTCCTTTAAGATTGCATGTAACTGAAGTAGAGTCTATGGAAAAATGTGTACTGTGTCTTGTTAGCCTTAATTTTTTGAATGCAACTCAATTCAACGGCATACTTGTTTCTTGGAATGCAATATTACTGTGTTCATCTTATAACAACTACTTGCTGCAATTCAAGCATTTTATGCTCATATTTACAATCAGCTGCACTATAACATTGCATGATCATATTTCAACTGGATGGTCTGCAATACTGGATAGGAAAATTCACTTGGCTAGACTACAATATCATGGGATCATTATTGACTTCTCCTTTACATGCAAATGCTGATTCACAATACAAAATAAATCACTCCATCAAATCACATTTGATAATAGTAATTAGTAAATGATTTAAGAAACTTCAGTTATGAAACATCCAATCATGAATGCCATGGTGCATCCTGATGGCTGAATAACTGCTTCCCCAAAGCGTCGTCTGACTAGACATAGCATTACAATCTAAGTTACAACCTAAACCCCTAGGGCAGTTCATACTATCTTATTAGATAAGATTGCAATCTGATCGTACCAATAAACTAATATAAGTTATAACTGATGCTTTATAGTCCTCCAGTTCAGTCCTAGTATAACGATAAACTAAGAACACACGGAAACTTTAGAAACAAGCTGTTCACGCTCATTAGAAGGGGTAATCTTCCAGGATTGTAGCAAATTCCAACAACCTACTCCACCAAAATAGCAAGAACAACAAGGACGGTCTCAACAGTGACCTAGAACTCAAAACAACCAGGCCAGAGTCTAGTCACTCAAATCAACAATCAAAAGAGACATCAGAGTAATGACCACAACAAACAAAAGCCCCATTAAACTCAGATAATAAAGTTTCCAAACCAAACAACAGCCATGAATGGCAGATCAGATAAGAAAATAAACTCCAAGAGGGTATTTAAATTGTAAATAAGGCCGCTATCCAAGAGAAGTACCCAAGACCAGCTAACCACAGTGGGAGATATGAAATAATAAGTAACCCATCAAATTTTGCAACTCTAGAAAACAACAAGACAGAACAGAAAGCAACACCAACCAAAATACAGAGTGTAAGTTCTGTGCTAACAGTGTGTCAATCCAAATGGCTTCTGAAGTTACTGATAGCTTTGTTTCTCCTAGGATATCATAGGTCAGGTTGCTTAACACAGAGTTTCTTCTGTCCTCAAACAATATAAAGCTAGAATTAAGAGGATTAAATTTACTTGCAACCAAAAACACACCCCATTGTCGAAGCATTAGATAGATTGCTTAAACCGGAGGCTTTTTTTATACAAATACAATGGATCTAAAAGATTATAATCATCAGTCTGTAAAGACCCACCTTGCAATTCCTTCACCCTCTGATAAAAAATTGTGTCACTTGCTCTCAGCATAACGGACAAAGGAAGCTCAACATCATTTTCTAATAGAAACCTGTGCCTAGGTTTTATCCTCTTCTCTAAACTGTAAGCAAAATACTGAGGAAACTCCTTCAAATCATCAATATTCTTACCCATGTCCTCCACCAAGTAATCATATTTCAGTTTTAAATTGTTATCAATACTGTAGTTGAACATCACAGGAAACCGCACAAACATACTGACTGCATCATCATAGGATAATCCCAAGCTTTGAATAAAATCTAAACGAGGTATAAATTTGTCCTCAACACTGCAGGACAAAAGAAAGGAGTACTTATCCACATGAACTATTCCCAGTCTTTGCAAGAAATACAAAGTGGGGCGGAGCTGCTCCTTGACACTGCAGGCCAGTAACCGTGGGCGCCTGAAAATAACCCTGCATGGTGTAATCACAAACTTGGTCATGAGATCAAAACCCAGAGGTACGAATTTTGAACAATATATAAAATATTTAACTTATTTCCCATTTTTAAGTTGGATATCTTTAGTTATTATACTGTACCTAGCTTCTGTATTGTATTAAAAATGAAAATTCATTAGTGGCTCAAATAACAGGGCCATATAAGGTGTAGATTCATTCTACAGAGCATAAAGTTCATATATACTGTCCCTTATATGAGTATTTTTAGCCTCTTTATGGAATTTCAAAAAAAAATGCACAGGTAAGCATGTAACTTTCACAACTGTCTTTTTTAAGGTGTGTTGATTCATCTCATTATAAATTACCTTGTGCATATTCACAATTGAGAGTCTCATACACTAAATTGGCATCTGGCACCCTGAGGCAAAAGGGCATTTGGTTTGTAGGTTCACTTGTACAAAACAGGAACCAAGTTTGACTCCCTAGTCCGTTAAGGGAGAAATGAGCCAGATTATAATCTTGTGGGTACACAATATACAAGTTCAATTCCCCAAGTCAAAAGCAAGGGGCCGATCAAAATAATCCTATTTTTGAACTTGTACTTTCACAAGACAAATGATTGGGGAAGCCTCAAACAAGAAAATTATAAAATTATGTGCAAGTGAGAGCCAAATACAATTCCTATTTTCAACCATAACGATGGTCGGAAAGAGTCACTTGAAGAGAACCAAAAGAATAAGTAACCAAAGTTCAATTTCCCAACTTCAAATTTCAGCAATGCCTGAGATAAAAAAAAAATCTACAAAACCCAAGCTCACATCTATAAGTCCAGCACTTGGTGAGTCCAAAATGAGCTAATCGGTTTCTTATTAGTAAGCATTTATGCTAATTGGTTTCTTATTAGCAAGCATTCATGCTTGCAGTTCAAACTTAAGAGCCTAAAAAATGTCTCGCGCTGGTTTTTGTTTCACAGTTGCCAGTGTAAGGTGCAGATTATTTTGTTCAGGTTTCCAAAAGAATAAAGTGGTTTTCAATTATGGTTTCACTTTGTTCGAGGTATTACTTACAGCCTGCCTGATCAATAATAAAAATTGCGGGCTACATTCTCCCAATAATGCCAATACCAACTTTAAACTCTGCCTAACCTGTAATTTGTTATTCACAGTTCACGAACACAGCTATCATAGTGCTGGGCGTAAATATATAATGCTGCCTTTTAGTTTGATGGCAGGTAAGCAAGCATTATACTGCTTAGGCTGTTAACAACCATGAAATTAAAAAATATATTTCTTCATTTAAGAACTCACTCTGCTGGAAAATGAGTTACGACAACCAGAAGAAATAATTTAAGAAATGTCTCCAGTGCACTCCCGGGAAAATGAATCTACACCTTCCATGTCTGTCAAGAAATGTGATCAAATATCAGATATTTACTGCCTATGATTTGATGTCACACATGAATTTATGCTCACTTTCTTAGCATCTATGCAGGATTGGACACTTGACAAGGATAAAAGCCCTTGATTTGTTTACACCGCTTGGTATTGATCGTCTAGTTTTTGAAAAGTATCCAGGCTTAGTTATAAATATCTTGAACCTCAAGCTTTCATGTTCAGCTATGCATTTGCAAACTCTATTTCACCATCGCCTGCAGGTAAGAAAGCTTTGCAACATCCCACACGCATATATCCTGCTATACCACTGCCTCCAACTACGCCTAAGCTTGGACTTGTATTTCTTCATTCCTTACCAACTCCATTATTGTCACCACAGTGTTTGTGCTGCAGAATATCATCCCCTACATCACAAAATCTGAATTGGCTGTGTGCCTAGGCAGAGCGGACTACCAAAACTCGACTCCACCATGTCTTCACAGATGACTTTCTCCAACAGTTTGTATCCCCTCAAACATCAAATAGCATAAACAACATCTCGTTAAGGCCATTAGCAAACCCGTGTTTACTTCTTTAAATCTAATCTTTTCCATTGTTATTGTTTGCTTTCAGGATTTCCTGATGCATAAGATTGTGTGTGCATATTGTTGTGACCAAATCACACATTGCCCCATTGCAAATGAGACCCCTCTTTGCTTTGTAAAAATTGTTAGTTTGAGTGTCATAGTTTAGCATAGCATAGAATAGGGTGTCTTAGTTTATAAAGTTAGTGTCTTAAAATTCAAAAAAATCCAAAAAAATTAAAAATTCAAAAAAAATCCAAAAAAATTAAAAAATTAAAAATCTCAAAATCTCAAAATTTTGACTAAGGCATTGAAAACACGTCGCATTTAGCTTTCAAGTTCGTCACGCATCGCTTTCGTGCGTTGCCTTCATGCGTCACTTTCGCACTTGTCATGCGAAGCTCTCGCGCATATCACTGATTTTTACATACGTCATGGAAAGCCTTTGCGCCTACGCGATAGCGTTGTGCTTCTCATGCCTTACTCGCACACATCACGCATTGCAGCCTTGATCAATCAATGAAGAAGTAACACGGCGAACGTAGAACAAAGAAGCATAAGAGGTATGGGCATCATGCAATGAGGCCACGCACAATGTGAGTCACAATGCAACGCGATGAGTCAAGAAACGATAATGCCTTGTGTGCACTTTACAAGAGTTATTGCCACACTGGCATTGCGCCACGTATCCTTCACATCACAATCAACATAGAACACGTCACAATCAACATAGGAGAGGATGAAGAAACATTAATGGAACACATTTTGTGTTTAGGTTCGATGAAGCTCAACAATGATTGATTGAAGGACATTTAATGAAGGTGGCCAACTTCGTAGCGATGATACACTTGGCAATTCGAAGGACTAAGGGAAGGTGTTTGACAATGTGATCAAGGCATTGGAATGGTACACGATGCAAGTTATTGAATTGGAGCAATGAACAAACGAGAGATACAGTGATACAAGCTAAAGCATTCTATACACGATGAAATTCAACGCTATGATCGATGCAAGAGTTGCGATTGACTAAGCAACATTAAATGATGATTGGCCAGCATTGTTGCAATCAAAGTTTCACACTATTTTAAGATGGTGATTAGGAGTTTAAAGTGCAAGATTCGATGTGGACTCACTAAAGGCTGACCAAGTAGTATTAAATGAATGTGGTACTGTTGATGTGTTTTTTATGCACATGCGAACACAGAATAAAATACCAAGATATCTTATCCTCTCTTGAACAAAGTCTCTCATATGCTATGCTTCGCGATCAAATGAGACAACTCCAAGGTTACGAAATGTCAGGTCTTGACTTGTGGATAAGTTCAGTGGTTTGATGTGATAATGCTGGAATCACAAGGGGACTTACGTTGTACATGAATGCTCAATTTTATCATGGATCGGGATAGGTATGACGATGACTTAGGATTTAGCAATGAAGCTCTGAACTTAATTCTTACTAAAAAAGGGGCAAAAGGAATAGGGTTCAAGAAATCTATTCTAAGCCTAGGAATGTAGGAAATGATGAACAAATTTTGTGGAATCAAACTAGGCAAGGTCTCACAAACAGGTATTGACACAAGCTTAGTGCAATCGTCTAAGGTATACTTATGGATTTTCAGACTATTACCATCAAATGTTGACACCGTCCAAGTTGACACTTGTCAAGGGACACGTAATAATTGAAGTTAAGCTTACTCAAATTTCCAGTTGACCACACAAGGCACACTTACCAACGGCAAGAGGCTAGTGGTATGGATTAAGGGTTCCACACAAATATATTCAACAAATCTTTCACTCAATCTAATAAACATGAAAACAAATTCTAATCTAACTTGGAGGAATTGAGAACCATGCATGCAAAGACAACATTTAAAGAGCCAAATCACCAACAATTGAACAATGATTTAGATTCAAATAGTTGCAGCATATACCAACAATTCTACAAAAACTCTCTTACAAATGAGAGACAATGAGGTTTATATCGAGCCTCAAAAGAAATGAATGGCTCAGATTGATTCAAGATCAATGGCCAAGATTACAAGATAAAACCCTAATTAGGGTTTGTACAACCACCATTACATTGGCCAATAAGAAACGAGGGTAGGTAAGATAAATAATATTAGATGTAGCAACATGTGTCACCTATTCCCTCCTTGAATGAATGTTGACTTGGTACCCTTTGATTGAACGGATGGTGACTAGGATGCCACCTCAGCTTGCCTTGAACACTTAATCAATTTGCCTTGTACATTCTTCATCTTCACAATGTTTGGAATCCCTTATGATACTTTGCATTCCATCCTTATGTTAAGGAATTCCATGAACTGTTCCCTCCTTATGTTTGGAAAATTTCCCAATCTTGGAATCCTGAAATATTTCCTTGACGCACTTTGATATTGGAATTCCTTGATGTAGTTCCGAATTTCATAATGTGGAATCCTTTGTGCTCATGTCTTGAACTTGCTTTCCTTCATAGGGTGAAGTCTTCTTCATGATTGATCTAGTCCTCATCTTCACCTTCTGGAATCTCTGTCCAGAAATCCTCATCCAATCTTTGAAGTATCAATCTTCCTTATCCGCATTGCGTGCATCCTCCTTCACCTCAAGCCTTGATCGTGCTTCCTTTCCTTGTAACAGTCCTGCAAAACAAACAAGCATTGAATCAAACACCCATGTGATAAACTTGATTTCAACCTTGGTGGGAAATCCATCCGCATATGGACTGATCATTCCCCGAAACCATCCACATTATCCTTGCCCATTCTTCACTTGGTGGAAATTTGATGTCTATCAGGACAACTTCCTTCATTTGTAATTTCGTACTCAAGTGGAAATCTGACCCTCATCCAAACTCACTGTCCTTGAACATCATGTGTTGAGTGGAAATTAGAACCTCATAGGGACTTTGTTCCTAACATTTGTCCCAACATGTGATAGGTAGTCTTAGAAAATTGTAGCACCAATTCTGAAAAATATGGAAGTCCGGATTGAAATCTGGAAGATTTTCCTTAAGAAAAACCAATTTTCAGACTTAGGATAAGTCTGATCATAATTGCTAAGTCTGAAGACACCCATGTTAACTCAGAAAATCAAGTATTTGGAGCCTAAAAATGAATGTCCAGGTTTGGAAATATCACTTGGAGGTCTGAAAACACTCAAAAAGTGACTGATTTTTTATATCAAAGTTGTGATAAAAGTCTGATTTTCTGAGGACAAAGTCTGAATACGCCCTCCAATGCCTGAAAATACTCAAAAATGGTGTATTGAAGTCTGATTTTTTGATTCTCAAGTCTGAATACACCCTCTGAAAGTCTGAAAATGGCTCCAAAAAGTCTGAAGACACTCTGAAAATGATGAATATCAATGGCTGGAAGTGGTCACAGCCATGTGACCTGCTTGCATTTGAATTATTTTGACCTTCAAAACTCAAAAATGGTCACATCTGGGCACAACTATGTGGCTGGAAATGAAGTTTCAGTCTGAAGACAACCTGGTATACTCGGAAAAATGTCAAAAATGGTGCCCGAAAGTATACCACAATTCTGAAAATGCTTGGAAAAGGGTGTGGAAAAGTCTGATTTTTAGTTCTTAAAGTCTCAAGACACCCTTCCAAGGTCCAACAATGGCTACCCAATGTCTGAAGACAACCTGCAACTTCAATAAATCAATCATTTAAACTTGTCGCAGTCATAGGAAACACCTGTATTTGATGAATTTCACCTTCCCAAAGTGAAGTTTGTCAAATCTGGGCACAAACAAAGGGCTGGTAAAAAATATCTAAATCTGAAGACAAATCTGAAAGTGAAGTTTCAGATTTAGATCAGCAATGGAAGCTCCACCATAAGCCCAAAAAACTCATAAGAAATGACGCCCAAGTAAAATTTTCCAAGTTGGCAAGTGGCTAGAAATGAAAATCAATCTGAAGACAACCTGCAACCATGGAGTTTCAGACTGTAACAACAATGGCAGCCCTTGAAAATGCACTAAAAACTCCTCCAAACAGCCTTTAACCAAAATCGCCTTAGTGTGGATGAGCTGGGCAATGAAGAATAATTCTAAAAATGTGCTCTCAGCCAACAATGGAGATCAAATCACTCCCAACAATGGCGCCCAGCAAGGTCTGAAAATAATGGCAGCCCCTTAACACTCAAAAATATCACCAAAATTCATCAAGATATGGAGGAATCAGCCTCCCAAATAAAATCGCAAAGGAGATATTTTTTCAGTTAGGGAAAGAAGACACATGGCATGTTCTGATGCATTCTGGTCTTTTCCCCCTCCTTCATATTCCCATTTTCTTCTCAATTGTAAGGGTTCCAGAATTCTGAGAGAAATGCTCCAGATTTCTTGGTTTCCAGTTTCTGAATTTCTTTTCCAGATTTCTTGGTTTCCAGTTTCTGAATTTCTTTTCCAAGTCTGTAAAACTCTTTGGTCTTTTTTCAGGGTATAAGGTTACATTGCAGTATTGCGAATTGTTTTTTAGTTTCAGGTTTTACTTATGTTAGGCATGAATATATTTCACACAAGATTGTCTCTAGGCCTATATTTCATTGTTACAAATTGAATCCTCAAGGAGGCTAGAATTTGTCATCTCTAGGAGATTGTTATGATTGTTTGTGTTCTATCTTATTGTTTGATGCTGCCATATGTCTGTAACTGGTTGTATTTAATGCATCAAAAAGGTGTCCCCCCCCTAGGTCTAGTAGAACCTGAAGTGCAGGAGGATCAATTAGGGTCCTATGTTATGTTGTCCAAGTCCTGATGTGTTCCATAGATTGCAAAAACAAGGAGGGTACTGTAGATGGGCTAGATCTGCACTTACAACTCAACAAGTTTGAACATGAGATAAGTGGAACCTTTTGAGATTCATTTGCTTTTGTTGATGCTGTCTTGTGTGTAATGGGTTTAATTTTAAGCATCAAAGGTATACCCGCCTAGGTTTTGCAAAGCCAGAAGAGTAGAAGGATTCATATCCTTGTTATGTTGTCCAAGCCCTGAAGTTTTCATAGATTGAAATTGGCTATTTCATAGATCAATTGCAAGTGTACTTGGGTAAACCAGTTTAGGTGAACAACAAAAAGCCCAACTTCAGCCATGGTGCCACCTCCCAAATCTGAAAATTACTCTCACAAACTTCCTCCAATGGCTGCCAAGAAATATTGCCCAATTGGGAATAGGCAGAAAATGAACAACAAAACTAACTTTCAGCTCCAAATGTGTCAAGTAGACACTTCACCAAAATCGCCCAGCTGGAGAAAATCACCCAAATCAGCAACTTAGCAATCACACTCAGCAAATATAATGATATTTTAATGCTGGTCACCTCTCTTTAAAAATGTTTTCACCTTGAGTTCTCACCACACAAGCAATGTGGGATAAACCTTTTGCTCTTTTACACTTGTGGGAAAATCAACTTGCCTGGGAAAAATTGTTTTTTTAATTTTTTTTAAATTGTAAGTCATTAAATAATTGTTTTTAATTTTTAAATAATCGTCAACACTTGTAAAAACAATTAAATTTGGGGTGAATTTATTTAAAATATTCCAAAATTTAGATCAAAATTAACCCTTGGGAGAAAATCGCTCCATGTTGGGATAAAAATCCCAATAAAAACTCATTAAAAAGCATTAAAATGCTCTTGGAGGAAATTCGCCCCATGTTGGGATAAAAATCCCGACAAAATTTCATCAAACTTGCACAAATTTGCCTCTAGGGGAAAATCGACCCCTATCTGGACAGTTATCGGGACTCAAAATTGTCAAAATCATCACCTGTGGAAATTCGCCTAAAGTCTGGAATCACTATCCGCATTAAAATCCATGAAATCTCGTCACAAAAGTCCTAGTGGAAAATCGATAGTCATCAAGAATCCTCACTTAAGTCATCCACAACTTCATCCACACTCCCCAGGGGAAATTCGAATGTAGTCAGGAAAATTCCCAACACTTGGACAAAATTTAATTATCCTGGTGGAAAATCGACCCTAGTATGGATTCTCAATGGTGGAAAAATGGGTCATGTGTCCAATTTGGATTTTGAGTGGGAAAAACCATTGGTAGTCAAGAATATGAGGGGAAAAGCACCTCTAGTGTGGAATTTTGACCTTTTGACCCTTAGAATATGGATTTTCAACTGGAATATGATGATTTTTCCACTCGTAACCACTAGGAAACTTCAAATTTCAATAAAACGCATCTAGACTTAGGCAAATTCATCAAAAATTTGAGTGAAACAAAGGAAACCTATCGGGATAAAGTGCAAAATCAACTCGAATAACTTCCTAGGAGCAAGAAAACAACTCCTAAAGGGCCTCTTGATGCCTAGGCACAAAAATATCACCGACTTATACACACTTAGATGCATTTACGCTCAAATGTCAAAGCAAAATTAAAACTCAACACTTAGCAAGAATAAATCAAAACCCTAAGGCAACCCCTAGACTTAGGCAAAACTGAGGATCACTCTACATTTTGACATTTTAAACACATGATCCTATTCAAAATTCAAAAACCCTCTCATAAGCAAAGGCAAACACTAGGAAACTAGACAAAACTTCTACTCTAAAAAGCGAAAAGTGGGGGTCCCCATTTGCAATGGGGCGATGTGTGAAAAAGTCACAACAATAGCAATGATAGCACAAAGTTGAATCCACAAACTAAGCTCGAATTGCAAAACTCGAGGCTTTACATAAGGCACCCTTAGATTGCATTTAATAATGGGCCTTCAGCTTTCATAAATCAGATATGACCTGAAATACAAAGCTGGAACACGGGTGCCAATGGTGAGTTTATATTTAATAATGGATCGCTGAGTAAGCGATAGGCATTTGGAACAACAAAAATAATTGGTGGCCGCATTCAATACCTCGAATACTGAAAATAGAAGCCTCCCTAATTTGCATCAAGGATGTTATTTGATAAGTGTTGGCGTATCTACCCAAGGCATTCGATGAAGGTAATAATCGATGCAATGCATTCAATGCGTGATGCTTCGTATGTGGCACAAATCGCACTGTTATTTACAATTTGCATCTAAGCACTCAATGAAATCACTAAGCGCCAGTGATGAAGTATCGGCTCCTTTTAAGCGATTATACCTTTCAATTTGATCATTCCATTTGATCAAATTGGCTTTTTATATGCACTCCGATTTTCTCAATAGCGATTTTTGGGGCTCATGTGATTGTTAAGGGACAACATTCACTGTGATCAGCAATTTGCACCTACCTGATAGCGATCTTGCTCCAGCTGACCATCAACAGTGAGTTCATCTTCATGAGCAAATTCAGCTCGCATCATAAGGGATTCATATCACGCCTGTGGTAAAGGGGCGACATTTCAATACTCATGTGATTTGAATTTTGAGTGTTCAAACAGTGTCAAAAGCCTGTGATTCATGATTGGATACCTTCACAGCATACACGGCGATCTCACTGAGTAATTAGACCATCATAACTGATCCCCTTAGGACAGGTACTGCGCTCTCACTGCGGTCATATTTTGACCACCGACTGACAATTATATTCAGCAATGCATATTCGAAGGCTTCGTGCTCATAAATCGCACAATGAATTCAATTGTGAAAGCCTTGGTCCTGAATTATTATCTAAAATTTATGTCTTGATAGCCAGTAACTTCCAAGGTGGCAATCTAAAGTTCAGGTCTGAGACATGAATTGTATCAGTTATTATCCAAGTTCAGTAACGATTTTGTGCATTTTAATTTGGTAATGCATCAGTGACATATAACTATTTTGTTTCAACACAATTTCCTTAGGTGATATTGTTACTTGCTGATGTCACTGCGTTAATCTGATTATTATTACTTTGACAGTGACATACCAGGTATAAGTCGTCTCATTGGCCAAGTTTTGAAGGTTTGAAAGCAACAAGCAAGCAAATATTGAAGTTTCCATACTTTGATCAATTTGATAGGTGACTCACATCTCAGATCTGAGATAGATCAAACCCTATGTTAGCATAGATTTAGTTTTGTTATGAGGGTTTCATATTCATCTTCATTTCATCAGGGTGATATTGCTCAATTGGGGTCAGATTTGCAAACTAAGGGTTTTAGCTTAGATTCTTAGGTTAATTATCGCTTTTGACTTTAGTAATCGATTACATATTTGCAACTACATGCCATTACGTGACACTAACTTAGCCAATTCTCGCAGGTGTATAATGGCAGGATCGCAACAAGTGTTTATTAAGGAGGAATCGAAGAATGTCATTGTCAAGTCAAAGATCACGTCATATTGGGGCAATGTAGGTGACACCAACCTTGGACACATTGACATGAAGAAATTTCAAGGCATGCTTTACACCACCAAGCCAACAGGACCCACGAGAGCAATGATTGAAAGTGGCATCGTCAACGCAGCCAGCTTCCCTTTAGTAGTGCAGTGCAACGAGCTCATCATCGAGTGCGCAAGACATTATGATCCTGAAAGAAGAGTGATTACTACACCAGATGGGAGAGAGATAGTGGCTTATCTCTCTGAGGAAGCAATTCATGAAGCATTTCACATACCTCAATTCACAAACATGATATACCAGAGCCGTAATAGCGCAATGGCAATCTACGACAACAATCCAAATAAATATCTTGGGATAGTCAACAAGTATTGGTTATCAAAAAGCAGGCAAGGCGTATCCTAGCTCCCAAAGCTCCACAGGATCGACTTCAAGGAAGAATTTGGCGATTTGCTCACACTCCATAGTCGAATTTTCGAGATCCCACAAGGCTTTCAATTTGAACCTTGGATGTTCTACTTCATGGACATTGTGTCACTGGGAAAAAAAAAGAATCGATTGGGCGAAGATCATTTGTTAACAACATTGATTCACAACTTAGAAAGCATGAGAACACAAAGACGTTCTACATGGGTTCATACATCATATATTCACTTGCTTGGGCTTATCAATACGTAGGACTCATGTACAGAGGACCAATTGGCACTCACCTAGAGCAGTTCAGAGCATGTGATTACCTCAGTCGGACGCACTACAAGAGAGCGAATGACGCATTCACTATGCACATCACAAGGACTTTGCAGGGCGGTGTTCATCAAAGGCTATCTCAAGACATGCAAACATTGATTAAGAAGTTTAGCGCATGGTTCATATAGTTCCTTAAATTCACCTATATAAGAGTTCAAGGTTGTTTGTGCCCACCTCTCATGCTACCAAGGTATCCTACAAATAAGTTGGTATTGCTCGAACTGGTCAGACAATTGATGAGGTATGACAAAGTGCAAAAGAACAAGATGAAAGATCCCTTTTCCTCACATTGGGAAACTCTCTAGAAGTGTGCACATCCTTGCAAGCAGCAGAGAAGATAGATGAAGAATTGATGAAGTTCCACCTTCAACCCTACATTTTGAGGGACAACTTTGATCCCTACAGCAATATCCAAAAGACAAGTGGAAAGAAGCACGCACATCGCTCGCAGCTAGAAGATCATTTTCTGAATGCACCAGATAATTCCGAAATAAGAGTGAGGATGCATTCACTACTATCTGTTGAAGTTATCAAAGCCACTACGGTCTTCGATCTTCCTGATCAAGCACAAGGAAGTGAAATACACCTCTTGCCATCCTATGCAAAGGAGAAAAAACAAGGAAATAAAGGTCAATTGGATGGAAATTGAAGTCACTGATTAAGGGAACTCATGAGGTCATTATTACTCAATACCAAGCGATGGGTGGAAGGGCAAAAATGTATGTTGCAGAAAGGTGGCATACAACCGACATTTCAAATGATGGAAAAGGAGGAATCAACTGATGATGATACAGAAGATGAAAATCAAAATCAAAATGCAGCTCAATCATCTCATTCCAAAGAGTCTAGGCAAAAGAAGATTGATGCAAAGGAGCAACCAAAGAAGAAGCATAAGTCAAGCTCAGCACCACAACCTTCTTCTAGTACTTCATCCATGCATCAGATGGAAACAAATCAGGTAGTCATGGATAAAGGGAAACAACAGGTTGTACAAGACAAAGTAGCATCAATGACAAAGCAGGCAGTGACACATATGTGAACAATGAAGATGATGATGAGCAAGAAGTGACATCTCCTTCGCAAGAAGAACAACAAATGAAAGAGATGCAGGTTGAAGACGAACGATCAACTATACCTATTTGGCTGAGAGAAAGATTATCAAAGAAGGTAATCGTAGAAGAGCAAGATCCATTTGATCTAGGAAGCTACTTGGATAGGAGTGAAGAACATGAAGTAAGGAACGCTATTAGGATGTCAAAGATGACAAGAAATGAAGAAGGATCCAGAGTCATACAGGTTGCCATTCCAAAAGTTGACAAACCAGAAGATGAAATCGCAGCAGAAGAGTATGAAGTGCAGACCATCAATCCAGGTCCTCCCACCACTAATCAAGCATTAGAGGATATGAATGATACAGTTAAGACAGTTAATGACGTGCTCAACCTAGAAGTTGAGAAGAACAACAAATTAGAGAAAGAGAATAGCATATTGAGAGATCACCTCAAGCAACTCAAGGTTCCATTGAGGGAACGTAATCCAGCAGCTTCTTTGCTACCACCTCTTGATACAGTTGAAGATTTTGAGAGGATAAAGGCATCAACGCAATTGATGGAAACATGGATCACCAAGACATACAAGAAGGCGAAGGCATTCATTAGAGAATTGGTAAGAATATTTGACAAAGCGATGGGAATGATCGAAAGGATGCACCAACTCAAGGTAGCACATGATGATTCTATTTACACAAGAGATTTCACCATTCCCATATTGCAAGTGATGATTGCTACACCAAAGCAAACATTGATAGATGAAGCAGTACTTGAAGAGGTACAGTCACCTAATTTTCAGATGTGGTATAACTTGCTTCGCCCAAGGAGACTCATATTTGAAGTCATGAATGTTGGGTGTACACAGGTAGATCAAGTTATCAACGCTATACATGACAAGATCCTAGAAGTAGCGGAGATTATTCTTGAAGAAAAGAAATTTGAAGGAGTTTATATTGTACTTGAGGAGTTGATGGAGAAAGTAAGAGCTATCTTCTTTAAGCCACCTTTAAAGCAGCAACTAGACTCCATCCTTTCGTTTGCCTTGCTAGAAAGACGAAAGATCTTAGACCTGAATGGTATACTATCTTTGCTACCAGCATCAGTGAGATCAGCTACTTGGACCATCAATTAGAGAATCTACCAACAGCACTTATTACAGAGATAGAATCAGTAACGTCCAGATTCATTGAATTTGCAAAAAAAGAAAAGGATAAGGGAAACTTGATTCTAGAAGATAGTTTGTTATGATCCTATGTGGCATTAATTTTCCTATTGGAAGATTTTTCCTCGTATTTTGTACCAAATGGATGTCACATTCCCATTTGTTAGACATTTAATGCTTTGCACTAATTAGGTATTTTGTAATAACAGACCCTAATTAGGGTTTAGGTGGCAAGATCTTGGCCCTTGATTCTGTTTTAATCTTGGCCATCCATTGTAATAAGGAGCTCTATATAAGCCCAAGCTCATTTCATTTGCACCATTAGAAAATTGGAAATAATTTAGATTTGAGAGAAGGAGATTAATCAGAAGACTTTGAAGAATTGTTGTTCGATGTTTTCAGAATTAATAAAATCATTTAAGTGTTGGTGACTTATTCAATTTTGAAGCATTTGCTTGTTTCTTCATGTCTTTTGTGAGAGCTTATTATTCAAAAAGACAAAAAATTAGAAAAGAATTTGCTTTCAAGTTTTAGATGAGAGAAAGATGCATGTCTAATTGAAAGTGAAGCTCCATTATCCATACTACTAGCAGTGTGTTGATTGCATACTCGCCTTGCGTGGTCAACTAGAATCATTAAGCCTATACTTAACTTCAATTGCTATTTCATCATTGATAAGCTTCATTTTGAAGGTGTTTATGTTTGAGTTGGTGATTTGAAAATCCTTAAGCACTCCTTAAAAGATTGCACTAGCGTTGTGAAGATGTTCAAAGATGTCGAAGCAAAGCTTAGTTGAGCTCACTTAAGATCACCATTGTCTTGCACTCTTAGTTTAGAATAGCGTTCCTAAACCCTACTCCTTTTTCACTTTTTTATCAACAATCAGTAGAGATAGGAAAAGAGTAATATTGCGACATCATTTGAAGAATGTCATAACTAATGGAGTTGAAGCAAGAAAGTACGTAAGTCCCCTCACAGGTCAGCAAATCACATCAATACCGTTGAAGCTATCCAACACGTTAAGACCTAACATAAAGAACCTTGGAGTCATCTAAAGTGATCCTTCGCCAATCTTCAGCATTTGAGAGTCTTTTTATCAATAGAGGATAGAGTGCCATTGGTATTTTATTCAAAGTTTTATAGTGCATAAAAACACCATCAACACATATTAATCTTACAACTTTGTTGTCTTGTGCCTTTTGCAGCAGATGTCTAATAGTTCAATCTGGCAATAGAGACAATAGATTTTTAAAAACTTCAAACTGGTAGGCTCTTTTCTCAGAGTTTTGTAGTTAGAGAATTAGATGCTGTTGATGTTTGTAGCTAGGTCGGATCCCTTCTAGGGCTGACTTAGTACTCTTGACAATTAAGTGGCTTGTTGGCCTTAGGCTTATTATTGATTCAATTTGACTTTGTGTAAGTCAGGCCTTAATTGGGTGTCATATGTAACTTGTCATTAAACAGGACCTATATGTAACTTGTAATTGTGATTAGACAAGGCCTATATGTAACTTGTAGGTCTGATCCTTCATGGCGCAAAATCAATAAGGCCGACGTTAGGCCTATTAAGTGGCATTGACTCATATATATACAAGTTGATTCGTAACCATTCTATCATACATACGTTTAACTCATCCTCACTCAGAGAATTCAGAAGTGACCGACAAATTGCTTCCTAAGGTCAGCGAACTCAGCAGTGATCAGCGAATTGCTTCCAAAGATAGGGAACCATCTTGCAATGACAGCGAACAAGTTTCTAGAGACAGCGAACTGTCCTCAAGGGCAGCGAACTTCATCTATTGGACAGCGAACCTCATTTAAGGGAAGCGAACCTGCAGCAGACATCTCCTGTCCTTGATCAGCATTCATATCTTGCAGATAAGTTCTGATATTGCTGTATATACCCTAAGCCGAGTGCTTCAAGTGTTGAAGCGGTTTTGTAAAAGACTCATGCTGATTTGCCTAATAGAGATCTGAGATTAATTGTTGGGTTTTTCACCTCCAAGAGGGAGGTTTTCCCAGGGTACTGCTGTGTTATGTGTGTTTTATTTGTTATTTCCTGCTTACTGTTATCAGTCTGATCTTAAAATTAACATGGTATTAGAGCTAAGGTTGATTCAGTTGTGATCAAACTTTGTGATAGCAGCGCTTCTACTTCACATTCTTCGCGCCATTCCCAGCATTGAAGATGGTGACCAGTTTAAAGGTCAAAGATAGACTTGACGGAGCTTTGAACTTCACCTCGTGGAAGGTTAGAGTCCTTATTGCACTTGAAGAGAATGATCTACTTCAGTTTGTAGAAGGAAAAGATCAGCCTGAGCCTGAAGATCAAGGGGAGAAACTCCAATTCAAGAAGAATGCAATCAAAGCCAAGAAGATCCTGATCATCTCCAAGATGTCTTCAGCTAGAGATATGTTCAAGACATTGGAAGGGATGTATGAAATCAACAACACAAGTAAAGCACTTGCATTGAGACAGCAACTTCACCAAGTCAAGATGGCAAAGGGAGAATCAACCATATCCTTCTTCATGAAGATTGCAGAATTGAGAGATCAGCTTAGCGCCATTGGAGATGAAGTTGTGGACAAGGATCTTGTCATGCTAGTGTTGAATGGCCTTCCTCACTCTTGGGAGCCATTTTTCCAGGCATAAGTGGGAGATCCAAATTCCAAATTTCCCAAATTTGATTGCCTTCGTGCTGATTGTATTCAAGAAGAGTCAAGGTTGATATCAAGAGGAATTGAGCAAATCATTATGATGTGGAAAATCAAGTCCTTGCTACTCACTTCTATGGAAAGAGGCAAAAGAAGAAAGAGGGATAGTGACAAAGGTCCAGATCCTGTTCCGAAAAAGGACTTATCTCACATTCAATGTTTTAGGTGTGACAAGTATGGTCACATTGCTCGAGAGTGCAAATCTAGGTCTACTCCTCTAGCTTCTTCTGCAGAAGTTGACATAGGGACACCTCAGGAGGAGCCAAGGTCAAATGTCAACTCAAAAGGGTTCTTGTTCTAAAAGGAGGAAACGTCATTTTTTTCAGCTTCAGAGGGAGCCACGTCATCATGAAGATTTGGTTAATGCATTTTTCTTTGTGATGGAGAAATTTGAGGTGAAAGCCCTTGGTAATGAGTTCTTCTCTATGAGAGAGAAGTTCGAGGTGCAATCCCTTGTTAATGAGTTCTCTGTGAGGGACAAGTTCGAGGTGCAATCCCTTTTTAATGCATTCTTCTCTACGAGAGAAGTTTGAGGTGAAAGCCCTTGTTCCGCCCTCTGCGAGTAGACATGGTGGAACCACCCTCTACGAGTAGGCATGGTGGTAATGAACTCTTCTCTGGGAGAAGTTTGAGGTGAAAGCGAACTTCCACCCTCTGAGTAGGCATTATGGTAATGCACTCTTCTCTGGGAGAAGTTTGAGGTGAAAGCCCTCTTCTACCCTCTGCGAGTAGGCATGGTGGATCCACCCTCTGCAAGAGGGTATGGTGGATGTCATTATCTAGCACTTGTGCTTATTCACCCTCTGGGAGTAGCTATGGTGAACATCATGATGGACCCACCCTCTAGGAGTAGCCATGGTGGTTGTGTTCATTTGCATTTTTTTCATGAGTGGCCATGTGGCTCAGATCTTGAGAAGGTCTCCTCCCTAGCTAAGAGGGAGTGTTGATGTTTGTAGTTAGGTCGGATCCCTTCTAGGGCCAACCTAGTACTCTTGGCAATTAAGTGGCCTGTCAGGCTTAGGTTTATTATTGATTCGATTTGACTTTGTGTAAGTCGGGCCCTAATTGGGCGTCATATGTAACTTGTCATCAAACAGGACCTATATGTAACTTGTAATTGTGATTAGACAAGGCCTATATGTAACTTCTAGGTCTGATCCTTCATGGCGCAAAATCAATAAGGCCGACCTTAGGCCTATTAAGTGGCATTGACTCATATATATACAAGTTGATTCGTAACCATTCTATCATACATACATTTAACTCATCCTCACTCAGCGAATTCAGCAGTGACCAACAAATTGCTTCCTAAGGTCAGCGAACTCAGCAGTGATCAGCGAATTGCTTCCAAAAATAGCAAACCATCTTGCAATGACAGCGAACAAGTTTCGAGAGACAGCGAACTGCCCTAAAGGGCAGCAAACTTCATCTATTTGACAGCGAACCTCATTTTAGGGAAGCGAACCCTGCAGCAGACATCTCCTGTCCTTGATCAGCATTCATATCTTGCAGATAAGTTCTGATATTGCTGTATATACCCTAACCTGAGTGCTTCAAGTGTTGAAGTGGTTTTGTAAAAGACTCATGCTGATTTGCCTAATAGAGATCTGAGATTAATTGCTGGGTTTTTCACCTCCAAGAGGGAGGTTTTCCCAGGGTACTGCTGTGTTATGTGTGTTTCATTTGTTATTTTTTGCTTACTGTTATCAGTCTGATCTTAAAATTAACAGATGTCAGCTGACCACTTCTATTTAAAACTTCCTTTTTTTGGTGTGTTATAACATTTTATCACATTGAAAGTGAACTCAAGTTTTCAAAATACGCTTCTGTAACACCCTTCTGTTATTTTTTGAAAAGTTGAAGCTCTTTTTTATGGTCATGTGGTGGAGCAATTTTTTTTTTTTTAATTATAATTTTATAACCTTTAGCACATTGTAACTCTCCATAATAGTTTTGATTGGTTTGCTCAAAACAGTTGTCATTTAATAAATAAATCAAGATAGTTTTCCCTCATATTGTAAAGAGTTCATGTAATTGCCATGAATGTTATGAGCAAATTTTTAAAATTTTATTACATATATCATGAAGAAAAATAAAAGATGGCTCTGACCCTCCTTGCTCTGTATTGTGGGCTAAACATTTTTTGTGTTCAAAAATACAGTGTTTCTTGAAAACTTTACATTTGTAATATCCCATTACATTTTTTCAGGGGATTATATAAAAATAAATAAAGGCTTATATTTCATATTTATATATTAATAAATAGTAGGCTCGGTGAGAACCATTACATTTTTTTTTGTTTCCGGGAGATTATATAAAAAATTAAAAATGAACAAGGGTTTTCATTGAAGTCATGTAATTTCCACAGTCCATTATATTAGTTCTTATCATTTCTGACTTTGAACTGTGTATTCCAGATTTATACATTAATATTTCCTTGCTTAACCGCTGCACCTATTTTTTAATGATGTTTGCTGCTTGCTACAATGGACTTACTTTGATGTACTTATAATTGATTAATTTTTGTGGAATTTGTTAAGAAGGATCTTATTCACATCTCTTCACTCTTATTTGCACCATTTTTCATATATTAACTATTATTCAAGGTTGCACCGAGATGGGGGTACTTGGAGACTCCAGAGACTGGTACCGGTATTGGTACAACTATTTTTTCAAAATATAAGAGTTGAATATTTCAACACTGCAAATCCTTTTGCTATTATATGTGATTATATATATATGATAATGTGAATATAGATTATATATAAGAACATGAATATAGATATACTCACAAGAATGAAGAAAGAAAATGTATATCATAGGAAAATTCTCGACTCTCAAGGATCTAATAGAATTCATCCCCATTGTGCATACCGCAAAGTCTACATAAAGGAATTAAAAGAACAACAACAAGAATATAAAAAATATGAATATCTTTTGAGTTTTGCATCGAATTGCAAATAGTTGAATGGCAAATACTTGTTGTCTTGTTAGCTCATGTTAACTTCGGCCTTGCATTGGCTTATGTTTTCTCTTCTGTGGTGTGTTTATTTTCCAACTTTCTGGTGCATTTAACTTTTAATTTTTAGAGGTTTTTGTTTTATTTGTGTGGGGAGTCAGCGCCTTTTGCATGGGAGACAGCAAGAGTATTCCGGAGACCGCAGTTGAAAATCTCCTGCAATTGGATACATCTGAGGCAAGGTCTCCGGTACTGGGACACGTCTCAAAGAGACATCTCGGTCTCCGAGATGCGTACCAGGTCTCCGAAATGCATCCCAGGGGTCAGAGACGAGTCTCTGTACAACTGAACTCATTTACACTTATTCTTATATATTCACTCGCTACCTCAAAATTATCTTACCATCCTCTCCACTGTCTCTATCTCCCTTTGATTCTACCTACATTCAATCTTTTATCCACCACCATCTCAAATGCCCATTCAGAAAAATAGAACTTGTTACCCTACTCAACAAAATTAATTGATATATTTTTTCTAATAAAATATTCTCGAAATCTCCCTATCAGCATACGCATTGAACCTCGTAACTGCGCTATGGCAGACTCAAAATTCAATTCCCTGAGTCTAACACTTTGAGATTTCCCATATGGGTCAAAAACTTGTAGGTAAGGAAACCCAAAACCGATTCCCCCAAGTCCAACACTCCAGGATTCCCTAAATGTCCCAATTTATTTACTTACGATATGAATACAGCATTCCTATACTTGTGGATGCAAAAAGGAAAAGAAATTAACATGTGGCTTGACTGAGACCAAAGAAACAACCTTTAAGATTAATTCATAGAGATTGCAATGAATAAATAACCCTGATTCAAATCCATGGCGAATTTCAAAGAATGGAAACTCTCAGTCCATGGCAGTAAACACAAGCACATCGATCGTTTTTAGAGTACCAAATACAAACGAGATGTTTATTCTGCAATACTAAAAAAGACTAACCTCTATCATACCTTTTTATATCACGTAACTGAACTTTGACCTCCCTGAGAAGAAACGTAAAGACGGCCCTAATCTGACGGGAAGTTAGAGTCAAGGCCTCTGGACACATGCCCACAAGTCTACCAATATCATTCTTCTCTATCCCCATGCTCTGCAGAAGCTTCACCACGCTCACTATTGATTGTAAACTGGTTGTTGAGATCTGTTTATTCTCCTCAACTAATCTGTACGAATCCACTCCAATGCTCTCCAGATATAACATTTTCTCCTTCAATTGCCCTTCATCTTCCTTCTCTTCCCCTTTCTGTGTTTCCTCTTGCTGTAATATGGGAAATTTTGATTCTGGTCGACTAAGAAGCGGAGGAATGGAGACATTATCTCTATCCCTGTTGTTTATGGAGTAGGATACGATGGATTTGAATTGGCGACCAGACCATTTAGCGGAGGAGAATGGCACAGAATTTGAAGATGGGGGTTTCGCTATATGGCAATTCACATTGAATGAAAGAGGTGGGGAGAGAAACAGGTTTTCCATGTTAGGTATTTCATGCCTCGGTGCAAGCAGAAAGGATAATGCGGAGGCCGAGCAAGCTGTATTATGCTTAAAGCAATTTATTTTATGAATATTTTTATTATTTTATTTGAAGTTAAATGAAACCCAAAGCTAGCTTTTGCTAGGTATATTCCAAAGTATTGTGTTACTAGTACTACAACCAAAAACAAATACTACTAGCACATGAAACGTCGATAGGAATTAAAGGTCAATTTTAATATATTTTAGTGTTATATAATTATTTATATGATAATTTAAATTTATACATTTTTTGATAATAAATTTTTATATACACTGTTTGTTAATAAGAGTTAAAGATGAAAGCTTGAAGAATATAAATAATCATATTCCATTACATGAATAATATGATAGAATTGATTGATAGTGAATGCCATGGATAGTGGTATTTGTTTACACTTGTCTCGTGTTATTGTGTTTATTGGTATAAGTAATGATGAGAGCTCATTGCATGGTGTGAGGGGGAGTTGGCCTTCGAGTTTGATATGAATGATATCAACTTATTGCATTTTTTCTTGGGCTTGAGGTATGATAGAGGTTACATTTGGATAGGTTTCGTTATATGGCAATTCACATTGAATGAAAGAGGTGGGGAGAGAAACAGGTTTTCCATGTTAGGTATTTCATGCCTCGGTGCAAGCAGAAAGGATAATGCGGAGGCCGAGCAAGTTGTATTATGCTTAAAGCAATTTATTTTATGAATATTTTTATTATTTTATTTGAAGTTAAATGAAACCCAAAGCTAGCTTTTGCTAAGTATACTCCAAAGTATTGTGTTACTAGTACTACAACCAAAAACAAATACTATTAGGTGATGTGATGGTCGCACTACAATAAAAATATTGTTTTATTCAGGAATATTCTATGGGTCGCTAAAGAGACTAGGGTTTAAACTTACCACAAAGACTTCCTTGCTTTATTATTTTTGGAGCAACCCATAGATGATCTCTTGCTTAATTATATGTTGGAAGACAAACATGCAACATTATATTGGCATGTTTATATTTTGAAAAATCTATGTATTAGCATTTGCATTCAATGAGGTGCAATGGTTATGTTTATATAGTTTAGATAATTTATTTAGAAGGCTAAGAAGTCATAGGAAATGAAAATTGCTTTTGTTAGGGTTGATTGTCTACAATATAAGTAAATTGAATTTGAGATATGAAGATAACTGGATATGATTGATTACATATAGCACATTTGTTGCTAATCATTGAGAAATCTTCTATATCGCTAGCATAATTGAGAAAAACATACAAAAGTTTGTATTATTATCTTCAAGGATATGTAGGCTTGTTCATCTTCTATCTTGTCCTCCAAATATTTATGTTTTTTTTATTCTAAGATTTTGAACAAAAGCTTTACTATAATCAAGAATAAGTTAGTTGATAGGCAACCCTTATGCATCATATTCAAGTATATGATCGTCCACAATGATAATGATTGACAAATATGTCCATACATCAATTCCAATTTTAAGTGTGTTGTCTAGCAAGCTATGTTCATCAAACATGATTGTCCAATCACAAATGATATTGTGTGCGGGAAATGCGGGTTGTTGAAACGTAAAAATCAGTTTCAAAAGTGTCCACACACCAATGAGACTCTTGGTGCAAATTATAGGAGCTATATTGAATAGCTCAACTTCCCAGGGGGTGTCCCATTGTTCTCTATCTCACAGGATCCCTAAAGTCAATGTCTTTGCTCTCAGATCACTGAACAAAGTGACTTAGGAATGACAACTCCAAGAACGAGTGATGTTTGATTATTTTAGCATGAATGCATTCCTAGATGTGTATGATATTGAATCTATGATGATTAAGCTAGCATAAAGATGATGATAAGATAAAGGATTAGTAAACTTGCCCTAGCATGATATACTAGTCTAACATGGATATGCTACATATTTAAAATTACTTCTAAATACTATTAAGATGATTTTATCAAAGAGAGGTTAAATGCTTAGTAAAATGACTATAAGTTTTATGCATGAAAGACTTGGATTCTTGAAAATGAGGAATGAGAGCTCTATTTATAGGGAAAATAGGGAAATGGATGGTCAAGATTGGATAATCTTAACAAGGGTCGGGATTGAAAGTTAATCAATCCATGTTTACAATTACAATTGTCAACAAGAGACTACTTGAGAGGAGATGTAAGAAGCATTAAATGCTTGAGAAGACATGAAGGTTACCTTAGGAGATAAAGGTTAAGGTTAGGCTAGGGTTATCCATTGGATAAAGCTTTTGTCCAAAGGATAAACTCTTGTGCAAGGGTTAAAGGGATAACCAAGGTTAAAGCCATGAATGCTTGATAAGACCCTTGGGTTAGATGGGGGTTGAGTTAGAGAGAAAGTCTCTAATCATGCAAGAAGGTTGAGTAACCAATAATGGTTATGTAAGAGCCTTAAATTGTTTGGAAGACTTTGAGGGTTAACTTGTTGAGGACATAAAGCCTTTAATGGTTTTTAAAGACTTTGGAGGCTTTGAGAAGTGACTTCCCTTTGCTTAGGAGTGTGACGATATTTAGGAGATGGATTAGGCTAAATTAGAAGTGATTAGAAGAATTTAGAAGGGGTTTAGGAGGCAAGTGGGAGATGTAGGAAAATGCAAGTGCAGGGAAAGGGAATTTAAATAAAATAAAATTACTTTATTTCAATCAATAGATGCAACTTGCATAAATACAAGTGGGGGATTTAAATAAATGAATTAGATTTATTTATTTGCAAGGATCAATTTAATTAAATATAAATTTAATTAAAAGGGGAGAAAAGGGAATTAATTAAATAAAGTGATTTATTTAATCAAAGGCTAGAAAAGGTTTCGGTGAACTTAATTAAATAAATTGAGTAATTCATTTAATCAAATAGATGAATGTGAAGAATTTAATTAAATAGAGGAATGGGGTTAAAATAAATATTAAATATTCATTTATGAAAGTGGTCAAATTTATACGTTGATTCAAAGAAAATTTGTCGGATATGCTGTCAAAATTTGATCGATATGATGTCGTGTGTCGAGATGTCGATATGATGCCCCAGATTTGATGAACGTATTGATGATGCCCCCCCCTTGAGAGATGAATCAAGGATTTTGAAATTTTTGTCTATTTAATGAGCGTTTGTGGATTAATTACATTTTAAAATTTTGACTATGTTGAATGCACATTATTGATTCATCTCCTGATAATGATGTTGATAAGGTTAAAAATGAAAAAGTGAGAAAAATACATGCCCCACTTATTAACCTTGTTGATTTTACCCTATAAAAAGGTAAAAAGTGATTTGATTCTTATTTGAACATTTGTCTCCTTGTGATTTTGACATTTTAGCTCTGACAAAGATGTCGGTTCCATATGCTTTGCACTGATTTGAGCGCATTCATCGATACTGGAGGCCTGTCGCGTATGGCCCACTTGTAAGTGATCCAAAACTTTCCACGTTTTTAATTGATTTTGTCTGTTTTGATCACGTTTTTTATTTTTTAGTTTAAAATTTATCATTTTAGCGTGTAGATGTATTTTCATAGCGCATACAATAGATAAGATAGCGCGTAGGGTAAACCTAGGTAGGTTAGCATCCAAGTAGCTTTCTGCAGCACGTTAATAGGTTAGGATAGTGCATAGCTCATTTTAGCGTATAGGGTTGATAGGTTAGCGCATGGGGTAGATAGATAAGCGCTTCAGGTAGATTAGTGCATACAGTTAGCAAGATAGCGCAGTGGCAGAACCAGTTAGCGCATAGTGGGAGTTTAGCGTTTAGGGTAAAGTTTCTAGTGCTTTGGAGGAAAAGGATAGCACATAAGTAGTAGATTAGCACGTAGAAGCCCTATTTTAGCGCATAGGGTCCAAAAATGGGTAAAAAAGGCTTAGAAGAATGCATTGAGGGTCGAATAGATTAGGTAGATGGCTTAGGGGTTGATAGGTGCCTGCTGAGTGTTTTGAGATGGGTCTTTAGTCAATGTTTTTCCTATTGTGATGATGTCTGATTTCTGAAATGATGATTTTGGAGTCTACTATTAAAAATTGCTTTCGATATGGAGTGCCAAGTTGGTTGATTGTTTTGATGAGGATCCTGGTTTTCTTTTGAGGTGGATCTGTGATTGTTTGCCTTGCGATATGAATTTGATGTTTGATATGGGTTTTGATTCTTGATTTCCGATATGATTCCTGATTTGATGCTTGCGATATGGGTCTTTGATTTTCGATATGGGTCTTCATTTTCGATATGGGTCTTGAATTGCTTGCGTTATGGATCTTTGATGTTTCTTTCGATATGGATGTTGAATTGCTTGTGTTATGGATCTTTGATGTTGCTTTTGATATGGATCTTGAATTGTTTGCGTTATGGATCTTTGATTTTTCTTTCGATATGGATCTTGAATTGCTTGTGTTATGGGTCGTTGATGTTGCTTTCGATATGGATCTTTGATTTTTGATATGGCTTTTTTGATTTGCTATATGGATCTTGATTTGATGCTTCGTTGTTTCGAGTTGATTTTGTTTTGATTGGGTATATTGGATAGATGTGGGAACTAATGATGGACATTTGTTGTTTTGCAGGCACAGCTTGGCGCACTTTAGTCTTGAGAGCGATTTTCGAGACCGTGGTCATTGATTTCGTGTTTATCACAGGCTGATAGAGATGTGATTAAGAGATACGGTTTATCATCCTTACTAGACATGCCTTGGTATATCATTAACCGAGGTTTGCTGACAGCTTTGGCAGAGAGGTGGCACAGTGACACAAACACCTTCCACTTGGCTATAGGCGAGATGATAGTCACACTAGAGGACTGTTATCAGATTTTGCGGATTCCTATAGTTGGGGCTCTAGTGTCGTATGAGCAGACTGAGGAGGGTGGGATAGAGGCTCTCTGTCGCATCTTCTAGGATGATCAGATTAGCGGGTATGAGATTCCTTGGCAGGAGTTCGTGGATTTTGATTATGCTCTGTTACCCTCGGTACTAGCAGGTTTCATTAGTTGATTTCTGTGTCCCGACCGTAGATCAAAGGGACTAGTTGTCGGATGGGGATTGGTGTTAGAGGATATGGTCACGCAGGGATGCAGGTTCGCATAGGGGTCCTGTATGTTGGCCCATCTTTACAGAGAGCTTCACCAGGTGGTATATCTGAGGTATACAAGTTTATCAATTGGGGTGACATTACTACAAGTGTGGGCTTGGGAGCACATTCCTATGTCGAGACCAATAGCAGATAGGGATAGGCCAATTGGGTGGGCATATGTTCATGGTTATACAGGTGTAGTTGTCCAGCGTAAGCTAGTTAAACTAGAGCATTGGCGGAGGGCTCTGGATGATATTGATACGGTCATTTGGAAACCATATATGGATAGTGAGGTGTGGACAGAGGACGGGTTAGAGATGCCCTATGTATACATGTTGAGGTACTTGATCAGGTGGACGCCCTTTATTATTGAGCGATTCTTGCACAGTCATGTTTAGTGGCAGTATGGTAGACAACAAGGGATGCCACAGGGAGCTTGCTTGTATGCTCATCGGAGACATGATCTGCTAGAGTGGGGACCTACCATAGATAGCGGAGTAGCGGTGGAGGAGTACATGTGGATGGTAGGACAAATCTGGGATTATGGACCCGAGGTTGTGGATGCTGGGATGATGGAGGAGATTTCCACCTACTTTGTGACACATGTCATGGCACGTATATCTAATCCAGCAGAGATGGCCCCTGCTTTTGATGAGGAGGAGGATGAACAGCCACAGAGGTGAGGGGTTGTTAGACGGAGAGATGAGGAGGGAGAGGAGGTAGGAGAGGGAGGTAGAGATGATGGAAGAGGTGGAGGAGGAGGTGGGGGAGGAGGAGGTGGAGGAGGTGGTGATAGAGGGAGAGGAGGTGGAGGTAGAGGGAGAGGAGGTGGAGATAGAGGGAGAGGAGGTGGAGGAGGTGGAGGAGGTGGAGGTGTTGTTTTAGATAGGGGACGAGGGTTGGTTCTTGGTGTTGGTGGGGTTGGTAGGGTAGGTGCAATACTAGCAGTGGTGGGTGGTATAGAGGATGATAGGCGACCTGCCCAAAGGAGGAGATCTGATGTTCTACCTCCATGGGCACCTCAGACAAGGACAGGTGTGGGTGGGACCATGACACAGGTACCCATTCAGATTAGGGTACCGACCCATCTACGGGATTCACATATTAGAGCACTACAGGCCACAGTGCAGGAGTTGCAAGCACAGGTATTAGCATCGCAGCACCAAATTACGCAGATTATGGCAGAGCATGATGCGGAGAGAGAGCGTCAGGGCTGGGGAGAGGATTTTGCTGAGAGATTGGATAGAGCGGCAGTTGGTGCCCTAATGCGGGACACGCTGAGGGAGATATACGATATATGACTAGGGAGGCCGCGTATTATAGGCATTTATACAAGGAGGTGGCCCCTAGAGATCATAGAGCTCCTAGCTATGCAGCTAGGTGATCTATTCACAGTCAGACGAGGACAGAGAGCAGAGGTCTCCGACGTGATCCACCTGGTGGAGATCCAGGGGTTGGTCCATCGACTGCGAGATCATCAGCCTCAGGAGATAGCCATACCTGAGAGACTTGTCTTTGTTGTATTTTGATCATTTTGTTGTATTTTGATAGACATGATATCCCTTGTACATTTCGACCATTTTTGAGATATATATATATATATATATATATAGCACTGATTTTCTCTGATCCACATGTGATGTGTTATGGATGATGATTTATGATATGCATTATGTTTCTAGGATGATCATTTGATGCTTAGATAATAATGCTCTTGATTTTGATGATGATGTATGATCCATGATGAATCGAGAATGTGATGATGTATTGTTGCCTTGATTTCTTTGATTTATGAGATGTATCTCGAAAATGAGATGTATGATAATGATATGAGATGTATTTTGAAAATGAGATGTATGATAATGATGTGAGATGTATCTTGAAAATGAGATGTATGATAATGATGTGAGATGTATCTTGAAAATGAGATGTATGATAACGATATGAGATTTATCTTGAAAATGAGATGTATGATAATGATATGATATGAGATTAATGATATGTAACTAAATGCAAGATTTATAATGATTTTAAAATGATATGCAACTAATGCAAAATTAATATGATATGCAACTAATGCAAGATTAAAATGATATGCAACTAAATGATCACTTTAATTCTGTCGTTGTCATTCCTATTTAGTCACTTGTTTGTGCTTTGTTTTTGTTTGTCATCATTGAGCTTTTGATATGTTGAAAGTTTATACGAGCATCATGGTATAATTGAACCATAACGACCTAAGTAAAACTTACATGGATGTTTGATATGGAAAGGTGGCACAAGCATCGAGGTATAATTGAACCAAAATGACCTGAGTGTTGCTTGCGTAAAACAAACAAGAGGTAACTATTTGTATGCGCAAAGCAGAAAATGTCTTCAATGGTATGTTTCCAATCATTTCTCGAGACAAATTTGCATTGGACAAGTGATCGCCTCACAGACAGAAAACCTAAAAAAAGGTATCAGATTCCTCCATTGCTTCTCTAGCTCAATGCATCCTCAAGGAGCTCAAGAGATCTAATGATTCAAAATTTAAGATACAAAATAGTCAAAACTTCATGCAATATGTAAACAAGTCATAATTTAGAAAATCATCCATCATGTGTGTGTTAAATTTTTACAGTTGGATAATGGGTCGGTTTTCTTAGCCTGATGAGCAATTGTTGACATTTGTTCTCTTAGCATGTTGCAATCTAGGTTTATTTGTTTGTTGTTGTCTGAATATTGTAGTGAGAGGAATGCCGACCCTAGTCATAGATATTTATTGATGTGGATACATATGTTGATCACCAAGCCATGGCGGGATATGATATGGAGAACTATTTTTTGGATAATCAAGGACGGTGACTATGCTAAGTATGTCCAGGATAATGTTGCGTGCAAAGTGTTGGGCGATGGCCTTTAGTTGAGACTAGATAGATCAAAAGATATAAGTATTGATAGATAGAGGATTTGTTCTCTCACAAATAGCACATGTTGCCAGGTTTTCACTACTTGCTTTTATTGAACTTTTTTTATTTGTTTTTTGTTTTTTTTCGTGCATTGGACAACTCAAGTATAGAATTTCTTCAGATGGATACTGTTGGTTGTTTCATCGAGCATGTCCCCTTATGAAGTTCTTAACTAATATGCACCTGATCCATAGGCTGGTATGATGACAAAAGAACCCAACCAGTTAGGTTCAAACTTCCCCTTCTTTTCTCGATCCTGTTGATTTCTTGGATTTTCCTTTAGTACGAGATCACTGACTTTGAAAGCCCTTGGGATGACTCTATGGTTATAGCTTATACAATTTGTTGCTGATATGCCTTGAGATGGTCATAGGCATGTTGCCATTTTTTGTCCAGAAGCTCTAGTTCATGCAACATGTTTACTCGATATTCCTCATCTGGTATGAGGCCTTTTAAAGATACTCTGAGAGAGGGAATTTCTACCTCAAGAGGCAGAACTGCTTCTGATCCATACACCAATGAATATGGTGTAGCCCTTGTAGGTGTCTAAATACTAGTCCTGTATGACCAAAGTGTCGGATTGAGTTGTACATGCCAATCCTTACCCGTATCATTTACTGTTTGCTTAAGGATTTTCAAGATTGTTTTATTTGATGCTTTTGCTTGACCATTCCCCTGTGGATAGTAAGGTGTAGAGAAGCGATGTTGGATTTTGAATCGCTCACATAGCTCTCGTACATCTTGATTTTTGAAGGGACACCCATTGTCTGTGATGATGGAACTAGGAATGTCGTATTTGCAAATGAGATGATTGAGAATAAATGAGGCAATTTGTTTTCTAGTTACATTGGTCATTGGGACTGCTTCAATCCACTTTGTAAAATACTTTGTTGCAGTGATAATGAACTTATTCCCATTTGAAGAAGAAGGATGTATTTTCCCCACTAAATCAAGTCCCCATTGACAAAAAGGCCAATATGTGGTAAACAGTTATAGTTCTTGGGTTGGTGCATGGATCAAATTGCCATGAATTTGTCACTTAGAACATTTCTTTGCAAACTAATAGGACTCTCTCTCCAATGTCGGCCAATAGTATCCCATTCTCAGAAGTTTCTTGGAAAGAGTGAGACCACTTGAATGCGTACCGCAGATACCTTCATGAAGCTTGTGTAAGGTCAAGTCAGATTCATTATGATCCAGGCATCGAAGAAGAGTACCATCTAGACCTCGACGGTTAAGGGTGTCAACAGTTAAGGTATAGTGGGCGGCTTGTTGGATGAAGTTGCGTTTTTGGTTGCAGGATAGGTTGGGTGGAAGAGTATTGGTCTTGAGATATTCATAGATTGTCCCATATAGAGGTGAGTCTGAACCGGTTAAGGCATAGATAACTTGGGATGCGGAATTGTCGTAGGCGGAGGAAAATAATTGCTCTACCAAGAACTCGTAACAACTCTGTTTCTCTAGAATTTGCAATAGTGAAGCGATAGTTGCCATTGCACCGGTAGCTCTGTTGTCCAACCTTGGTATTTGCTCGAAGGTAATATGTACGAAGTACTGTTTGAAGTCATCCACCATTCTCTTGTAGGGCATTAGTTTATCATTATTTGTCTGATATTCATTGTTGATTTGATTGATAACTAATTGAGAGTCTCCATAGACTCTTAATTCTGTGATTCTCCATTCCACTACCAGTTTGATTCCTGTTACCAAGGCTTCATATTCAGCGATGTTGTTGGTGCATGGAAACATCAGTCTATAAGATCGGGAAATTGTATGCCCCTTTGGAGTGATGAACAAGATGTCGACACCTGATCCATGTTGGGTATAAGATCCATCGAAGTACAGGGTCCACTGTTTGGGTGTCATAGTGAGTACGTCCATGTTTGGAAATTCTACCTGCATTGATTGTTGATCTAGTAGCGGTACTTCAACCAGTTGATCTACAATCACCTGTCCTTTGATAGCCCGACGTTCGGTGTACTAGATATCAAACTCACTGAGAATAATGACCCATTTAGCCAATCGTCCTATAAGAGCTGCTTTGCTGAGTAAATACTTGAGTGGATCAATTTTTGCTACCAGCTTGATTGTGTGAACTAGCATGTAGTGGTGGAACTTTTGAGAAGCGAACACCATGGCTAAGCAAGCCTTCTCAATGAATATATAATTTAGCTCATATCCATTTAAAGTTCCCCTGATGTAATATATAGCTCATTCCTTGCCTTCCAGATCTTCTTGTGCTAGAAATGCCCCTCGTGATACTTCATTTTTTGATATATAGAGGATGAGCGGCTTGCCTGCTATTGCTGGTACCAAAACTAGCGGATTCATCAGATATTGCTTTAGCTGGTGAAATGATTCAACACACTTATTTTTCCATCTTAAAGGTATATTCTTGTGGAGCAGATGGTTGAATGGTAGACATTTATCTGGTAGTTGGGCTATGAATCGCCTGATGGATTGTAGCCATCCTTGTAGAGATCTGAGTTGGCTAATGTTCCTAGGAGGTGGCATCTCCATGATGGCATGTACCTTCACTGGATCTACTTCAATATCCTTTTCTGACACAATGTAGCCTAATAATTTGCCTGATGTGACCCTAAAGATACACTTCTTAGGGTTTAGCCTGACTTGGAATTGCTCCAATCTTTGAAATATTTTATCTAATATGCCCAGATGTTCTGCTTGGGTGAATGACTTAGCCAGTAAATCATCCACATAGTCCTCCATGAAGGTATGTATCATATCATGAAAGATTGTCGTCATGGATCTTTGATAAGTTGCCCCAACATTCTTCAAGCCAAAGGCATGATGTTCCAACAATACATTCCCCATGGACAGGTGAACACATTTTTATCTTGATCCTCTGGAGCTATCTTGATTTGATTATAGCCAAAGAAACCGTCCATTAATGATAACATTGAGTGGCTTGCTGTTAGGTCCACAATTATGTCGATATTGGGCAAAGGAAAGTCATCCTTTGGACATTCTTTGTTGACATCTCTAAAATCTGTGCATATTCTGATGCTTCCGTCAGGTTTTGAAACTGGTACAATGCTTGAAATCCATTCAGCATAATCTATAGGTCAAATGAATCCGACATCCAGTAACTTCTTTAGTTCAGCTTTGACCAATAATGCCACATGCAGATTCATCTTTCTTAATTTTTGTTTGACTGGCTTAGCTCCTGGAGCAATAGATAAATGATGCATGATTAGGTTTGGATCTATTCCAGGCATATCAGCATAGGACCAAGCAAAATTGATTTGCTTTTCTTTGAAGAATCCGATAAACTCTGGTTGTTCTTCTTCTGTCAATGATTATGCTAGGTGTATGTTTTTGGTTGTTGCTTATGTATTGATGTTTATTGATTGAGTTGGCTTAATCAATATGGGTGACCTTTCTTGATGATGTTTAGGAAGAGGGTCAAGTCTCCCATCTTTAGGTGTCTTGAAAAGGTTTTCACCCTCAGATGTGCCCTTTATTTTGTTTTTTTTGTGATCTAGTGTTGCCATTAACTAGTTTTCAACATTAGATCCTTTGTTTCTTTCATTTTTGCGACTAAGAGACTTGGCACTCCCCTGATTGCAGATATCGTTACTTTATTCACTAGTAGAACACATTTATGGGTTAACCAAACATATATACTGGACAATGGATTCATCATCTGGGAATATTGGTATATCATGGTTTTCAGGTTCTTCCTAGTCTATGAGATCAGGAAATAAAAGCGGTAAGGAGTCATTGGGTGGGTTGAGATTGGTAGCAGTAAGTGTCATGATATAAGCATTGTTATAGTTGTTCAGGATATTGGGTAGGTTTATGATATTGTCAAGGTCTTCGATGGTATTATCTTCGATGTAGCCTTGCTCATATTATTGCTGCTCATTCTCACTAGCCTCGTAGATATGTCATGGTCCGAATTCAAGTGGACGAGACTCTGCGCTTTGTCCCTCCTAAGAAAGGGGTGTGTGTGAATGGATGGTATCTACCTCAATGTCTTCGGTAACATATGAACAACTACCCCATTCATATTCATTAGAATCAGTTTCATAATCATTGTCCCAGATCATCTCGCTGCCTCTAACAGGTATGTTGTATGGTGAGAACAAATCTATGATAATTGATACTATTTTTGTAGTTTGATCTAATTCAGAATCAGAGCCTTCTTGTACTCTTTGCATTTGTTCATACACTTTCTCCCTGTGGTGAATAGTAATTCCTTCAGGTGGTGGCTCTACTCTTGTTTGAACGGGTTCTTGCACATGATGTACTTTATTATAAGAGGCTTCTTCTTTTTGAATGGCCAGCTCCTCTTGTTGTTTCTCTTTTTCCAGATGTTCTTGCTCTTGCTTTGTCATTTCTGCTACTTGGTGTAATGCTTCTTGCCATGAGTTTTCATTATATTTCTTCTTTGCTCTCCATTGAGTTTTCTGCTGGTGATTTTTTTCAGTCGAGGCGGTACATGTCGTCCATAGCCTAGTCCTGTTTTATCTCTCACAAATTGTGAAGGAAGTTGCAAAGGTTTTGTAATGCCTTCTTGGTGCTTGCCGATAGGTCCTTTGTCGTTGTATCCCATATGTTGCATGATCTGGAATCCTTTTCCATATTGTTGTGTGGGTATGGCCACCTCCATAGTAGCAACTTTGACTTCTTCTTCATCCTTGTATAGCCAACTAAGGATGTCTTTCTCTTTTGATTCATTGGCTAGTGTGCCTAATTGGATAAATTTACCGTCAAACTTGGTGATGGGTTTTGTTGCTTAATGTGTTGATGTTGAAGGTTGCCCATAAGATTTTGGTGATGTGGGCAATTTTGATAGACATATGGGTTCAAAAGAGTATTCTCCTATGCCTTGATCTTTGATTTTCATCTTTTATTTAAAGTCTATGGATAAAGACTTGAGTTCTTCTGGATGACAATTGGATGCTGAGGAAGTTTGGGCCTCCCTGTTGTGTGGGACCAGACTATCCTGAGATGCCCCCATTGTATTGCAATGCTAAAAAGGGTTATTATCTGCTGATATGGAAATCTCATGTCCATTGTATGGGAACTTGATACACTGATGGTATGTTGAAGGCATTGCTTGCATTTCATGTATCCACGGACGACCCAATAGAATATTGTATGTTAAGTCTATGTCCAAGACTTGGCATGTAGTGTCCTTTTGTATGGGTCCTACCTGAATAGGTAGTATCACTATTCCTTTGGATGAGCTTTCTTCATCATCATAGGCCTTGATGTTGATCTTCATGTTTGGGTCTATAAACTACTCAGAGAATGCACAGATAAGCTTTAAAGTACAGATATTGAGACCAAATCCTCCATCTATTAATACTCTTTTTACTCAATTTTTATAGACTAAGACTTCGATATGGAGTGGAGTGTTATGCAGATGATTCAAGGAGACATCATCGTGTTTAGAAAAGGTAAGGTTATGAGGCCCTGTCATATGAGCCACCATGGCTTGGAATCAATCAATGTCCAGATCTTGGGGAACATTTGTTTCGACAAGTGCTTGTTCCGAGATATCTTTGTGTTTTGGCAAGATTTTAACTCTAGTATGGATATTTCAGTGGGAGTTCTCCGTAGTTGATCAACCAAGTTATATTGAATCTTGGGGATAGTTATGGACGTTGATGTGTTCCCTTTCAAGATGTATTTTCGTGCTCTGGTTGTCACATTGATTGACGCATGGTCTTGTTTGTCCTTGATTTTTATGACATTTGTCATTTGTTGATATGTGATTGGTGGTGTTATTGTATAGGTGATTTATGCGAGCTCCTCTGGTATTGCTTGATGTTGAAGCTCCTCCCTTGTTGTAATTTGGAAGAGGATTTTTAAAGGCATCATGGTCACCATTTTTTTTGAGACCATCAACTGTTAAATCACCTCTATCAATCATGTCCTAAATGATATTCTTCAGCCTCATGCAATCATTTGTGTGATGTCCCTTGTTCCGATGAAAATCACAAAAATGCGAGTCATTCCACCAAGGTGGTTTGATTTGGGGTTCAAAGTTGTTCATGGCTGGCAATGTGATAATCTTATTTTCCAAGAGTTTTTGAAATGTCGATTCTAAGGTTTTCCCTAATGGTGTGTAGATGCGTCTATACGGGAAAGTGTTGGTGTTGCCTCTCTAGTTTACATTATTCCCTTGGTAGGTGTTGGTGCCTTGGTTATTGTGATTGCCTTGACTAGTGTTATTGCCTTGGTTGTTGTTGTTGGGGTTATTGTTGTTGCCTTGGTTGTTGTTGTTGGTGTTCAATGTTGAAGTTCCTTGATTGGTATTTTGGGGATAAGTGTTAGTGCCTTGGTTAACACTTTTTTTATTTTTGTTGGATGGCAGGTTACCTGATAAAGCTAATGATGGGATGGGATATGGGATAGACTAGCCTAGTCTATGCTCTTGGATCCTTTCCTTGGATCACCAGGTGTTCTAACCACACCCTAGGGTCTCTAGGACTTCCCCTACTTGTGGAATCCCCTGACCTTGCCCAATCCACCCACCAACAAGTTGAAAAACTACTCCTAAGGTCTCACCTACTCATGAGATTCAAGAACCCTTACTTAGGCTAATAAGGGTTTGGCTTGCTCCACACCTTCCTAGGTCTTAGCAAGGATAGGTCAGGTCTAAAACATGTTTTTTCCACCCATTTGTGTTCCCCCAAGAGGTTTCAAGCTTCCAACCCCTTACCGATTTCACCATTTTGTGTTTTGCCTACAAAATAGGGCTACAAGGATTGTGACCAATTAGGCCTCCTATCCGGACTTTTAGGGCTCCCTCTTGCAAATGATGCACATGCTTGTGAAACTTCCCAAAAGACCTACTATTCATTTGGCAAGGACTTAAGGATTTTTCTAGTTTTAGGCCTCCAAGTGTCCGTACACTGCCCTGGGTGGATTTTAAGGTTTTTAAGGGTTTTAAAGAGGGTTTTTAGGCCTGCCAGGGTCACAGTGTGGGTTTGATGTTCTTTCCACCTTGTCTAGATTGGTGGAAGATCCTCCTTCACACCAATGGTACTCCACTCACCCCTCTACAACTCGTCCAAAGGGTGCCTCCTCCTCTAACCTTCCTTGCTCTCCAAGACCTATGCAACTTAACCCTTCCTAGTCAGGCACTATTCAGTCTCGCCTAGGAGTGGGTCTCCAGTTGGCCTCCCTACATCTTCAAGGGCCCTGCTTGCTTTGAAGTAAAGTATAGGGTCTGTACTCTCATTCCCCATGGTTTCATGGTGGTTCCACAATGGGGAATGGAGTTATGAATCCATTTACACAAACCAGTCCAAAACTGGACAGTGAGAAGACAATTTACAAAATATTTACAAACACACCACACTTGCAAAACAAAACCTAAAATAATTGCTCACAATGGAAGTAAATACACCATACAAGACACTCCACATGGTTTTTCATGAAAATCAATCCATTAACAATCTTCCTTTACTCCATTTGTGCCGGCTGGCAACAAAATTGCAGTCACAGTCAAGTCACTTTGCTTGGGCCGTACAACATCTGACATCCAACCCATTATCTTAGGGTTTGTAACTACTTATACTACCCTCTCCTTAGTCTTTGTGCCCATATTAGGGTTGTCCATGCTTAAACTAAAGATTTTGGCCACTAGGTGGAAAAGTTGCTTAACAACTTTTAAAAGTTGTCATGCAACTTTTGAGCAACTTTCTTAATGTTGCTTTTCTTGACTCCTAGACCCATATTGGGCTAACCTAAGGACACCATCATGCTATGAAGGACCCCTAAACACCTCAAAGGCACACATACCCTCTATTTTCAAGAAAATCTCAATCTTGATTTATGACCCTAAGACCTCAACTAGGACCCTAACTAGGACCTA
Organism: Cryptomeria japonica; assembly: GCF_030272615.1. Lineage (NCBI taxonomy): Eukaryota > Viridiplantae > Streptophyta > Pinopsida > Cupressales > Cupressaceae > Cryptomeria > Cryptomeria japonica. The sequence goes on along the minus strand of NC_081408.1, from coordinate 16,883,409 downwards.
TGAGCACATGGCTCTTTATTTTATATACAATGGCCTCATAGAGAAGCAAGAACACAATAAAAAACAAATGGTGGTAACCCTTTGAATGGTTCTCCTGCACCATACTCCCCCTCTGCAACAAACTAAGAAATTAGGGGAGTGAGAAGAGCCGGATCAATGCCAAGCTTCTTGAACTTGCTCTCCTCCACCCAAGTAGCTTCAGATAATGGTTGATCTGCCCATTTCACTAAGTGCTCCATGTAGACCTGGTGTCTAGTATAATTCTTCACCCTTGACTCCAAGATCTCTTCTGCTACAGGCTGCTTCACTTGGGGTAAGGCATTCACATCCAAGTCTTGTAGTACCTTGGCTTGGTTCTCAGTCTGCCCTGCTATCTCACCCTTTTACATGATCAGATCAGCTACATTGAAGACTAGTGAAATGGCTAAGTCTAAAGGAAGATCAACCTTATAGGCGTTCTCACCATATTTTTCCAGAATTTTACAAGGTCCTACCCTCTTCATTTGCAATTTGGTAGGCTTACCACTTTGCATCCCAGCTTTGCTCAAATGGACCATCACAAAGTCACCCACCTTGAACTAAACCTCTCTCCCTTTCTCATCCATTTTGTCTTTCTATTTTTGAGTGGATTCAAGGATGAATTTCTTAACCTGCTCTTAGACGTCCTTGATGGTTTGAGTGAAGTCCTCTACTTGCCCACTCTTCATCTCCATGGAACCAAGTTCCCTGAGTTCACACACTCCTCTTGGATGTCTACCATAGACAACCTCAAAAGGACTTCTTCCAGTGGTCCTATTTACACTGTCATTATATGCATACTCTGCTTGAGGAATGATTAGATCCCATGTCTGCCCATACTCCTTAGTCAAACACCTCAACAAATTGCCTAACACCCTATTGATGACTTCAGGTTGACCATCTGTTTGTGGATGGTAAGTTGAGCTAAATGAGAGATTAGTTCCTAGTCTCCTCCATAATGTTTGCCAAAAATGGCCCATGAACTTGTTGTCCCTGTCTGAAACAATGCTTAATGGGAGTCCATGAATCCTAACAATCTCCTTAAAGAAGAGATGTGCAACATAGCTAGCATCATGTGTGGTTTTACATGGAATGAAGTGGCTCATCTTGGAAAATCTATCTACTACCACATAGATGTTGTCCATACCTATTTTTGTCTTGGGAAGTCCTACTACAAAGTCCATGCTTATACATTCCCAAGCCCTATTAGGGACCGGTAATGGTTGATAGAGACCAGCATTGCTTGATCCTCCTTTTGCTCTTTGACACACACCACATTGCTCCACATACCTTTTCACATCTCTTGGCAACTTTGGCCAATAGTAGTACCTCTGTACAAGATCCAAGGTTTTGTTGACTCCAAAGTGTCCACTTAAACTACCATTGTGTTTCTCTTGGATGAGGTTTTCCCTCATGGATCCTCTTGGCACACACAACTGATTACCTTTGAACAAGAGACCATTTTGGAGAGTGTAATCTGCATACTCACCATGGAAATGGTTCTCAAATTCTTTGCAAACCTTGTAGGCTAATGAGAAGTCTTCATCTCCTTCATAGAGGTCCTTGAAACCTTCTATTCCTATGCTCTGCAACTATAGTTCTTGAACCATCAACAACTTCCTACTTAAAGCATCTGCCACCTTGTTGAGTTGCCCCTTTTTATGCTTGATGGTGAAGGTGAAGGATTGGAGGTATTCCATCCATTTCAGATGTCTATTTGTAAGATTCTCTTGAGTGTTAATGTATCTCAAAGCCTGGTTGTCTATGAACACCACAAATTCCTTTGGGAGTAGGTAATGCCTCCATTTCTTTAGAGACTGCACTAATGCATACAACTCTAGGTCATAGGTTGAGTACTTCTTCTTTGCTTCATTAAGATTCTCACTAAAAAATGCCACAGGTCTTCCCTCTTGACTCAATACACCCCCTACTGCAATTTCACTTGCATCACATTCCAATGTGAACAACTTGTCAAAAGTAGGTAGGAGTAGGATAGGTTTTGTGGCTACTTCTTGCTTCAACAATTGAAATGCTTTGTCAGCCTACTCAGTCCATTTAAACCTAGTTTTAAGGCCTCCTTTTATGGTGTCAAGGACTGGTGCACATATGCCACTGAAGTTCCTCACAAACTTTCTATAGAATTGGGCTAAACCATGAAAAATCCTAACTTCAGTCCCTGTTCTAGGTGCAGGCCAATTCAAGATTGCCTCCACTTTGCTTGGATCCATCTTCAAGGTTCCCTTAGACACCACAAATCCTAAGTAGAACAACTCTTGCTTCAGTAAGTCACACTTCTCTAGGTTGATGGATAACTTCTCCTCATGCAACCTCTCTAAGACTAACCTCAAATGCTCAAGGTGCTCCTCTTTGGTTCTGCTATAGATGAGAATGTCATCTAGGTACACCACCACAAACCTGCCTATGAAGTCTTTTAACACCTCATTCATCAACCTCATGAAGGTTCTTGGGGCATTGGTGAGTCCAAATGGCATCACAAGCCATTCATACAATCCCTTTGTGGTCTTAGAAGCAGTCTTCCACTCATCACCCTCCTTGATTCTAATCTGCTGATAACCACTTTTAAGGTCCAACTTGGTAAAATACATAGCACCTCCTAAATAGTCCATCAAATCCTCTATTCTAGGAATAGGAAACTGTAAAGCGGAAAATCGAACCCTAGGTGTTCCCCCACTCCAAGGAGAGAGAAAGGAGGTCACTAGGATTGACGGTTTTCACTTAGGAGATACTTTACATTCAAAAGAGGGGTTGAAACTCACAAGATCCAATCCCACACAATGCAAGATTGAATTCTAAATGAGTTTCAAGGGTTGAGACAGCAAGGATACCCTCTTTTCTAAAGAATGTAGATAGAAGGATTGAACTAGGAATGTATGTAAAAGTAAGAAAGATTCGCTTGTAGACGGAGATAGGGACACGGGATGAAGCTACGGACCTGAAATTAGCAGTAAAATGTCGAGACGATGCTATACTGCAAGTTTGAGCGAAAGTTGACGGGACGATGGGGCCCAGAGTGCACACGGTCCTCCGAAAAATCCGCAAAACAAAGGGGGATCTGTTCGTCTCTGCACAAGGATTCCAGATCTTCAATTACAGCCACGTACCTGCAACCTACACATAGAAAAGAGAGGATGATTGGGGGGTTAGGGATTAGGGGTTTGCCTTCAGGTCAAACCCTAGTTTTGGTATTAACCAAGAAATGAGAATGTTGTAAATGTAAGTGTTTGTAATGTAATCAAGTATTGATACCTTGTTGTAAGAATGTTTGAATTCTTACATGCGAAGGTGTAATGATGTTGTATGTTGTATGTTATAGGTGATCTCCTCTTCAATGGTTGAATCCTTGTCTTGAATGCAACACCTATCCTTGAATGGAGACTTAGAATGCTCAATTGCTTGAAGGAATGCTTGAATGCTTGAATGTTTGAATGTTTGCCTATCACTTCTGCCTCTTGCACACATATATTTCACCCTCCTTTCTGGGAGGGGAAATGTAGTTTATATACTTGTCAATTAGGGTTAGGAGATTGATTTTTCTAACCTTAGGCTAACCTAGGAGCATTATTTTCCAAATTGCAAACTTGAAGACCCGATGCCCAACAAGAGACCGGGCCCAAAATAGGGCCAGGGACCAGGGTACTAGGCGCCATGGTCCCACCTCTCGGGATAGCAGGGTGCAAGGAGGATCAGGCCAAGGTGCAGAAAGATGCAGTTTTTGATGTCGTAAACAGGTTTCGGAGTCTCCATTCAGGTTCAACGTTGCGCCGCCATCGAGAAGACCCAAATGCAGTCGAAATTGCAAGTGTCACAATTTTACGACCCTACAGAAACCTATACCTTATGGTGATCCTATTGATTGCCCTTAAGTCAGTGCAAAGTCTCCACTTGCCTCCCTTCTTTGATGCTAGCACTATCGGGACTGCACATGGGCCGATGCTCTTCTTGATTAGTCCTTGTTCCAATAACTCCTACACTTGCCTTGCCACCTCCTTGTTTTGATCAGGTGTGAGCTTATAAGCAGGTTTGTTAGGTAGGGATGCACCGGGAACAAAGTCTATTTGATGGCTTATAGACCTTTTTGGTGGGAGTGTTGCAGGTGCTTCATCACTCACTATGTCCTTATACTCTTGCAACATGTGCTTCACCTCCTTGGGTACCTCTGCCTGCAACTTGTCTTCCTCCTCCTTTGGCTTCACAAAGATGGCACACTTCACTATCTCCTCCTCATGTAGCAAGTGTAGGAGCTCTTTACTAGTAGCCAATAAGACACTAGGTTCTCTTGAAGTTCCCTCTTCATTCTCTGTCAAAGACTGAATCTTAAAGGTCTTGCTATCCTTCTTAACGGAAATGGAGTTCTCCTCTCCATCATAGATCACCTTCCTATCAAATTGCCAGGGTCTACCTAGCAGTAGGTGATAGGCATCCATGGGTAACACATCACAAAGGATCTCATCCTTGTATCCTCCAATAGAGAACTCTACCCAAGTCTATTCATTGACAAGCACACTCTGCTCATGATTCAACCATGTCACCTTGTATGGGCTAGTGTGGGGTATCCTTGTGAGTTTCAACTTCTTGACTGCCTCCTCTGATATTATATTGTCAGTTGACCTTGAATCAACTATCACCTTGCAAACTTTACCAAGAATCTTGCATCTCACCCTTAACAATGCTCTCCTATGCTTAGGTTCATTCTTCACTGGCTGTCTTATCAAGACCCTATTGAACATCAGATTTTCTCCAATCTCTGATTCAATATGGTCCACCTCAGGTGTCTTGCTACTTGAAAAGTCTTCATGTGCATAAGCAACCCTCTTTCCACTGTTTGATGATGCAGGCTCGTCAGGGCATCTATAGGCCGGGTGTCCCAATTGCCACAATTGTAACATTTCATGGTTGCAAAGTAGGAGTTACCCCTACCGGTACCTCTACCCCTACTTGGACCACCTTATGCCCCTCTTCCTCTAGAATGGCCTCCTCTGAGATTGGTTTCACTGCTATGCTCAGTCAACTTGGCTTCTCCTTGGTTCCTTTTCTCATTTGCCTTGCTTTGGTAACCACCTCGATGATTCACTTGTTCTCTACCTTTGCCTCTACCCCTGTTATTGGAGTCTCCTTTCCTTTTGTTCCTCTCTTCTACCTTGGTAGCAAGCTGATGACATTTTTGAATAGTAATAGGAGTCCATAGGCTTATCTCCTCTTGAATGTTCCACTTTAGGCCGCTTAGATACCTAGCCACCTTAATAGATTCATCTTCTTGGACTTTGGATCTAAGACAAAGTTTTTGAAATTCTTCAGTGTAGGAGGTCACATCAAGGTCTTTTTGCTTCAATCCCTATCTCTTCTTATGAAGTTGGACTTCATAATCCTCTGGTAAGTAGTTCTCCTTGATCTTACTCACCATGGCCTTCCAATTGGCAATAGGTAGCTTCCCCACATGCTAACTCTCTCTTCTTGTAGGTACTTCCACCATGTTAAAGGTGCTCCCCTTAATCTTGATTTGGCAACTTTAACCTTTTGAGCCTCTGTCACTCCCTCACACTCAAAGTGGTTTTCCATGCCCTCAATCCATTCCATAACAGTGTCAATGTCCATCCTTCCACTGAAATGTGGCAATCCTTCAAAAGCTTTGGTGTTCAAGGCCTTAATAGCCTTTACAAAAGGTTCTTCATTGAACAAGGGATCTGGTTTAGGTATAATGTCATCTATGTCTATAGTTTTTTTGCCTTTATCCTTGGTGTCTTCACCCCAAGGTCCTTGTGTCCTCTGATCCACCACTTCCTGCAGCTTATCCCTTATCTTGCTCATAGCTTCTTCAAGGAGTCTATTCTTCTCCTTCTTCTCTTCTACCTCCCTAGCTAGCTCTGCATTAGTGACCATTGTGCTTTCCCCACTAATTCACCAAAATACAGAGACATACACGGTTCACCAAACTTTTTACTTGCTCTGATACCAATATGATGGGATGGGGTATGGGATAGACTAGCCTAGTCTATGCTCTTGGATCCTTTCCTTGGATCACCAGGTGTTCTAACCACACCCTAGGGTCTCTAGGACTTTCCCTTCTTGTGGAATCCCCTAACCTTTCCCAATCCACCCACCAACAAGTTGAAAAACTACTCCTAAGGTCTCACCTACTCATGAGTTTTAAGAACCCTTACTTAGGCTAATAAGAGTTTGGCTTGCTCCACACCTTCCTAGGTCTTAGCAAGGATAGGTCAGGTCTAAAACATGGTTTTTCCACCCATTCATGTGCCCCCAAGAGGTTTCAAGCTTTCAACCCCTTACCGATTTCACCATTTTGCGTTTTGCCTACAAAATAGGGCTACAAGGATTGTGACCAATTAGGCCTCCTATCCGGACTTTTAGGGCTCCCTCTTGCAAATGATGCACTTGCTTGTGAAACTTCCCAAAATACCTATTATTCATTTGGCAAGGACTCAAGGATTTTTTTGGTTTTAGGCCTCCAAGTGTCTGTACACTGCCCTGGGTGGATTTTAAGGTTTTTAAGGGTTTTAAAGAGGGTTTTTAGGCCTGCCAGGGTCACAGTGTGGGTTTGATGTTCTTGCCACCTTGTCTAGATTAGTGGAAGCTCCTCCTTCACACCAATGGTACTCCACTCACCCCTCTACAACTCCTGCAAAGGGTGTCTCCTCCTCTAACCTTCCTTGCTCTCCAAGACCTCTGTAACTTAACCCTTCCTAGTCGAGCACTATTCAATCTCGCCTAGGAGTGGGTCTCCAGTTGGCCTCCCTACATCTTCAAGGGCCCTGCTTGCTTTGAAGTATAGTATAGGGTTTGCACTCTTATTCCCCATGGTTTCATGGTGGTTCCACAATGGGGAATGGAGTTATGAATCCATTAACACAAACCAGTCCAAAACTGGACAGTGAGAAGACAATTTACAAAATATTTACAAACACAGCACACTTGTAAAACAAAACCTAAACTAATTGCTCAAAATGGAAGTAAATACACCATAAAAGACACTCCACATGGTTTTTCATGAAAATCAATCCATTAACAATCTTCCTTTACTCCATTTGTGCCGACTGGCAACAAAATTGCAGTCACAGTCAAGTCACTTTGCTTGGGTTGTACAACATTTGACATCCAACCCATTATATTAGGTTTTGTAACTACTTATACTACCATATCCTCAGTCTATGTGCCCATATTAGGGTTGTCCATGCTTAAACTAAAGATTTTGGTCATAGGTGGAAAAGTTGCTTGACAACTTTTAAAAGTTGTCATGCAACTTTTGCAACTTTTGAGCAACTTTCTCAATGTTGCTTTTCTTGACTCCTAGACCCATATTGGGCTAACCTAAGGACACCACCATGCTATGAAGGACCCCTAAACACCTCAAAGGCACACATACCCTCTATTTTCAAGAAAATCTCAATCTTGACTTATGACCCTAAGACCTCAACTAGGACCCTAACTAGGACCTATGAGCACATGGCTCTATTTTATATACAATGGCCTCATAGAGAAGCAAGAACACAATCAAAAACAAATGGTGGGAACCCTTTGAAGGGTGCTCCTACACCAACTAACACTAATTGTTTTGATTTCACATTGTTAACATCCACTACCCCATCATTAACAACACTTTTGTTCCTTGTCCAAAATCTGTATTTGTCTAAAGTGTTGTTGTTGTTTTGGTTGTTAAAGGGGTTAGTGCTTCATGAATTAGCTCCTTCCTTAAAGAACTTCAATGTTCCTTTCTTGATGTAGGCTTCCTCTACTTGGATTTCATTCTATATCAATTTGGCAAAAGATGGTATGCATTGGAGTTTGAGTTGATAACTCATCTCACTATTTAGATTATCGTTAAAGATCTCCATCTTCTCTTTCTTAGGGACATCTCAAGGATACCTTGAAACCATGTGTCTCCAATGCTGAAGAAACATGATGAATGTTTCATTGCTCTTTTGTTTTGTGTTACAAACATCCAACATGGTGATTGTGTGTTGAATGCTATAGGAGTATTGCATGATAAATTTGTTTACCAACTAAATTTGGGGGAAAAGGTACCATGTTTAATCTCCTGTCAAAAGTATAAGGACAGATTTCATCCAAGAAGTATCGTACTGTGGTTCCTTGTTGCATGTCTTGCATTTGTCTCTGCAGCATTTGGATTTGTTGTGTAAGAGCAACCATGGGTGCGTTTATACTTCGAGGGAGAGCTTCCCCTCTTTCGTTAAGATTATCCCGAGTGGAGGTATGGTTGTGTTCATGGGTGTTGTCTTGCTTGGGTGTGTTTTTTGGGTCATGTGTTTTTTCTTCTCTTTGTTGGTCTTGATAGGCATAATTTCTAGACCTTGTTCTTAAAACTCCTTCGTTTACATTCCTTAAGTTTTCAGTATCGAAATCCTCAGGAAGCCTAACTCCTTTGCTAGTTAGCATGAGTATATATGTTTCCTTATCCGCTTTAATAAGTCTTTCCATGATCCTTTGGAATGATGGATTTTCTTGACACTCTTGGAGAAGTTCTTATGTGATCTCTGTTTCGTCCATATTGGCATACTCATCAAAAGGGTTGGACAATCTACAACTGATACTTGATTCTGGTTGTGATTCCTTTTGTTTTTTTCTCTGAGATCGAGTGACAATGAGCATTTAGTAGATTTCTATTGGGATAAATTCTTCATTTTCTATTGGAGTTCTGGGTGGTGTTGGTGGTTCAGGTCGAGCTTCGTTATATGTGATACAGATTTGTGAACAAAGCAGGGTTAATCTTTCCTCCACGATTTAGGCATTGGTTGAATACTGCTTTTTGAATGTAAGCTCTACTTCTCAAAGGTTCCTTGTCAAACTCATTTGTTTTCCCTTGGAGATACAATCACATATGATGCAAGAATGCATGATGTGATACAAAGAGTTGATGATTAATATAGAGAAATTTATTTCTTCTAGCAAGTGCCTTAGAACTAGGTTGTCTTTTCTTCAACTTAGTTTTGTGATGAAGACTTATTCTTCTCAAAATATGAGGAGTGGTCATACATGAATGATCAAAGCTTGACGTTGATGTTGGATTTGGATACTTCATTTGAATACTCAAGTTTACTTTATCAAGTAGAGGTTTAGATTCGCCTCCACGACAAAGTGTGTCAAATGGTATGGATAAAGTCTCCCGATATGGAAACTTGATTTGACAACTTAAGGATTAAACTAGGTATTTGTTTTTGATATAATCTGTTAGATGGTGAAACCTTGATCAATGTTATGACATTGCCTGATTTTGTGGGGTGAAGTCTTATCTCGAGCTAGTTTAGGAGGCAAAATGTTTTCTCTAAGGACGCCTTGTTGATTGGAAAATTTCTTTCTCACTGATAATTGAAATCGGATTTTGACTGTTGAGTTTGATAAAAGATCTGGAAGGGTACTCAAGACTGTTGATGAATTTTTTCCCAAAGTGACTGATCTGCTCTCTGTTTTTCCTAGTTTTGACTATGCGCTAATGAATGTCTATGCGCTAAGCTACCTTTCCTATTTGTTGACTCAGATTGTTTGAAATTGACTTCGTTGAAAATGGTTAAGCACTAATATGTCCTTGATACAGGCTACTGTTTGAGTTGAAAGCACTAAGATATGTCTCTGATGCACTAAGCTGATGTTTAAATGTGCTAGGCTTGTGTCACAAAGTGTTACTAAAAGTTTTACCAGTGTGATACTGGTTATGCGCTAATGTGACGGCTGAAAGTGCTATGTTTTGGTTGAAATGCGCTACAGAATGGTTGATACGTGCTAGGAAGTTGCTCCTACACGCTAAGCTGCCCTGATTTCTTTGCTTCTGTCATTTTTTGGATTTTTAACACTTGGGTTTTTGATGGATGACTTTTTGAAAAATATATTGCAAACTTGGCACACAAAAGAGATAACAAATTTTGCCTATGCTAGACAAGTAGTGTATGTTCTATGAGGATGTGTTCAAATCCCTGATGTTTTCAAAGGTTTAAATAACAAGTAAGACAAATCAAATAGACTCTTTATTCAAGGGTCGTCAACAATATCATAGCCCACTAGTCTCGATACTCCATCAGCTCAAACAACTGTGTCACCCCCTAGGGGGCGTCTGTTTTTTTGCCGTTTGCCAAAAATTAACTCAAAGTGAATTGTTTCACAATTGAGTAATTATCTTGGGAGATATATGGTGAGTGATCTTGGGGGTAGATTCTTCCCCACCCTTACACTATGATATTGAAGATGTTTGGATACTAACTCGGCTCAAAGTTTCTAGTACTAAGGTTTTTAATCAGGCTTTCGTTTGGTCTTCAGTGATAAACTCCCTCGGGAGGCTTCCCAACCTTTAGAACAAAGGCTTTACGTATCTTAAAGATACTGGGGGAAGGCTAATTGCTGAGAAAAACCATTAAAGGGGACTTTCATCAGCCTCCACTTTTGATTATAGTGGGTTGGAACACTTGGCGATAAAGTCATTTCCCACTTAGGTTGTTCCTCTCTCATCGGCCATTAATGATGCTCTAAGAGCAACTCGGGAGGGCAAGCCTGCTAAAGGATTCAAAATGCTTGAAGTAAAGAAATCTTTTAAGAATGGTTTGGCTTTTTGATCACCCAATTAAGGGAGAGCATATACCTTCCACTTTCGAGACAAAGAAACCAATGGTTCTTTTTAGCCTTCAAGACAATGATTTTCTAACTTCTATTTGAAGACATTGCTCCAAAAAAAAAGCATAGTGTTCTTTTTAAATTTGCATAGAAATGATTTTTCTATCTAAGAATGGAAATCCTAGTCAACAAAAGAAATTGCGATTTTGATCAACAAAAGTAAGGTCAATAAGTGAAAATTTCCTTTTTGCCCTTGCACAAAAACAAAGATGAGGTTCTTTTTATCTTTTCAAAAAAATAAAAAATGAATCATTTTATGCACCAAAGGAAGGTGAAGTTCTTTTTACCTTTTGCAAACTAAAAGGAAATTTGCTTGTTCTTTTTAAACCCCAAATTGAAGTGTTTTGTCTAACTTGCAAGAATAAAAAAATTGCTTTTTTGTTCTTTTTATCCAACCATGAAGTTCTTTTTAAAACCCAAAAGAAGATGTGGTAGATTTTTAAACCCAAAATAAAATGAGATTCTTTCGCAATGTAAAGAAAAGTGAATTCTTGTTATCTAACTAAAAAGTTATTATTTTAACTTACTCTAAACCTGCAATAAAATGGTTAGTTACCTACAAGAAGAAAGTTAGTGAAAATCAGAATCTAAGGTGGGCTTACACAAGCCTAAATTTTCTCCCCTTAGTTACAATTTTTGCCTTTTCTCTATCAGAGTCATGCGTTGGATGACGACACATATGCACTACAAAAAGTTACTAATATGCTAATGAAAGGTCCCTAAGCGCTACACTGATTACAACATGCACTAGTCTATTTTTCCAATGTACAGAATAAAAACTAGAATATTATGCGCTATAGAAAGTTACTTATGTACTAGGGAATCAGTCTTACGCGCTAAACAATGTACTAGAAGCGCTAGTATTTTCTTTGAATGCGCTAATGAAAGATCTTGACACACTAAAATAGAATTCCCGTGTGCTTACAATCTTCTGCATCAAAAATGATATGTTTAATGGGGTTAAGCCCCACGGTGGGCACCGGAAATGTGTATGGGAAATGAGGGCGACAAAAATGTGAAAATAAGTTTCAAAAGTGTCCACACACCAATGAGACTCTTGGTGCAAGTTATAGGAGCTATATTGAATAGCTCAACTTCCTAGGGGGTGTCCCATTGTTCTCTATCTCATAGGATCCCTAAAGTCAATGTCTTTTCTCTCAGATCACTAAGCAAAGTGACCTAGGAATGACAACTCCAAGAATGAGTGATGTTTGATTATTTTAGCATGAACGTATTCCTAGATGTGTATGATATTGAATCTATGATGATTAAGCTAGAATAAAGATGATGATAAGATAAAGGATTAGAAAACTTATCCTAGCATGATATACTAGTCTAACATGGATATGCTATGATATTTAAAAATTACTTCTAAATGCTATTAAGATGATTTTATCAAAGAGAGACTAAATGCTTAGTAAAATGACTATAAGTTTTATGCATGAAAGACTTGGATTCTTGAAAATGAGGAATGAGAGATCTATTTATAGGGAAAATAGGGCAATGGATGGTCAAGATTGGATAATATTAACAAGGGCTAGGATTGAAAGTTAATCAATCCATGTTTACAAATCTCACCAATGAAATGGTGACAATTGTCAACAAGAGATTGCTTGAGAGGAGATGTAAGAAGCATTAAATGCTTGAGAAGACATGAAGGTTACCTTAGGAGGTAAAGGTAAAGGTTAGGCTAGAGTTATCCATTGGATAAAGCTTTTATACAAAGGATAAATTCTTGTGCAAGGGTTAAAGGGATAACCAAGGTTAAAGCCATGAATGCTTGATAAAACCCTTGGGTTAGATTAGGATTGAGTTAGAGAGAAAGTCTCTAATCATGCAAGAAGGTTGAGTTAACCATTAATGGTTATGAAGACTTTGAGGGTTAACTTGTTGAAGACATAAAGCCTTTAATGCATTTCAAAGACTTTGGAGGCTTTGAGAAGTGACTTCTCTTTAATTTCAGGATTGTGACAATAATTAGGAGATGAATTAGGCTAAATTGGAAGTGATAGGGAGAATCTAGAAGGGGTTTAGGAGGCAAGTGGGAGATGTAGGAAAATGCAAGTGGAGGGAAAAGGAATTTAATTAAAATTAATTTTTTCAACTAAATAGATGCAACTTGCATAAATACAAGTGAGGAATTTAAATAAATAAATTAGATTTATTTATTTGCAAGGATCAATTTAATTAAAAGGGGAGAAAGGGGAATTAATTAAATAAAGTGATTTATTTAATCAAAGGCTAGAAAAGGTTTAGGTGAACTTAATTAAATAAACCGAGTAATTCATTTAATCAAATAGATGAATGTGAAGGAATTAATTAAATAGAATTTATTAATAGGAGGAAAGGGGTTAAAATAAATAGTAAATATTCATTTAGGAAAGTGGTCAGATTTATACGTCTACATTTTGCCCCTCTTTGAAGTGACATGTGTGCACATGTTGATTCAAAGAAAATTTGTCGGATATGCTATCAAAATTTGATCGATATGATGTTGTGTGTCGAAATGTTGATATGATGCCCTAGATTTGATGAACGATATTGATGATGAAAATTTGATATGAGACTGATGTCAATATGAAACTGATATGAAATTGATATGATAATGCCCCCTCGAGAGATCGTTCGTGCACAAAAGGCATGAATGATCTCTCGAAAGAAGAAGAATGCTATTTGAAAGATAGAAGAGTGGACAATGACGACATGCATGAGTTTGATAAGATTGATTAGATTGATTTTATTGAGATTAAGATTGATTAGATTGAGATCAAGTCTGGTTTCATCTTGTATAAGACAAAGATGATCGAAACATCTGGTTTCAGGAATGACACCGCCTATATAAGACAAAGATGATCGAAGCGTCTGGTTTCAGGAATGATACCACCTGTATAAGTCAAAGATGATCGAAGTGTCTGGTTTTAGGAATGATATATCCTATATAAGACTTGATCAAAATGTCTAGTTTCAGGAACGATATATCTTGTATAAGAGTTGATCAAAACATCTAGTTTTAGGAACGATATATCCTGTATAAGAGCTGACCAAAGCATCTGGTTTCAAGAAAGATACATCTTGTATAAGACATGATAGCTAGTAGTTGGAAGAATGATGAAGATATGGAAGTGAAGAAAGATTCCATGATGATGCAATAGATATGCATGGGAGGGATGCAATGATGAATGTGACTAGATGACGACGATGATATGAGTGATAATGTGATGATGTATTGCATTGATTACTTTGATTTATGAGATTGTATGATAATGATGTGAGATGTAGCATGAAAATGAGATTTATGATAATGATAATGATAATGTTGTATCTTGAAAATGAGATGTATGATAATGATGTGAGATTTATCTTGAAAATGAGATGTATGATAATGATGTGATGTGAGATGTATCTTGAAAATGAGACGTATGATAATGATGTGAGATTTTTTAAAATGGTATGTAGCTAATGCAAGCGTAAGAATGACATGCAATTAATGCAAGCTTAAAATGATATGCAACTAAATGATCACTATAATTCTGGCATTGTCATTCCTTTGTAGTCACTTGGTTGTGCTCTGTTTTTGTTTGTCATCATTGAGATTTTGATATGTTGTAAGTTTATACAAACATAATGATATAACTGAACCATAATGACCTGAGTAAAACTTACATGGATGGTTGAATTGCAAGATGGCACAAGCATCGAGGTATCATTAAACCAAGACGACCTGAGTGTTGCTTGCGTAAAATAGACAAGAGTTAACCATTTGTATGTGCAAAGTGGAAAAATGTCATCAATGATATGTTTCCAGTCATGTCTTGAGACAATATTTGCATCGTACAAATGATCGCCTCATAGACAGAAAACTAAAGAAAAATATCAGATTCCTTCATTGCTTTCTCTAGCTTGATGCATCCTCGAGTAGCTCAAAAGATCCAATGATTCAAAAATTTAAGATACAAAATAGTCAAAACTTCATGCTAGATGTAAACAAATTATAATTTCAGAAAATCATTCATCATGTGTGTGTTAAAGTTGTAATTGGATAATGGTCTTGTGTTCTAGCCTGATGAGCAGTTTTTGACATTTGTTTCCTTAGCATGTTGTGATCCTTGTTGTTTGTTGGCAGATTGCTTGAAGTGAGAGGAACGCTGCCCCTAGGCACATATATCTATTGATGTGGATATATACGTTGATCACCAAGCCATGGTGAGATATGAGGTGGAGAAATTTTTCTCAGATAATCAAGGATAGTGACTACGCTAAGTATGTACGAGATAATGTTGCGTGAATAAGTGTTGGGAAATGGCCATTAGCTGAGACTTTGATGGATCAAATGATATGAGTACTAATAGATAAAGTAGCCATTCTCTTACAAATAGCGTCTGTTGCTAGGTTTTCACCACTTGGTTTTATTGCACTTTTTTTTATTTATTTGATTTATTTGCTTATTTATTGATTTAATTTTATTTTTTTTTGGCTTTTTCCATGTATTGGACGACTCAAGTGTAGAATTTCTTCAGATGGATGTTGTTGGTTGGTTCTTCAAGCATGTCCCCTTCTAAAGTTGTTAACTGGTAAGCACCTAATCTGTATGCTGATATGATGACAAAAGGACCCAACCAGTTAGGTTCAAACTTACCCTTCTTTTCTCGATCTTGTTGATTTCTGGGATTTTCCTTTAGTACAAGATCACCGACTTTGAAAGCCCTTGGGATGACTTTGTGATTGTAACTTTTGTACATTCTCTACTAGTATGTTTTGAGATGGTCATAGGCATGTTGTCATTTTTCATCAAGAAGCTCTCATTCATGTAACTTGTTTACCCGATATTCCTCATCTGGTATGAGGCCTTTCAAAGATACTCTGAGAGATGGGATTTCTACCTCAAGAGGTAGAATTTCTTCCGATTCGTACACCAATGATTATGGTGTAGCCCCTGTAGGTGTCTGAATGCTAGTCTTGTATACACAGAGTGTCGGATTGAGTTGTACATGCCAATCCTTATCCGCATCATTTATTGTTTTCTTGAGGATTTTGAGGATTGTTTTATTTGAGGCTTTTGATTGACCATTCCCCTGTGGGTACTAAGTTGTAGAGAAGTGATGTTGGATTTTGAATCTTTCACATAGCTCTCATACGTCTTAATTTTTAAAATGATTCCCATTGTCTGTGATGATGGAACTGGGAATAACATATTTGCAAATGAGATAATTGAGAATAAATGAGGCGATCTATTTTCCAGTTACTGTGGTCATCAGGACTGCTTCAATCCATTTTGTGAAATACTCCGTTGCAGTGATAATGAGCTTGTGTCCGTTTGAAGAAGAATGATGAATTTTACCTACTAAATCAAGTCCCCGCTTATAGAAAGGCCAAGATGTAGTAAATGGTTGTAGCTCTTGTGCTAGTGCATGGATAAGATTGCCATGAATTTGACACTTGTACATTTCTTTGCAAATTGATAAGACTCTTTCTCCATTGTCGGCCAGTAATATCCCATTCTCAAAAGTTTCTTGGAGAGAGTAGGACCACTTGAATACGTACCACACATACCCTTGTGAAGCTCATGTAAGGGCGAGTCAGATTCATTACAATCAAGGCAATGAAGAAGCATACCATCTAGACCTTGACGGTAAAGGGTGTCAACGGTTAAGGTATAACGGGCGGCTTATCGGATGAAGCTGCGTTTTTGGTTGTGGGATAGGTTGAGTGTAAGGGTATTGTTCTTAAGATATTTGTAGATTGTCCCATATAGATGGAAGTCTAAACAGATTAAGGCATAGATGACTTGGGATACGAAATTGTCATAGGCTGGGGAAAACAGTTGCTCTACCAGGAACTCATAACGACTCTGTTTCTCTTGAATTTGCAACAGTGAAGTGATAGTGGCCATTGCATTGGCTGCTCTGTTGTCCAACCTTGGTATTTGCTCGAAGGTGACATGTACAAAGTACTATTTGAAATCATCCACCATTCTCTTATAGGGCATTATTTTATCATCCTTTGTTTGATATTCATCATTAATTTGATTGATAACTAATTGAGAATATCCATAGACTCTCAATTCTATGATTCTCCATTCCACAACCATTTTGATTCCTATGATTAGGGCTTCATATTCAGCGATGTTGTTGGTGCAGGGAAACATCGGTCTATAAGATCGTGGAATGGCGTGCCCTTTTGGAGTGACGAACAAGATGTCGACATCCGATCCATGTTGGGTATAAGATCCATCAAAGTACAGAGTCCATTGCTTGGGTGTGATAGTAAGAAAATCCATGTCTAGAAATTCTACCTATATTGGTTGTTTATCTGGTAGTGGTGCATCAACCAGTTGATCTGCAATGACCTGTCCTTTAATAGCCCAACGTTATGTGTACTGGATATCAAACTCATTGAGAATCATGGCCCATTTATCCAATCGGCCTGTAAGAGCTACTTTGCTGAGTAAATAATTAAGAGGATCAATTTTTGCTACTAGCTTGATTGTGTGAGCTAGCATGTAGTGGCAAAACTTTTGAGAGGCGAATACCACTGCTAGGAAAGCCTTCTCAATGAATGTATAATTTAGCTCATAGCTATTTAAAGTTCTATTGATGTAATATATAGCTCGTTCCTTGCCTTCTGGATCTTCTTGTGCTAGCAGTGCCCCCAATGATACTTTTGTTGTCGATATGTAGAGAATGAGCGGCTTTCCTACTATTGGTGGTACTAAAACTAACCGATTCATGAGATATTGCTTGAGTTGGTAGAATGATTCCACACACTTGGCTTCCCATCTGAAAGGTATGTTCTTATGTAGCAGATGATTGAATGGTAGACTTTTATCTGCTAGTTGGGCTATGAATCACCTGATAGACTGCAATCGTCCTTATAGAGATCTGAATTGGCTAATGTTCTTGGGCTCGGTGGCATCTCCATGATGGCCTGTACCTTCACTAGATCTACTTCAATGCCCTTTGCGGACACAGTGTAGCCTAATAGTTTTCCTAATGTGACCCCAAAGACACACTTCTTAGGGTTTAGTTTGACCTTGAACTGTTCCAATCATTGAAATATTTTATCCAATATGCCTAGATGTTCTGCCGAGGTGAATGATTTAGCCAGTAAATCATCCACATAGTCCTCCATGAAGGTATGCATCATATCATGGAAGATTGTCATCATGGCTCTTTGATAGGTTGCCCTAGCATTCTTCAAGCTAAAAGGAATGACGTTCCAACAATACGTTCCCCATGGACAGGTGAACATAGTTTTCTCTTGTTCCTCTAGGGCAATTTTGATTTGATTATAGCCAAAGAAATCATCCATTAATGATAACATTGTGTGGCCTACTGTTAGATCCACAATTATGTCAATGCTTGGCAAAGGAAAGTCATCCTTTGGACAAGCTTTTTTGACATCTCTAAAATCTGTGCATATTCTGATGCTTCCGTCAGGTTTTGAAACTAGTACAATGTTTGAAATCCATTCAGCATAGTCCATAGGTTGAATGGATCTGACGTCTAATAACTTATTTAGTTTACCTTTGACTAACAATGCCACATGCATATTCATCTTTCTTAATTTCTATTTGACCGGCTTAGCTCCTAAAGCGATGGAGAAATGGTGCATGATCAGGTTCAGATCTATTCCAGGCATATCAACATAGGACCAAGCAAAATTGATTTTCTTTTCCTTAAAAAAATTGATAAAATATGGTTGCTCTTCTTTTGTCAGTGATTCGGCTAGGTGTATGACTTTGACTGTTGTTTCTGTACCAATGTTTACTGATTGAGTTGGCTTGATTAATATGGGTGACCTCTCTTGATAGTGTTCAGGAAGAGTGTCAAGTCTCTCATTCTTAGGTGCCTTAAAAAGGTTTTCACCTGCAGATACGTCCTTTATTTTTACTTTTTTGTGATCTAATACTGCCATTGATTGGTTTTCAGTATTAAACCCTTTGTTTCTTTTATTTTTGCGACCAAGAGACTTGTCACTCCCTTGATTGCAGATATCGTTATTTTGTTTGCTGGTAGAGCATGTTTCTGGGTTGACTGTACATAGATACTGGACAATAGATTCATCATCTGGGAAAATTAGTATATCATGGTGTTCAGGTTTTGTCGAGTCTATTAGATCAGGAAATATGAGTGGTAAGGAGTCATTTGGTGGGTTGAGATCGATTGTGGTAAGTGTCATGATATGGGCATCATTATAGTTGTTGGGGATGCTGGTTAGGTTAATGATATTGTCAAGGTCTTCGATGGTTTCATCTTCGAGGTAGACTTGGTCGTATTGCTATTGCTTATTCTCATTAGCCTCGTAAATGTGTCATGGTCTGAATTCAAGTGATTGGGACTATGTGCCTTGTCCCTCTTGAGAAAGGGGCATGTATGAATGGACTATACCTACCTCAATATCTTCAGTAACATCTAAACAACTACCCCATTCATATTCATTAGAATCAGTTTCAGAAGTACTGTCCCAGAGTCTCTCACTGCTTCCAACAGGTATGTTGTATGGTGAGAAAAGATCTCTGACAATTGACACTAGTTTTCTAGCTTTTTCTGATTCAGAATTGGAGCCTGTTTGTACCCTTTGCATTTGTTCATACACTGTTTCTCCTCGGGGAGTAGGAATTTCTTCGGGTGGTGGCTCTGCCTTGGTTTCAATAGGTTCTTGCACATGATACACTTTCTTATAAGATGCTTCTTCCCTTTGAATGGCCAGTTCCTCTTGTTGTTTCTCTTTTTCCTGGTGTTCTTGCTCTATCTTTGTCATTTCTGCTGCTTGGTGTAGTGCCTCTTGCCATGAGTTTTCATTATATTTCTTCTTTGCTTTCCACTGAGGTTTATGATACTTATTTTGTTTTTGCCTAGGTGGTATATTGTGTCCATATCCCAATCCTATTTTGTCTTGTGAAAATTGTGAAGGAGGTTGTAGAGGTTCTGTAATGCCTTCCTGACACTTGCCTATAGGTCCTTTGTCATTGCATCCCATCTGTTGCATGATCCAGAATCCTTTTCCAAATTGTTGTGTCGGTATGGCCATCTCTAGGGTAGCTGCTCTAACATCTTCTTCATCCTTGTATAGCCAACTAAGGATTTCCTTCTCTTCTAATTCATTTGCCAGTGTACCCAATTGGATAAATTTGCCATCAAACTTGGTGATGGGCTGTGTTGCTTGATGTGTTGATGTAGGTTGTCCATAATATTTTGGCGATGTTGGAAATTTTGATAGACATAGGGGTTCAAAAGAGTATTCTCCCATGCCTTGATCTTTGATTTTCATCTTTTGTTTGAAGTCTATGGATAAAGACTTGAGTTTTTCTTGATGATGATCGAATGTTGAGGAATCTTGAGCTTCCCTGTTGTGTGGAACCAGGCTGTCTTGAGTTGCCCCCATAGCATTGCAATGTTGAAAAGGGTTATTATCGACTGACATGGAAATTTCTTGTCCATTGTATGAGAACTTGATACACTGATGGTATGTCGAAGGCACTACTTTCATTTCATGTATCCAAAGATGACCCAATAGAATATTGTATGTTAATTGTATGTCTAAGACTTGGCACATAGTGTCCTATTGTATTGGTCCTACCTGAATAGGTAGTATCATTGTTCCTTTGGATGACCTTTCTTCATCATCATAGGCCTTGATGGTGATCTTCTTGTTTGGATCAATAGATTGCTTAGAGAAGCCCAGTGCATGGATAAGCTTTAAAGTACAGATATTAAGACCAACTCCTCCATCTATTAACACTCTTTTAACTCAATGTTTATAGACCAGGACTTCGATATGGAGTGGAGTGTTATGTGGATGATTCAAGTAGACATCATCATGTTTGGAAAATGTAAGGTTACGAGGCCCTGTCATATGAGACACCATGGATTGGAATCTATCAATGTCCAGATTGTTAGGAACATTTGGTTCGACAAGTGCTTGCTCTAAGATGTCCTTGTGCTTTGGTGAGAGTTTGAGTAACTCAAGTATGGATATCTGAGCGAGAGTTCTCTGCAGTTGATCAAACAAATTATATTGAGTCTTGGGGATAGTTGTGGATGTTAATGTATGCCCTTTCAAGACGTATTTTTGAGCTCTGGTTGTCACATTGATCGATGCATGTTCTTGGTTGTTCTTGATTTTTATGGCATTTATTTGGTTGTCATCTGTCAATATGTGATTGATGCTGTTATTGTATGGTGGTGTTATTGTATGAGTGATTTATACGAGCTCCTCTAGAATCATTTGATGATGAAGCTCCTCCCTTGTTGTAATTCGGAAGAGGATTTTTAAAGGCGTCATGGTCACCATTTGTTTTGAGACCATCAACTGTCAAATCACCTCTATCGACCATGTCCTGAACGATGTTCTGAAGCCTCATGCAATCATTTGTGTGATGTCCTTTGTTTCGATGAAAATCATAGAAATGCGAGTCATTCCACCAAGGTGGTTTGACCTGGGTTTCAAACTTGTTTATGGCTGGCAATGTGGTAATCTTGTTCGCCAAGAGTTCTCAAAATGTTGATTCTAAGGTTTTCCCCAATGGTGTGTAGATGCATCTATTCGGCAAAGTGTTGGTGATGCCTCTTTGGTTTGCATTATTCCCTCGGTTAGTGTTGTTGCCTTGGTTATTGGTTTTGCCTTGGTTATTGTTGGTGTTTGAAATTGAAGGTCATTGATTGGTATTTTGCGGATAAGTGTTAGTGCCTTGATTAACACTTTTTTTTTATTTTTGTTAGATGGTGGGTTACAAGATAAGGCCAACACTGGTTGTTTGGACTTCACATTATTAGCATCAACTACCCCATCATTAACAATGTTTTTGTTCCTTGTCCAAAATTTGGATTTGTCTAAAGTATTGTTGTTGTTTGGATTGTTAAAGGGGTTAGTGTTTGACGAGTTAACTCCTTCCTTAAAGAACTTCAATGTTCCCTTCTTGATGCAGGCTTCCTCTACTTGGATTTTGTTTTCTATCAACTTGGAAAAAGATGGTATGCATTGGAGCTTGATTTGATAACTCATCTCACTATTTAGATTATTGATAAATATCTCCATCTTTTCCTTTTTAGGTACGTCTCAAGGATATCTCGAAACCATGCGTCTCCATCGCTGAAGAAACACCATGAATGTTTCATTATTCTTTTGTTTGGTGTTACACACATCCAACATGGTGATTGCGTGTTGAATATAATAGGAGTATTGCGTGATAAATTTGTTTACCAACTCATCAAATGATCTAATGGGAGGTGTAAGTTTAGACAACCACTCCATTGTTTTCCCTCCCAAACTTCTTGGGAATAGTCTCATTAAGTAAGTGTCATCATGAGAAAACTCTAAGCTCATGGTACAAAATTCCTGAACATGATCATGGGGATTGCTTTTACCATTGTACTTGTCATACTTTTTTATATCTGAATTTGGGGGAAAAGGTACCATGTTCAATCTCCTGTCAAAAGGATAAGGACAAATTTCCTCCAAGGAGTATCGTACTGTAGTTCCTTGTTGCATGTCTTGCATTTTCCTTTGCAACATTTGGATTTATTGTGTAAGAGCGATCATGGGTGCATTTGTACTTCGAGGGAGAGCTTCCTCCCTTTCATTAAGATTGTCCTGATTGTGAGCATGGTTGCGATCATGGGTGTTGTCTTGCTCGTGTATGGTTTTCGGATCATGTGTTTCTTCTTCTCTTTGTTGGTCTTGATAGGCATAATTTCTAGACCTTGTTCTTAAAATTATTTCATTTACAAACCTTAAGTTTTTGGGATCAAAATATTCAGGAAGTCTAACTCCTTTGCTAGTTAGCATGAGTAGATATTTTTCTTTGTCTGCCTAAATAAGTCTTTCCACGAGCCTTTTGAATGATGGGTTTTCTTGACACTCTTGGAGAAGTTCCTCGGTGATTTTTGTTTTGCCCATATTAGCATACTCATCAAAAGGGTTGGATAATCTCCTACTCATACTTGATTCTGGTTGTGATTCCCTTTGTTTGTTTCTTTGAGATCGAGTGACAACAAACATTTAGTAAATTTCTACCGTGATGAATTCTTCATCTTCTAATGGAGTTCTGGGTGGTGTTGGCGGTTCATGTCGAGCTTCATTATATGTGATACAAAACCATGAGAATAAAGCAGGGTTGATCCTTCCTCCATGATTTAGGCATTGGTTGAATGCTGCTTTCTGAATATAAGCTCTACTTATTAAAGGTTCTTTGTCAAATTCATTTATTTTGCCTTGGATATACAATCACATGTGATGCAAGAATACGTGATGTGATGCAAAGAGTTGGCGATTGATGTAGAGAAACTTATTCCTTTTTGCAAGTGCTTTAGAACTAGGTTGTCTCTTTTTCAACTTAGTTTTGTGATGAAGACTTGTTCTTCTCAAAATATCAGGAGTGGTCATACACGAATGATCAATGTTGATGTTGGATTTGGATACTTCGTTTGAAAACTCAAGTCTAATTTATCAAGTAGAATTTTAGTTAGATTCACCTCCACGACAAAGTGTGTCAAATGATATGGATAAAAAGTCTCCCGATATGGAAACTTGATTTGACAACTTAAGGATTAAACTAGGTATGTTATTTTGATAGAATCCGTTAGATAGTGGAACCTTTGATCAATGTTATGATACTGCCTGATTTTGTTGGACGAAGTCTTATCTCGAGCTAGTTTAAGATTCAAAAAAATTGTTCTAAGGACACTTTGTTGATTTTGGAATTATTTTCTCTGATAATTCAGATTCGGATTTTGACTGCTGAGTCTGACAAAATACCTAAAAGGGTACTTAAGATTGTTGATGAAATTTTCCTGAAATGCCTGATTTGCTCTTTGTTTTTCTTGTTTTTTAATATGCGCTAAGAAAAAGACTGGATGCGCTAACAAATGTTCCAGATGCACTATAGAAGGTTCTCTATGCACTAAGCTGCCTTTCCTATGCGTTGTTTTAAAATGTTTGAAACTGACTTGGTTGGATGCGTTATGCGCTAATATGTCCTTAATACGCACTACTGTTTAAGATGAAAGCGCTAAGATATGTCTCTTATGCACTGAGCTGATGTTTAAATGCACTAGGCTGGTGCTGAAAAGTGAGACTAAAAGTTTTACTAGTGTGACATTGGTTATGTGCTACTATGATTACTGAGAGCGCTAGGCTTTGGTTGAAATGTGCTAGAGAATGGTTGACACGTGCTAGGAAGTTGCTCTTACACACTAAGCTGCCTTGATTTCTTTGCTTTTGCCCTTTTTTGGATTTTTAACACTTGTGTTTTGGATGGATGATTTTCTGAAAAATAAATTTCAAACAGGGTATGAAAGAGATAGCAAATTTTGTCTATGCTAGACAAGTAGTGTGTGTTCTGTGAGGATGTGTTCAAATCCCTAATGTTTTCATTGGTTTAGATAACAAGTAATATAAATTAAGTAGACTCTTTATTCAAGGGTCATTAACAACATCATAGCCCACTGGTCTCAATACTCCGTTAGCTCAAACAACCGTGTCACCCCCTAAGGGGAGCCCATTTTTTTGCCTTTTGCCAGAAATTAACTCAAAGTGAATTGCTTCACAATTGAGTAGTTATCTTGGGAGATATATGGTGAGTGATCTCGGGGGCAGATTTTTCCCCACCCTTGCACTATGATGTTGAAAATGTTTGGATACTGACTCAACTCAAAGTTTCTAGTGCTAAGGTTCTTAATCAAGATTTCGTTCGGTCTTTAGTGATAAACTCTCTTGGGAGGCTTCCCAACCTTTAGAACAAAGGTTTTACATATCTTAAAGATACTAGGGGAAGGCTAATCGCTGAAAAAAACCATTGAAGGGGACTTTTGTCAGCCTCCATATTTGATTATTATGGGTTGGAACACTTGGCGATAAAGTCATTTCCCACTTAGGTCATTCCCCTCTCATCGGTCATTAATGGCGCTCTAAGAGCAACTTGGGAGAGAAGGCCTACTAAAAGATTTAAATACTTGAAATAAAGAAAACATAAGAGTGGTTTGACTTTTTGATCATCCAGTTAAGGGGAGAGCATATACCTTCCACTTTCGAGATAAGGCAAACAAGTTCTTTTTATCTTTCAAAACAATGATTTTCTAACTTCTACTTGGATATTTTGCTCCAAAAAGCATGGTGTTCCTTTTAATTCTTCATAGCAATGATTTTCTATCTAAGAAAATGAAATCCTGGTCAACAAAAGAAATCGCGATATTGGTCAATAAAAGGTAAAGTTGATAAGTGAAATTTTCCTTGCTTTGCACAAAAATAAAGATGAGGTTCTTTTTATCCTTTGCAAAAAAAATCAAAAAATGAATCCTTTTATGCACCAAAGGAAGGTGAAGTTCTTTTTACCTTTGCAAACTGAAAAGAGAATTTGTTTGTTCCTTTTAAACCTAATTTTGAAGTGTTTTACCTAACTTGCAAGAATGAAAAGGTTTGCTTTGTTGTTATTTTTATCCAACAATGAAGTTCTTTTTAAAACCCAAAGGAAGATGTGGTGAATTTTAAGCCCAAAAGACAAGTGAGATTCTTTTCAATTTTAAGGAAAAATGAATTCCTTTTATCTAACTAAAAAAATTAGAAAGAATTAAAATTTCTATTTTAACTTAATCTAAACCTGCAAGAAAATGGTTAGTTACCTACAAGAAGAAAGTTAGTGAAAACCAGAATCTAAGGTGGGCTTACACAAGCGTAAATTTTCTCTCCTCGGTTACAATTTTTGTTTTTTCTCTGTTAGAGTCATGCACTAGATTGCTGCACAGATGCGCTACAAGAAGTTGCTTATGCGCTAATTAAAAGTCCCTATGCACTACACTGGTTACTGAATGCGCTACGTTGTTGATCCAATTTGCAGAATAAAAGGCAGAATATTTATGCGCTAACAAAAAGTCTACATGCGCTAGGGAATGGGTCTTGTGTGCTAAACAGTACACCGAAAGCGCTATTGTTTTCTCTGATTGCGCCAATGAAAGGTCCCTATGTGCTAAAATAACATTCTCACGTGCTTGAAATCTTGCTCATGTATCAAAAATGATATGATTAATGGGGTTGAGCCCCACAATGGGCGCCATAAATGTGTGCAGGAAATGAGGGTGACATAAATGTAAAAGTCTAGTTTCAAAGTGTCCACACACCAATGAGACTCTTGGTGCAAGTTATAGGAGCTATATTGAATAGCTCAACTTCCCAAGGGGTATCTCATTGTTTTCTATCTCATAGGATCCCTAAAGTCAATGCCTTTGCTCTCAAATCACTTAGCAAAGTTCCTTAGGAATGACAACTCCAAGATTGAGTGATGTTTGATTATTAACATGAATGCATTCCTAACATGTATGATATTGAAGTTAGAATGATTTAAACTAGTATGCATATGATGCTATGATAAAGATTAGTAATCCTATCCTAACAAGATATACTAGTTTAACATGGATATTCTATGATATTGAAAATGCTTCTAAATGCTATTAAGATGATTTAACAAAGAGAGGCTAGATGCTTAGTAAAATGACTATAAGTTAGATGCATAAGACTTGGATATTTTTGAAGAAGGAATAGGCTCTATTTATAGGGAAATGGATGGTCAAGATTGAATAATCTTAACAAGGGCCAGGATTGAAAGTTACATGTTTACAATTCTCACCAATGAAATGGTGATAATTGTCAACAAGAGGTTGCTTGAGAGGAGATGTAAGAGGCATTAAATTCCTGAGGAGACATGAAGGTTACCTTAGGAGGTAAGGTTATGGTTAAGTTAGGGTCATCCATTGGATAAAGCTTTTATCGAAAGGATAAACTCTTGTGAAAGAGTTAAAGGGATAACCAAGGTTAAAGCCATGAATGCTTGATGAGACCCTTGGATTAGATGAGGGTTAAGTTAGAGATAAAATCTCTAACCATGCAAGAAGGTTGAGTTAACCATTAATGGTTAGGAAGACTTTGAGGGTTCACTTGTTGAAGACACAAAGCCTTTAATACATTTCAAAGACTTTGGAGGCTTTGAGAAGTGGCTTCTCTTTGCTTAGGATTGTGACAATAATTAGGAGATGAATTAGGCTAAATTGGAAGTGATTAGAAGAATATAGAAGGGGTTTAGGAGGCAAGTGGGAGATGTAGGAAAATGCAAGCGGAGGGAAAAGGAATTTAATTAAAATAAAATTACTTTATTTCAACTAAATAGATGCAACTTGCATAAATACAAGTGGGGAATTTGAATAAATAAATTAGATTTATTTATTTGCAAGGATAAATTTAATTAAATGTAAATTTAATTAAAAGGGGAGAAAGAGGAATTAATTAAATAAAGTGATTTATTTAATCAAAGGCTAGAAAAGGTTTAGGTGAACTTAATTAAATAAATTGAGTAATTCATTTAATAAAATAGATGAATGTGAAGGAATTAATTAAATAGAATTTAATTAATAGGAGGAAAGGGGTTAAAATAAATATTAAATATTCATTTAGGAAAGTGGTCAGATTTATACATCTACACTATGTAATTATCTATTAAATGTGCATGTGTTGAAAATAATGTTGTTTCAAGATGATGTGGGAAATGTGGTTGTTTGTATGTGCTAATGTATTTTGAAAGTCTATACTAAGAAAGTGGTGTTATGATAAAGCTTGCAACAAGGAGAAAGACTCTTACAGGTTGGTCGGTTGTTGAAGAAGTCAAGGAGTAACCAACGTAGAGGAGATTTCTCTACTTAATGTTGCAACTACCTTTTTAACTAATCATGTTCAATTAATTGAATCTATTTAGGGGAATGTTGCACTATATCTCCGTTGATGAAGTCCTATCTGGCTTGTCTAAGCGCATGCATGAGCTTTCCTTTCCTCTTTTCATGCTTTCAATACATGGCGCCCTCCTTATGTTGTGGAGTTGGTCACCTAGTTAGTTAGGATTAGTTGGTAGTTTTTCTTTCTAAAAATAATGATTCAAATGATCTCTTGTAGAGAATGATTTTTTATGTTGTAAGTTTACTTTCAACTTTGAAATAGAGTTTAAGAGCATGTGCCATATCTTGTGTACTTCTATTTTGATGAATAAAATGATATTCTGAGTTTCTAGCACTTGTATTAATTTTATTGTAATTAAATTCTTTTTTCCCTCACCCACTTGCAAAATCCTACATCTCCCACTTGCCTCCTAAACATCTTCTAGAGCCTTCTATATTCTTCCAAATCCTTTTAATTAGCCTAATCAACTCCTAATCATGTCCTTTCCCTAAATTTGAGGAGGTCAGTTCTCAAATTTGGAAGAAAGTATTCTAAATGCATTAAAGGATTTATCAATTCAAAAAGATAACTTGTTGAGTTCCCAAAATTTGGAAGGACTCTTACAAATTTGTCCCCAAAGTCTTCCTAACCATTAATGTATTGGCAATATAGCATTATGACAAACAATGGAAGATTGTTGGCATTTCAATAAGGATATTGAGAAGGTTGTTGATGATTATGGATATAACTGATTAAGGATGTTTACCGTCTTGATATTATTATTTTGTCATTGATGTCAAGAAATTGATTTTCTAATTCAGTATGATGTTGCCATATCTTGAGAAGTATGATTTGAAGAGTATAAAGATGTCAGTAAAAGACACAGAAAGATTATGATGAATAAGGGGATGAATAAGGTATTCAATGGGCAACTATTACCAAGTCAAACAATGATGAGATCATGATGTTTAGATTGTTTTAACATCATACATATGTTGTAAATTGTAAAGGTTAATACTACACTATATTACCAAGCAAAGAACCTAGTCGGTAAACCCTAAGAAACCTAGTCGGTAAACCCTAAGGTTATCGCTATCGGTTAATGAAGGCGGAATGTCTACCAAGTGAAGTTTAGTATTCACCGAGTTACTGAGTTGTAATTGAGCTATAACAGAATGCATTAAATGGTTACATGCATTATTTAATGAAGGAAGCTGATGAGCTAGAACTGATTAAATGATTGGTATGGCGTGCATGAAGTTTGTTAATGAATCTATGGCAAAGGAAAGTCGGCATGAAGATCTACAGTGCAGATTGAACTGCAATACCCTAGCACAAGTTCCAAGAAATGTATACAAGTTCCAAGGCGGGGTAAAACATTTTTCAAATCGAAAGATGCATTGAACCTGGACAAGATTAAGATTTGATGGCTATGATTGATCATGGGAAATGTGATCAAGGAGATTAAGCAGTTTGCTAATTGTTTATAAATAGGAAACTGTTGATAAACAATGTATGCGAGCAAGTGCATGCACATGGATGCTACATAGTGATTACCGAGCACAGAAGCTTGAAGACCTGTTTGAATAACAGAGTATAGAAGCCCAACAGATGGACAAGATTAGTTCTATGTCTAGATTGTATTGAGTAAATAAGAATCTGCTTTAGCATTTTAGATGTGAAGTTGCAGATAGATTTTTATTACTGTTATTTTTTGAAAGTGACAGAAAATCTCTTAACTGAGTGGACTTAATAGTCTTATTTGTAAAACCCTCTAGCAAGGTGACATTCTGATTGAGTGTTTGAAATCCTTTAACAAGGTCACTTCTAAAAAGGTGAAGATCCTAACAGATCTGAGGGAAATCCCTTAACCGGGTCACATCTAGCAATGTGTTTGTAATCTTTAACAGGATTTGCTTTTAACCGAGCATACTCTAGAAGAGTATTTTTCTTAGTGGGTCCGAAATCCCACAGTGGTTTTTCCCTATTTGGGTTTCCGTGTTAAATCTGGTGTTATGAGGTTTATGATGTTTATATGCTTTTGAATTTGCATGTTTAATAATTTTAGTTATATTACTGAAGTATATGTTACCGAGGTTGAATCTGATGTTTTTATGGAAGATTAAGTTTGTATGATTCACCCCCCCTCTCATCTTGTTGGCTATTGGATTTGTACTTATATTAAGTATCAAAACTATCAATTGGTATTAGAGCTTTAGACTCTGGAAGAAAAGTTTAAAGGCACTTGAGTTAAAGATCTGAAGATGTATAAGAGGGATGCACCGAAGCTGAACAAGTCAAGTTTCTCTACATGGCAGAAAAGGATGAGGCTGCATCTATCGGGAGTTGGAGAATATGTTGTATACTATTTGGAGAATGATTTTGTTACACCGAGCACCTATCCATTGACTATGGAAGAGATAAAGGCAAAGCAAGAACATATTCAAGCCATGATTGAAATAACATCTGCATTGACCGATTCAGAGTTTAATGATCTAGAAGGCTGCAATGATGCAAAGGCTATGTGGGATAAGCTCATATCAGTGTATGGAGGAGATGAACATGTTCAAAGAGCAAAATTAGATAGTCTAAGGGGACAACTTGAATCCATGAGGATGAATGAAGGTGAGAACATAACTCAGTACAGTACAAGACTAAAGGAGATTGTCAATCAAATCAAAGGAGCAGGTGTAACTATTGAAGAAAAGGATATAACAAGTAAGTTGTTAAGAACCCTTCTACCAACTTATGCAATCCGAGTCTCTGCAATCAATGAATTGAGGTCTGTACCTAATATGCCAATTTCTTTAGATGCTACTATTGGTAAGCTACATGCATTTGAGTTAAGTAACTTTGATAACAGTGGATATTCGGTAAATAAAGTTGAATCTGCATTTAGTTCTTTTCATCTTGATGAATCTAATGATTACAATGAAAGAAAGTATAAGTACTCTGAAGGAGATCACAGTGGAGCAAGTGAAATATTTTGTAAGAACATGGAAGAAATACACAAACTGTATGAGGAAATCAGAAAGCAAGAAGAGTTTGAAGCACTATTAGCCAAAAGGTTACCGAGAGGCAAAGGTAATTATAAAGAAAAACTACCTTTGAAATGTTTCAATTGTGATAAGATAGGACATATGGCTTCTAACTGTCCTGACAAAGATTCTACTGAAAAAAGAGATTACCGAGATGACAGACAGAAAGATAATCATTACAGAGGACACCAAGACTTCAGAAGAAGAGATAGAAAGACATGCTTAATAGCTGATGAGGAATCCAATGATGATAAATCAGATGAAACTGATACAGAGGAAGTAGTTTATGTGGCTATCGAAGATGGATCAGATGAAGAATGGTATGAAGAAAAAGCCCTAATATCTCACATAAACACTAATGATTCTTGGATCATAGATAGTGGATGCTCACATCATATGACAGGTGATAAACACAAGTTTGTTATGTTAGAAGATTATGATGGAGGCTATGTTAGATTTGGTAATGATGCACCATGTCTGGTAAGAGGTAAAGGATCTATAACACTTCTTGATAATGCAAGATGGAATGATGTTTATCAGGTTGAAGGTTTGAAATACAATTTGTTGAGTGTAGCACAACTAAACAACACAGGTTACCGAATAGAATTTCAAAAAGGAATTGTCAAAGTTCATGACAAGAATGGAAAGTTAGCTGCTACCAGGACACAAACAAAAGGTAACACATTTCACCTTGACTCAACTTGGAATAAGTGTTTGTATGAAAAGATTGATGATACCTGGTTATGGCATAAAAGGTTTTGTCATGTAAATTTTGATAATCTGAACAAAATAAGTAAGAAGCACTGAGTAAGAGGTCTACCGAGTCTTGAAAAACCTAAGAATGCTATGTGTCGAGGATGCCAGGTGGGTAAGATGACAAGATCAAGCTTTACAAGTAAGTCTTACACTTCTAAGGAAATTTTAGATCTAGTGCACACTGATCTTTGTGGTCCTATGAAAGTTCAAAGTTATTATGGTGATAAATATTTCATATTATTTGTGGATGACTATTCAAGGATGATGTCAGTAATGTTTTTAAAAGAAAAATTAGAAGCTTTTCAGATAGAGGAGGAGAGTTCACATCTGACGAGTTCAACCTATTTTGCAATGATCATGGTATTAAAAGACAAGTCTCTGCACCGAGAACTCCACAGCAGAATGGAATTGCTAAGAGAAGAAACAAATCTATTGTGGATTGTGCTAGAACACTGATGATTGAAAAGAAATTGCCACAAACATTTTGGAGAGAAGCAATAAGCACTGCTGTTTATACCTTGAACCAAGTACAATTGAAGAAAGGTACTTTGAAGACACCATATGAAATCTGGTATGACAAGAAACCTAATGTTAGTTATTTTAAAATCTTTTGAAGTAGATGCTATGTTCACAAAGATGATAGAAATGGAAAGTTTGATCAGAAAAGTGAAGAAGGAACATTTCTAGGTTATTCTTCTAGAAGCAAAGCATTTAAATGTCTGATCAAATAATCTAACAAAATAGTAGAAAGTGTAAATGTGAAAATTGATGAATTTGCAGAAAGAAATGATGAAGGAAATTCCAAGGAACTAGAAGACTATGATGAATTTGTCTATGTCCAACCGACAAGTCCTACCGAGAAAACTGTTGAAGAAAATGAAGAGAATATCTAGTTACTGAGTGATGAAGAAGATCATACAGAGCCTACTGACCCTGTATTAGCCAAGTATGTCAGAAGACATCATGCACCAAGTCAGATTATTGGAGATAAGGATGATCCAGTGATGACAAGGAACAAACTGAGACAGAACATATGTTTGATATCTGAATTTGAACCGAGAATAGTGAAAGAGGCATTTAATAGTGAAGATTAGATAAATGCTAGGACATAAGAGATTGATCAAATCAAGAAGAATGACACATGGACACTAATCCCAAGACCAAAGGACAAAAATGTAATCGGTACAAAGTGGATTTTCAGAAACAAGCTAAATGAAAAAGGAGAGGTCATTAGAAATAAAGCAAGACTAGTTTGCAAAGGTTATGCTCAAGAAGAAGGAATTGATTATGGTGAAACTTTTGCACCTGTTGCTAGACTTGAAGGAGTAAGAACATTGTTGGCATATGCTGCTTTCAAGAACTTCAAGGTATATCAAATGGATGTCAAATTTGCATTTCTGAATGGAATATTAGAAGAAGAAGTTTTTATTGAACAACCTAAAGGATTTGTTGAAGACAATAATAAAAATCAGGTATGTAAATTGAACAAAGCTTTATATGGTTTGAAGCAAGCACCTAGAGCATGGTATGAAAGATTGTACTCTTATTTGATTAAGATTGGTTTTATAAGGACAAGTGAGAACAACAATATGTACATGAAGAATGATGAAAATGGAATACTAATCTCAGCCATATTTGTTGATGATAGTATATTCTGTGGAAATGACTCTCTATGCAAGAACTTTGGAAATGAAATGAGCAAAGAATTTGAGATGTCTTTAATCGGTGAGATAAAGTATTTTATAGGTTTACAGATACTACAAATGAAAAATAAGATTTTCATTACTCAATCCAAGTACATAAAGGAAATCTTAAAAAAAATTGGAATGGAGGATTCAAAACCAGTAAGTACTCTTATGACTACCAACTGTAAATTATCAAAGAATGATGAATCTGCATCTATTGATGAGACACTTTACCAATCTATGATTGGAAAGCTACAATATGTTGTTCATAGCAGACTAGACATAGCACATGTAGTAGGTATTGTTGCAAGATTCTCTGCAGATCCTAAGGAAACACAAATGACAACAATGAAAAGAATTTTTAGATACTTGAAAGGCACAGAGGATTATGGCTTAGTCTATCAGAAAGGAAATGATTTTGATTTAAAAGTTTATACTGATGCTGATTGGGCAGGCAACATTGATGACAGAAAAAGTACAAGTGGAGGAGCTTTCTTTTTAGGAGAAAGACTAGTGAGTTGGCTTAGCAAGAAACAAGGATGTGTTTCACAGTAAACATCAGAAGCTGAATATGTTGCTGCAGTATTGAATTGTACCAACATTGCATGGATCAAACAACTGTTGGAAGGTATAATTGAGAAAGTTACCGAGCCAGTAACTATATTCTATGACAATACTAGTGCCATTAATATTTCAAAAAATCCTGTTATGCACTCTAAGACAAAGCACATCTCTATCAAATATCATTATCTTAGAGAAGAAGCTCAATAGAAGAAAGTGGTGTTGGAGTATGTTACCACAAAGGAACAAATAGCAGATATCTTCACCAAACCACTACCAAGGGACACTTTTGAATATCTCAGAAGTAAGTTAGGGGTCCTACCCCTATCTTCTATTCACTGACCAAGTTCAGTGAAAGCATCAATCCGATGACTTTATCAAATATCTTTTAAGAGTTGATGCTAATTTACACCCTTTAGGATGTTTTCTAAAGGTATACAGGAAATATTATAGGGAACAGGAATTGAAGACAAAATGCTCTGATTGAGACTGAATTGATACACAATAGCAGGACTTCACTTCATACAAGAATTAATTATGTTTTAGTTCTTTACTTTTTGGCATTGTTGTCAAAGGGGGAGAAGACTAATATCGGGGGAGAAGACTGAGAAAAGACTGGTGATTGGAAAGAAAACTGAAGAAAATAGGAGAAGTCTAATGTATGGGGGAGAGCATTTCAACATTTCAGAATCACAGCAATCCGAATATTTCTAAGGTCAAATCAATTGGTTTTGCCATCAATGCCAAAGGGGGAGATTGTTGGCAATATAGCATTATGATAAACAATGGAAGATTGCTGGCATTTCAATAAGGATATTGAGAAGGTTGTTGATGATTATGGATATAACTAATTAAGGATGTTTACTATCTTGATATTATTATTTTGTCATTGATATCAAGAAATTGATTTTCTAATTCAGTATGATGTTGCCATATCTTGAGAAGTATGATTTGAAGAGTATAAAGATGTCGGTAAAAGACACATAAAGATTATGATGAATAAGGGGATGAATAAGGTATTCAATGGGCAACTATTACCGAGTCAGACAATGATGAGATCATGATGTTTAGATTGTCTTAACATCATACATATGTTGTAAATTGTAAAGGTTAATATTACACTATGTTACCAAGCAAAGAACCTAGTCGGTAAACCCTAAGGAACCTAGTCGGTAAACCCTAAGGTTATCGCTATCGGTTAATGAAGGTGGAATGTCTACCGAGTGAAGTTTAGTATTCACCGAGTTGTTACCGAGTTGTAACCGAGCTATAACAAAATGCATTAAATGGTTACATGCGTTATTTAATGAAGGAAGCTGATGAGATGGAACTGATTAAATAATTGGTATGTCATGCATAAAATTTGTTAATGAATCTATGGCAAAGGAAAGTCGGCATGAATATCTACAGCGTAGATTGAACCGCAATACCCTAGCACAAGTTCCAAGAAATGTATGCAAGTTCCAAGGTAGGGTAAAATGTTTTTCAGATCAAAAGATGCATTGAACCTGGACAAGATTAAGATCTGATGGCTATGATTGATCATGGGAAATGTGATCAAGGAGATTAAGCGGTTAGCTAATTGTTTATAAATAAGAAACTGCTGTTAAACAATGTATGCGGGCAAGTGTATGCACAAGGATGCTACATAGTGATTACCGAGCACAGAAGCTTGAAGACATGTTTGAATAACAGAGTATAGAAGCCCAATAGATGGACAAGATTAGTTCTATGTCTAGATTGTATTGAGCAAATAAGAATCTACTTTAGCATTTTAGATGTGAAGTTGTAGATAGATTTTTATTATTGTTATTTTGTGAAAGTGACAGAAAATCTCTTAACCGAGTGGACTTAACAGTCTTATTTGTAAAACCCTCTAGCAAGGTGACATTCTAATTGAGTGTTTGAAATCCTTTAACAAGGTCACTTCTAACAAGGTGAAGATCCGAACAGATCTGAGGGAAATCCCTTAACCGGGTCACATCTAGCAATGTGTTTGTAATCTTTAACAGGATTTGCTTTTAACTGAGCATACTCTAGAAGAGTATATTTCTTAGTGGGTTCGAAATCGCATAGTGGTTTTTCCCTATTTGGGTTTCCACATTAAATCTGGTGTTATGAGGTTTATGATGTTTATATGCTTTTGAGTTTGCATGTTTAATAGTTTTGGTTATATTACTGAAGTATATGTTACCGAGGTTGAATCTGATGTTTTTATGGAAGATTAAGTTTGTATGATTCACCCCCCCCTCTCATCTTGTTGGCTATTGGATCTGTACTTATATTAAGTATCAGAACTATCATAATGGTTAACTCAACCTTCCCCTCATGGTTAGAGACTTTCTCTCTAACTTAACCCTCATCTAACCCAAGAGTCTCATCAAGCACTTATGGCTTTGACCCTAATTATCCTATTAACCCTTGCACAAGAGTTTACCCCTTTAGTAAAAGATTTATCCATTGGTTATCCACTAACCTAACCATAACCTTACCTCCTAAGGTAACCTTCATGTCTCCTCAGGCATTTGATGCCTCTTGCATCTCCTCTCAAGCCCTCTCAAGGTGACATTTGTCAACTTGGGATTGGATTGAATCTCTAACATGGATTGATAACTTTCAATCCTATCCCTTGTTGAGATTATTCAATCTCAACCCTCCATTGCCCTATTTTTCCTATAAATAGAGCTCTCATTCCTCATTCTCCATATATCAAGTCTTTTGTGCATCTAATTTATAGTCATTTTGCAAGTTAAGGAGCTCTTATCTTCAAGCATGAAGCATTCATCTCATAGAATTTTAGTTTCATTTAGCTCAAATTAATATCCTTTTCTAGCCTAATTAACTCATCTAGTAGCATTTAATCTTCAATTTGGAATTAACCTAGTTTCATATCTTCATCATTTTGAGCATTTAGTCTTGCATCTTGCTTTTCATCTTAATCCATCATCTTAGCTTTCACTAGGATCTTAGTTGCATCCATCTTGATCCTAGAATCATTTAAATCTCATTCTCTAGGTTGTCATCCAAGAGATCAAGTGCTCTTCCAAGTGAGGGCCACCTTGAATCTTGAGGATCTTTAGAGATAGAGGAGCATGAAACGGTTTTAAAGAGTTTTTGATTCATCAACTTTGTTTTGTTTTGATTTCTAACTCTAATGCAATGTTTCAT
Source organism: Cryptomeria japonica (assembly GCF_030272615.1). Lineage (NCBI taxonomy): Eukaryota > Viridiplantae > Streptophyta > Pinopsida > Cupressales > Cupressaceae > Cryptomeria > Cryptomeria japonica. Next base: position 16,846,835 of record NC_081408.1, on the reverse strand, counting down.
GTTTATGTTTGAAGTGTTCTTCTCTATTGTAGGTTGATACCACATTCTAGACATACATTAATTGGCGCCCACCATGGGGCTCAAACCCCATTTTTAGACATTTCTAATTATTTTTCACAGGATTCACGCCTACATATTTCAAACAGAGAATAGCGCATATGACAGTTCTTTTTGCGCATACAACAGATCTTACAATGCATACAACCTCTGTTATCATGCATTTACCTATTCTTTCGCGCATTTGATTGTTCTTTTAGTGCATTATATTGTTCTTTTCGTGCATTTGACTATTCTTTTCGTGCATTTGATTGTTCTTTTCATGCATTCGACAGTTCTTTTTGCACATTTGACAGTTATTTTCGTGCATATGAAATAGTGCATATGATCTCTGTTTTTGCGCATATGAGACAGAGGACAAAATTGTAATCAAATCTTCAAATTAGGCTTGTGGAAGGACAATATAAATGGAATATAACATTTAAGTATAAGTGACATTTCCTCTTCTCTATTCTCTTTCTTATACTTTAAGCTATATTCCATATATATTGTCAGGATTTTTGAGAGGGGTTTCGGACCTCTGGGAGTTATAATGCAAAATCTAGTTTTTGGAAGATCCTCCAAATTTCAAACTTAGTCAAATTTCAGGGCATTTCAGGATCAGGAGTGAAAAATTTGTAACCAAGATTTGAAATTAGGCTTGTGAAGCCCACCATCAAGATTGGATTTTTGCTAGCTGACTATGTGCATGAACATAAGGAATTAGTTTAGTTTTCTTTGCTTTCTTTCGGAGTTAGTAAAAAGAACTCATCTTTCCTTTTCTTATAAAAAGCTTAAAATGAACCTTATGCTTTATTTTGGATGCATAAAATAAACTTCATGCTTTCCTTTTGGTGCTTAAAACAAGACTCAATATTTTCTTTCTTTCATGGATAAAAGAACAACAAACTCAAATATTTCTTTTATGCAAGCTAGGAATCACATTCCTTTGGGCTTAAAAAGAACAACAACAAATCACAATTTCTTGCAAATAATTAAAAAAAACAATCAAATTTATTATTACAAATTAAAAAAAGAACAAGCCACAAATTTTCAATTTGCCAAGCAATTTTATATTTCAAGTAAACGTGCTTTACTTTATGTTGACCAAGATTTCAATTTCCTAGTTAGACAACAAATTGCTTTGTGGGATAAAAAGAACACCATGCTTGTTGGAGCAACATCTCCAAATAGGACTTAGCCAACAATTGCTTGGAAAAGGTTAAAAAGAACTTTTATTGCTTTGTCTTAAGTGGTAGGTATATGCTCTCCCCTTAATTGGGTGATCAAAAGGCCAAACCAACTTTTCCATTGCTTTATTTACTTTCAAGCATTAAATCCTTTAGAGGGTCTGCCTTCCTGAAGCCTTGAAAGGGCTAGTGTGAAGGGTACGACCCAAGTGGGAAATGAATTTATCGCCAAGTATTCCAACCCACTATAATCAAATGTGGAGGCTGATGAAAATCCCCTCCAATGAAAGTGTGTATTTGATTGCCTTCCCCTAATATCCTTGTGACACGAAAAGCCTTTGTTCTAAAGGTTGGGAAGCCTCTTAATTGAGTTTATTATTTGTTGCACCGAACAAAATCCTTACTATGAACCTTAGCATTAGAAACTTTGAGCCGAGTCAGTTGCCAAAAATTGGCAATATCATAGTGAAAGGGTGGGGAAGAATTCGTCCCCAAGAGTACTCACCATATATCTCCCAAGATAACTACCCAACTGTGAAGCAATTCACTTTGGGTTAATTTCTGGAAAAAGGCAAAAAAATAGGCGCCCTCTAGGGGTGAAAAGGTTGTTTGAGTTGACGGAGTATCAAGACTAGTGGACTATGATATTATCAATGACCCTTAAATAAAGAGTCTATTTGATGTGTATTTATTGTAAACCAAACCAGTGAAAACATAGGTGATTTAAAAATATCCTCACAAAAACATACACTCAATGTTTAGCATAGGGATGATCATTGTTTTCATGTGTGCTATGTCTTCTTGTTATGAACATTGAATTATCTTGCAAATCAACCAATATAACAATCAATTCAAAACAAAGAGAAAAGAGCAACCTTAGAGAAAATAATTTCCAAATCTAACAAAGCACCTTTTTGACATGGTTATCAACTTTTCAACTATCTTTACGCAAGATTTACATCCAACAAGATTAGGGGAGTATCAAACCAAGTGATCAAGAGTTTCTCATCCAACTATCTCAATGACAACAATACCTAGCTAGGTATTCAAGTTAGTCAAATCAAGTTTCCATATCGGGAGACTTTATCCATATCATTTGACATGCTTTGTCATAGGGGCCTATCAAACAAACCCTTTATTCAACTTAGTAAGCTTGAGTATCCGAAATAAAGTATCCATCAAGTCAACAACATCAACCTATCCAAACTGAAACTTTTATCACTCATGTGACCATCCCTTGTCACTGGAAAAGAAGAATCTTATTCAAAGGAAATCAGTCCTAGCCTAAATCAAGATCAAGATATCATGGCTCTACAATCTAATCCCATTTTTGATCAAGATCCCACCTATCAAGAATCTTATGATGATCCCCTAAGATTTTGGTAGTTCATCCATGATGATTCCCTTTTATCTCAAGAGAAGAGTCACATTCAACATCCACCTCCTAAGCAAGAGCATGATATCCCTTCCATCTCCTTCACTAATCTAATTCAAAATCAAGAGAAAAGAACAAACTCAAATGATCCTACTCCAATTCAAGATAAAGATCAAGGAATCCTTTCATCCTCCAAATCCATTTTAGGTCCTCTCATTCCAAAGTCAAACTCTTCATCCTCAAAATCCATTTTAGGTCCTTTCATTCCAAAGTCAAACTCTCCATCCTTTCTATCCATCTTGGGTCCTTAACTCCACCCATCCACCAATCCATCACCTCAAATGATCCATAAGAAAGATCAACAAAGGCACACATCTTTGAACTTCTTTCAACCATCTATCTAAACATCTTTCCAAAACTATTCTTCCATCATTTCCTTTATCTATTTTGGGTCCTTATGTCCCAAAATTAATTTTTCCTCCATCTCTTCATCACTTTTGAAGTTGTTTACCGACACTCATCTTGAATACATTTCCATCTATCCTCGCACAAATCTTCAAACATTCTATTTATTATCCAACACCTCTTTTCCATTCCTTCAATCCCTATCATTCAGTCCTTTGCATATATCCTTCATCTGTGAAATAGGTATTTGTGTCATTTTGTCACATGCTTGCCCATGCTCGAATCTCATTTTCAATCCTTTTCCTAGATATCTATTCATGAAACGCTTTAGAATTTGAGGTTGTTCCTCTTTAATATTTTCTTTTGGTTGGGATACACACTCAATCCAAAAAAGAACCACTTATTGTATCTTGGTATCAACATCTTTTGATTAATATATCTCATACACTTAATCAATTGCTCTAAATCATTGTGATCTCTTAGTTGAAGACATGGCTAGTGAAAAATCTAAAATCTTGCTTCAACGCGACTGTAATTGTCAGACCCATGTAAGTTTCATCACTTACAATCCAATGCAATAAAAATAAACAGAAAAAAGACAATATCAAAAATTCAAATGCATGAGCAAGAAAATAAATATCAAGAAAAACAAAATGCAATGAAATACAATATCAAAATGCTTGACTGGTAGCGAGGCTCTATCCAGGATGCTTTTGAAGTCAGGGTAAATCATATAGCTAGCCACGTTGGATTTTGAAGATTACAATGATCATATGAGATAGAATGAACCCACTTGCACACACATGGGTAATCAAAGACTAAATACCTTGTTCTAGTTTGGGATTCTTCTTCCCTTTAGACTATTCTTCCTAGTTGCTAGATATGTTCGGTTGAATTTTTTCAGAGGTTCTAAGTGTGGGTTGGGTCTCTATCTTTGAAAAGTTTGGGAACACTTATTCGGGTTGTGCTAGATGTTGTGACAATCTTACATATTGCCATTTTGCAAATGGAAACCTCTATGCTTGGGGGCAAAGTTCATCCACTCTATTCTTCATACCACATCTCCCATTATCCTTCCTCCAATATCCATTACCCTATCTAAATTCATCCAGTTCTATCTACTATCTTGCTTCGCTTTATCCATACCATCTATCCTACCTATTCATTGCTTCCATCATCCCTCACTATCTATGATCTTGTTTCTCCTATCCATATCCTATATCTATCTATATCCCCTTTTCCATCCTTGATTTTGATAAAAACTATGGACAAACACATGGTTTCAAAAAAAAGCTCTTGACGTGTCTCCTCATAAGCTACCTTCATCTTTCTTCTATCCACTTCCACCTCAATGGTTCAATCATCCATTCATAATATTCCTTGTCTTGCTAGACATTGGGGCAACCAAATACATATTTATTCTAATCCAAAAAGCTCCAAAATTCAAAAATGTCTCAAAATAAATAAATAAATCAAATAAAAATTGAAAATCAAAGCATGAATGCATGGCCCATCCATCAAATAAACAACAGGAACTATATCGAAACCAAGCTTCATATCGAGACTCAATCAATCAAGTCCCATATCGCAAAACAAAACAAGACCCAAATCGAAACCAAGCATCATATCGATAATCAATCAACAATATCATATTAGGACTCATATTGAAAATCAAGTACCATATCAATCAACTAGAGTCCCATATCGAAATCAAGCAACATATCGAAGTTCAATATCATATCGCAATCAATGACCCATAACAAAATTACGTTTCATATCAATCACGCAAGTATCATATCAAAGATCCTTTAATCGATTGAGAATCATATCGAAATCCAAAAACATATTGAAATCAAGCATCATAATGCAATCAGGACCCATATTGACAATCAGGACCCATATCAAATCAGGACCCATATCCAATCAAGACTCATATCGAATCAAGACCCATATCGATCTTTGACCCATATTGACATGTTTGACTCATATCGACAATCAAGTTTGACCTAATTCGACCTATTGACTCATATCGACAATCAGTTTGACCCATATCGACAATCAGGATTCATACCAACACGACCTCAGTGGACGTGTGGGGCATGTATGTGCTATGCCCACATTAGTCTTCCTCACTTCTTCAATATCTCTTTTTAATAAAAACTCTCGAAGTCTGCAATCAAACTGATCACATGTCTTGTTAATAAATTCATCATCCATCTATCAACATCAACTTCAACATGTCTTATACAGGATGTATCTTTCCTGAAACTAGACATTTTGATCAGGTCTTATACAAGATATATTGTTCCTGAAACCAGACGTTTTGATCATCTTTGTCTTATACAAGAGGTATCATTCTTGAAACCAGACTTGATCCAAATATTATCATTTCTATTAATCCATTTCATCTAATCCATTCTATCATGTCTTATACAGGATGTATCTTTCCTAAAATTAGACATTTTGATCAGGTCTTATACAGGATATATCGTTCCTAAAACCAGACGTTTTGATAATCTTTGTCTTATACAAGAGGTGTCATTCCTGAAACCATACTTGATCTCAATCTTATCAATTCTATCAATCCATTTCATCTTATCCATTCTACCATGTCTTATACAAGATGTATCTTTTCCGAAACCAGACGTTTTGATCAGGTCTTATATAAGTTATATCATTCCTGAAACCAGACGCTTTGATTATCTTTGTCTTATATGGGAGGTGTCATTCCTGAAACTAGACTTAATCTCAATCTGATCAATCTTATCAATCCAATCAATCTAATCAATCTTATCAAACCCATGCATGTCATCAACTATCCACTCTTCTATCTTTCAAATAACATTCCTCTTCTTTCGAGAGATCATTCATGCCTTTAGTGAATGAATTATCTCTCGAGGGGGCATTATCATATCAAATCTCCATATCAATTTCATATCAGTTTCATATCGACACCAGCTTCATTTCGAATTTTCATATCAAATCAATTCTTCATATCTGGGGCATCATATTGAATCTCGACATCAATTTCATATCAGTCTCATATCGACATCAGTCTCATATCGAATTTTCATATCAAATCAATTCTTCTCAATGTATCATATCGAATCTCCATATCAGTCTTATATCAGCTTCATATCGACCAATCAATTCCATATCAACATTATCATATCGAATTTCCATATCAGTCTCATATTAGCTTCATATCGACAAAAATCACATCAACACTTCATATCGACAAAATCACATCAATACTTCATATCCAAATCAATTTTTCATATCCAGGGAATCATATCGACAACTTTGGCAACATCATCATATCGAAATTTTTTGATGAGAAATTCAACGTTTTTCTTTGAATAAACATGTGGTCACATGTTAACTCAAAGAGGGGCAAAATGTAGACACCTAAAAGTTGCACAACAAATTAAGTGAATTTTATTAATTTAATTATCCCTATTTCTTCCAATTAATTAAATTAAGATTAAATTAATATCCCCATTTCTCTAAATTAGCCTATTAATCAAATTAAAGATTTGATTAATATTTCCCTTCTATCCTAGCCATTTAATTAAATTTACATTTAATTAAAATCTCCCTCATAGCCATTTAATTAAATTTATATTTAATTAAAATCCCCCGTCTAGACATTTTAATTAAATCTACATTTAATTAAAACCCCTTTTACATTTAAATAAATCTAAATTTATTTAAAAATCCCCCCACTTGCAAAATCCTACAAATGCAAGTTGCAACCAAAATTAAATAAATTAATTTTATTTTAATTAAATTATTTTTTCCCTCACCCACTTGCAAAATCCTACATCTCCCACTTGCCTCATAAACCTCTTCTAGAGCCTTGTAGGTTCTTATAAATTAGCCTAATCATGTCCTTTCCCTAAATTTGAGGAGGTCACTTTTCAAATTTGGAAGAAAGTCTTCTAAATGCATTAAAGGCTTTATCCATTCAACAAGCTAACTTGTTGAATTCCCCAAATTTGGAAGGACTCTTACAAATTTGTCCCGAAAGTCTTCCTAACCATTAATGGTTAACTCAATCTTCCCCTCATGGTTAGAGACTTTCTCTCTAACTTAACCCTCATCTAACCCAAGAGTCTCATCAAGCACTTATGGCTTTGACCCTAGTTATCCTATTAACCCTTGCACAAGAGTTTACCCCTTGGGTAAAAGCTTTATCCATTGGTTATCCACTAACCTAACCATAACCTTACCTCCTAAGGTAATCTTCATGTCTCCTCAAGCATTTGATGCCTCTTGCATCTCCTCTCAAGCCCTCTCAAGGTGACATTTGTTAACTTGAGATTGGATTAAATCCCTCACATGGATTGATAACTTTCAATCCTAGCCCTTGTTGAGATTATTCAATCTCAACCCTCCATTGCCCTATTTTCCCTATAAATAGAGCTCTCATTCCTCATTCTCCATATATCAAGTCTTTTGTGCATCTAATTTATAGTCATTTTGTAGGTTAAGGAGCTCTCTTTGTTATCTTCAAGCATCAAGCATTCATATCATAGCATTTTAGTTTCATTTAGCTCAAATGCATATCCTTTTCTAGCTTAACTAACTCATCTGGTAGCATTTAATCTTCAATTTGGAATTAAACTAGTTTCATATCTTCATCATTTTGAGCATTTAGTCTTGCATCTTTCATTTCATCTTAATCCATCATATTAGCTTTCACTAGGATCTTAGTTGCATCCATTTTGATCCTAGAATCATTTAAATCTTGTTCTCTAGGTTGTCATCCAAGAGATCAAGTGCTCTTCCAAGTGAGGGCCACCTTGAATATTGAGGATCTTTAGAGATATAGGAGCATGAAATGATTTTAAAGAGTTTTTGATTCATTAACTTTCTTTGTTTTGTTTTGATTTCTAACTCTAATGCAATGTTTCATGTGTATGTTTGAAGTGTTCTTCTCTATTGCAGGTTGATACCACATTCCAGGCATACAGTTTCCTATCTGTTTCTTTGGAATTTCATTATTGTAGTTGTGTTAGTTTGAGATTTGCATGTTCAGATTAGTTGCTAATCTAAGTTCAATTTCCTTCATTAGTTATTTACAACATTTCAATTCCAGCATTGTTATTTGCTTAAGTTATGATGGTCATAACAGAGTCTTAGTAAACATATAGTGCTGACCCATTTCAAGTTCACATCCCTGGGTTGATAAGTTAAATGATCCTTCATAATGAGTTTGATATCTACTTAGTATAGATGTGTAATCTATGAGTTATAGCTTTAAGGGCTTAGTTATTGAACCATTAAAAGAGCTCAACATTTTTTACTTAACTAATTGATTGACAGGTACTGTGCATGCCATATATCTTGGACATGCAAATCCACTTTATCAAGTATGTGCAAATGGTCACTTCTCCCATAATTATCTTAAATGGCCTTAATTTTAATCATGTTCATTAATTTTGATATTTGCATAGCATATTTTTCACACAAACTCCAGTCCGTGAGGACACATGCCTTAATTTAGGTTGGGGGGAAGAAGCATACACAATTAGTTGTCCTTTAGTTGATTTGAACCAATGATGTGACATTTGTGAAATAACAAGTGTCGTCATTTTTCTTGAAAGCCTTTCCAAAATATTTGAGAAGTAACAAGCATCACCATTCTTCTTGAAAGCCTTTCCAAAACCTTCATTAATAATGATTTTCCCTTATCTTAATCGACAAATTAAAAAAAGGTAAGTTGTAGGGTCTGAAAAATCAGAAAAAGACCAAATTTGCAGAGCAAAAGAAAAATTGACTCTTTGAGTGAAGATGAAGCAAGAGGGAATGTATTAGAGAGTAACTGTAGGAAATATGGGTGGGAAGCTAATTAGGAATGAACCCACTATTCATGATGTAATCCTACAGGATGTTGTTTGTCTAGTTGAATTTCAATTTATGGCTGGCTAGACTACTTCTTTAAGTTGCAAAGTTTTAATGATGACATTACTACAGAATTTGCATAGAATTTTTCAAATGCTAAAGCAATGGTAAAAGGATTAGAAGTAGTAGTCACAAAGGAGAGAATTGTAGAAGTCATAGGGTTGCCACTTATGGGGAACCATACCCTGCATCTCAAGACACAAGAAAAACAAGGGCAAAATTCATTGAACCTAGTGACCCACAACTTGTTGTGGATAAAAAGGGAACATGGAGAACATCGTTTCCAAATAAGTGGATGCATTCATTTGTGCACATTTGCAAATATATTACCTATGAGGGTCACTAGTCTTGTCTAGACTCCATTCATTTCAAGCTTTTAAACCACCTAAGGCATGGGAGGAGAATGAATGTGCCTAATGTGCTCTACAGATTGTTGGAGATCATGGCAGCTGAAACTCAAAAAGGCAAGTCCAACTCTATGTCTCACCACTGTTTGATAAAATTTCTAGTTGAAAAATCTTTATGAGAAGTTTTTGCTATGACATGGGAGAATTTGAGAATGTGGATTGGTTTAGACCAAAAAATGTGGAACAAAGGAGTCAGTCTCAGAGCTCTAGCAAAAGGAGGAAGGTTATTGTAGCCACTTCTGAGGCATCTACCTCTGGTGTAAGACCCAAAGGAAGCCCTCCTACAGCCAATGCAACTATAGCAGTTGATTCCTCTGAATCAAAGGAAGAGGGAACTCATTCTTCAAGCCATGATGGTGATACTCTGCTCCAAACCCCACATCAAACTAGAGCGGCTACTAGAAAAGCAGAGGAACAACAAAAGAAAGAAGAAGAAGAGGAAGTACCACATCAAGACCTGGATGAACCCTTTTAGTAGGAATTCAAGCAACCACCAATACTGCAACTAGAGCATGCTATGAGGAAAATTTTGGTAAGTATTCATAGACCCCCTGCATTTTCATGGAATAGTGCAGTGTTAAAATTATTGGATGAAATAGAGAAGAGGGATGAATAAAACCTTAGATTGCAGAAACAAATTGAGAAAAAGGATAATGAAATTAGGGAGAAATATGAGGAGATTGTTAAATTGAAGAAACAAGTGGATGATGTGGTAAAATTAGTGCCACAATTAATGGAATGCAAGATCCCTCCAAGGGTTTATACATTGCATTTAAAGGAGAGGTATCTAAAATTTCTATTTTCTAGGGTAATTTTAGGATTAAATCCTTCCATCAAAACCCCTGATGAATTATTTCAAGCCTACTGAGAATCTCCAATAGAGGTTAATAATTTACTTTATGAATTGCACCTACATAATTATGTTGTCCTAGATGACCATCAATGCAACACACTGATGTATATTGGAGATATCCATTTGAGGGCATTTATGTCTGAGATTTAGAATGAAAACAGTTGGGATGTGCAGTTTAGAGCTTACCGAGAGAAGGAATTACGAGAACCCTTGCCTCTTAGGGCTAAATCTTGTGATCCTACAATAATGTTTTATGAATGGCACCAACTTTTATACAGATGGGATATTAAGGAAAAAGTATTACCTCTGCAAGAAGAAGCCTATGTAGAATATGAACAAGTGGAGGATACTATGGAAAAAATAGTAGTGAGGTACATTTCACAAAGATGGGATAGCTTGACTGACCAACTAAGGCAAGTCGAGCTACATTCACTGCAAAATTATTATGCAACAAAGAAAATATGTACCAGATATATATAGCTTGGCAGAACACATAAATATTATTGGTTACCATTAACATTCCAGCCACCCCACCTTTTGTGGCCAATGCCAGACTACAAATACTATCGGTATGATATAACAGAAGAAAGGCCAAGGTGGAATAGGTTAGAAAATAGGCATGTATTTTATTGGGATCCTCATTTAGAAGATGCAGCCAATATTGTAGTTCAGTTAGCAATTGGTGATATGAGAACCCTAACCTAACTAAGGATTAATGTTGTTGGAGGAACAACAAGACCTTAGGTTGGGGGGAATAATGAGAGAAGTTTATAGTCCTATTTTCTCAAGATTTATTATGTTGTTTATGATGATACTTTAGACTTTGATACTATGATGTCACTATTTACTATGCTATTTCCTTAGAAACTATTACCTTTTGGGCTTAAGTTTAACCTTTAAATAATTCATGATACTGATGCATATGCTATGCAATTATCTATTAAATGTGCATGTGCTAAAAAGAATGTTGTTTCAAGATGATTTGGGAAATGTGGTTGTTTGTATGTACTAATGTGTTTTGCAAGTTTGTGTTGGTTTTCAAACATGATTTACGCTTTCTGATGTAGCAACCAAGTTGATATTTCAATTATCTATGGAGGAGCCAATTCCAATACTCAATAATCTCTAGGACTTGGACCAACTGACAAGGATCCTGACTAATCCTTCTACACTTTGGGCTCTGCAAAACATGGGAGGGTAATCCCTTAGCGAATTTACAACTTCTGCACCACAATTGCAAATAACACTACAACAAAGCATATAGTCTCATATAATAAGGCTCAACACAAAGGGAGAATGCTATATAAATGGCTAATTCCACATTAATCCTAAACCTATAAAAATGAAAAGACATTCGTTATTTATCAAGAAATATCAAGCCAAAGATGACTCGAACAAAGTGCTGATAACAAGAGCAGTATTTAGCCTATATTAGTGCCTTATCCCATTGGGAGATTAGATTCATAGAATACATATTGATATATGACAAAATGTTACCCTAGTATATAGATCTAAGATATTATTGTCTTACAATAAATCTCATTTGTAACCAAACCTACAACTTCTTATCAAAATCCCTGCACAAGTCCTATCAATCTGTAATCCTATTCAATCATTTAATTAATCCGTTAGATTAAAGCATGAATTAGAAATTAAACACACCACAACAGAGAGTTGAATGTGAACCAAGGGAGAAATAGAGTGAGGGTATATGGTTAGTTAAAATAGAAATAAGCATAAAACATTTAAGTAAATTATGTATGCGGGAAAATGCGGTGACAAAAATGAATAAATCAAATCCAAATGACCCGCACACCAATGCGACTCTTGGTGCAAGTATATGAACAAAATAAAGTAGTTCAACTTCCCAAGGGGTGTCCCATTGTTCTCTATCTCACGGGATCCCTAAAGTCAATGTTTTGCTCTCAGATCATTAAGCAAGTGACTTAGGAATGACAACTCCAAGAATGAGTGATATTTGATTTATATGCATGAATTCATTCTAAGATATATATGATATTAGAACTATGATGATTGAGCTAGTATGAAGATGATGATATGATTAAATATTAGCAAATTATCCTAGCATGATATACTATCTTAACATGAATATTCTATGATATGAAAAATACTCCTAAATGCTATGATGATATTCTAACAAAGAGAGGTTAAAATGATTATTAACTTAGACTATAATATAGATGCATGAAACTTGGATGTTTTTTGTTTTAAAATGAGGAATGAGAGCTTTATTTATAGGAAAAATAGGGCAATGGATGGTCAAGATTGAATAATCTTAACAAGGGTCAGGATTGAAAGTTAATCAATCCATGTTTACAATTCTCACTAATGAAATGGTGGCAATTGTCAACAAAGGGTTGCTTGAGAGGAGATGCAAGCAACATTAAATGCCTGAGAAGACATGAAGGTTACCCTAGGAGGTAAGGGTTAAGGTTAGTTAGGGTTTATCCAATGGATAAAGCTTTTACCCAAGGGGTAAACTCTTGTGCAAGGGTTAAATGGATAACCAGGGTTAAAGCCATGAATGCTTGATGAGACCCTTGGGTTAGATGAGGGTTAAGTTAGAGAGAAAGTCTCTAACCATGCAAGAAGGTTGAGTTAACCATTAATGGTTAGGAAGACTTTGGGGACAAATTTGTGAGAGTCCTTCCAAATTTGGGGGAACTCAACAAGTTATTTTGTTGAAGAAATAAAGCCTTTAATGCATTTAGAAGACTTTCTTCCAAATTTGAGAAGTGGCCTCCTCAAACTTAGGGAAATAATAGAATAAGAGGGATTAAAGCTAATTGATTAAGATTAGATGGGTTCTAGAAGAATGCTTAGCAGGCAAGTGGGAGATGTAGGAAAATGCAAGTGGATTGAGGAAAAGGATTTTAATTAAAATAGAATTGATTTATTTCAACCAAAATAGATGCAACTTGCTTAAATACAAGTGAGGGATTTTAATAAATAAATAAATTTATTTATTTGCACGGATCAATTTAATTAAATGTAAATTTAATTAAAAAGGGAGAAAGGGGAATTAATTAAATAAAGTGATTTATTTAATTAAAGGCTAGAAAAGGTTTAGGTGAATTTAATTAAATAATTTGAGTAATTTATTTAATCAAATAGATGAATATGAAGAAATTAATTATGTAGTCACATAAATCTATCCACTTAATTAAATGAATATTTAGTATTTATTTGATTATTTAACTATCAATCAATAATTAATTAAATTAATATTTAATTAATTCATCTTAACCCTCTTCTCCTATTAATTAAATAAATTATTCAATTTATTTGATTTAATTCACTTAACCAAATTCAGACCATTAATTAAATAAATAAATCATATTTGTTTAATTAAATCTTCTCTCACATTTAAATAAATTAACATTTACATTTATTTAAATCACCTTTATCCTCCACCCACTTGTATTTTCCTACAAATGCAAGTTGCACAACTATTTTAAATAAATAAATTATTTATTTAAAATCCTATTTATCCTCACCCACTTGAAACTTTTAATGGTTTCCCTTAAAGTCTTCAAACTTAATGGCTTCCTTCTAGAGTCTTCTCAAACCTTTAATGGTTTCCCTTAAAGTCTTCAAACTTAATGACTTCCTTCTAGAGTCTTCTCAAACCTTTAATGGTTTCCCTTAAAGTCTTCAAACTTAATGGCTTCCTTCTAGAGTCTTCTTAAGCCTTTAAAGGTTTCCCTTAAAGTCTTCAAGCATTTAATGCTTTATTTTCCTTTTTTATCATATAAATAAATTAAGATTTATTTAAATAAAATCCAAAATTCACATTCACATTTAAATAAATAAAAATTTATTTAAATATCTATCCAAATGCAAATTACACCATTTAATTGAAATAAATGATTTTACTTCAATTGAAAATCCCCAAATTCCTCCCACTTGCATTCTCCTACAAAATCCACTTGCATGCCTAAATCCCTTCTAGATTCTTCTAACTCCTAATTATCCTAATCCCATCCTAATCATTGTCACATTCCTAAATAAAAGGAAGTCAGTTCTCAAAAACCTCCAAAGTCTTCAATAACCATTAAAGGCTTTATGTCTTCAAATGGTTAACCTCTAAAGTCTTCCAAACCATTAAAGGTTCTTACATAACCATTTATGGTTAACTCACCTTTTACCTTTGGTTAGAGACTTTCCTCTAACTTAACCATCCTTTTGACTCATGGGTCTCTTCAAATCATTTATTTCTTTAACTAGGTAACCATTTAACCCTTGCACATTCATTTATCCCTTGAATAAAAGGAATATCCATTAACCTAACCCTAACCCAACCCCCTAAGGTAACCATCATGTCCCCTCAAGCATTTAATGCTCTTTATCTCTCCTCTCAAGCCTCCTCATGGTGACACTTGTCAACATGGGATTGGGTTGAAAGTCTCACATGGATCGAATATCTTTCAATCCTAACCCTTGTTAAGATTGCTCAATCTTAACCCTTCATTTCCCTATTTCTTCTATAAATAGAACCCTTCTCCTCAAGCAAAGAAGGAAGCATTAGAGTATTGTTGTTATACTGGTATTAGCATAGAGCTTTTTCATAGCATCACTATCTACACTTGCATAACATTTGCTTATCATATTCAACCATCTTGAATCTCCATATGGCATCCATGGCTAGTGCTAAAAGCTGAGAGCTACACTCAAGTGGAACTTGGAGAGGAGAGGAACAAGGGAGGAGCAACTATGAGCATCTTGATTAGCATTTGGAGGAGTATAGTTTATCTATTCTATGTTTGTATGCTTTCTATTTCATGCTTAATATCTCTCTCGATATGCCTGTTTAGGATATCTTTTGTTGCTAACACTAATGTTTGTTTCTTGTGCTCTTGTGTGTGTTGCCATCAAACAAATTTTCTAATCCTTTTTGCAGAGCATCAAATTAAATAGTGTAGAAACATAAATTTGTCCACTTAATTAAATGAATATTTAGTATTTATTTAATCACCAATCAAGCAGTTAATTAAATTGATATTTAATTAATTCATCTTCAACCTCTTCTTCTATTAACTAAATAAATTATTCAATTTATTAAATTAATTCATTAAACCACATCCCAAATTAATTAAAAGAATAAAACATATTTGTTTAATCTAACCCCTTTCCTCATTTAAATAAATAAATAAATATTTATTTAAACTTCTAAACCCCTCCCACTTGTATTCTCCTACAAATGCAAGTTGCACAATTTTAGTTGAAATAAATGAATTTTATTTTAATTAAAATCCTATTTTCTCTCACCCACGAAAGCCACTTGCAACCTAAATCCCCTTCTAGATTTTCTAATCCATTCCTAATTAGCCTAATCCTCCTCCCTAATTATTGTCACATTCCTATGCAAAGAGAAGTCACTTCTCAAACCCTCAAAGTCTTTGAAAAGTATTAAAAGTTTTTTATTCTCCAACAAGTTAACCCCCAAAGTCTTCCAAACTATTTATGGCTCTTACATAACCATTAATGGTTAAACTCAACTTGCCCACATGGTTAGAGGCTTTCCCTCTAACTCAACCCTCATTTAACTCGTGTCTCTTCAAGAATTCATTGCTTTGACCATGGTTATCCCCACTAACTCTTGCACAAGAGTTTGTCCATTGGATAAAAGCATTATTCATTGGATAAAAGCTTTATTCACTAACTCAAGTCTAACCAAACCCTCCCAAGGTAACCTTCATGTCATCTCAAGCATTTAATGCTTCTTCCCTCTCCTCTCAAGCCATCTCATTTTGAAATTTTTCATCATGGGATTGGGTTGAAATCCCTCACATGTTTGATTAACTTTCAATACTGACCATCCATTGCTCTATTTTTCTTATAAATAGAGCCCATTCATTCATTAAAAAAAAAAATCCAGAAACTTTTATGCATCAAACTTATAGTCATTTTTGAGAGAGCATTTAAAAGAATTTGCTTTGTTATTTTGCTAAAATTAATATAGACTAATTAGGTGCTTTCTTATAGTAGCTTATCTTCACTTGCATAGGCATTTGTTCTCATATTCATATCATCTTGAATCTTCATAAGACATCCATAGATAGTGTTAAAAGTTGAGAGCTACACTCATGTGGGACCTAGAGAGGAGATGAACAAGGATAAGAACAATGGAGGAGAAACTATGAGCATGTTGGGAAGCATCTTAGGGGGTTTTCTTTCCCTATTTCATTTGTGTATGCTTCTTGTTGTATGCTTTTTATCTCTCTTGATATGCATGTTTAGGTTGATAAGTTCATTTGTGTTTCGTAATTATTGTCACTAACATACTAACGATTTGAACTTGTGTCTTGTGCCTTCCTTTCTAGCATGCATCATTTGGTGAGCCCGACGTGAATCAAACACGCAACCTTCTGATCTGCAAACTAACTTTTTTGTGTTTTTTCTTATAATTTTCACATAGGTTTCGCTTTAGCACTTTTGTCTCGCATTTTGGCGCCATTGTTAGAAGAGGTTTTAGTGCTTTCTCTATAGTTTTAGTGCTTTAGTGATAGTTGTAGTGCTTTTGTTTATTAATTACCATTATTATAATAATCTAGCGCTTTTGCACTCTTTGTCAGTCAGTCTTTGAATTATGTCGAACATTTTAAAATTAGCGATGTTGTTCATGTTTTAGCGTTGTTGTTATTTATTTTGCGCTTTTGTAAGTAATTCGACGCTATTGTCCGAAGTAGCGCTTCTATGTTCTCATAGAGTAGCGCTTTTGTAATAGAGAGTTCGAAGAAAAACAAAATTGTAACCGAAAAATTTAAACTTAGGCTTGTGGAAGCCCACCAAAATATTAAACATTTCACTAACTTTTTTTCTTCTTGTAGGTCACTAACAATCTCTTGTAGGATTGGAGGAGTTCAAATTAGGAGTTTTCTTTCTTTCTAACTTTTCAAGTTAGGTAAAAAGAATTCACTTTCCTTTGTTTTAAAAGAATCTCATCTTTCATTTTGGGCTAAAAATCAACTACACCTTCATTTGGGCTTAAAAAGAATCTTATTGTAAGGTAAAAAGAACAACAAATCAAACAACTTTTCTTTCTTGCAAGTTAGGGAAAAACATTTCAATTTGGGCTTAAAAAGAACAATAAATCTTTCATTTCTTGCAAGGATAAAATTCACAATCAATCTTTTATTTGCAAGTTAAAAGGAACAATCAAACTTGTCTATTTTGTTTAACAAAGCGATTTTAATTTAAACAAGCATGTTTTCATTTTGTTGACCAGGATTTCACTTTCCTAGTTAGAAAACAAATTGCTTTGTGGAATAAAAAGAACACCATGTCTGTTGGAGCAACATCTCCAAGTAGCGAATATATCATATTGCAATAAACGGTTAAAAAGAACAAGTGTTTTTCGTGTTTGGCATGCTTGTGCAAATCTGTAGAGTGGTCGCATTTCTAACACACACTATCCTGTCCCTTGGATCTCATGGTCCTAGGTGCAAGAGAAAAGTGTTAGTAATGCTCTAAATTTTTTAATTTTTAAGAAAGGCCTTCCAAGAGACACATCACTCTTGGGAATGACCTTGCACGATAAATCTTTTGAGCCGCTATAGAAATCAGGTGAGAGAAAAAGCTGTAGCCTTGGGCGTAGTTGTTCCTACAGTGTAACTTGCCGAAAGGACATATGGGCCCCACTACAAGTTACAAGGCTCTTAAGTGAGTCATTGCAAAATGAACTTACATCCAAAGACATTGAGCATTACTAGATACCTCCTATTTTAGAAACCCGCCCATTCTATTGATTGAGGATATTTGTGAAAAGTTCAGTGCAAGAGCATAGATGGTTTTTCTCCCAAGATACTCACCATACATATTTCCTTAAGTAGAAACAGGGCTTTTTGAAAGGCTACTTGTAGCTTGATGAAAGTGGTGACTCCCCCATCATAGGGATCATCTATCTGTTATGCTCACACAAGACTTAGTATATCACATCCTTACCTACCATGGCAGGATACATAAGGTATGTAGTACCAAAGTCGAAGAAATATCGAGATGTGGGCTAAAAATATCGTAACTGACCATGACCTTAGGGATAAAAAGTTTTTGAGTTATCTTCATCTTGTTTTAGACCAGTAAAAATTTGGGCCAACTTTAGGCTTTGGGAACATAAAATACATTTATAAAGGGTCAAAAAGTTCATGATTGGGTTGATTTAGAGCCACACCTATGGTGCCTTTATTAAAAAGGGGCAAGATTATTGTGCTTGTGTGCTTGCTGTGTTTTCTTGCCAAAGGATTCAAAATAATTAAAACAAATTATCCATCCAACAAATCTGCATCAACATTGATAACAGATATACATCAATAAGTGAAACAAAGTATCAGTTTGTATGACCATCACTCATATCTTGAGAAAAACAAATCTTCATAAAAAGACCAAATTGAAGAAGAGACAACTTGGTTCAAAAGCTCTTATCAAAAGATGGAAATTTTTCTACATCAATAGGCAACTCTTTATCTCACATAGGGTATTCTTGCGTCATATGCACTTGTACCTACAGGGCAAATCCAACGAATTTGGTAAAGAGCCTTTGAGAAAAGAGCTTTTACTCAGTATAGAGCTTTTAATTATCACAAGAACAAAAGGGGCAAGATCAATCCTGCTTTCTTTCCTCAAATTTGTATCACATACAACGAAGCTCGAGGGGAACCACCAACCCCTGAAAGAGAGGAAGAAGTAGAAGCCCCCTTCATAACATAAAGTTTTTATTGAGACACATATCTTATTCACTTTCACATCCAAAACATCACAAAAATCACTCAACTCTCAAAACACAAAGAGGTCTTGTCCTTAGTCCTTTCAAATATTGCTTCAACAAACCAACAAATCATTTTTAGGGTGTCTCTACATCTAGGATCAATCATCCTAAGAGGCCTCTCTACACATCTACATAGGTTAAAACTAGTTTATGAGTGCATCCTCTCATTACTAGGTAGCTTGGTTTGTGACACATCTCAAACCTTGTTATACCTCATCACATCAAATTGTTGAAACACACAAAAAGAAATCCACAAAGAACTCTATTGGCATTAAACCTTAGTATTAAATATCTATCATCCACCAAACATTTCACAAAAACTTTTCTGCCATCAAACATTTCATCACCACCTCATAAGTCATTTTCACAAACATCAATTTTTTAAACATGACTCAAACAAGATCAATTAGAAATCGACAACTAATGATGAAGATCCCATCACTCCAACTCCGAAAGATATAGAAAGAGCACAACATAATCCAAAATTCAACAGACTCTTTGATGAAATTATTAGAAACAATGCCAATTCTCATTTCTTAAAACTCGCTCAAGAGGGTGCCAAACTACCCTCCAACTTTGATACAACACAAATACAACAAACATCTGAGAAACATAGCCATCATGATGGTGGAGGAGGTAGAGACTACTTCCGTTATGACCCTAATCATCACGGGAATCCTCCAACTCCCCCCCCCCCCTTCAAAAATAGACATGTTGAGGCAATAAGTAGAAAATCTTGCTCAACAACTGAACAATGGTGTGAATACCATTCGGTTCTCACTTAATGACATTTATCCCTATCCTTTTGATAGGAACATGCTTATGCCACCTTTTCCATGAGTGTTCGAAACACCCAAATTTGAAAAGTATAGAGGCAAAGGAGATCCTAGGGACCATGTATGAGAATTTCACTCAACTTGTTTAGAGGTGGCCTATGAGGACACATATTTAATGCACCTCTTTCCTCAAAGTTTGGGAGGCACAACCACACAATGGTTTTCACAACTGCCAGGTGGCATTAAAACATTTGAAGAATTGATCCAAAAATTCATCGCTCATTATGAACACAACATAAAATGTGATGTCACCATGGCAAATTTGTGCAACACCAAACAAAAACTAGGGGAGTTGTTCTCAACTTTCCTACAACGGTGGAGACAACTATTTAGCAGACACTCCCTTCATCTACCTGAGCAAGAATCAGTGAAAATTTTCATTTCCAACTTAAATGATGAAATAGAATTTCATTTGGACATGAAGGGTACAAAATACTTTGAAGAAATGATCACTCAAGGACTCAAATGTGAAAGAGCCCTCATAAAAAAGGGACTTATCAATATTTATAATGAACCTAAAGATGGCCCTCGTCCACATTATAATAGTGACAAACCAAAATTTTTGAACAAAAACAAGAACGTTGTCAATGATGGGATAGTAGATGCAAGAACAGTAAAAATTGTACAACCTGTGGTCGGATTTGAAGGACAAAATCCCCCTCCTAACAACAACACCATCAATGATCCACAAAATGAAGGTCACAATACACAACAAGAGGAACCAAAACAAAAGCAACAAAACTACAAACCAAAATGCACATATACACCCTTAGGGGAACCTATTGAAATGATCTTACGCCAATTGATATCCTCCAATCTTGTGACCTTACCAAAAACATCTAATTATGAGCCTCAAGTCAAGGCTGCATGGTGGCAAGATCATGAATATTGTGAATTTAACCAAGGAAGAGGGCATAAAACAAGAAATTGCCATCGACTAAATTAAAGAATCCACTTCCATCACATGATCAAAGGGGTCCTTCCACCTCAGGGAGAAACATAGATACCACAACCAATTACACACAAGCCACACACAATTATACTATGAATCACCTTTACGATGCAGATGAACATGTTGCAACTCTTACCATAAAAAATCCAAATCCTACATGCAGCGTTGTTACACGTCGTAGCAAGATTACTATTAGAGCGACACCACAAGGAGCGACACCCCTCCCCAAACAATATAATCTTGTAGGGTAATTGGATAAGATGTCAACCCTCATCTCCATATTATAACTTTTACACCTATCCCCCTCACATAAAACAATCTTAGATCAAGATCTCTAAGAAGCATCAGTCCCCGCCAACCTCAACACAAATCAATTTCAAGCTATGGTTGGTAGTCTAAAGTCATCACCATGTCTCACTTTTACTGAAAGTGACAACACATCCTTCCAACAACCCCATAATGCCTCCCTCTACATTGAAGGATTCGTAAACCAACATAGAATCAAGAGAGTCTTGATTGACAATGGGGCTGACTTAAACATATGCACCTTGCAATTAGTCAGAACATTGGGTTATGCGGTAGAATAAATGGATGTCAGCAAAAAGATAACCATCAAGGCATATGATGACGCAAAACGTTCTTACAGAGGAGCTGTTATATTACCCATCAAGGTTGGGCCAGTGGTGAAGTATATAGTTTTCCAAGTTCTACACCTTCCTTTTCCATACAATCTATTGTTAGGAAGACCTTGGATACATGCCATGCAAGAAGTCCCATCTACCTATCACCAATGTATCAAGTTTCCACATAATGGGGTAAAAATTACAATCCTTGGTTATGCTAATCCGTTTGCACATTGTAATAATATTAACCATCAACCAGATATAACCATACCTAACAATAAAGAAGCTATCCCTTCCTCATCATATGTAAATCTAGCCTCTCTTTCCAGCTCAACAACCCCTATACCAAAGCAGGAGAAATTAAAAATGAAAATGGCTGAGGAAGGTCTCAAGGAATATAATCTTAGCCAACTCTTTTGTGTTGGGAAGTTACTCACATCCCCTAGAACTCATGGCAAACCCCAAGGTTTACTTCAAAAACCATTGGCCAAAAGAACTTGCACTTTGGCACAATTCACCCCTAGTAAAAATCAAGAGGAGGAAACCATGGATGAAGACTTGGCAGAATGGATCTACATAGACCCTATCGACAAAGAAAGCCCAAAGGCTAAGCTCCCCACTGAAAAATATGGCAAAGGTTTCACTATAATGCAAAGAATGGGTTATGATGGCCACAATGCTTTGGGACCTTGCAAATAAGGATGACAAGAGCCCTTACAATCGCAGTTGAAACCAAGAGACAAAATTGGAGTGGGTTTTCAAAGAGAATCTCTTCCCAAGCTTCGATTCAAAGGAAAACCAAACAAACCCGTATATTAGCCAATTACTCCAAGGATGCAATCCTTGACTATATCTGCAGCACCCACAATCCCATCAGCAACACCAGTAGCACCAGTAACCCCACCAACAACACCAATAACACCAACAACCCTATTAGCAGCACCAGCAACACTAGTAGCACCAGCAATCCCACCTCCAAAAGTACATAAGCCAATAACTAATGCACTATTCAATTCAAAAGACATCCCAGCTTGGTACAGTAATAGGATGGTAGAGAGTGATTCTGAGATAGACTCACATGAGTGGGAATGGGATTCAATGCATCTAAATATTTTAGATGAGGAAGACACATCACCTCCACCACCTCGTAAGGATATACCAGTTTATGGTGAAGCATGGATTAAAACGTTTTGGGTTCTTGAGCTAAAAGAAACTTCCATAGGCTCTACGTCAAATCCTACGCCTAAATATGATAAGGAGAGTACCATCGATGAACTTCACACCTCCGTATTAACCCTCACTAACACCTCCAATGAACTCAACTTAATCGACGAAGTAATGCCTATCATTCATCCCGAACTCATTGAATGGAACCATCCATCGAAATTAACAACGCAACATACTTTGGGGCAGATGCCAAACTTTTTAGCTACAAAATATTACAATAAAGCATGGATCTTCTAGTGAAAACCACACAGTGGCACTTTTTGATCCCAAAAGAGTAAAAACAAAGAATGTATCCAAAGGTGAAAACCTCTCTGAGGCGCCTAAAGATGAAAGGTTTGACATCCTCCCCTTTAGTACGAATTAGGAGAGATCAACCATCCTAATAGAAGAAACAAAAGAATTCAATGTGGGGACCTCTAAGACTCCTCACCAAATACATTTGGCATCTCTATTAACTCCTAAAGAACAACCAAAATTTGTGGAATTCTTCCAGAAGCGCCAAATCAACTTTGCATGGTCGTATGTAGACATGGCCAACCTAGATCTAGATTTGGTCATGCATCACCTAACTGTAGCTAAAGGAGCTAAACCTGCCAAACAAAAGCTCAGAAAGATGCACCCACAGATTGTCGTTCTTGTCAAGGCCGAACTTAAAAATCTCTTGGATGTTGGTTTCATCAGACTAATTGATTATGTAGAGTGGATCTCCAATATTGTACCTGTTGGTAAACCTAATGGGGGCATTCGTATCTGTACGAATTTTAGAGATTTAAACAAGGCATGTCCTAAAGAGGACATCCCCTTACCAAACATCAACATGATTGTCGATCTAACAACAGGTCATGCAATGCTTTCTCTTATGAATGGATTTTTTAGGATACAACCATATTAAAATTGCTCCAGAGGATCAACAATAAATTGGTTTCACATGTCCATGGGGAACATACTGTTGGAATGTAATGCCATTTGGTCTAAAGAATGCAGGGGCAACATATCAAAGAGCCATGACTACCATCTTTCATGATATGATGCACATAATAATGGAAGATTATGTGGATGATTTACTAGTTAAATCATTAACAAGAGAGGGTCATCTTGCAATACTGGATAAAATCTTCAACAGATTGGAACAATATCACGTTCGTCTCAATCCAAAGAAATGTGTCTTTGGAGTAACTTCAGGGAAGCTCTTAGGATACATTTTCTCAATTAAAGGCATTAAGGTGGTGTTGGCATTCTTGCAGAATATGTTGACATGATGATATTGTGTTGTAATTGATGTCAATATGCTGAAGAGAGAACCGGTAATATGCTGAAGAGAGAACCGGTAATATGCTGAAGAGTGAACTGGAAATATGTTGAAGAGTGAACTGGTTTATTGAAGTTAAGCAACTGGCAAAGTGAACCGGTATATGTTATGAACCGGTATAGGTGCAAAAGGTGAAACGGTATGTTTGTCCAAGTGAACCAGTATATGGAATGTTCTCTATCAAGGTTTAATATGGTATGACTACCGGTTGGTAGTTCTAGCCTCAAGGTTTCCGATTGAAGTGTTTCGAGCCTGAGTGATTCAACTAATGGCATTGTAATGGAGATCAGATTGTGTTGCCACGTCAACCTCATACATTGCCACATCAACCTCATGTGCGTGAAGGATCTTGCATGAAGGGGATTGATCCTATCTACCTCAGGAATGTGCAAAGTCCCTGCAAACAGTGGAGAACGTGTGATGGGTTATCACCTCCAGGAAACGGTGAAGAATGAACGATGGAGAATGTCTTGAGATCTGTTCAAGACCATTGTATTCAAAGGCAAAAGGTTAAATGGTCAAGATTGAACCGACTGAATCGCTCAACCCAAAGGTTTAGGGTTTAGGGTTTATGTTACTGACCTATCTATTTCCTATAAGGTCAATGTTGTGTTTCATGTTGAAGTTGTTGGCAAATGTTGTGTGTGTATCTAAGTGCAAAGATACGAGATTCTTGCCAGACCTTATAAGAGGAGTGATACTTGTAGAGTGTGTATGTAGAAGGAAGGAACTAAAGCGGATCTGCATTAGCATTGTATGCTATTACCAGATCATTGTAATACATGTTGATCTCTAACCACTTCAATAGTTGGAAAATCCCTTAACAGGGTAGCTTTGACCAGCTTGCTGTAAATCCTTTAACAGGGTAACTCAAAGCCATTGAGTTCATAAAATCCTCTAACAAGGTAACCTCTAACAG
This sequence comes from Cryptomeria japonica, assembly GCF_030272615.1. Lineage (NCBI taxonomy): Eukaryota > Viridiplantae > Streptophyta > Pinopsida > Cupressales > Cupressaceae > Cryptomeria > Cryptomeria japonica. Next base: position 16,822,011 of record NC_081408.1, on the reverse strand, counting down.
GGTTTAACCCTTAACTGGGTATTCTAGGGATCCCTTAATTGGGTGATCCCTAACAGGATCGGTTCCTAACAGAACCCGTTGTAACAGTCTTTAACTGAACTAGGCTCCTAACAGAGCGGACTTCTAAAGTGTTCAAAAATAGCTTGTGGGTATTCATCCCCACCGTGGTTTTTCCCAGTTGGGTTTCCATTGTTAGCATTTTCACAAAGGGAGATTGTTGGGGTTTCCATGTTAAATCTAGCGTTAAATGTGTTATGATGTCTTAAGTGTATTTGTTTATGAGTTTGAATGATCTACAGTCATAGTTGCATATCAGTTAAGGCTACTGAGGTTGAATCTGATAAATATATTGCATTGTGAGTTTTTATGATTCACCCCCCCTTCTCATCTTAACTAACAATTGGTATCAGAGCGTAGGACTCCAGAAGAAAAGTTTAAAGGTACTTGAGGCAAAATCCAAAGATGTATAAAAGGGATGCTCCAAAGCTGAACAAGTCAAGTTTCTCCACATGGCAGAGAAGGATGAAGCTGCACTTATCAGGAATTGGAGAATATGCAACATATTATCTGGAGAATGATTACATTGCACCTAGAACCTACCTGATGACAATGGAAGAGATAAAGGCAAAGCAAGAACATATTCAAGCAATGATTGAAATAACATCAGCATTAACCGACTCAGAGTTTAATGATCTAGAAGGCTGCAATGATGCCAGAGCAATGTGGAGCAAGCTTATATCTGTGTATGGTGGTGATGAACATGTTCAGAGAGAAAAAGTAGATAGTCTAAGAGGTCAACTTGAATCCATGAGAATGAATGAAGGTGAAAACATAACCCAATACAGTACAAGGTTAAAGGAAACTGTCAATCAAATCAAAGGAGTAGGAGGAACTATTGAAGAAAAGGATGTAACAAGTATTTTTCTTAGAACACTTCTATCTCCTTATGCCATTTGAGTCTCTGCAATCAATGAATTAAGGTCTGTACCAAACATGTCAGTCTCTTTGGATGCTACTATCGGTAAGCTACATGCATTTGAGTTAAGTAATTTTGATAATAGTGGGTCTTCGGTAAATAAAGTTGAATATGCATTCAGTTCTTTTCATATTGGTGAATCTGATGATTACAATGATAGAATGTATAAGTATACTAAAGGAAATCATAGTGGAGCAAGTGAAAGATTTCCCCAAAACATGGAAGAGGTACACAAACTATATGAGGAAATCAGAAAGCAAGAAGAGTTTGAAGCACTATTAGCCAGAAGGTTACCGAGAGGCAAAGGAAAGTATAAAGGAAAGTTACCTTTAAAATGTTTTAACTGTGATAGAATAGGATATATGACTTCTAACTGTCCTGATAAGGAATCTAGTGAAAAGAGAGTATACCGAGATGACAAACAGAAAGAAAACCAATATAGAGGACACCGAGACTTCAGAAGGAAAGATAGAAAGACATGCCTAGTAGCTGATGAGGAATACAACGATGATAAATCTGATGGGACTGAGACAGAGGAAGTTGTTTATGTGGCTATCAAAGATGGATCAAATGAAGAAAGGTATGAGGAAAAAGCCTTAATATCTCACATAAATAAAAATGACTCTTGGATCATAGATAGTGGATGCTCACATCACATGACAGGTGATAAACACAAGTTTGTTAAATTAGAAGATTATGATGGAGGTTATGTAAGATTCAGTAATGATGCACCATGTCCAATGAGAGGTAAAGGATCCATAACACTTCTTGACAATGCTAAATGTGATGATGTATATTGGGTTGAAGGTTTGAAATACAATTTGTTGAGTGTAGCACAGCTAACCAATACAGGATACCAAATAGAATTTCAGAAAGGAAGTATCAAAGTTCATGACAAACATGGAAAGCTGGTTGCTACTGGGACACAAACAAAAGGTAATAGATTTCATCTTGACTCAACTTGGAACAATTGTCTGTATGCTAAAATAGAAGATACCTGGTTATGGCATAAAAGGTTTTGTCATGTAAACTTTGATAACCTGATCAAAATAAGTAAGAAGCACCGAGTAAGAGGTCTACCGAGCTTGGAAAAACCTGTGAATGCAATATGCTGAGGATGCTAGATGGGAAAGATGACAAAGTCAAGCTTTACAAGTAAGTCCTACACTTCTAAAGGAATTTTAGATCTTGTGCACACTGATCTTTGTGGTCCTATGAAAGTTAAAAGTTATTATGGAGATAAATACTTCATATTATTTGTCGATGATTACTCAAGAATGATGTCAGTTATGTTTTTAAAAGAGAAATCAGAAGCCTTTAAAATGTTCAAATGGTATAAGGTTAGAGTTGAAAAAGAAACAAGAAGATAGTTGAAATGTCTAAGATCTGATAGAGGAGGTGAATTCATTTATGATGAATTCAACCTATTTTGCAATGATCATGGTATAAAGAGACAAGTGTCTACATCGAGAACACCTCAACAAAATGGGATAGCTGAAAGAAGAAACAGATCAATTGTAGATTGTGCCAGAACCCTGATGATAGAAAAAAGGGTACCTCAAACATTTTGGAGAGAAGCAATCAACACTGCAGTTTACACCCTGAACTAAGTACAACTGAAGAAAGAAACTTTGAAAACACCGTATGAAATTTGGTATGACAAGAAATCTAATGTAAGTTATTTTAAAATATTTGGAAGTAGATGTTATGTTCACCAATATGACATAAATGGAAAGTTTGATCAGAAAAGCAAGGAAGGAACATTTCTTGGTTATTCTTCCAGAAGTAAAGCATTTAAATGTTTGATCAAATCATCTAACAAAATAGTGGAAAGTGCAAATGTGAAAATTGATGAATTTGCAGAAAGAAATGATGAAGGAAATTCCAAACAACCAGAATATTATGAAGAGTTTGTATATGTTCAATCGAGAAGTCCTACCGAGGAAGTTGATGAAGAAAATGAAGGAAACACTTAGCTACCGAGTGATGAAGAAGATCATACAGATCTTACCAAGCCTATATTAGCCAAGTATGTCAAAAGAAATCATGCATCAAGTCAAATTATAGGAGATAAGGATGATCCAGTGATGACAAGGAACAAACTGAGACAAAACACATGTCTGATATCTGAATTTGAACCAAGGATAGTAAAAGAAGCATTTAGTAATGAAGATTGGGTACATGCTATGATAGAAGAGATTGAACAAATCAAGAAGAATGAGACATGGACACTGGTCCCAAGACCAAAAGAGAAAAATGTAATCAGTACAAAGTGGATTTTCAGAAACAAGCTAAATGAAAAAGGAGAGGTCATTCGGAATAAAGCAAGACTAGTTTGCAAAGGTTATGCTCTAAGAGAAGGAATTGATTATGGTGAGACTTTTGCACCTGTGGCAAGACTTGAAGGAGTGAGAATATTGTTGGCATATGCTACTTACAAAAATTTCAAGGTATATCAAATCGATGTTAAATCTGCATTTTTAAATGGTATATTAGAAGAAGAAGTTTATATTGAACAACATGAAGGGTTTATTGAAGACAAGAATAAAGATCAGGTATGTAAGTTGAACAAAGCATTATATGGTTTAAAGCAAGCACCTAGAGCATGGTATGAAAGACTGCACTCTTACTTAATCAAGATTGGATTTATAAGGACAAGTGAAAGTAGCAACATGTATATGAAGAATGATGAGAACAATGGAATACTGCTTTCAGCCATATTTGTTGATGATATTATTTTTTGTGGAAATGATTCTTTATGCAAGAACTTTGGAAATGAAATGTGCAAAGAATTTGAGATGTCATTAATCGGTGAAATAAAGTATTTTATAGGTCTACAAATACTGCAAATGAAAAATGAGATTTTCATTACTCAATCCAAGTATATAAAGGAAATCTTGAAGAAATTTGGAATGGAGGATTCTAACCCTGTAAGTACTCCTATGACTACCAATTGTAAACTCTCAAAGAGTGATGAATTTGCATTTCTTGATGAGACACTTTACTGATCTATGATTGGAAAGTTGCAATATATGGTTCACAGCAGGTCGGATATATCACATGCAGTAGGTATAGTTGCAAGATTTTCTGCAGATCCCAAAGAAACCCATATGACATCAATCAAGAGAATTTTCAGATACCTGAGAGGCACTGAAGATTATGGCTTAGTATATCAAAAAGGGAATGTTTTTGATTTAAAAGTCTATACTGATGCCGATTGGGTAGGAAATATTGATGATAGGAAAAGTACAAGCGGTGGAGCTTTCTTTTTGGGAGACATACTAGTAAGTTGGCTTAGCAAGAAACAAGGATGCATTTCACAGTCAACAACTGAAGCTGAATATGTCACTGCAACATTGAATTGTACCAATATAGCATGGATCAAACAACTATTGGAAGGTGGGAATGAGAAAGTTACCAAGCCAGTAACTATATTCTGTGATAATACTAGTGCCATTAACATTTCAAAGAATCTGGTAATGCACTCTAAGACAAAGCATATCTCTATAAAGTATCATTATCTCAGAGAAGAAGTTCTCGAGAAGAAAGTTGTGCTGGAATATATTAGTTCAAAGGAACAAATAGCAGACATCTTCACAAAGCCACTGCCAAGGGACACTTTTGAGTATCTCAGAAGTAAGTTAGGGGTCCTACCCCTATCTAGTACTCACTAACAGAGTTCGGTGAAAGCATCAATTCTATGAATCTACAGGATAAATATCTATGAGTTGATGTTGATTTACACACTTTAGGAGGTTGCCCAAAGTTGTGCAGGGAATAGTGATTGAAGACAAAGCTGCTCTAACCAAGAATGAGACTACAAGGAAATTACTTCACAGAGGAAGAAATCATGACTTAGTTTTTACTTTTTGGCATTGTTGTCAAAGGGGGAGAAGACTAATTTGTAAGAGACTAATAAGAGAAGATGGGAGAAGACTAATGACTAGGGGAGAATTCCAGAAAAATTTAGGAGTAGTTTAAACAACAATCCGAATCTGAATCAATTGAAATAAATCAAGTTGGTATTGCCATTAAAATTGGTTTTGCCATCAATGCCAAAGGGGGAGATTGTTAGCCTTTTCACAAAGGGAGATTGTTGGCATTTCAGTAAGTTTGTTGGTATAAAGATATTGAGAAGATTGTTGGAGATTGTTGATATAACTATGAAAGGATGATTACTGTCTTAATAATATTATTTTGTCATTGATGTCAAGCAATTGATTTTCTGATTCAGTATGATGTTGCCATATCTTAATGAGTATGTATAAAGATGTCGGTAAGTGACACTGAATGAATGTAACAATGAAGGGAAGTAATAAGTTATTCAATGGGCAACTATTACCGAGTTAGATAGTGATAAGATCTTATTGTTTTGATTGTTTTGATATCCTATATATGAGTATTCGAAGACTGAACAAGAAGGTGAAAAGATTTCAAGCCATAGAATTAGTTAAGGTTTGATATCGTTCTATGTTACCGAGCATGAAGCTAGTCGGTAAACCCTAAGGTTATCGCCATTGGTTAAAGAAGGCAGAATATCTACCGAGTGAGGTTCAGTATTTACCGAGTAACAACCGAGTAATAACAAAATTCATTGGATGGATAAATACATTATTAAATGTAGAATGCCAATGAGCTGGAGTTGTAGATTATTGGTATGTTGTGTAAGAAGTTTGTTGAGGATCTATGACAATGAAAATATAGGAGATAGATCTACAACACAGATTGAATGATCATAACCTAGCACATGTTTCAAGGAAGGAACACAAGTTCCAAGGTGAGATAAAACATTTTTAGATTGAAGGAAACAATGAACCTAGTCACGTTTGAAGATCTGATGGCTAAGATTGATCATGGGAAATGTGATCAAGGAGATTAAGTGGTTGGGAACTATTTATAAATAAGAAATTGTTGGTGAACAATCATGTGGGCTAAAAGAAGAACAATGATACTACAGTAGTGATCACCGAGCACAAAAGATTGAAGATATGATTGGAGAACAGATTGAGAAGCCCAACAAGAAGGAAGATAAGTCTTATGACAAGATTATTTTGAGCACATAGAATCTGCTTTAGCATTTCAGATGTGAAGTTGCAGATATATTTTATACTGTTATTTATTTTGTAAGTGACAGGAAATCTCTTAACCGAGTGGACCTAAAAGTCTTATTTGTAAATCCTCTAGCAAGGTAACATTCTGAATGAGTGTTTGAAATCCTTTGACAAGGTCACTTCTAACAAAGTGCAAGACTCTAACAAGTCTGAGGGGAACCCCTTAACCGGGTCACATCTAGCAATGTGTTTATGTAATTTGTAAATGGATTGGCTTTTAACTGAGCATACTCTAGAAGGGTATATTTCTTAGTGGGTCCAAAATCCCACAGTGGTTTTTCCCTATTTGGGTTTCCACGTTAAATCTGGTGTTAAATGTGTTATGATGTCTTAAGTGTATCTGTTTATGAGTTTGAATGATCTACAGTCATAGTTGCATATCAGTTAAGGCTACCGAGGTTGAATCTGATAAACATATTGCATTGTGATTTTTTATGATTCACCCCCCCTCTCATCTTAACTAACATCCACGTGAAAAATATGCGTGTCATGTGTGATGCCTCTTTCCTGTGATGTTTTGTTATTTCCTATTTAGTGGTGAATCATGTTGATCTAGTAAATTGTTGTATCTCTGATGATAGATTATCTATTTATGCATAAGGATAAAGTGGAAATGAGGGAGTAAGTTGCATGGAAAGCTAAGTGTTTTCGGTTTATGCCTTTCACAGTCACATTGTGTTTAATCGATAGTAATCTGGTTCAGACTGGTGTTAGTGATTGCCAGTCAAGTTCACTATTTGTAGTCAAACTGGTTCAAGAAAAGTTTTTGTGTCTATACTGATTCACCCCCCCTCTCAGTACCGGTTTGGTACTCATTGTTCATCATTGAGTTATTAGGTGGATCCTACGAAAGTCAAGGCAATCATGGACATGCCACCTCCAAATAATATCAGTCAGTTGAGGACATTACAAGGGCGGCTACAATCCATTCGACATACATAATTGGTTGATAAATGTCATCCCTTCACCCATTTGTTACATAAAAATATTTGCTTTCGATGGGATGCAAAATGCCAACAAGCATTCCAAATGCTTAAAGACTACCTAATGAATACACCATTGTTGATTCCACCAGATCCAAGTAGACCTCTATTGTTATACATTTCAGCTACAACCATGACATTAGGAGTATTGCTTGCACAACATAATGCGGAAGGATTAGAATGTGTTGTCTACTACATCTCTCGAACACTGGTGGGCTGTGAACTCAATTACACACCTATTGAGCGAGATTTCCTAGCAGTTATCTTAGCAACCACCAAATTAAGGCACTACATGTTAATGCATATGGTACAACTTGTTGCCAAGACAGATCCACTCAAGTACCTACTCAGCAAGGCAACATTAATAGGCCACTTGGCCAAATGGGTTATGATTATGAGTGAATTTGATATTGAGTATGTGGAACACAAAGCAATCAAGGGACAAGTTATTGCAGATCAGTTGGCTAATGCACCACTCGAAGGTGACCATCCTTTTATTTCCAACTTCCCAGATGAAGAAATTTTTATGATCACAACTACACAACTCTGGAAGCTATATTTTGATGGCTCATACACCAAACATGGCTCGGGGGAAGGTATTATTTTTATCACACCTCAAGGTGACAGTATCCTGAAGTCCTACAAACTCACTTTCCCATGCACAAATAATATAGTAGAATATGAGGCCTTGATCACAGGACTCAGATTAGCCATACAATGGAATCTGAAAGATCTAAAGGTATATGGAGATTTCCAGCGGGTCATTTGACAAGTCACAGATGAATACCAAATAAAGGATGATAAAATCATGCCGTACAAAAGGATGGTGGATAGTTTCAAAGAAGCATTTGCAACTATCACATTTGAGCAAGTACCAAGATATCAGAATCAAGTTGCCAATGCAATGGCTACAATTGCATCTCTCCTGGATCTTCCACAAAATTCGACACGCTATGAGTTCTTGGTAGAACAACTTTGGATCCCCACTTATGATATCCCTGAATCTGAAATGATATATCACCTTATTGGTTCCGAATCCCCATGGTACGATAAGTTTTTCACTTACATACATGACCAGACACTTCCCCCTAACTAATCAAATAACCAACGAAAAACCTTTATTCGCCAAACCGCTTGATACACCATCATTGCCGAAACCCTATATAGATGAAGCCTTGATGGTACTCTCCTTCAATGTTTGGAACAAGAAGAGATAACAAAAGCCTTGGAAGAGGTACATGAAGGAATTTATGGGGCTCACTCAAATGGTCCTTCACTAACAAAGAAAATCATGTGACCCGGATACTATTGACCCTCCATGGAAAAAGACTCCTATTGTTCTGTCAGAAAATGCAAGAAGTGCCAAGTTCACGGAGATCTGATACATGCCCTAGCATAGGAATTACAACCTATCACAACACCATGGCCTTTTTGTCAATGGGGACTTGATCTTGTGGGTAAAATCCATCCATCTTCATCCAATGGTCATAAATTTATCATTACCACCACATAATACTTCACAAATTGGATCGAAGCCATTCCACTTAGCCAAGTCACTAGCAAGAAGATCACCACATTCATCCTTAATTACATCATCTGTCGGTATGGTGTACCCATATCCATCATCATAGATAAAAAGCTCCCTTTCAAAAACCAAGATGTCCGTGAACTCTGTGAGAAGTTTCATATCCAACACCATTTTTCCACCCCATATTACCCACAAGGCAATGGTCAAGCAAAAGCATCCAGCAATAATATATTGAGGATCCTCAAAAAGACAGTCAATGATGCTAGCCGTGATTGGCACATTCATTTGAATCCAACACTATAGGAATATCAAACTAGTATTCGAACCCCTACAGGAACGACCCCTTACTCGCTGGTTTATGGAGTAGAATCCATCTTGCCTATTGAGGTTAAAATACTATCTCTACAGGTCTCCTTGCAAAATCTAATAGATGATGAAGCATATCGAGTCTCACGCCTTTAGGACTTGGAACTTCTTGATGAAAAGCGACAAGCTGCCTACAACCACCTAAAATCCTATCAGCAGTGCATGAGCAGAAGCTACAATCATCGGGTCAAACCTTGCACATTTGAAGTAGGAGATCTGGTTCTTAGGGAGAATCCTCACAATCAACCAAACAAAGAACATCAGGGAAAGTTTGAATCCAATTGGCTGGGTCCATATGTCATCACTGTCATCTTCAGGTCTAGGGCATATCAATTAGCCACTTCAGAAGGAGAACCACTGGTAGATCCAATCAACAACATGCATCTAAAAAGGTTTCATACATAAGTTGTGCAGAGCATCAGGCTCCTCCAATATCAGAAAATACCAAAAAAAATCAGAAAACAGTCTTGAACAAAAATACAAAAAATCAAGAAAATAGTAAAGAAAAACATTCATCCAAATGGTGAAAACCACTCCAGTGGTGCCTTGGGTAAGTACGATGGTGAAAACCTGGTAAATAGGTGCCACTCGTAAAGGCTATGGTTCCATTATTTTTTAGACTTTTTGTGATCACATCCATTGCATCCATTCATCCATCATTTACACCATGGCTTGTTATTGATATGTAATTAGGGTTATTACTTTATGTGTCCTACGTCACGCTTTCATACCAACATCTAATTGGGGGCAATGTTCTTAAACCTACTGATGGGAGTGGATTCACCATTATTTGTGATTCATTGAGTTGCTCATTCAAAAATGTCTTCAAAAAATACCAAAAACATTCATAAAATCTCTGCAAAATCCCAAAAACATTTGCAAAATGTCCTAAAGAAAATATCAAAAACATTCACAACATTCAAAAAATCCAAAAACATTACAAAAACATCAAAATCAATGAAAAACATTGTAAAGTATATTATTCCTTGTACATACACATTGCAAAAGACACAAACACAACATTTTGAGCTACTCAAATGATGACCACCTATCAAATCAACCAACCGATCAAAACATTTGCACACAACCATCTACACAAGGATGCATCCTTCCTCACAGACAAGACATGATAACATTTTCTTTGTCAAGAAAATTTGGTTTGGCTGATAAGTACTTGGTCAATTTTTTATATATAATATTATTTTATTTTATCTCAGGTTCCTATGCTACTCCAGGATATCCACAAGTGATTAGGGTAGCCGAGATGGTTCCTGATATCTATTTCTTTGTTTGCTGTCTGTAGATTGTTCCAATGAAGTTCTGGGGCATATACTAATGGTTTCTACGTGGGAAGTTCACTAAGCTATGTGATCCTATGCAAAAATACAGTCATGGATCACTATGGCTTACTAACTAAATCGTATACCTTGACCATTTGTACATGAACCAGAATGGAGGGGAACTTTCCTTGTCTGCGATGTTTGCTTATAGGTGAAACGCTCAACCGTGGTTTCTGCTACCTCGACCAAGATCGATACTACCATGCTCGATGATGAAAATTAAGTACTGTGAATAATCCATGGATTGACATTTCATCTGTATATATTTCATTCTGTTGTATTCCATCCATCCATACATCCATATCGCTACATATCATTCAACATAGTAATGACAATGTATACTCTATTTTGATCCTCTTCCACAGGAATGAGTCCTAGGTCCTCCATACCTCTTCTATCTAACACTGAATCCCCCCCCTCACCCTTCCCATATTGATCATCAACATCACATACCTTACATCGTGTCCCATCAACCTAATCAAGCCACACTCATCACCATCCATCTCTAACTGGAGGGGCTGCGTTTCCCATCCTAGGTCATCCTATAAGAAAAGCAAGTTACTTTGTCTACACAGGTACATAGACTCATGCACACCTAGACTATCGATAGATACTTTTTGATCAAGTATCTTTGGGTCTCAATAGGTAATCAATTATGACAATCCTAGACTACAACATGCATTTATTACAATGACCTAGTCTCAACGGGGCTGCTATGATTCACCACAAACAACCTACAACGCAAACACTATCAATTGATCAACCAATCAAACATAATAACAACAGACAATTACATCAATTGTCTAAGTCTCAATGAGTATTTTGCTTCAGATACCTTGACTTCATTGGGCAATTACATTGATTGTCTAAGTCACAATAGGTCATTTTGACTCAATTACTTAGAATTTATCTTGTCCAAGCGAATAACTGACATCAACTATCATGCTTTGACTCAACCAGGGCAATTCAACCGATTGCACCAGATTGTCCAACCAATTTTGATAAATTATATAGTATCAATCAAAAGCACAAAACATTATATTTGCACTGTCGTTTCTCCGTCTTCACTCCATCTTCTCCCATTCTTTCACCATTATTTTGATTTTCTTCTATTCTACCTCCCCCCAACTTCTTTCTCTTTTTTGACAGACTGCCTGATTTTTTGAATTTTTTTAGCCCATCTCTCAAGGGGGCATACCACCCACTAAATTAACATTTATGGGGCATATTTTCTCATACCTATATTTATTTTTTTGGAATGACGCGATAAACCACACTGTCTCAAAGAGGGGCAAATATAGACACATAAATATGTCCACTTAATTAAATGAATATTTAGTATTTATTTAATCATCAGTCAAACAGTTAATTAAATTGATATTTAATTCATTCATCTTCAACCTCTTCTTCTTCTATTAACTAAATAAATTATTCAATTTATTTAAATTAATTCATTAAACCAAATCCCAAATTAATTAAATGAATAAAGCATATTTGTTTAATTGAACCCCTTTCGTCATTTAAATAAATAAATAAATATTTATTTAAACTTCTAAAGCCCTCCCACTTGCATTCTCCTACAAATGCAAGTTGTACAATTTTAGTTGAAATAAATGAATTTTATTTTAATTAAAATCCTATTTTCTCTCACCCACCAAAGCCACTTGCATCCTAAATGCCCTTCTAGATTCTTCTAATCCATTCCTAATTATCCTAATCCCACTCCCTAATTATTGTCACATTCCTAAGCAAAGAGAAGTCACTTCTCAAACCCTCAAAGTCTTTGAAAAGCATTAAAAGCTTTTTATTCTCCAACAAGTTAACCCCCAAAGTCTTCCAAACCATTTATGGCTCTTACATAACCATTAATGGTTAAACTCAACTTGCCCACATGGTTAGAGGCTTTCCCTCTAACTCAACCCTCATTTAACTCATGTGTCTCTTCAAGCATTCATTGATTTGACCATGGTTATCCCCACTAACTCTTGTACAAGAGTTTGTCCATTGGATAAAAGCATTATTCATTGGATAAAAGCTTTATTCACTAACTCAAGCCTAACCAAACCCTCCCAAGGTAACCTTCATGTTATCTCAAGCATTTAATGCTTCTTCCCTCTCCTCTCAAGCCATCTCATGACATTTGTCATCATGGGATTGGGTTGAAATCCCTCACATGGATTGATTAACTTTCAATCCTGACCCTTCCTAAGATTACTCAATCCTGACCATCCATTGCTCTATTTTTCCTATAAATAAAGCCCATTCCTTCATTTTAAAAAAAAATCAGAAACCTTTATGCATCAAACTTATAGTCATTTTTGAGAGAGCATTTAAAAGCATTTGCTTTGTTATTTTGCTAAAATTAATATAGACTAATTAGGTGCTATTAGGATTCCCACAGATACTGAGAGGGGGGGTGAATCAGTATCTAACCGGTAATTAGAATTTCTCAACTTAAAACATGCAGAAGATATTATAATAGTGTATCGGTATGCAAGAAATAATGGAAATAAACATAAATGAAAGAAACCACATGAAAATCACACCATAACACAATGATTTAACGAGGAAACCCGGTGTGGGAAAAACCTCGGTGGGATTTGTGACCCACAATATTCACTTACTGGCCAATAAGAGAATATTACTTACAATGGGGGGCCTGCACATGCAGGAAGGCCAAGTGCCTAGAGCTCACTGCTCAAATGGGAAGTCTCACTGACTTACAATGTGGATTATACAAATCCAATAACTTGTACTACTTTACAATAGCATCTTCAATGCTAGATTCAGTACCGGTTTTTGCTATGTTCTTTACATATACCCCTCAACCTATATTTTGCATAATAGGTCTACCTAATAATTTTTCTATCCCCTTACAAAATGTCTACAATGATCTCCCTTATATATAAGAGTCATTTTACAACTTGCCAAGTCAGCTTACAAAGTTTTTTCAATAATAAACAAAATATAATATATCAAAAATCCTGTCGGCCTCTGTGCTAGTATGCTTCCTTTCTCTGTGCCGATGCCGGTGTTCTGAGTACTGGTGTAGAGTGTGATCTGTTGATGCCGGTGTAATGCCGTGCCGGTGCCATAGGATTGTAAGGTTGCCATCAATGACAAAAACTTCAATCACCTTCAATGTCTCATTGGAGTGTGCATATGCCAACAATCTCCCCCTTTGGCATTGATGGCAACACTCATGAGAAATTTCAAAAGTGTATCAAAAAATGTGAAGTCCAGAAAAAAATGTTAGCAAAAATGTGTGCCCCCCTTGAGCATATGATTCCTGTGATATTGAATTTTCTCATACCACTACTCCCCCTTTGGCATCAATGCAAAGGTTGTCAAGATGTCAGTAGAGTTTGTAGTTTCACCTGTGTGATCACAATTTGAAATAGATCTGCCAAAATTAAGTTTATACTCTCCATAAACTTTTTACTGTCTCTAATAGCTGTCTCTGTCCTTTGAACTGTACCGGTGAGATGCTGCATGTGGTCTGCCGGTGTCCTTTGTCCCTGTACAAGTGCCTCAGATATCTCTTTCCACATGAATGCTAGATAGTCCAATCTTGGACTCAGTCTTAACCTTAAACTTTTTGCCTTATCCACTATTTTCTCCTTTTCTCTTCCCAACTTTAGTAATTCATCCTCAAAATTTGTCATTTGCTGTTCAAAAACTGATAGTGTATCTGGTGAGTTAACAAAATTGTCTGCAAGTTTGTTTATTTCATCCTGTACCTTTCTTATTTTTTTATCTATTGTGTGGGGGAAAAAGTGACACTAAGCAAACATGCCCTAATCTCACCTTCAATCACACATTTGTGGAATACGAAAGAGCCTAGAGGTATCACACAATTGGCTACTTCTTTTTGTGGAAGAAAGAGCCACGGGCTACCTATTAGGATTTCTATTCCTTTGTTGCAAATGATAGATAGAATGATGCAAGTTCAATTCCTAACCCCAAAGTGCAAGTATGAACTACTAACAAGATTGCAGAATTGAACTTAAATAATAAAAAGCTATAAACACAAGGACAAAACAAGAATGCAAATGCGTACCTGGAGTTAAAATCTGAGTGAAAATGTTCGAGACGGGGGCGCGGGCGCCACTGTCCTGATTCTGCCCCTGAAACTGCTGTTTTGCAACCTGAAAAGCTGTCAGAAAGTTGCTGAAAGTTGCTGTCTGACAGAAGGACCAGGGCGCCCAGCGCCCCTGTCCCAGGGACCAGGGCGCCCAGCGCCCCTATCCTGGCAGGACCAGGGTGCCCCACGCCCCTATCCTGGTCTTTTGCTCTGAAATTTGGTGTGTAGTTCTGTCTCAGTCTGCTTCTCCCGGATCTGCGACCTGCGGCGTCGTCCGAGTCCCGAAACCTACACTTATATCTGAAAAGGGTATGGTGGGCGGCTATATAGGGTTTTGCCTTAGTCAAACCCCCGCTTCGGTGATTTCCACCTCCACGAATAGCCAAGTTGTATTGTAAAAGTAGTGTGTGTGCAGACCTTGTGTGTGTGCAAGATCCTAAAATGCAAGTAAGCAAACTAGAGCAACCTAGAAAGTAAACCCTAATTGCTTGTAAATGATAATGTAAGTGCTCCAAATCAAGATGCAAAGTGATCTAAAGCATGAATACAAATGATATAATGAGGCTTATGCAAAGACATGAAAACAACATGAAATCATACCCAACCCCAAGGGAGGGGTACAAGCCAATCTTCAGTCGGTGATCCCTTATTGTTCTTCAATGCCTCCAAAGACCTAAATGGATGAATGAAATTGATAGATGCTTGATGGATGGATGTTTAATGTTGTTGAAGTCTTCAAAGATCTGCTCTTTCGCTGCATAGAAGGTCCTTGAAACCAAAATTTGGATCCTTTCCAATGAAGAAAGAGAGCTCTTATATATGAAACCCTAGGTCTTAATTCCAACTTTTGGCCGACCTAGAGATTGAATCTCCCGCCAATTTCTTGGGGTTAAGCTTTATTTTATGATTGGATCGCGCTCCTAAAATTTCGGGAAAAATGTCCGGGACCATGTGCACGCCGGGCGCCATGGTCCCGACAACTTTTCACCAAATTTTCAGGGCCGTCGGATATGATGATTTTAGAGAGAATCCCGAAGTTACAGCTGATTTTGAGATGTTTTGACCCCCGAAATCAAGCCCCCAAGTTCAAAATAGGACCTAATTAGGGTTTTTGATTGAATGATGTATTGGAGGAATAAAATAAAAGGGGCACACTTTAATGAAAAGGGCCCAACTTTATGATATGGGAGATGATAAATAGAACCTCAGACCTAATTAATTTGATTAATTAAGTGCTAAAGGGGAAATGCAATGCAAAATGCAAAATGCGCCAAGGCGGGTGCTAAACTAGGTGTGAAATTGTACCACCCTAGCAAGTGCGTACAATTTACAACGCTACATTTAGCCCCCACTTTAGCGGTCATATGAACACTACGTGCATATGCAAGCTAAAGTACGGAAAAGTAAACATTATTTGAAAAAGGATATATCCACAAGTCTGTCGAACGAAGCCCCCAGCGGTATGTATAGTACACAGTTAGGAACCGCACCCTACAAAACACACGTTAGATCACAAAATCACCTAATGCTTACTAAGGAAGGTGATGAAAATTAGAGGGTAGCTATATGCCCCCCCTGTTTCGGCTTTCTAATTTTAGTGAGTTGAAACAGGGTATCATGTTTACCACTTCGAATTGTTAAAGAATATTGATGAAAAATGCTCACAAGAAGATTTGATATGAGATCAAAAACTAAAGGAGAATCATTTGGTAAGAAAGAGGACTAAATCTCAATTCCAACACAACAAAGAGTGTGAGGATTTGAGAGTTCTCTAACACAAGATGAAGGATGTAAATGGAAACAAAATGCAAAGAGAAGAAAAGAAAGGAAAAAACCATGAATACACACATTGGTGATCCATGAGAAGAATAGTGAGAGAGAAAACATGGACTTCTCACCCCTAGATCTTGTCTAGGTGATCCATGGGAAAGAGGACATGGAAAACTAGCCCCTAGAGTCTGTCTAGGTGATCCATGTAAGGGAGGAGAGTGAGAAAGTCTAGCCTTATGCCGCTAGTTCCACTCAACCTCGTGCATGTGTGTGTAAGTGAGGTTAGAAGCATCTCATAGGAGTCTATGCCCGAGTATGCTACAACCTGTATATGTATAGTACAAAAGCGTGACATCTCGCTCTAAGAGTCTGTGCTCTGGTTCTGAGAATAATCACCTTGTATAAAAGAAAAATGGAGACATCTCGCTCTAAGAGTCTGTGCTCTGGTTCCGAGAATGACCCATTGCTCAAAAAGTGTAATGTTTATGTCATAAGCAAAGTAGAACAAGGATACCTACCTTCATCACAAAAGAAGATACCCCAAAAATGCAACAATGTCATAGATCCAAGCAAGAGAGTTTTGCACTCTTTAAGCAAGGATAAGATAGTTGAAAAGGGATATCTTGTAGTATGTGTAAAGGAGATCCTTAGAGGAGAAGAGATCTTTGTACAAAAGACACCTATCCCTGAGAGGAATTGTCTTAGACAAATATAATATCTTCTAGAATAAGACAAAGAAGAGAATAAGAATTCAATACTTCCTTCTTTTGTGAGGTGAAAGTTGTTCTTAATGAAGGATGACGCTCTTTTTAACCCAATTGGGAGAGTGAATTCATTATGGATGTATTTCACCAAGTGCAAAAGAGGTTGTAGTCAAGGACTTACACCTCGTGTAAGAGAGAATCCTTGAACAAACAAAAACAAATGCATACAAGGAATAACATCAAGTAATAAAGTTCACACCATCCACGAAATAGGAAAAAGTGGATCCTTAGATAAAAATAAGGAAAGATCATTGCCTCTCAATGAGAAGGACTTACACAATCTTCTAGGGAGATATTTAGACATAAGAAAAATGTACTACATACTCACATGAGTTCATGCAAGCAAGACATTAGTGTATGTAAAATGCTCCTCACAAGAAGTGGGTAGGATAAGAAAGAGAATACACATCTTCTCCCATATCTAGAAAAAGAGGATTCTAAAGAAAAGATGATCAATGTTTCCACACTATTATCCCAAAGGGAAATTTTAACCATAAAAAGAAGAGATGTATGAAGTCACCCTTGTCCCCATAGGAACAAGAGATAACATAGGAAATTAGGCTATTATGTTGCTTCAAAAATATGATTGCACTTGAAATTGTACCATCATGAATGATAATGAGCCCCCAGCAAATGAGCTACCAATGTCACATAATGATGAGAAACATAATAGCCATTAATGTTATTTAAAGACATGATAGATTAAATGAAGTATTTGAATATGACATGCTGAATGCTCAACTATAAGTGAGATCAAAAACATGTATAAAGTGATAAAAATTGAAGAAGGAAAGTTACAAGAAATCTTAGAAGAGGGATGAGTGTAATTTATTAGAGCCTTATCCCTGGAGGAAAGGACTTTATGATGAATAGGAGATAAAGATTCATAAGTGGATTTAGAAATTTGAGGGGAGTCATAAAGAGTTTGTTCATCGCCAAGATTTCCTTATGAGGGGAATGAGAGTTGATAGAAGTAGAAGATGATTTAGTTGAAGTGAGATCATCATCACTACTAAATATAGCATTCACATTGAGAGATGGTCTTTTAGATGCTTTGGTGGGCTTAGAAAGATTATATCCAAGTCCAAATGAATATTCATGCATGTTATGTTCTAAAGGAACTTTAATTCCTTGTTCATTTGCGCCACAACCATTTCCACTATAGCCACTCTTAGCCAAAATATGAAAACCACGACCATAACGATTAGCCATTTCAGAAAGAAAAGGTGGTTTTTCATAAGACAAAGAATCAAATTCTTCAGAATTAGAGGTGTGAGGAGAAGAAGTTTGAGAAGCAGCCACAAAATTATTGCTCATAGGTTCAGGTAAGACTGATTGATCTCTAGTTTCTTCCTTATTTTTAACTTTAAGCTCTCTAGGAGGAACCCTATACTCACCTACAAAGGTGGGATTAAAATCAAGAGATCCCCAATCGTCTTCTGCGAGAACCTTCTCAGGATCAAAAGCCTTTTCATGTGTAGATTCAAGTTGAGAAGAATCTTCTTCAGGAA
Organism: Cryptomeria japonica; assembly: GCF_030272615.1. NCBI lineage: Eukaryota > Viridiplantae > Streptophyta > Pinopsida > Cupressales > Cupressaceae > Cryptomeria > Cryptomeria japonica. Next base: position 16,803,578 of record NC_081408.1, on the reverse strand, counting down.
CTTCAAACTCATCCAAAAAATTTTGATTATCAGAGGGTGATGATTCATCCATAGGTATCTTGTTTAACGAGTCATCACTAGAAGAGGAAGGCTTAGAAGAACTCCCTTTGGAAGTAGATGTTTGCAAACAATCTTGAAAATTAGTATCACCTATCAAGGTATATGTCTTATTATTATAAATAAATTTAACTTGTCTATGCAATGTAGAGGGGACAACTTGCATACTGTGAATCCAAGGTCTCCCTAATAACAAGTTGTATGTTAGATTTCCCGACATAACATGGATAGGAGTAGGTAAAGTAACAGGTCCCACTATGATGGGTAAGGTGATAATACCTAATGAAAACTTAGCCACATTATCAAAGCCTCGAATGGGACGAGAGTCAGGCTCAATAAGGGATGTATCCACATTCATCTTATGCAATAGATTAATGCTACACACATTAAGGCCAGAACCATTATCTACCAGTGTTCGTCTTATAGCAGTGTCATTTATGATAACCACAATCATCAAGGGATCATATTGATGTTGAATTTCGCTAGCAGGCAACTCATCTTGAGTAAACACAATTTGAGCTTTAGGATTCATCACAGAGTTAACCAAAGACACTATATTACTAGATGTATTAGGTGGAGGAACATTCAAATCTTTCAAGGCATCTTGTAACATTCCATGATGAGCGGAAGAAGTTTGAAACAAATCCCAAAGGGATATCTTAGCAGGGGTAGCTTTAAGTTGTTCTATGAGATCATATTCCTTACCAAGAACTTGTGAAATACGAGGAGCTTGAGGAAGAATAGGTTGGGAAGGAGGAAGTGAAGTTGGGATAACTGGAGGAGGATTAGGTTGCCTATTATTTCTAGTATTATAAGTATGGGCTACCGCATGATAACTCTCTCTAGTCAGTTTCTTAGCATACTCATAAGGGCTCTTAGTAGAATAACCTCATTGCACAGTAATAATAGGTTTCTTAGGAGTGCAAAAAGAATCATTAGCATAACCACCTTGAACCACTAAGATAGGCTTATTTAAAGGTTGAGAATTTTGAGAAGGACAAGCACCTTGGACAGTGAAGAGAGGTTTGTTAGGTGTTCCATTCACATGTATCAAATTGATTGAGGATGGTTTAGAGGAATGAACAAAAGTGTTGGAAGAATTATTGATAGTCTTCTCTTGCACTAAAATCTCATCACGGATTAAATCAATTTTAGGAGAGAGACAAGGGGTAAGCATCGATATTCTAGTAGGAAGAGTAATACTAGGAAAGGTCATATCATCCTCTATCATCAAAGGATCTACATGGGGAATAAACTCTCTAGGAGAAGGATCAACATTACTCTCTAAAGTCTCACTTTTGAGATGGAGATATTTGAAAGAGATGTTAACCATCTTGCTTTGAACTAGGGTATCCTTATGAGTAGAACCAAGTTGAGGAGAGGGAGATGCTTTATTTTTAGAGGGAGAATAATTGAGATTCAAGGAAGGTGAGAAACTATCAAGGGAGTTTTCAATATTGATTTCATCCCCTTTGGCTAGGGTTCTCTCATGGGATAGAGAATAATCTACACCTTCTTCTAATGGTTCATCCCAAATAGTGAAGTTGTTGAAAGGAATGTTTGAAGTATTGTCAATTTCGGGAGAGGAGATAACATTGTTTATTAATTCCTCATTCTTAGGAGAGAGAGCATCAATAGATGTGTTAAACTCATCCTCTTTCCTCAAAATATGTTCAATATGATCTTTAGGGGAGAGAGAATTAAGGAAATTGCTTATTATTTCATCTTCTTTCTCTAAGGCATGCTTATGGGTAAGACAAACTTTAGGAGAAGTGTAAGCATTTATCATTAATTCATCATCTCTAGTGGGAACTTTGTTGGAAAAGGAAATGCCATCACTAGGAAATGTAGAGATAATGTCATCTTCTTGCACAAAAGGATCCTCATGAAGGGAGTGTTTTTTGGGAGGAACATGAACATATTTCTCCAAAGATTCATGCTTAGGAAGGAGATCTTTGAAAGAAGTGTTCATAACCTCTTGTTGCACCAACATGCCCCCATTGGAAGGACCAACTTTAGGAGAAAATAAGTCAATGTCCATCAATAAATTTAGGGAAGGTGAAGTAACATTAATAAAGGTGTTTATGATATCATTCTCTTCCTCTAGGATAGCTAAATAGGAAGGGCACATTTTAGGAGAATTGTCAAGATCACTCTTAAAGTCTTCATCCTTAGAGCATGGGAGAGTCTCAAAGGGATCGGTAGCAACTCTTTTAGGCACTAAAATGTTGTTATACATGGGGGGAGGTTCTTTAGGAGAAGGAAAAATTGAAACAAGGGAAGCTAACCCATTATCACATCTATGAAATGAATGCATCATGACAACAATTTTTCTCTTTCAAATGATAACACATGCAAAATAGAAGGAAATGTTTAATTTTAACCAATGCAAGCACTTAGAATGTAGATTTAGAAAATGAAATTTATGATTCAAATGAGTTCCTAAATCAGATTTGAAATTATTGATCCCAATTAAGCTATCCACAAGTTCAACTTTGGATTGAAAAAATTAGGGTTTTAGCAAAAATTTCCTCTAATTTTTGAATCTTGCAAGAAATTAAAACTTGTAAATACAAATTTGAATTTGAAATAGCATAAACACTCAAATTTGAAAACATAAATTAGAATTAGAGAAGATTGGAATTCACGTCGGGTTCACCAAAATGTGTGGGGGAAAAAGTGACACTAAGCAAACATGCCCTAATCTCACCTTCAATCACACATTTGTGGAATACGAAAGAGCCTAGAGGTATCACACAATTGGCTACTTCTTTTTGTGGAAGAGAGAGCCACGGGCTACCTATTAGGATTTCTATTCCTTTGTTGCAAATGATAGATAGAATGATGCAAGTTCAATTCCTAACCCCAAAGTGCAAGTATGAACTACTAACAAGATTGCAGAATTGAACTTAAATAATAAAAAGCTGTAAACACAAGGACAAAACAAGAATGCAAATGCGTACTTGGAGTTAAAATCTGAGTGAAAATGTTCGAGACGGGGGCGTGGGCGCCACTGTCCTGATTCTGCCCCTGAAACTGCTGTTTTGCAACCTGAAAAGCTGTCAGAAAGTTGCTGTCTGACAGAAGGACCAGGGCGCCCAGCGCCCCTGTCCCAGGGACCAGGGCGCCCAGCACCCCTGTCCTGGTAGGACCAGGGCACCCCACGCCCCTGTCCTGGTCTTTTGCTCTGAAATTTGGTGTGTAGTTCTGTCTCAGTCTGCTTCTCCCGGATCTGCGACTTGCGGCGTCGTCCGAGTCCCGAAACCTGCACTTATATCTGAAAAGGGTATGGTGGGCGGCTATATAGGGTTTTGCCTTAGTCAAACCCCCGCTTCGGTGATTTCCACCTCCACGAATAGCCAAGTTGTATTGTAAAAGTAGTGTGTGTGCAGACCTTGTGTGTGTGCAAGATCCTAAAATGCAAGTAAGCAAACTAGAGCAACCTAGAAAGTAAACCCTAATTGCTTGTAAATGATAATGTAAGTGCTCCAAATCAAGATGCAAAGTGATCTAAAGCATGAATACAAATGATATAATGAGGCTTATGCAAAGACATGAAAACAACATGAAATCATACCCAACCCCAAGGGAGGGGTACAAGCCAATCTTCAGTCGGTGATCCCTTATTGTTCTTCAATGCCTTCAAAGACCTAAATGAATGAATGAAATTGATAGATGCTTGATGGATGGATGTTTAATGTTGTTGAAGTCTTCAAAGATCTGCTCTTTCGCTGCATAGAAGGTCCTTGAAACCAAAATTTGGATCCTTTCCAATGAAGAAAGAGAGCTCTTATATATGAAACCCTAGGTCTTAATTCCAACTTTTGGCCGACCTAGAGATTGAATCTCCCGCCAATTTCTTGGGGTTAAGCTTTATTTTATGATTGGATCGCGCTCCTAAAATTTTGGGAAAAATGTCCGGGACCATGTGCACGCCGGGCGCCATGGTCCCGACAACTTTTCACCAAATTTTCAGGGCCGTCGGATATGATGATTTTAGAGAGAATCTCGAAGTTACAGTTGATTTCGAGATGTTTTGACCCCCGAAATCAAGCCCCCAAGTTCAAAATAGGACCTAATTAGGGTTTTTGATTGAATGATGTATTGGAGGAATAAAATGAAAGGGGCACACTTTAATGAAAAGGGCCCAACTTTATGATATGGGAGATGATAAATAGAACCTTAGACCTAATTAATTTGATTAATTAAGTGCTAAAGGGGAAATGCAATGCAAAATGCAAAATGTGCCAAGGCGGGTGCTAAACTAGGTGTGAAATTGTACCACCCTAGCAAGTGCGTACAATTTACGACGCTACATCTATATCAGCTGTTAATAGGTTTGTCTTGCATGTGTCTTTGTACAAAGTCTTGAACTCTTTTAGTAAATTACATAGTTCCGGTAGAAGTGTGTCAAATTCTCTTGTACACTTCTTTATCTGATCTTCAAAGAATATTTGTTTTTCAATTTCCATTTTATCCTTCAATGCCTTTTCCTTTACTTGCTCAATTGTCACTGTGTTTTCATTGATGTATTTGGACAAAATTTCAATTTGACTTAATGAATCCTTATTGTCTATGTTACAGTTAGGAGCTAGTCTCTTCAAAATTGGTATGGTGTCATCTATAGCCTTATAAGCTTGTGAGCTGCAATTTGTTATCCTCTTAATTGAATCTAGGAGTACCTCTGTTACATTAGTTGGTTTATAGCCTAATCCTAACAGCTGCTTTCTCATAGTAGCTTATTTACACTTGCATAGGCATTTGTTCTCATTTTCATAATCATCTTGAATCTTCATAAGACATCCATAGATAGTGTTAAAAGCTAAGAGCTACACTTATGTGGGACTTGGAGAGGAGAGGAACAAGGGAGGAGCAACTATGAGCATGTTGGGGAGCATCTTAGGGGTTTTTTTCCCCCTATTTCATTTGTGTATGCTTCTTGTTGTATGCTTTTTATCTCTCTTGATATGCATGTTTAGGTTCATAAGTTCATTTGTGTTTCATTTTTGTTGTCACTAACACACTAATGATTTGAACTTGTGTCTTGTGCCTTCCTTTTTAGTGTGCATTAATAGGAGGAATGAGGTTAAAATAAATATTAAATATTTATTTAAGAAAGTGGTCAGATTTATACGTCTACATTTTGACCCTCTTTGAAGTGACATGTGTGCAAATGTTGATTCAAAATAAAATTTGTCGGATATGGTGCCAATAGTTTGATCGATGTGATGTTGTCTCCAAAGTTGTCGATATGATGCCCCAGATGTAGATTTGATGAACGATATTGATTATGCCCCATATATAAAGAATTGGTTTGATATGAAAAGTTGATATGATGTTGATATCAATATGAAATTGATGTCGAGATTCGATATGATAATGCCCCCTTCGGAGATCGTTCGTGCACTAAAGGCATGAATGATCTCTCAAAAGAAGAAGAATTTTATTTGAAAGATAGAGGAATGGATAGTTGATGACATGCATGGGTTTGATAAGATTGATCAGATTGATTGGATTGACAAGATTTGTCAGATTGAGATTAAGTCTGGTTTTAGGAATGACACCTCCTTTATAAGACAAAGATGATCAAAATGTCTGATTTCAGGAAAGATACATCCTGTTTAAGACATGATAGAATGGATCAGATGAAAAGGATAGATAGAATTGATAATATTGGGATCAAGTCTGGTTTTAGGAATGATACCTCTTGTATAAGACAATGATGATCAAAACGTCTGGTTTCAGGAACAATATATCCTCTATAAGACTTGATCAAAATGTCTGGTTTCAGGAAAGATACATCCTGTATAAGACATGATAGATGAGAGTTGGATGAATGATAAAGATATGAAAGTGAAGAAATATTCCATGATGATGCAAGGGATGTAATGATGAATGTGACTAGATGATGATGATGAGATATATCTTGAAAATGAGATGTAAATGATAATGATATGCGATATATCTTGAAAATGAGATGTAAATGATAATGATATGATACTAATGCAAGATTAAAATGATATTCAACTTATGACAAGCTTTAGATAATATGCAACCTACTATAATTGTATGAAACTAAATGATCACTATAATTCTATCGTTGTCATTCCTGTTATTCACTTGTTTGTGCTCTTTTTGTCATCATTGAGCTTTTAATATGTTGAAAGCTAATATAAGCATCATGGTATAATTGAACCATAATGACCTGAGTAAAACTTACATGGATTTTTGATATTGTAAGATGACACAAGTGTCGAGGTATAATTGAACCAAGATGACCTGAGTGTTGCTTGCATAGAATAGACAAGAGTCAACCATTTTATGTGCAAAGTGGAAAATGTCTTCAATGATATGTTTCCAATCATGTCTCAAGACAAATTTGCACCATACGAATGATCGCCTCATAGATAGAAAACCAAAGAAAAATATCCGATTCCTTCGTTGCTTCTCTAGCTCAGTGCATCTTTGAGTAGCTCAGGAGATAGAATGATTTAGAAATCTAGATACAAATAGTCAAAACTTCATGCCAAATGTAAACAAATCATAATTCAGAAAAATCATCCATATTGTTTGTGTTAAAGTTGTAGTTAGATAATGATCCTGTTTTCTAGTCTGATGAGTAGTTTTGACAATGGTTCCCTAGTATGCTGCGATCCTTGTTTGTTGTCTGAATGCCAAAGTGAGAGGCATGTTGCCCCCAATCATGGATATTTATCGATGTGGATATATACATTGATCAACAAGCCATGGTGGGATATGATATAAATAACTGACCAGATGATTAAGGATAATGACTACACTAAGTGTGTCTGGGATAATGTTGCGTGTATAAGTGTTCGAAGATGGCTGTGGGCTGAGATCAGATGGATTAAAGATATGATGTGAGTGCTGATAGATAGAGGAGTCGTTCTCTCATAAATAATGCCTGTTCCTAGGTTTTCACCACTTGTTTTTATTGCACATTTTGATTTGTTTTTAATTTTACTTTTTTTGTATTTTTCTTATTTTTTGATATTTTTTGTGTCACAAAATGCTTGTTTGCTAGGTTTTCACCATAGCGATGATTTTTTTGATGCTTTTTTTGATTTTTTTTCTTTTTCGCTTGATCGGTGCATTGGATGACTCAAGTGTAGAACTTATTCAGATGGATGTTGTTGGTTGGTTTGTCAAGCATGTCCCCTTCTGAATTTGACAACTGATATGCTCCTGATCCATAGGCTGATATGATGACAAAGGGACCCAACCAGTTAGGTTCAAAATTCCCCTTCTTTTCTCGATCTTGCTGATTTCTGGGATTTTCCTTTAATATGAGATCACCAACTTTGAAAGCCCTTGGGATGACTTTGTAATTATAGCTTCTGCACATTCATTGTTGATATGCCTTGAGATGATCATAGGCCCGTTGTTGTTTTTCATCAAGAAGCTCTAGTTCCTGTAACCTGTTTACTCGATATTCCTCATTGGTATGAGGCCCTTCAAAGATACTCGGAGAGATGGGATTTCTACCTCAAGAGGTAGAATTTCTTCTGAACCATACACCAATGAATATGGTGTAGCCCCTGTAGGTGTCCGAATGCTTGTTCTGTAGGCCCAAAGTGCTAGATTGAGTTGTACATGCCAATCCTTAGCAACATCATTTACTATTTTTTTGAGGATTTTTAGGATTGTTTTGTTTGATGCCTCTGCTTGACCATTCCCCTATGGGTAGTATGGTGTGGAGAAACAATGTTGGATTTTGAATTGTTCGCATAGCTCTTGCACATCTTGATTCTTGAAAGGATGTCCATTATCTGTGATGATGGAACTGGGAATGCCATATCTACAAATGAGATAGTTGAGGATGAATGATGAGATCTGCTTTCCAGCTACATTGGTCATCGAGACTGCTTTGATCCATTTGGTGAAATACTTTGTGGCAGTGATAATGAATTTATGCCCATTTGAGGAGGAAGGATGAATTTTCCCTACCAAATCAAGTCCCCATTGACAGAAAGGCCAAGATGTGGTGAACGGTTATAGCTCATGTGCTGGTGCATGGATAAGGTTGCCGTGAATTTGACATTTAGGACATTTATTAGAAAATTGATAGGAATCTGTTTCCATTGTCGGCTAGTAATATCCCATTCTCAGAAGTTTCTTAGCGAGAGAAGGACCACTGGAATGCATACCACAGATACCCTTGTGAGGCTTGTTAAGGCAGAGTCGGTTTCATTATGATCGAGGCATGGAAGAAGAGTACCATCTAGACCTCAGCGGTAAAGTGTGTTAGTAGTTAAGGTATAGCGAGCAGCTTGCTATACGAAGCTGCATTTTTGGTTGCGAGATAGGTCAGGAGGAAGAGTATTGCTTTTGAGATAATCATAGATCTTCCTGTATAGAGGGGAATCATAACCAGTTAGGGCCAAGATGACTTGGGATGCAAAATTGTCATAGGTTGGGGAAAATAATTACTCTACCAAGAACTTGTAACGAATCTGTTTATTTAGAATTTGTAGAAGTGAAGCGATGGTGGCCATTGCATTAGCAACTCTGTTGTCTAATCTTTGGATTTTCTCAAAGGTGATGTGTACAAAGTACTTTTTAAAATCATCCACCATTCTCTTGTAAGGCATTATTTTATCATCCTTTGTCTGATAGTCATTGTTGATCTGGTTGATAACTAATTAAGAATCGACATAGACTCTCAATTCTATGATTCTCCATTCCACAACCACCTTGATTCCTATTACCAGGGCTTCATATTCAACAATGTTGTTGGTGCATGGAAACATCAGTCTATAAGATCTTGGAATTGCGTGCCCCTCTGGAGTGACGAACAAGATGCCGACACTCGATCCATGTTGTGTATAAGATCCATCAAAGTATAGGGTCCATTGCTTGGGGGTGATAGTGAGCACATTCATGTCTGGAAATTCTACTTGTAGTGGTTGTTGTTCTAGTAGTGGTGCTTCTACCAGTTGATATGTAATTACCTGTCCTTTGATAGCCCATTGTTTTGTGTACTGGATATCAAAATCACTTAGAATCATGAAGCACTTAGCGAATCATCTTGTGAGAGCAAATTTTCTTAGTAGATACTTGAGAGGATCAATTTTTGCTACTAGCTTGATTGTAAGGGCTAACATATAGTGGTAGAGATTTTCTGAGGCAAACACCATTGCTAAGCAAGCCTTCTCAATGAATGTATAATTGAGTTCATAGCCATTCAATGTTCTACTGATGTAATCGATAGCCCTTTCTTTGTCTGCTGGATCTTCTTGTGCTAGCAGTGCCCCCAATGATACTTATGTTGTTGATATATAGAGAATGAGTGGCTTGCCTGCTATCGGAGGTACCAAAACTGGCGGATTCATCAGATATTGTTTGAGTTGGTGGAATGATTCCGCACACTTGTCCTCCCATCTAAAAGGTATATTCTTATGAAGTGGATGATTGAATGGGAGACATTTGTTTGCTAGCTGAGCGATGAACCGACTGATGGATTGCAACCATCCTTGCAGAGATTCGAGTTGGCTGATGTTTTTAGGAGGTGGCATATCCATGATAGCCTGTACCTTTGTTGGATCTACTTCGATGCCCTTTTCTAATACAATGTAGCCTAATAATTTGCTAGATGTGACTCCGAAGATGCACTTCTTAGGGTTTAGTCTGACCTTGAATTGCTCCAATCTTTGATAGATTTTATCTAGTATGCCCAGGTGTTTTGCTCAAGTGAATTATTTAACTAGTAAATCATCCACATAATCCTCCATGAAAGTATGCATCATATCGTGGAAGATTGTTTTCATGGCTCTTTGATAAGTTGCACCAACATTTTTCAAGCCAAAAGGCACAACGTTTCAATAATATGTTCCCCATGGGTAGGTGAATGCAGTATTATCTTGATCCTCTAGAGCTATCTTGATTTGATTATAGTCTGAGAATCCATCCATTAATGATAACATTGTGTGGCCCCCTATTAGATCCACAATAATGTCAATGCTTGGCAAAGGAAATTCATCCTTCAGACATGGTTTGTTGACATCCCTAAAATTTGTGCATATTCTGATACTTTTATTTGGTTTGGAAATTGGTACAATGTTCGAGATCCATTCAAAATAGTCTATAGGTCAGATGAATCCAAAATCTAATAACTTCTTTAGTTTTGCTTTGACTAGTAATGCCACATTTGGATTCATCTTTCTTAATTTTTGCTTGACCGGTTTAGCTCCAGGAGTGATGGATAAGTGATGTATGATTAGATTTGGATCTACCCTTGGCATGTCAACATAAGACCAAGCAAAATTGATTTTCTTTTCCTTGAAGAATTTGATAAAATCTGGTTGTTCTTCTTCTGTGAGTGATTCTACCAGAGGTATGGTTTTGACTGCTAGTTCAGTGCTGATGTTTATTGATTGAGTTGGCTCAATCAATATTGGTGACCTTTCTTGATAATGTTCAGGAAGAGTATCAAGTCTCCCATCTTTAGGTGCCTTAAAAAGGTATTCACCTTCAGATACGTCCTTTATTTTTACTTTTTTGTGATCTATTACTGCCATTGACCATTTTTCACCATTTTTCACCATTAGATCTGTTGTTTATTTCATTTTTGCAACTGAGAGACTTGACACTCCCCTAATTGTTGATGTTGTTACATTGTTCACTGGCAGAGCACATTTCTGGGTTGACTGAGCATAGGTATTGGACAATGGATTCATCATTTGGGAATATTGGTATATCATGATGTTCAGGTTCTTCCTAGTCTATGAGATCAAGATATATGAGAGGTAGGGTGTCATTTGGTGGGTTAATATTAGTTGTTGTAACTATCATGATAGAGTCATCGTTATAGTCGTTTGGGATACTAGTAAGGTCTATGATATTTTCGAGGTCTTCGATGGTATTATCTTTGATATTGCCTTGTTCATATTGTCGCTCCTCATTCTCACTAGCCTCGTAGATATGGTGTGGTCCAAATTTAAATGATCAAGATCTTAAACCTTGTCCCTCCTAAGAAAGGGGTGTGCATGCGTGGATTGTATCCACCTCAATATCTTGAGTAATATCAGAACAACTATCCCACTCATATTCATTGGAATTGGTTTCAGAATCACTGTCACAAGTTACCTCACTGTATCTGATATGTATGTTGTATGGTGAGAAAATATCACTGATGATGGATACCAGTTTTGTAGCTTGTTCAGATTTGGGATCGGTGCTTGCTTGTACTCTTTGCATTTGTTCGTACACTGTTTCCCTTCTGTGAGTTGCAATTTGTTTGGGTGGTGGCTCCATGGTGTAGGGAACCTATCACTCCAGGAAAATTTTGTTTTGTTCTTGATTCTTTTATGTGTCTTTAATGTTGTAATAATTGGGCTAACCATTTTGGGACTCAATAGAGACATGGTTGAGTTGTCCAAACTTTTGTTGTGTTCAGGATGCTATTAGCCTAGGAAGTTGTAATGTTGATGTTGATCACATGTGTAGGAATCTAAAATAGAGTCATCATGTAATAGGGGTTTAATGTATTGTTTTAGGTCTTCTAGGATGCTTAGAGGGCCTTTGGGAGCCTTTTAATACACTTGAATGCAAAGTTGCATCCTAAGTGACAAAAATGTAAAAGTTGCTGAGCAACATTTTGCAAAAGTTGCATTTTTGGATGTTGGCGTTGAAAAGTTGGTTCAACCAGCTGAATAATGAGCATATAAGCCAAAAAAAACTTCATTGTATGGGCTGGAGGATCTGGAATGAAAAAGAAAGTTTTTGTTGCAAGAAGAAATCTTGTCTTTTCACTGTTTTGACAGTTTTCTTTGTTTTTGGTTGCATTGTATGGTTCAGTATAGACTTGTCAGTAGAATCTCATTGTAGGGAATGATATTTTTTTGAATATTCTTTCCAGCAAGATAGTTTATCAATTTTGTTTATGTCTGGTTGCAGAGATCTAATCCATTCTCTGTGACTAGGTGTAAAACCCTTGCAAATTATGGTTTAAGGGAAAATGGATCTAACCTGAGCATCCATTGGTGGAACTAGTTGTAATCATGTGGAATGATAGGTTAGGGTCTTTACATAGATTTAGAATAGGTTGTGTTATTTTTCAAGCCTTTGTGGAGGAGCTCCAATAAAACCCTAGGCTCACAGCTAGGAGTTGGTGAGTCAAGGACAACAAGAAAGGTGCATTTCAAGAGCACATATGGATTGGTGGAGACAAAATGGAGACATTGTTGGAAAGACCTATGAATTTACTTAAATAATACCTAATTTATTTGTGTAGATTATTTGACTAGTGAAGGGTTTTAAGACCAAATTTGTGAGTCACCCGGGTAGGCCTAAACCCTAGAAAATAGGACAGTTTTGGTTCCCATATGTGTACAGAAAAAAATAGATGTAATTCTTTAGTATTGTTTGTAACTCTGAAAAGGGTACTCAAATCTGAAATTTATTTGTGGCCTTGTGTGGGGAAATTTCAAACTAAGTCTTGAAAACCATCATAGGAGGGCTAATTGTATTAGGCCTATTTGGAGCTGGTAGAGACCAAGAGAGGTTAAGAAAGCTTGGCGATGGGTTTGAAGGTTATAAAACCCCTAAAAGACTTCAAAGAAACTATGTAAAAGAATTTTGAATACATGGAACAAATTGGTGTATTGTGATCTTTTGCATAGGTTGTTGGAGCCTTAGGAGTGGTGTTAGGGATCGAGGTGGAAGCTTCAATAGGAAGTGTTGATTGTCTAAGATCAATGGCTATACCTTGGAGGCAAGCCAAAGTGGATTAGAACTTGGAGGTATATATAGAAAAACCCCTACCAAGTATTGAATTGGCTTGAGGAATTAGAGGGTTGAGTAAGTCAAGAAAGACAAGAAGGTAAATCAGATTAGCTCCAAGACTCTCTGCATCACTCCACCTTGGTTTGATCAGGTTTTTGTACATGATGTACTTTTTTATAAGAAGCCTCCTCTCTTTTAATGGTGAGTTCTTCTTGGTGTCTTTCATTTTCTTGATGCTTTTGCTACTTCCTTGTCATTTTTGCCGCTTGGTGTAGTGCTTCTTGCCATGAGTCTTCATTATATTTTTTCTTTGCTCTCCATTGAGATTTGTGCTAGTGATTTTGCTTAGGCGGAACATGTTGTCCATACCCAATTCCTTTTTTATCTCTTGCAAATTGTGAAGGAAGTTGCAAGGGTTATATGATGCCTTCTTGGTGCTTGCCAATAGGTCCTTTGCTTTTGTATCCCATTCGTTGCATGATTCGGAACCCATTTCCATACTATTTTGTTGGTACTGCCACTTCTAGGGTAGCAACTCTGATTTCTTCCTCATCCTTGTATAGTCAACTAAGGATGTCTTTCTCTTCTAAATCATTAGCCAATGTGCCCAGTTGGATAAATTTACCATCAAACTTGGTGATGGGTTGTGTTGCTTTATGTCTTGATGTGGAAGGTTGTCCAGAAGATTTTGGTGAAGTTGGCAATTTAGATAGACATAAGGATTCAAAAGAGTACTCCCCCATTCCTTGGTCCTTCATTTTCATCTTTTGCTTGAAGTCTATGGATAAGGACTTTAGTTCTTCTTGATGATTGGATGTTGAGCAAGCTTGGGCCTCCCTGTTGTGTGGAACCAGGCTATCTTGAGCTGCACCCATAGCATTGCAATACTGAAAAGGGTTATTATCTAAAAATATTGAAATTTATCGTCCATTATAGGGGACCTTGATACATTGATGGTACATGGAAGGTACCGCTTGCATTTCATGGATCCATGGACGTCTCAATAGTATATTGTATGTCAAGTCTATATCCAAAACTTGGCACATGGTGTCAGTTTGTACAGGACCTACCTGAATGGGTAGTATTACAATTCCTTTGGATGATCTCTCTTCATCATCATAGGCTTTGATGGTGATTTTATTTTTTGGATCAATAGACTGCTTAGAGAAGCCCAATGCATGGATAAGCTTTAAAGTACAGATATTGAGACCAGCTCCTCCATCTATTAACACTAATTTTACTTGATGTTTATAGACTAAGACTTCGATATGGAGCGGGGTGTTATGCGGATGATTCAAGGAGACATCATCGTGTTTAGACAAAGATATGTTGTGAGGTACTGTCATATGGGCCACCATGGCTTGGAATCGATCAATATCTAGATTATTTGGAACAATTGTTTCGATAAGTGCTTGTTCCAAGATATCCTTGTGTTTTGGCGAAAGTTTGAGCAACTCAAGTATAGATATCTGAGCGAGTGTTCTCCATAGTTGGTCGACCGAGTTATATTGAGTCTTGGGGAGAGTTGTCGATGTTGATGTGTTCCCTCTCAAGACATATTTTTGCACTTTGGTTGTCACATTTATCGATGCATGTTCTTTTTTTTCTTTGAATTTTATGAGATTTACTTGGTTGTCATATGTCAATATGTGATTGATGGTGTGTTCATATATGTGATTAATACAAGCTCCCTTGGTACTGATTGATGTTGATGCTCCTCCTTTGTCATAAGTTGGAAGGGGATTTTTGAAGGCTTCATGGTCACCATTTGTTTTGTGACCATCAACTGTTAAATCACCCCTGTCTATCATGTGTTGAACTATGGTCTTCAACCTCATGCAATCATTTGATGAAAATCACAATAATGTGTCATTCCACCAGGGTGATTTGACTTGGGGTTCAAAGTTGTTCGTGGCTAGCAATGTGATGATCTTATTTGCCAATAGCTCTCGAAATGCTGATTCTAAGGTTTGTCCTAATGGTGTGTATATGTGTCGATACAAGAAAGTATTAGTGTTGCCTCTTTGGTTTGGGTTGTTTCCTTGGTTTGTGTTGTCGTTTCCTTGATGATTTTTGTTGGTGTTTGACGTTGAAGCTCCTTGGTTGGTGTTTCGCTCATAAGTGTTAGTGCCTTGAGTAGCACTCTTTTGATGATTATTGGATGGTGGGTTGCTTGATAAAGTCAACACTGGTTGTTTAGACTTCACATTGTTGGCATCGGTTACCCCATCATTAACAATGTTTTTGTTCATTGTCCAAAATCTGGAATTTTTTGAATTGTTGTTATTGTTTGGATTGTTAAAGGTGTTATTGTTTGATGAATTAACACCTTCCTTAAATAACTTCAATGTTCCTTTCTCGATGGAAGCTTCCTCTACTTTAATACCATCTTCTATCAATTT
The DNA here is from genome assembly GCF_030272615.1 of Cryptomeria japonica. Taxonomy (NCBI): domain Eukaryota; kingdom Viridiplantae; phylum Streptophyta; class Pinopsida; order Cupressales; family Cupressaceae; genus Cryptomeria; species Cryptomeria japonica. The sequence continues at coordinate 16,788,375 of NC_081408.1, read as the reverse complement.
TGCAAAAGATGGTATGCATTGTAGTTTTAGTTGATAACTCATCTCACTATTCAGATTGTTGATGAAGATTTTCATATTTTCCTTTTCAGGCACATCTTGGGGATATCTGGAAACCATGCACCTCCACCATTGTAGAAACACCATGAATGTTTCATTTCTCTTTTGTTTTGTGTTACACACATCCAGCATGGTGATTGCGTGTTGGATGTTATAGGAGTATTGTGTTATGAATTTGTTTACTAACTCATCAAATGATCTAATGGGAGGTGTAAGTTTAGACTGTTGGATATTGTTGGCATATGATGAACCGACATGTTGATATGATGATAATGTATGTTGTCATTGATGTCAATAAGTACAAGTAAATCGATATGTAGATTAAAAGAAGTTGGTGAACTGGTATGAAGAGGTATGAAGAGATGCTGTGAACTGGTGCCGAGGTTTCACTAAGTGTGATTACTGGTTGGTAGTCTCAGCTCTAGGGTTTCTGGTTTGGAAATCCATCTTGTGCGATGCAACCAATGATTCTCTGTGATGAGTTAGCTAAGAGATGAGAATGAGATCGAGGTTCCACGTTAGTTTTGTGCGTGTGAAGGATTTCCTTGAGGATCTTGCATGTGGAGATCGATTGCATTAAATGTCTACCTCGGGAATGAACATTCTTCTTAACGGTGTGAGAAGAAAGCGTGATGGGTTATTGATTCCCATATGCGGTGAAGAATGAACGATGCAGATTATCTTGTGATCTGTTTAAGATTGTATTGCTCTATGGAAAGTGTTTGTACGGTCATGATTGGAATGCTTGTATTGTAAACCCAAGATGCTTAGGGATTAGGGTTTATGCTACTGACCTAAGTGTTGTCTATAAGGTCGATGATGTTTGTTGTTGTAAGTTGTTGGAAAATGTTGTGTATGTACCCGAGTGATGAGATACTTGCCAGACTAGTAAGAGGAAAACTGCAGAGTGTGATTGCAAAGTAGAGGAAATGAAAAGGATCTGCCTTGGCATGCAGTGTTGTTATCAGATCAAAGTTTTACCTGTTGTCTTCTAAGCATTTCAATAGTTGGAAAATCCCTTTACCGGGTAGCTTTAACATGCTTATTGTAAATCCTTTAACTGGGTGACTCAAGATCATTGAGTTCTTCGAATCCTCTAGCGAGGTAGCCTCTAACAGGGTTTCAACCTTTAATAGGGTATATAGCCATCCCTTAACTAGGTGATCTTTAACAGAATCGGTTCCTAGAATAACCTTATTGTAAAAGTCTTTGATTGGACTAGGCTCCTAACAGAGCGAGCTTCAAAAGAGTTCAAAACAATCTTATGGGTATTCATCCCCACTGTGGTTTTTTCCATTTTGGTTTCCACGTGAAAAATCTATGTGTCATGAGTTGTGCATTTTTCATGTGATGATCAAGTATTCTGTGTTTTAGTAGTTATGCATGCAGAGCTATTAGGTTATGGTATTACTAGTATACCACATGCATATGTTTATGGGTGAAGTTGTTATCAAGTATTGAATGTATTTGAAGTGTTCAGACTTATTAGTTTATGTTGTCTGAAGTCTTACTATGTTTAACAGGTATTGCCATGGTTAAGTTTAGTAATGAAGACAACTAGTTGATATTACTTTAACTTGATAAGTTGTTGGGAAAATTTTTGTCTGTACTAATTCACCCCCCATCTCAGTGCCATTTAGGGTATTTGTTGTTCATCATTATTCATCAATTGGTATCAGAGCAATTCCGAGTCCTCGGTGATATAAGCTTAACCGCTTGAGGTAAAAGATCTTGTTGTAATGATGAAGAGGAAAGGTCCTAAGTTCAATAGAGATAACTTCAAGATATGGAAGGACATAATGAAGATTTACATCAAGAGTATGGGTGCTCAACACTGGAGCTATGTTGAGAATGCCTATGTGATTCCCATTGGCACTCTGACTCATGATCAGAAAAGAGAGATTCAGGAAAATGGGCAAGTCATGGAAGCCCTTATCAGTAGCTTGTCAGATATTGGGTTTATTGATGTACAAGACAAGGACACTCCTAAGGATGTATGGGATGCACTCGAAACCATTTATGATGGTGATGACTATGTAAAGCAAGCTAAGGAAGAGATCCTTAAAGGAAAATTTGAAGACATGAAGATGGTTGAAGGAGAGACCATTCAACAATATGGCATTATGATTAAGATTGTGGTTAGAGATATCAAAAGCACTGGTGGAATGATTAAGGATGCCACCATTGTTAGTAAAGTCTTGAGATCATTGTTACTGATCTATGCAATCAGAGTTTTCTCAATAGTTTTGCAATTAGCCAAGAAACTTTATCTTAAAAGCCAAATAGTTGTTTGCAAAATAAGAAAATTTTGTATGAACATGTAGTAAATAAGATGTGTTCCTCAATAATAAAAATAATTACAAGGCACCCTCTATCTAGGATGCCATATGTGCCACTCATCTTCCAAGGTACAAAAAAAGAGGCCAGAATGGTTATCACAAATATTCATGATGGTCAATCTCGCAGATGGGACATAATAGAAATGAAAAGAAAATAACTTTTGGATCTAGATAAAGATCACAAAAGTAATATTGTTATAACTATTAGGAAAGGCATGCAAAAAGACAGAGCCTCAAGTGGGATCCAACCTAGAAAGAGAGTTGATACGAATTCATATCATCGTACAACTCCAACATGACCAAAGCCCAACACAACTAGGGTGTTGCCACAAGAAAGGGGTTCCACCACCAGCTCCCCTGTTTAGGTCGGCATGCCAAATCATCATGCGGAAACAAGTCATCATCTACGTCTTCCACATAGTCCACATATAATTCAAATTTGAAAAGTCCCACCAATAGTTATCTCAATCATCCTCAATGGGTATAGAGGCTCAAAGAGTAAACTAATAGGAGAGGTGCCCCATCACATGAATTTAGATCATCAAACTATAATGATAACTCATCTCAACATTGTGCCACCAAACAAACCCAATCATCGCACAATTATTCCAACTAAGACCGAGAACCAGAAACAACCCCAGTAGAGGAGAGGAAGAGAAAAAAGATTATTGGCCTTCCCCATTAAGACAACTATTGATTATCCACTCCTTAGAAAGGAGGTTTTTAACTCTAGAAAGAACACATCCGAAGCTCTTCCAACACCATAAAGGGGTAGTTTGAAGACCCCAGGTTGTGAGAGCATCCACAACCTTGTTTCCCTCTCTATAGATTTGTTGTAACACAAACATTGTTGGCCCTAACAAGAGTTTCTTGATATTAGTAGTTATAGTTTCAAGGGTTCAAATAGGATCGGTAGATCCTTTGATGACACAAATAATAAGCTTGGAATCAATAATGATATTTTTTATGCCAATTGAAAGAGAAATCTTTATCCCCCACAAAAGTGGCATACCCTCAACATGGTTATTGGTAGCAGAACCAATGTCACTACCATAACAAGTAACTATGGCACTAATAGAGGAATGAATAACTCCCCCACCACTAGAAAGACCAGAATTACACCTATTCGCACCATCAAAGTTAAGCTTACACCAACCATTCTAACGAGGGGACTATTTGGTCCTAAGTCAGTCCAACATCTTGGAGTTATCTAATTTAGAGAAGAACCCAAGAAGGCCCCAACTATTCACTAGTGTAGCTTCAAACCAGGTTAGAGGGCAAGAGGGACATTTCTAGTGATAGACCAAAATGCTCTCAAGAAAAAGTTTATGGAAAACCACAAACAATAATTTAGGAGATCTTTCATTAGCACAAAAGATTTGATTGTTCCTTTCTTTCTAGAGGAACCAACTAAGATGGGGTGGAACTTGCTTCCAAATCTCTTGAAGAAGAGGATGATGAGAAGGTTGCTCCAATCATCCACAAGGGAAGGAAGAGTGTAATTTAAGTATCTCCAAGTCTAAATCTTTTGGAAGACATGAACCCACAAGATGTGAACAAAGTTACAATGGAATAGAATGTGGGGGATTGTGATAGGGAGGTAGTAAAAGTGGAATGCTCAAGTGACTTGTATGTTCACTAAGTATAGGTTCTTACTAATTTCAAGGTATTATTACTATAATCAGAGTGCAAAAGGTTCTTAGACAACCTGAAACTTCCTCTTGATCCACCTCCCTAAGACAAGACTTCTTGATTGCTCAAGGGCTTCAACCCCATAATCACTCTGGCTTGGTAAACTAACTCCTTATTCACCCTCTTGGCATTCATTCCTCTATCCTTGACCTATTCCCTAATTGCTCAAGGTCTCCTTTTATTGGTTTACACATTGATACCAAGTTTTGCTCCCAATGGTGTCTTTTGTCCTCTACGTTTTGAGATGTAGAAGTCCTCCTCAAGTGCTAAAACTAGGTTTTTGGGGTCTACCACACAAAAAGTGTTAAATTCATGTGAGGAAAACTTGTTTCAACTAGCATTGATGACTTTTGTATTTTACATCGACCATTTGTGTACCCAATTTGATAAAAACTCAATTTTGAGGCCTAAAAAGGCTAAGCAATTAGCCCTCTTTTTGGGGTTTTGTGCTCACCCAACTCAAGAGATGGACTCCTAGACTGAAAGCATCACATATCTGGATACCCTTTTGGGAGTTCTTGAAGATTTACCAAGTTTGGGGGTCCCTAAGGCCTTCTCCGTGACTGTCCCAAAAATGGGCATAAAAAGAGGGTTTTGGTAGGGTTTGTTGGCAAAAACCAAATTTCAAACTTGAGATCCTCCAAATGACTCAAAGACACTTAATTCTACCTTGCTTCAGACTAAACAGGCCATAAACAAGAAGTTTTAAACCTCATACGGTGGAGAACAAGATTTTCACAAAATGCACATAAGGAAAATGCAACATTTGACAACTTTTCACTTTTTGCCTTCTACAAACACAGTTTTCCTAGAATTCCAATTACAAATTGAAACATATGAACATGGCCAACATTAGAGACAAGAAGAAATCCAATTTGCCTTGCACAAAAGGCATTAGGCAATTACAATTAACAAATAGTTCACTGTCAAGTTAAATATGACTGCATTTTGCCCTCTCACTGCCTTTTTCACATTGGACCTGCATTTCACACTGTTAAAACTCCTTTTCAAAGGACTACTTTGTGCTTTCTTAACATTACTCTGCCCCTTTATGCTTATTTTCCTTCATACCTACAAATTTAGAAGGGAGATTACATGTACAATCTTCAAAACAGTGTAAGAATCAGTCCTAGATGATTGTGATAGCCTGCTGGGCATTTATCTTTTTGCCTAAAGAGATCATTGTTTGATCTTGGCATTTACAATACCCATGGGCAGGGCTTACACCTCTCTTTGTTCTTTTTTTCAAACAAACAAAGTATTGACAGGGTTTTCACACACCAATAAATGGTGGAGAGAAAAATAAAGGAAGGAAAAACTATTACCAAACAGTGACTCACTGTTTTGGTTTACAATTCACAAACTGAAACATATAACCCTCCTTTTCTTGGATTAGGAAGTCTCTTTGCTTGCATATATCACTTGGACATCAAACAGGTCTGTCCACCAAAAGAATGCAATTGCTATGGAAGAGCAAAGCATCAACCTTATACAAGACCCTAGCCAAATGGCATACTTGCCTAGGGCTCCATGGCCACAAAACTCCTTGCACCTGCACTCTTGAAACCAAAACACATATTTAAATAATTTACAAATTGACCAACTAGTTCTTGAGAAACCATGAACATTTTAGGACTTCAAGAAGCCAAGTTGGTCAAGCATCCTTGCCCAAATTCCTAGACAGGGTAGTGAAACTGTCAAATCAAACCAATTTTGCTACAACCCCAAAACTTAATCAAATTTAATGCCACCAAAGGGAGAAGTTTAAGAAAACATAGTGGAAACTAAAAATGCTAGAATAGTATGGAAACGTACAGTAGGTGTACGGACTGCTGCTCACATCAAGTTAGAAACTAGGGAAAAACAAAGTAAAATGAGTGCAAACTTTCAAAATGATTGATAGCTCCGACTGAAAAACCCTTACAATAGTTCCAACAAGAGAATAAATACCATTCTAGGTTGGTTAACCTCTTGTACAAATAGGTACATGTCCAAGAATACTAAATTTGACATTTTGGATGCCTAAATGACAACTTTTGATGCCTAGAAGGTGTAGGGTTGATCTCAAAACCCACAAAACACCTAAGAACACTTCTCACACCTACAAACCAAACACAAAATATGCCTAGACCTTTAAAAAAAAAAACACATTAAAAACTCACTTTTACAACATTTTACCAGGCAACTCCAAAACTGACAATTTTGAGCAAAAGATGAAAACAGGAAATCAAAACCACACAATGAGTTCAAAACTCATCCAAACAACTTAAAGCAACACAAAAACAACTTAAAACAACCATTCCCACTCAAAGATAATGAAAATCAAACTTACTCTCAAACTTGTGTTGAAAATGAGGCCTAGGTGCTCCTGCACCAGATTGTTTCCTCATTTACCTTGTAGAGAACACATCTATTAAGGAGCTAGAATCCTCATATGATGAGATTGTCCTGAGTAAGAATTTAATTATGTATAATGGTGCACAAAAATATTTTCATCTTAGGAAGGAGGTGGAGATTCTAGACCTTCTGCCAAAAATCACTATTATTATCATCCTTCAATAGCATATTGTAAGTTGATAGAACAAAGAAGTTCCCTTTAGGATTGATGGTCCAGAAAAACTTGTCTTCCCTAGGAAAGAGGAGGAGCTTGGTATGTTGGAGGCCGAATTGGAGTAAAAAGGCAATACAAGCTAGATAAGCTTGGTTTTGAGAGTACCTTGACACATCCAACCAAAAATTACCAAGTGAAAGATAATTAGAAACATAGGGGCCAAAAAGTCAATAGCTTGCCTTTTAGGGTCCCTATAGGTTTGATGTTCCACCACAGGCCTAGTTGGTCAACCATTTACCCTCCCAGAACTAGACAAACTACTTGTTCCATACCTACCAATTAAGTCCCATAAAGATTAACCTTTAGGACTTGATGATATTATTCTTGATTTTGGATCCACTAGGGAAGCCAGTAGTAGATAGAACCTTGTAGAATTTTTTTTGTAAGGTATTTAGCCCCTGTAATGGCAGTCTCCAATCCTTACTATTTAGGATAAGATTCCATCCCACCTTTACCATAAAATCTTTGTTCAAGTGGACAATTTTTGTGAGATTTTGCCAAGATCAAGAGCTCAATGAAATGTACAAAATAGAGACACAATATAGGACAAGAATAAACTGTATTCTCATCAATAGAAAATGATCAATAATCATTATTACATACAATGTAGATGAGCTTGCTTATATAGGCAAGGCTAGGGATATGTGAGCACACAAACATGACATGTGGCTCAATAAGAAACAAGGGTAGGTAGGAAATAGGTGTGGGTAGGTAGGAGAAATAATATAATAGTTCACATGAGGTGGATCACCCACTGAATGTGGAGTGTAACAACAAGATCAACACCATAAAAGGTGGAATTTCTCCTACACACACTATCCCAATGTGGCACAAACACCCAAGTGTCTCATACCCAAACTACTATGAAATGCATTTCCTAAGTAAACTTAAGTAAACTGTAATAATATCCAAGATGAATAATTATTTACACCAACACCCCCCCTTAAGTGCAACTTAGGGGAATGCACTTAAGTCTACAATGCAACTAAGCAATGCAAGATGGGTCCTGGCTACGAGGCCATGTTAGGTACCCATGTACAAATGCAAATGCATGCAAACCAATGCAATGAGAACTCTCACAAAGTGGGGAAAGAGAGAAAAACCCAATGGGAAAAAACCCTCCCCCAAAAGAGAGATGAAAAACATACAAGAGAACTCTCATAGAAGAATGTGAAGGACAAAACCCCATTTGAGGAAAAAGTCCCCCCCATATGACAGAAGAAGAGAAGCTAGGAAGCCCCCCCTCAATGTGGAATCTGCACCAATGATAGAAGCTCGATGTATGAAGAAACTGCTCCACAAACGTCGAACAACATTCCTCCCCTTAGGAAGAAACAAAACCAAAGGTGTATCCATGAAGTCTCCCCAATCATGAAGGGAAGATGTATGAAGAAAACTCATGATGAAAGGAATCTTTGAAAACTGCTCAAGTGTCCCCATGTCGATGCTAAAAGATACCCCCTCCAAAGGTGGTAAATTGTGCCACACTACTGAAAAAGGCACTCCAAGATCTAGTGGAGATGGATGTAGCACATGTCCCAAAGACTCACATGTCTCCTCAAAACATAAAGAGACCTCCTCCAACTGCTGTACATAAGTATCCACAATCATGTCAACCTCGAAAGAATGATCATGTAGAGAATGAACAAGAGGGTCAGAGTGTTCCCTCGCAACAATCAAAGAAGGATCACCTTCATCAAAGAGAAGATGAATGTCATCAATGATGTCTCCCAAATTTGCAATGTAGGATTCCATAAACAAACCTACAATATCTATCAAGTAATCATCCCATGAATCTGAAGCTGGAAGACAATAAATATCCTGCTGCACTGAATTACATGAAGGAAAAACTGTCGCACTATCCGCATCATCAGGTGCAATAGGTGATGTGATATCAATATGAGGAGATGAAATACAAGACTCAAGAATGGGGTCACATGTGAGAATCCCCATGTTCAAGTGTCCAAAGTTCTCCTCAAAAACTGAACCATCACAAGAAGTGTGATCATCATGTATAGAATCATCAAATGTGAAATCATCATCATCAACAAAATCTGAAAAGGAGTATAACCGAGATGCATGATCAACCACCCCAGTCACAATGATAGCTCTAGTCTCCAAGTCTCTAATGAAAACTGAGTCAGGTGTGAACTCCACAACTCTCTTAGTTGTGCCATGTGTGATTTGATAGATAGAAAGGAGATTGTTTGTCAAGTGGGGTACACACAACACATCATTGAAGGAGTTATCCCCAATGTCAATAGATCCTTTCCCAATCACATCCATGTATGTATGATTGCCCATCAAAATCTGTGGCATGGTGCAAGGCTCAAATGTAGAGAACATAGATTGCGAAGATGCCATATGATGAGAAGCCCCTGAATCTAGAAGCCATCTCTCTGAATCATGATTGATAGTAGCACATAGAGCTTTTCCTTTTCTTGTTCCAAAAGAGTGAGTCTTCCCACTTGTAGAAGCCATGAATGCTTGCCCTTTTCCTTTTGAATGTGAGGAAGTGGAAGTTGATGAATCATCCTTCTTGTAGACTTTAGGCAAATCAATGTTATGCTTTTTGATGATATGTGTGAGCTCATCAATCTTCTTAGAATTGCAACGATGCTCCTCATGACCAATCTTTTTACAATAAGCACAAGTAGGTCTCTCCCTCTTTGGTGAATTATCTCTCTTGGAAGAGGATGAATCTCCTTGTTGTGGAGAAGATGGTGCTTTTTCTTTAGGCTTTGATTGCCATTTCTTCTTGTTTAAGTTGTCCTTTCCTTGATTTCCTTTGTTCCCTTGATTTGCCACTAATGCTTGAGACTTAGAAGCCTTAAGAATGCCCATGCTTATCAACTTAGTTTGTTCCATCATCAACATTTCATTGAAAGCATCAAATGTAGGCATTGTGTAGCTTGAACCCATTGTCATCCTATGGGTTTGGAAACTAGAAACAAATGCTGCATATTCTTGTGGAAGCTTGCCTATCAAGTTGAATATCAATTGAGTATCCTTCTTATCGATGCCACAATCTTTGAGTTGTGCCCTCAACTCATTTGCCTTAGTGACATAATCTTGTATAGTATCAAAGTTCTTGGGATCTAACATGGTGAGATCACTATCAATTTGATATCCCCTAATCTCATCAACTTGACCATACAAGTCTTGAAACTTTTGCCAAGCTTCCTTGATTAGAGTACATTTCTCAATATGAAAAATGAGATCCTTTGATACATACTTTCTTAAGGTACCAATTGCCATGATATTTTTAGTGAGCCAATCCAAGTGACCAACTGGATCAACCTTAGGATCAGCGGGAGCAACAATAGTTCCATCAATGTAATGAGTGAGTCCTTTTTCCATAAGTTTACTCCATGCATCAATTTTCCAAGTAGCATAATTATGAGGAGTTAAGAGAGGAAACTTAGAAGAACCCATAGCAGCAAAAAGGAAGGAACACAAGAGCACAAAAGAACAAGAGACACCCCCCCAAATTCAATCAAAGTACCCCCCCCAAAGTGATGATTTTGGCACTTTATACTTAGTGCGATTACAATGAGCCACTTGCAAAACAAGGCAAAGTGGACTTATGATGCAAATTTTACAACTTCTCAAATGAGATACAAGAGACTTCAATCAATAGTGCAATGAATCTAACTGAGATTCAAGCAAATATACAAGTACCAAGAGAGCCAAAAATGGCCAAAATCTGAAATTACTATTTCTACTTACAATGGCATCAATCTGATAGTATCATGTGAAAGTAGATGAAAAAATATGCACTTTCAAAAAAAATGACACCTAAAAAGGAGGTCGTATGACCCTAAACGAAGCCTCTGAAGTTACAAAAACTGGGATTACTCAGGTACAGTCACCAAAAACTGCATTTTCTAAAAAATCAGTGCATCAAAATCAAAAAATTTCTTCACCACTGCGGAGAGCACGAAATTCTAGCCATTTCAAAAAAAATTGCACCAAAAAAGGAGCAAAAATGAGCAAGTTATGGCCATTTGAAGTTGAACTGCAAAATCAAAAAGCTCAATGAGAGGGGCCTGTAGAATTTTTGAAAAATGCTGATGTGGCACTGACATCAGCAAGTCACTATGTTAAATTTGATGGCCGTATGACCGTCGCAAAAACTTTGCCTCTTTGTTGACTGGGCGTTCGTACTGTACGGACTGTTGACTGGGCATGTGACTTTGCAGGCCATACAGATGACGTGACAGTCTGACAATGCATATGGAGGTCTGCATGGCACTGTGTACGGATTTGCCCTGTGTGAGCCATGTGGCATCTGCGTGGCGACCAGAGGTGTTTTGGCAGTCATCGGAGGTTTCTGTTGGCGGCGCTAGGGAGAAGGTCGCCGAAGAGGAGGAGGCTGTCGGCACGGTGGGCGAAGACCGGTGAGTACCTGCGGGGACTTGCGGATGGCAGCACAGCAGTGGCGACAGGTACCGAAAGATGTCGCCAGGAGCGGGGGATTCATCACCGGCAGGAGGTGAACCTGCAGGGTACGTGCGCGGGCGGCGGTGGCAGGTAGTACACTTGCAACCTGCGACACGCAGGTACGGGGGGGTCTGCAGACCCCCCAAAAAATGCAGAAAAAAACTCTTTTTATTTTATTTTATTTTATTTTTCCTTTTTTTTTTTTTTTGATTTTTTGAAAAAAACTTTCAGAAAATACTTTTTTTTTTTTTTCGAAAAATATAATAATTTTTTTTTCGAAATCTGTACAATACTAGCAAAATTTGCGAAAATTTTTTTCTCACCAAAATAGGCCGACTTTATAACCAAAATTCATGGAAATGGCCTTCTAGACGCAATGGCGGGGTCGGATCTGGTCTAGGACGCCTCCAAAAGATGTTGCTCCTCAGATCTGCCTCTTGACGTCACAATAATGCCTCTTCAAGATGCATCAATGAAGCCCCAATAGCTCTGATACCATGTGAGATTTTGCCAAGATCAAGAGCTCAATGAAATGTACAAAATAGAGACACAATATAGGACAAGAATAAACTGTATTCTCATCAATAGAAAATGATCAATAATCATTATTACATACAATGTAGATGAGCTTGCTTATATAGGCAAGGCTAGGGATATGTGAGCACACAAACATGACATGTGGCTCAATAAGAAACAAGGGTAGGTAGGAAATAGGTGTGGGTAGGTAGGAGAAATAATATAATAGTCCACATGAGGTGGATCACCCACTGAATGTGGAGTGTAACAACAAGATCAACACCATAAAAGGTGGAATTTCTCCTACACACACTATCCCAATGTGGCACAAACACCCAAGTGTCTCATACCCAAACTACTATGAAATGCATTTCCTAAGTAAACTTAAGTAAACTATAATAATATCCAAGATGAATAATTATTTACACCAACAATTTTCCTTATTCCCAGGCCCCCAAGGGTGTTAGGGAGGCATATTGTATCCCAACTAACCAAGGCAATTCTTTTTCTTTCTTCAGTACTAGCCCATAGGAAATTCCTCTAATTTTTCTCGGACTTCTCAACAATATTCATAGGGATCTTGAAAAGAGAGAGGAAGTAAACCAATATGCCTTGGAGGGAGGCCACAAAAAGTGGAAGCTTCTCAGCATTACTAAGTATTTTACCTTTCCAACCTGGCAACATTTTTGCATTCTTTCTAGAATAGAGTTCCATAAAATGGGAGTAACTTATTTAATAGTGAGGGGAGCCCCAAATAGACTCCTTTTAGGGTGACAAATTGACAACCCAAGATATTACGAAGTTTCCTTTGGAGACCATCAATAATATTAAAGAAATAGATGCTACTTGTATCATAGTTGATGTTTTGACTTGAGATCATGGCATACTTATGCAAACATTATTTCCAACATCTAGCTTCTATCATCGAGACAGTCTCAAACAAGATAGTATCATCCATAAATTGTTGGAGGATCGTGGGAGGAAGGGTGGATGTTTCTCTAATCCCTTTAAGGTTGCTATCCACAATGAGTTTGAGAAAACTTCTTCCCAATACCTCAGCCAACATTATAAAATGATAGAGGGCAAAGAGTCCCCTTATTTGATTCCCCTTTTCCACTTAAAGAAACTCTTTGGGACCCTGTTAACTAGGAATGAATAATGGACAATTGTTGTGCACTCCTTAATAATTCTGATCAAATTATCATGAAACCTCAAATTCTTGAGGACTTTGAATAGAAAGTCCCATGTGACTCTATCATAGACCTTAGAATTAGAAAGCTTTAGATCCATCTTCATAAGGTGACATCTATCCATAGAGTGAATAATCTCATGGGTGGTTAGAACAACATCTAGGATTTTTTGCCCAAAAACAAATCCCTTTTGGTTGGTATTGATCATTCTATCAAGCATATGTTTAATTCTATTGACAAGAACTTTAGAAAAGATCTTATAAACCATATTTCAAAGGATTATGGGTATAAAATCAGTCATCTTAGAAGGCTTAGGGATTTTAGGAACTAAGGCAATGAAGGTATTATTGAGCTTCTTAGGGAGCCTACCAATGTGGATGAAATCCTTAGTGGCCATGGTGATATCATATCCTAGAATTCTTGAAAGAAAGCTAATGGAAATCCATCAAGGCCTAAAGCTTTGTAATAACCCATAGAAAAGACAATAAGCTTAACTTTATCAAACATAATTGGGATCATGAGTTGAGAATTATCCTCTATTGACAAGGAATTCGATAAGTAATTAAGCAACAAATGTTTCAGAACAGGATCCATGTTGAAGTCCTAGCCCAAAAAACATGTTGGAAGTAGTCAAAAGCTAGAATACCAAGTTGAGCATCATCCTTTATTAGATTTCCATTTCCATTAGTTAGAGGGTAAAAGTACAAAGCCATGTCACAATTTTATAAAGGAAATGGTCAATGCTGATTCAAAATTTTAAATTAAATCAATAGAAAGTGAAATATATGCTTTGAATTTTGAAATGATGTAAACTAATAAAATTTATATTTTTTTTTGTCTATTTAATGTTTGTAATTTTAACAAAAATTTAAAAAATGATTTGAATGTAGTTTTTTATAAAGTAAACACTATAATTTAGTTGTTGATAAAATGTTGAAATTGAAGTTACACAAGTTGCCACACTTTATTTAGTAAATTTTACCTTTTTTCTTCAATATTTTTGTGTATATTGATAACTTGAAACTTTAGTGCATGGATATGTTTTTTACTATTTTTTATAAATATATATTTTTCATAAATTTGAAAAGTTGTGTGTGCTGAAATATAACTCTTTCCAATTTCTACCACCCTTTTTCTTAATTATTTATCCAAATTAGAAAAGAATTATATCATCTTGACTTAGATTCTTTTCTCTACTACATCATATTTTTTCAAAAATTTTAAGTAAATTTTAGTATTTTTCTTTCATAAGATAATCAACCTTATATTTTAGTGTTGATGACCTACTTTCAATAAAAATAAAATATAAAATATAAAAAACTAATTAAAATATTAAAAGATATATATTTTGGAAAATTCACTTATAGACCTATAAAAGGGTATTTTTACATTTCAAAAAATATATTATTTATAAGAGTAGGAATTGCTAAAAATCAAGTTTTTTAAAATTTTTTTTGGGGCAATTAGACCCAAAGTGGTATAAAATATACATTTAGTAGACACTTCGAATTGGAAAAGTCTTGGCCCATATATGACTTATCTATAATGAATCTATATAGACCATATGTTTGACTAAAATTAATTTTTAGTTAGAATTACTTAAATTCACTTGTGTTGATAAGTTGGCCTAAAACGTGACACAATTTTGTGCTTTTACTCAAGAGCGGTGATAGTATTTATCTTCTTGTGTCGGAGAGCCAATTTATGGAAAAAGGAAGTGTTTAGATATCCCCCTCCTTTAGCCACTGAATGTGCAAATTTTGTTTCCAAAATATCCTCCCTTTTTAAATTTTTTTTCCATCTCCCCCTCAAAATCTCCTCCTCCACATGAATCTCCTCAAAAAGATCACTACTGGTAATCTAAATTTGTGTATTAGTCAACTTCAAGTTAAAATATTTCTTTTGGAATAGGATGTTCCCAAAATTGAACCTATTATAGCCTTTAACTTTTTCCTTAACAAGGTTCAACTTATGGGAGATTTTGTACATAAATGTTTACTGGAAAGGGGTCTTCCACCAATCCATAACGTGTCCCCTAAAGTTAGGATGGGAATACCACATTATCTCATAACAAAAGGGAATAGGTCCCCATTTAGGGTTGTCAATCCACATAAAAATAATGGGGTTATGGTCTGAGACAATCCTAGGTAGGGCATGTAGCATGGAATTACAACCAATATCCCAATTGGATGAAGCCAAGAATCTATCAAGCTTGACTTGAATGAGGTTCTAGCTCCTTTATTATGGTTGGACTAGGTGAAAGGCTGGCCAAGCAATTCAATGTCCATTAATCCCACCTCATTTAATAAATCTGCTAGGTTGGACATATTATCAATGAAATAAATTAGGCCTCCATATTTTTTAGATAGAAAAAGAGGCATATTAAATTCCACCACCACCATCCAGCAAGAGTCTTTATCATCTAAAATTTGGACAATCAAATCCTGCCGAACATATAGACATGCATTGTGGGTATTAGGGGCATAAAATTTGATTAGAAACTAGGAGCAAAGAGTGTTGGATAACTTTACTACTAGGCTATTAGCAAGCAAAAAGAAGAGGAAACCTGAAAGCCTCCTAGGATCCCACATTGTGACAATGCCACCAAAAGCACCATTCTCATCACTAATAAGGAAACTCACATCAAGCAAGAGGTGATTAACAATATCTTTAAAAGAGGCATAAGTCATTTTAACTTCTTGGATTAAAAGTGTCAATTTTCTTCTAAAAAATATTCTGATTAATATGAAAAACAAGTTTTAAGGACCTGAAACCTTTAACAAAGGAGCATATAATAGTTCATCAAAAAGCATCCAGACCTACTAAGAACAACTTACAAAATGACTGGCAAAAAGGCTAGTTAACCGAAAGGACAACAAAAGAAAGGAACAACAAAGCAGAAAAACCAGGGAAAACACAACACAACTATAAAGACTTAAGGAGATTCGCCGCCTTATTGACTAGCTGGTCATAGTTTTCCGCAGAAACTTTGAGTTCTTCCATGTCCTTGTTTGGCTTCTTCTCCTTATTTTTAGCTCTGGTCCTTGTTCTAGGTCCTTGTACTTCTCATGTGCCTTCAATATCAGGTTCAATCTCCAGGGAGTCCTTCTCCTCCTCCAGTTTGTTGATGAGGATTTTTGTATTGCCAACTGAGGCCTTCAAAATGTTTAAGCTTTATTCTACAATAATTTTAAGGCATTCTTCAATTTTGTTGACTTTGCTGTCAGTTTCCGCCATTCTTTGATCCATAGCATTATCATTAGTTTTCCTCTTAGTCAGGTCTTTCTCAATTTGCTCGAACCTAGGGTTGAAGGAATCTCTGATCTCTTCGGCTCTTGCAACAGTTTTGGTCAAATCCTCAACATATTCTGCCATAGATTTGTCTCCGCCAATACTGATTGTTTCCAAGATTTGGACTCTATGGTTAAGCTTATTATATCCTCCATAGCTTTCTTGTAACTGGTAATTAACCAATCAATGGTGTCCACAAAACCTTTCAAACCCTCAGGAGGAGGATTTGAGGAGGGTGTTTTCTCACCAGAATTGTCCTGATCCTTTTTAGAGATGTCACCAACAGTGACTTTATCAACTTTTCCATCGACCCGCTGTTCAAAACCTTCCCCAGTGGTCACCTCCTCCAAATTATAATCAACTTCTAAAATCTTTCTCTGCACTTGTTCCTCCAGTTCCATAACATTGTCTTCCTATCTCTTCTGTTTGTTCCTTGCCTGAATAGAAATTTTGGTTTTTTTTTTCCAAGGAGACTGGGGTTCTTCCTTCTCAAAATCCTCACAGACCTCTTCCTCCGAGGAGGAGCAAAAATGGAGAATTTTATCTTTAGATTTTTTCTTACCCTTCGAGGAGGAAGGCCTGGTACTCACTTGTTTTCTTTTCTTACCAGTTTCAGCTTCAGAGTCATCCAAGCTCTCCTCAGACTTGCTCATCAAATCACTATCTGGCTCCTCACCCATAGAAAAAATAGAATCTGACCCTTCCTCCTTAGATTCAAAGATAGAAGGCTGAGGGCAGGCAATTTGGTTGGCTTTTAGGTGGTCATAAATTAAAACCATAAGACCTTGATGCATGGTTGTATCACCCTTAGGGTTCTCTTTATGGGCCTTAATGTTAGCATTCATAGAGCACAATAGAAAATATGGAATATTAACTTTTTCATCATACTTGAAATGGTTCAACAAAACAAAATGGTAGCCATACACTTTTGTGAATCTACCATCCAAAGTAATATAGCGCATTATAGCAAATAAGACCTCCCTCCATGGTTTGACAAATGCCCTAGGTGGATAGTAAGTTTTACTTAACTTAACCAGGCACTTTTTCTCCTTTGTTGTTTCAGGATATCTTTCAATAGCCTCCTTACTCAATTTTCCATCTCTGTAGTAGTTGCTTCCTTCCCTGCGGAGACCTATGACCTGAGCAATGAGGTCTTCATCTATGGAGATTGATTGATCTCCCATCTTCAGAGTGCCCTTTCCCTAGTTTTTACAGAAGAAATTAGTAACTATGGCATCCCGCCCATGGAGCCTCTCCATAAATTTTGAAAACCCACCCTTCTGCAAAATGTTCCAAACAACCTCCTTTTGCTTCCACTCCTTACAATAGCTGGGTTCATAGCGACATCTATTTCCTCCCTTTTTTTCACTTTTTCAGAACAAAAGGTCGAAAGTTGCAGAAAGCTTTAGGCAAGAAATTTCTCGGAACTACCAAATATACCTAGAAAGCATGGGGAGAGATAGCTTGTGTCTTGTAATAAATGGTACTGACATTATTATAATTACTCATAGCACTCCTATAAATCTGTTTCATTATTATTTTGTTCATTTATGATCTTTGGGGTACTATTTTATCGATCCTTAAAAATGATTGATTTGATGTCATCGAGGAGGCCCTCTTCTCCCTTCCATGTGACCATTTTTTCTTGATTGACCGCCACGTTTGCTGCCCAGTTAGCTGAACCATTAGCTTCACGGTAAATATGAGATATGAAGCATTTCTCAAAAGTGTTGATGAGATCTCTAGCTACCTTTATTATGTTATTGATAGTCCATGAAGGCTTAGAGGTTCCCTTTAGGCATTTGATGATGTTTTTAGAATCCCCTTCAATCCATAGATAGGGATAGTTCCATCTTTTGGCCAGGAGAATACCTTGGAGTGCAGCCATTGATTCTGCCTTGTGGTTTGTTTGGCTCCCTATAGGAACAACAATCATTTCCTTATAGTTGTCATTTTCATCTCTGAGAATTGCACCACATCCCGCAGGGTTAGGATTGCCTTTTCCAACACCATCGAAGTTGACTTTGAGCCAACCATGTGGGGGAGTATGCCATCTAGCTTCTAGTCTTTTATTTTGTTTGGATCAAAACTACCAGAACTCTTCAGATTTTAGTAACTTAATATGTGAGTTTCCAAGGGGTTGGAAAAAATGCAAGGATCCCCAATGATCCCAATGTTCTCCACAATAGCCCATTGAATTTTCTAGAAAACAACATCCTGGGTGAGAGAAGTGTCCCTGAAAATACGGTTGTTCCTTTCTTTCCATATCCCCCATAGAATGTGAGGGAGAGATAGCTGCCACAAAGATCTCAAAAAGGGGTTAGTCCAATGATAATTCCAAGAGTGGAACAATTCACTGATAGTGTTAGAAAACAACCAATCAATGGAAAAATTCTTAAGAAATCTTTCCCAAATTGAAACAATAAAGGAGTAGTGGATAGCCAAACGGTCCACAGACTCTTCCTCCTCAAGACATAGAGCACATCTATTAGGGAAATAAAAGCCTCTACCCTTAAGATTATCTAAGGTCAAGATTTTATTTTGAAGGATAGTCCAATAGAAAAAATTAATTTTAGGGATAAGACCCTTTATCCAAGCTTTAGACCAAAAAGGATTTTCTGAGGGGGCAAGGGAGAGAACACCATACATTGAAGAGACAGTGATGTTGCCTTTAGGTTCATATTTCCAAATAAGGGAGTATTCCTCTTTGTTTAGCCAAGCCGAAGAAAGATAGTTCTTAAGATTGATAAGGTCTGGGTGAATACATTCAATGTTTTGCCATTTATCACCTATCCAATACCCCTCAACCAATGGGCCAAAGATTCTAATACAGGAGGAAGCATAAGGGGCCCATTCAAGGATATCAATTAGAGATTTATCGAAAAGCCAGGGATCTTCCCAGAATCTAACTTTCCTACCATTGCCAACTTTCCATTTAACCCCTTTAGCAATGTTGTCTTTACACTTAGAGGTATGATTCCAAATATGGGACCCATTCATACTGAAATTAGAATTGATAAAAGAGGAAAGAGAAGAAGACAAAAGAGAGTACTTACTTCTCCAAATTTTACACCATTCACTATCCGAGTGGAACAATCTCCAAATCTGTTTAGACAAGAGAGCTTCATTGAGGGTCCAAATTATTCTTAGGCCCAAGCCTCCTTTACTTTTCGGTCTGCACACCTTATCCCAAGCCACAAGAGACATTCTTTTCTTTTCCTCAACCCCTGACCAAAGAATTTTTTTTTGAATTTTCTCAATTGCATCAACATACTTAACTGGAATTCAGAAGAGGCTAAGGGCATAAATAGGTATGCTTTGAAGAGAAGCTTTTAGAAGTTGAAGCTTTCCAGCCTGACTTAAGAGGGCTCCTTTCCACCCAACAAGCTTTTTTGAAATTTGTCCACCAAAGAACTCCAAAAGGAATTAGGTGGAGAAATTCCCAAAGGGAGGCCAAGATAAGTGTTAGGAAGATCAGCAATCTAACATTCCAGAATTTTGTTGATTCTATGTTGTCTTCTCTCAGGAGTGTTGATGAAAAATACTTCACTTTTAACCCCATTGATAAGCTGGCCAGAAGCAGAAGCAAACTTACATAGGGTGTCCTTTAGGGTTCTAGCTTTTGAGATGCTTGAGTCCCCCATGACAATGGTGTCGTCCACAAACTGTTGGTGGGAACAAGTATGATCAATTGAAGAAGGTTGGAGTCCCTTAAAAATTCCTCTCATCACCATGCTTTCCATAAACCTACCAAAACATTCAACCATAATTATGAAGAGGATAGGAGAAATTGGATCCCCTTGCCTCAGTCCTCTAGAAGCTTGAAAGAAGGAGGATGGAGATCCATTGACTAGAACAACAAAGGAGGTAGAGGTAATAAGTTGATTGAAGAGGTCCACACATTTGGTAGAGAAGTAATAAGCCAAAAGAACCTTCACAAGGAAAGACCAATCAACCCGGTCATAGGCCTTAGAGAGATCAAGCTTGAGGATGAAACCCTGTTTCTTAGTCGTAACAAGAGAATGAATATTCTCATGGATAGTAATGATGAAATCAAGAATTTGTCTTCCTGGCACAAAACCATTTTGTTGATGATTAATCAGAGAAGGAAGGACAGTCAGGAGTCTGGAAGTAAGGACCTTAGAAATTATCTTATAAAAAGAATTGCACAAGCTGATCGGCCTGAACTTATCCATGGAGTCTGCTCCTTGAATTTCGGGGATTAATGCAATGAAGGTACCATTAATCTCTTTCAAAAGTCTTCTAGCCCCAAAAAATTCTTTGACCCCATTGGAAACATCTTTCCCAACAATGTCCCAGAATTGTTGGAAGAAGAACATGGGGAAGCCATCAAGATCGGGAGCTTTGTTACCATCAAAAGAAAAGACAACATTTTTGATCTCCAAGTTCGAAGGTATTGAAGAAAGGGAGGCATTCATCTACTCATCAATGAGGCAAGGAATATTCTGAAGGAAAGAACTTTGAGCATCAACATCCGGTCTATGATCCCCACAAAGAAGATTGGAAAAGTATCTTTTGGCCTTATTTCTTATCTCATCCTCCTTAACCAGCTCCCCATTGTCCACTACCAGTTTTGTGATCCTATTTGCCGCTTTATGTTTGATAGTCAACATATGAAATAATCTAGTGTTCTTGTCTCCTTCCTTCAGCCATATACATCTTGATCTCTGCTTCCAAAAAGTTTCTTCTTTAGCAATGATTTCAATGGTATTTTTTAAGGATCTCATTTTCTTCAGCAATTGACACAGTAGAGAAACAATCCTTCTGAATTCGAACCTGTATTTTATTGAGGTCATCCTGGATTTTACCTTTGGCCTAAAAAATATTCCCAAAGCTGGATTTGTTCCAGAACCTTATGTTGTCTTTGATGCTTTTGAGTTTCTTCACAACTCTATACATAGCAGTGCCCTCAACTTGAATGTTCCACCATTCCTGAATTTTAAGGGTGAGATCTGGATGAAGAGTCCCCATGTTTTCAAATCTCAAAGGAAAATACCTTCTTCTATTTATTGGGTCAGCAAAAAAATTTATGGGATAATGGTCAGACCCAACCCAGATGTGGGCAGACAGGGAACACAAATAATGTCTATACCAATCATTAGAATAAGAGCCCTATCAAGGCGAACTTGAATAAGGTCATTTCCAGTCCTCCTGTTAGTCCAAGTGTAATTGCATCCCTATATCTCCACATCATTGAGAGCCTGAGTGTTTATAAAATCCATGAGGGCCAGTCTACTTTCCAGCTGAGAGGGGCTTCCACCAAATTTTTCCTCCTCTCTCAAAGGAATATTGAAGTCTCCCATGACCAACCAACTAAGATTCTTGAAGCTGTCCCTTATTTCCATAAGTTTTTTCCAGAAAAAGCTTCTGGCTTTCAAGGTATTAGGAGCATATATGTTAGTGAGGACCCATGATGTTCCATCTTTTAAATGGTCAAATTTTATGAAAGAGAATTTTTTTTCTTGAATAAGAACATGAACTTTAACACTATTGAGATTCCAAATAGTTGTAATGCCTCCAAAGGCACCTTCCTAGCTACCACCACTGATGCTCCTAGATTTAAAGAACTTCAGAGATTCAACTTTTTCTCTACTCATTTTAGTCTCTTGAATAAGAAAAATATCAGGTTTACTATCCCTTATCATATTCCTAATAATATCATGCTTGTGGGGATTATTTAGTCCCCTAATATTCCAAGAGATAATCTTCATAGTTACTTACTAATTCCTAACTCCTTCAGAGTCTTCTGAGTCCCATCTGTTATGTTCTTGTTGGCCTCCTTGTCTCTGACTTTGTGGTTTGAAGGTAATCCTGGGGAAGAGGAAACATACCCGACATCAACCTGAGCAATTCTGCTAGACTTCCTTAATTGGGAAGCCGAGCGAGTGGATCCTTTCTTGTTCTCGTATTTTGGTATTTTCCAGTCAGCTTCTTTCTCAAGAATTGCTTCAGGGTTACTGAGAATTCAAGAAATTTCTTCTTCATTACCCCAATTAGGAGATCTGGAATCATGTGAAGCACTATTGACTATTTTAGAAGTTTGGTCTGAATCTGAAAGGTTCATACCCAATATAGCACATTTCTGGGCTTCTTGCATTTCAGAATTGATCATAAGAGGGGAAGAGTCAGTCTTTTTCTTCTTGGGAGCCAGTGATCTCCCCTTCCTCAGGTTGTTCCTCTTTATTGGGCACTTCCTTACTGGCCAAAGTATCAACATTTACCATCTTAGCTATTTCTTTTGAAGATTCAGACTGTTCTTTAAATTCCTCTATTCGGATCTGCCCTACCAGGCGGTTGTCTACTTTTGTTAACTCCTTTCTCAGGACTTCCTGGATGGGGAGATTAGAGACAAAGGTTGAGGAGACCACTTCCTTATTTTCCCCCAAGGGTCCAAAGAAGTTGTTATCAACAAAGTCAGCTTCCTTATTTTCTGAGTTTTTGACTTGCCATACCTTTTTTTCTGGAGCCTTTTTACTTTCAACCGAAGGTTTGGCTTGCTTGATCTCCCCTTTAGGCTTGAGAGGATAGGATTTAGCCCAGTGGCCTAATTTCTTGCAGTGAAAACAAGCAAAGGGGATGGATTCGTATTCTATCTGTTGTTTCCACATTCCCAACTTTGACACTATGTCTATATGTTCTGGCATATCTGCATCATGAGCTATCCCTACATAAAATCTAGCATGAGTGAGCCTCCTTTTTGATGTGGTGACTGGGTCTATAGAGAGGAGCTCACCAAAGGAGCTTTCTATTCCTGAGAAAATGCTTTCTGCCCAATACTCAAGAGGTAGACCTGGTAACTTAACCCAAATTGGGACTTGCGCCAGAAGTGAATCATTCATGTTTAGATTTGGATGCCATTTCCAAAGGACCAAAGTTGTCTTTCCAACCATCCAAGGACTACCACAGAGTATCCTTATTTAGTTTTCTTCACATGAGAAAGCAAAGGTAATGAGGCCTTTGGACAAAGCCAAAATTTCAACATTACCTTTCAAAGCCCATTTCCTTTTGACATAAGCCCTTACAACTTCGATGTTTGGGTGAGGACCCATAAACTTGCCTACCAGAGAGTTTGACATACTGCTTATATTATGATCTGGAACTGAATCAGGGATAGAGATAGTGAACTTACCACCGGTAGGATCAGATATATTCTCGACAGGAGGTAAAGAGGATTTTCTAGATGGTCTTGTTCCAAAGAGGGATGACCATTTTCTAGATCCTTTTCCATTCTCCAAGGCCTCTTCACGTGGGTTGGACCCCCCGCTGGACCCCCCCCCCCCCCCCCCATGATTCCAGAACCCACTTTCTTCTCTGTAGAGTACCATCAACCTGCAGAATTTACAAAGGCTTTGAGGCCTACCCGATTAAGGGCTACAAACTTGTCAAAGATGTGAGTAATCAACAAGTGTTTGATCTATCTAATAGCACAAACTGCTTGGTTAGATCCAATATTGCTCATAGCTAATGCATTACAGCATTACTTCAGTCTCCTCTCTCTCTCTCTCAGTTACAACTTGATCTTCTCTGATAAGATCGCTCTCCACTTCCACCTTAAACCCTAGCTCAACATTAACCCTTTTCACAACTTCTTCAACAACTTAAAAACCCTAGACATGATGTCCTTTTAAAGGAATCTGATTTCATGTCGGTCCAATAGGATTACATTACAATTTCCTAGGTTCAGTGAATCTAGACATACTCAGTAACACGACACAAGAATCACCGTCAATGTGTTGGCACCGTCAAACAATCGATGGATTGGTAACTCATCACAAAATGTCGGTTGGTAACTCATCCCAGAGTATTACCGGTTCATACAAAATACCGGTTGCCAGTTTGACAAAAATGAAGACTGGTAAGAATGTGTTGTGCTGCTTTGCTTCCTCATACCACTTTTGATCTGTGAACCGCTTGGGGTCGACATGCCGCTTCAGACCGGGAAACACATTCTGCAAAATCACCACTAGTCTAGAGACTAGTATACAACATACCGGTTGGAACAAAATACCGGTTGAGCATAAGCTCATACATATAAAGGGGATCTTAATACAAGTGTGTGTCCATCAATGAAAATCATAGCATAAACCACAAAAATGCCAACTAACCCTACAAAACTGGTTTGTTTTGTACCTTACGACCTTCGGGAGAGCTTGATCGACTCCGTTGGTTAGCTCATTTAGCTTTTCGCTTTTCATTTTTATTGTTTTTAGGTTCTTTTAGATTTGTAGTTTTACCTGTAGGATTCTTTCTTTTTGAGGGAATTTGTACTTCGGACTAAAAAGTCCGATGTGCAAAATGTTGGTTCTACCCCTGCAGATTAGACTTTAAATTCTGACCCGCAAGTAGTCCTTCTCCTGCAAATCGGACTTTAAAGTCTGACTTGCAGGGTCTTTGCATCTGCACATCGAACTTTAAAGTCCGATGTGTAGGTTGATTTGGCAATTTCTTGCATGTCGGACTTTAAAGTCTAACTTGCAAGGGTTTTAGTCCTGCATGTCAGACTTTAAAGTCCAACATGCACTGTGCAATTAATAATTAATGAGCGCATTTATTGCTAATTTTTGGGGCTTATTTCTTCATTTTTTTTGGTGATATCTCCTCTGTGCATGCCCTCCTACTCCTCTCGTCGTGTTTTTGACCTTGATCACATCACCGGTTATCTGATTTTTCTTCGGCCGCGTGGATTGAGGTAGGGTTTTATTGTTTTCATTTGTTTTGTTTTTTTCCCTTCCATCATTTCTCTCTCCGTCATTTTGGTTTTTCTGTTGATTGGAGTGATTCGGACATTAAAATCTGATTGCTCCTGAAATATTCCTCTCAAGGCCAAGGGCACATTGGACTTTAATGTTTGATGGCCCTCAGACTCTTGTTTTTCTTCCCCCTCTTCCCTCGCCTGCACGTCGGGTTTTAAAACCCAACATGTAGGCTAATGAGTGGAGATCTCTCCACATATTGGACTTTAAAGTCTGATATACAGGAGGGTTAACACCTCACATATTGGACTTTAAAGTCTGATATGCGAGAGGAGATTGTCTAATTGACATGTTGGGTTTTAAAACTCGACATGTCAATTGGTTGCCCTTCCCTAGCACATTGGACTTTGCTAATGATTTTTCCTAACTTGCACATCAGACTTTAAAGTTTGATGTGTCAATGACTTTCCCCAGTTTCCACATCAAACTTTAAAGTCTGATATGCAAGTAAAGATGTTTTATCCTAAAGTCCGATGTGCAAATTTTGACTCCTAAGGTGTAGATCAAACTTTTTTCCCCGACCTGTCAGTTTTGACAGTTTTGCTCCCAAGCCTGTTCTGAGTCTGTTTTTTTGATCTGATTGATAAAAATTGGTTTTATTGATGATGATAAATGTTGAAGAAGCTAATCCTCAATGTTGAATGCAGTAATTTGTAAATGTCAAGACCCTCTCATGACAAATCAGAGCCTTCTTTGATTCAGTTGGAATCTTCACCAGGTAAAACATCAGCAAAGAAGATGAAGTACAAGTATGATAAGTACTTGAATTTGTACCCAGAGAGTTTAATAGATTCAAACATCAAGAAGATCAAAGATACAAAAATTATTCATGTTAGTATGTAGGAATTTATTGATCGAGTTGAGAAAGCTCCTTCTCACCTAACAAAATCGATCAAATCTAAGTTGCATAAATATGGTTCCATCCCAGTTGCAGCTCATGATCCGAATTTTGTGCTTGCAGTGGAAGATCACTTCAATCCAAATACAAGACAATGTTTTCTTCAACAGTGTTTTCAAAGGTTCTCCAGTTGAGGAAGTGACCGACATTTCTCAAGAAAGTGCTTAGGAGTACTATGAGAAAAATGAGGTCAAATGCAAGAAAATAATTAATACATTGTACTTCTCTGCAACTAGGAATTCTACCACCTCACGATGGCCTAAATACTTCCATAGAAGTGACTTCAATGAGGAGTACAATGATATGGTCACCATGCTGGCACGAGTGAAGGGTTTAAAAGACTCTCATTATTTCCAAACCTGGATGTGCTATTACATGAATATAATCAGGAAAGAGGCTGCAAGGATTGATTGGAGTGAACAGATCAGTGATGCATTCTGTGCGTAGTTGAAGGAGGTCAAAGTGACATTGAAATTCTATATGATTTCTTACCTAGTATATACAGCTGCTTCTATGAAACAATATCCAGGTTTATCTACCAAAGGTGATAGGAGGTTAGTACCTGTTTGGGAATACTATGATCAACTCACGATCAAGAATCAAGGTAGCCATTTAGGAGAGGTAATGATGCCTTATTTCTTGTGTAGGAATGCATGTTTTATAAAATCCTACTAAAGAAAACATTATCAGAGGCTGCATATAACAGGGTGTCTCATTTTAGATGCATTTTTCTTCAGTTTCCAACATTCACTTACATCTGGATCAGATGTTTCTTAGGTGAACCCTTCATTTTACCAAGGTATCCTTTTGATAAGATCATCCTCATGGAGTTGTGTTGACAACTAATCTATGTGCATGAAAAGCAATCACAAGCACATAAGACCGGAATGAAGTTCCCAGAATCTATTGGCAGTTACTCAATTTAACTAACCCCAAAGAAAAGAACATGGAGGAAGAGATGCAATGGAACACTATGAGAAGATTCAAGGCACAAAATAATTTTGATTTTCGTGGCATGAAGAATAAGCTCAAGAGAAACTACACCCATGTTTTAGATTCGAGGATGTGTGGGTGGATTGCTAGGATGAGGAAGACATAAGAAGAATGGATTTCAGTTGTCTTACCCTACAGCAGATTGAAAATCTAGATTTGGCAAAAATTCCAATGACCATGGAGGACACTGATGACACAATAGACCTAGTCTATTATGAAAAGAAGATTGTCGATTCTCCACTTCCTCTGGTGTAATGGTCGAAAAAGGAGAGTAAGTCTATCACTCAGAGAATTTCTTATTCTAGAAAATACCAATGCATGGCTATTAAAAAAGAATCTTAGAATGAAACAGCTTCCTTCTAGTTCTGGAGATGATGATAATAGTGATGGCTCGGTTGGTAAGACAACTACGACTGAAACAAGAACCAAGGGCAAAGAAGATCCACAAGTATCATCCTCAGCTTTTGTAATGCAATCTAAGGGGAAAGGACCCAAAATCAAGTTCACAATTAAAGGGTCAAAGAAAGGTGAATCATCTTCAACAACACCATAGACAGTCACAAAGGAATCAGAACAACAGCCTGCTATAGAAACTGAGAAAGAAAATGAGTTGGAAGAAGGTGAAATTCCTCATAAAGAGGAAGCACAAGATGAAGAGCCAACACATCATGGTGAAATCAATGTCCCTACCACCTCACAAGCACCTACACACCCAAAGGTTATTATTCATTCCATTGAAACTGATTCAGATCGAGAGGATGAGGGATTTGATGATGAAGAGTTAAATTTGGACATGTCACAGTCATAATTTGCTCAACAATTTTTCGCATTATCCAATTTTTCCATTCTGGATGATATTCCTTCAACCACCATTGAATCTTCAATGTTGGATTTTCCTGAAGCTATGGAGCAAGCATTTGTGAAACATCAGGTGATGACTTTACCTTCTATGGTGGTCATAACAGAAATTCCATCTCTGGTAAGCACTGAAGTTATTTCTACTACGACAGTCATAACAAAAATTCCACCTCTGGTTAGTACTAAAATTGTTTCCACTACACCTTCCACTCTCCCCTCTGTGGTCATAACTGAAGAAGGGTCAGCATCAACAGTTGTTACTACATCAACAAACATATCACTGGATACTTCAGCACTGATACCGATAACAACATCTTCAATTGCTGCAAGTTCAAGCCAATTTTCTCTTGAAATACGAAGTGATGTTCATCAAGAAGCTACTAATCCTCCCGCCAATCTAGAATTACCACCTTGGATGGAGGCAGTAGCACCCAAGAGGAAGAAACGGGTAATTTCACCTGATGAGTTTGATTTTGAGCAGTTGGTTCCTCCAAAGCCGAAAAGAACAAAGAAGCTGAAGACTGTCTCCCGGGTGTTAGTAGATCTGGCTACTAAAAGGAAATATGTTGAGGTCATGTTACCATTTTCATATAAGAGTAAAGACAATATACAACCTAAAGACTGTACCATGCAAACTGTAAAGCTAGGAGTAGAGATGCATAAGAGTGTTAAGCTGGATTCTCAAACATATTTTAACTCTTTGTTATGGAGGTTTGATCAAGAGAAGGATGAGAAGAATGAATTAAAATAGAAGTGCGAGCAATTGACCAATGTTCTTCTTAAAGTTACACAATCTTCCCAAGAGATTGAGCCCATAGGTTCCTCGATGGATACTGAAGCTCTTAAGAAAGTTGAACAGGTGGAAACCAAAGGTTGAGTGGTGGATGAATGGATTGCATGTTTGAAATCAAAAGGGTCTCATCTTCTAAGATAAACAATTGGCTTATTGAATGATGTTGAAGTGATCCAAAGTCACATGCAAAGTATCAAGACCTCATTATCTCAAGAAATTGAAAATATTGATAAGAGTACAACCCTTTGGAGAAAAATGGAGGACTTCAGAATAGATGTCCTCATTGAAAATAAAGTGATTCCTACAAGAGAAAAATATATCCAAATCTTGTCACTATTGTCTCATAAAAAAGAGACAATAAGATTGATGATTGTGGAGATGGATCAGGAAAGGAAGGAAGGTGATGATGAGATTGATCTCATTTCTGCTAGAATTGTTGACCTTCCTTGTTATCTATATGATGACAATCAGAATCTCGTTACCAGCAATGCTATCATGCAGGAGTTTCTCTCCTTAATGGATCACTGCATTGGATAAGATTTATCACTAAGTGCATTTGACAAGTTACTAGAGAGCCAAGTCAGTTTTGAAGTCCCTGCATCCATGCTGAAAGATGGAAAAAAGAAATATGTGAAGGCAGAAGATGCAATTTCCCATGTTCGTGTAATCACATATTCTACCCCAATGCCAAACCAAGTAGAGATGGAGGCCATCCTGATTAAGTTCGAAGAATTCCATAAATCAAACGAGGAGAAAGATGAATAAAGTGTCCCTTTTTGATATTTTCTTTTCATGTAGTTGCATTGTTAGATGTTGCAAGTTTTCTCGTAGCTGTATAATTTCTTTCTATTGTAGTTGTAGTCAAGTGGGACTATGTAGTTGAATTATTCAATTGTGCCCACTTTTTTCTCCACTGTTCTTATATATAAGGAGGACCCTCATTTGTATATTTTATCTTGGATTATGCTAAGCAAAACTCTACTGAATTTTTGTCTCAACTAAGACTTTGAGCTTTTTTGGTGAAGATTTGATCAAGAAAATAAAGAAAGCAATTTTATTTGATCCCAAACTTTGTGTTGTGTCAAAAATTATTTATATGAGTTGATGTTCTTACGTTCATGACTTATATATGTTCTTGAATTTCTTGATATAGGAGGTATTGTTAAGTGGGTAAAAGAGCTCTTGAATTGTAAAAGTAGACTTTGCGCTCCTTGAATATTTGGGAAATTTTCTATTGTTAAGTGATTAGTAGTAGGCTTTGTATTGCTACTATTGCTTGTAGTTTTAAGGATTAAGGAATTATACTTGAAGACTTTGAGCTGCAAGATTGAATTCCTTACCATTGTGTTAATTAGTTAAGTTAGTGTTATATTCAAGAAAGACTTTGTGCTTCTTGCTTATAAAATCTTGGTATAGTTTGTTGGATTAATTCGTTCATTTCCTTAAGTATCAAAGTGATAGGGAAAATGTAACAAAGTGGAGGGAGAATACATTAACTCTGAAAAAAGAGAGTTATATTCCCAACACTAACCCACAAATTTTAATTTCTTATTAATTAGAGAAGAAATTTCAAAGGGAACCTCCCCTTGATGAGAGGAGAGATTAATTTCTCAAGATATCTATGTGTGAATCATATATTTTGTCATTGGTACGCTAGTGTCAAAATATTCACCCAACAACCATAAAAGCAGAAACAAACATAGTTGATTTCCCACGATTAAAACCTTAGAGGAAAGTGATTGCAATTTATAGATCTAATAAAATTTCAGCAGCATTATGACAAGAAAATTAATAATCTAGAATCATGAAACAAGAAGAATGAGACAGAAGAGAGAACATAGATATACGTGGGGAAAAGCCTTTTCGGTAAAAAACCCCACTCTCCAAAACATCGAGCCAATGTATTATTCAACAACAAGTTGCAATACATTTACAAGCTGTAAGCTTTTACATGGATATTTACATCTTGCTCCATCCCAGAGAAAATCCAACAGCATAACCCTATAATAATGAACCCCTCTTCTCTATTCTTAAATCAGCTAAGTCATCAACATTTAAATAGAGCTCAACACAAAGAGGAAGGCTTACATGGTTTCCAAAACCAACTTCAAAGCCTAAGATGTAAGTTGTGTCATAAACAATATCTTGCTAATCCCATGACATGTTTCTCATAAAAACTTCCAAGGCAACAACACCTATCTCATCCATAATGGTCATCTTGCCAAATACATTGTAAAGACATCATAGAATTTACTATGACTAGGAATAGGCACCTTTCTTACCTCACACCACTTGTACAAGTGAACTCCACCATAAATGCCAAAAGCTAAAATACAAGTCCAATACATAATAGAAGCTGAAAACCAAGACTCTTTAGTCAAAACAAGAAAATACTAAACCAATTTCCACTCCAACATAGCATCATCCAAGTGGGTACCAACTTCCTAGAAAATAAGGAATATGCCATTTCATCACCTGCCATGTAGGATTTTGCCTCACCAAGAGCTACCACAAAGTGAATGCCAACTTAGGAAGTTTATATCTTAAAATAAATAAATTAGGAAACAATTAATTAATTTGGCATGTTAGGACTCTAAGGTTGAGACACCTTAATCCCAACAGTTCAAATCCTTGACACTTTTTCCATTTGTCATAGGAGTAAATAGGATACCCCTGGAAAATAGGAGAATCGATCAACAACGAAATTCATAGAGAATTGATTAAGATCAGAGAGAACACAAAGGGCTCACAAACCTTAGCCATGGTAGGAGAATCGATCAATAATAAAGTTCACAGAGAATTGATCAAGATCTTCTCATTGGACCACCCGATCTTCTCACTAGATAAGTACTTGAAGCTCTTTGCTATACTTCATTGGAAGAATAAGCTCTATTAATGCCTTGATCATTTTGTGATGCCAAGCTATACACTAACATGGTTTTCTTCCTCTATGTACTCAAATCCTCTTGATGCATCCTTTATCAAACTTCCTCCTATAAAACAAGTTGATCCTTCCAAACTTGCATCTCCTTATTTTGATACATTTCCTTTTGCCAATTTCATCGTCAACCTGGTCATGATACTAAAAAATGTTTTGCATTGAAGAATAAGATTCAAGACTTAATTGATAATAATAATATATCTATGGCAAGTGTGAATGATAAAGGGAATAAATTAGTAGCTCCTCCTAATCAAAATCTTAATATTTTAACTGATCCCTTGCCATCTCATACCTCTAATGTTATTGAGATTGTGCCTAATTCTCTCTCTTTTATTTATTCACCTCTATGGCTCCAAACTTGGTTAATATGGTAGAAACATAGGATATGCCTAAGGATCCTTGTATTACATTTGACCCTAGTGAGACCATTAGAGCACCCAATGGCCCTTTATACATAGTTGCAAAGGTTAAGGACATCCCTTGTCATGGTGCCCTGATTGATCCCTCTTGCATGGTTAATGTCATAACTAAAGAGTATCTTTTCAGTTTACAATTGCATAAACAATTATATGATTCTTCTAATGTGGTTGTGAAGTTATTTGATGGCTTCTCTTGCCCTACCATTGGTTCTATTACCCTTCCTATTGAGGTTCATGCTAAAACCATGGATGTTGACTTTGTTATCATACCATCTTCTGAGAAATTTCGTGTGAAGTTGGGATATTCTTGGCTATCTTCCATGAAGGCTATTGCTTCTCTAATCCACGAGTGTTTGAAATTTCCTCATAATGGAGAAATCATAACAGTGAACCATAGCTCATTTCGTCCATCTGAAAGAAGCCTTAGTGTTCCTATTGATTTCATTTGGCCTAAACAATTTCAATCTCTTCCATCAAGGAGCGATGCTCTTTTTCAATCTTATAAAAAATGGAAGAACGAAATGATATTATCCTTAAGTCAACCTATATCACCAACACCTGACTTTCCTATTATTCTTCAAGATGAGCTTCTTCCTCTCTCAGATAGAACTAATCTCCCTCCTAAGGAAAATTGTCCACCTGCTCTTATGGATGTGACTTTACCTTCTCTTAAGGAGAACAACAATATTCCTCCTAAGGTTAGACATATACCTCCTCCTCATGATGGACCTAGTCTCCTTCCTACACTTAATATTCCTCCTTTCTATGGTGTAGTTCCACCTCCTTCCTCTTATCGAGAGAAGAGGAATGCTTATCCTATTGGTCAACCAAAAAGACCTCAATCTAAACCTGTTTATGGTGAAAATGGATAACAATAATAACGATATTGAAAGGCTAAATGAATTCAAGCACAAAACCTAAGCCTAACAACAAAAAAGATCCACCATAACATATGAAGATTACCTAAGACAATGCAAATCAAATGAAATAACAAAGATTATACCATCACATGTCCAATAGGGTTTGGAACTCCATTTTTCCTATCTCCATTGATCTTGCTTGATATATTTGCTCTCAGATTTTATGTGCACAAGAGCTCAACAAAGAACGAAATGTGGTTGCAAGTAGGATCGCCTATGTTCAAAAGCGTAGTGTAGTCAAGTAGTCAACGAGGGGTTTGATAATGAAGGAAGCATCTCCTTATATAGAAGACACTATATGAAATGGAGGGATAAGATTGAGAGGTGTAAAAGGAGGTCGGCTATGATTAGAGGGTAGGTAAAAGAAATAATAAAATAATGAAAGGTGTAGGTAGTGTATGAATTAAGAGATGAATGACATGTGTCATGGGTAGAAAAGGTTAATGAATTAATTAAATAAATAAAGATTTATTTAATTAATAGAAGAAGTGGGATAATTAAATAAATAAGATATTTATTTAATTTAGAAAAAGGAAAATTTAAATAAATAAATGTATTTATTTAAATGAGAAATAAGGCTAGAAGAGGATAAATGAATTAATTAAATAAATAAGGATTTATTTAATTAATAGATGAATTAGGCTAAAGTAATTAAATAAATAAAGATATTTATTTAATTAGATTGGACAATTTTAGGTGTCTACATTTTGCCCCTCTTTGAGACAATGCGGCTTGTCGCGTTGTTTCAAAGAAGATAAGATGAACTGATACAGAGTTGCCCCAAGATGGGAATGATATGCCCCCTCGAGAGATTGGATGAAAAAATGTCTGAAAAGATCACAAACAATCTCTCGATAAGAAAGACGGGACAGAATGGACTGACCGGATAAAGTGACAGAGTCATGGGATAATGAAGACTAACTTGGGAAATGAGGGCTAGGGCAGTCTATAAGATAGACCGTGAGGGAAATACATCCTCATTGTCATCCACACATCCAAGAGATCAGAGTGCAAAGCGAGATAGAGCAGCAGCAGTTAGCAGCGATGGCAATGGCTCACAGATTCGATCGCGTTTGTTGATTTCAGAGGCCAGCAGAGGCAGGAGAGCCAGTAAGTACCACAAAACCTCCTTGTACTTTGATGCATTTATTGTTGTCATTAATTCATGCTAGGTAGAGTAATAAATGCGCTTAGAATAGGGTCCAAAAAATGTCAAAAATGTGTAGGCGCGTCTGCGTTGGTGCCAGACGCATTTATGCGGTCTAAAAGAGCATTTATGTCATGAAAGCACGTTTGTGTCCAAAAATGTGAATTTGTGTCTTCTAGGTCAAATCAGCAGTTCTTTGATGAACATACGTTGTCGATTGGATAAGCTGCTGAGAGGATACACTCAAGCAGGTCCTCTAGAGAAGACTAGGATAACAAATAGGGCTAAGATTGACAATTATGTGATAGAACATACATTGCCAATTAGGAAAATTCTCAAGAGGATTCAATCAAGCAGAGGCCCTAGGATAGGATAGATCAAGGCACTTTGTGATGAATAGTGAGTACCAAGATATAGTACTTTGTGATGAACAGGGAGTACTAAAATATGAGCAGCACTTTGTGATGAATAGTGAGTGCAAATGTGAGTAGCACTTTGTGATGAACAGGGAGTGCCAAACATGTAGTACTTTATGATGAACAGGGAGTACCACTAGGATAGAAGCAACACTTTGTGATGAACAGTGAGTGTCACTAGGACTGAGATGATTGATTTGTGTGACTGCAGGAGTATTTGCCTATGTTGGAGTCAGGGGGAGATTCCTATCGACTCAGAGATTGTGACATGAGTTGACAGCCGAGGATCGAGCTGTGATTGAGGCTATGGGATTGAGACATATTCTATATGCGTCTGAGTTTCGGGCAAACATGGGTTTGCTGACTGCACTGGTAGAGAGGTGGCACTCTGAGACTTACACTTTTCATTTGCCGATGGGGGAGATGACAGTCACCCTAGAGGATGTATACAGGATTCTACGGATATCGATCGATGGGGAGCTAATTCTTTACGATCAAGATGGAGACAGAGATGCCCTTAGATGAGTGTTCTAGGATCTGGGACTGGATATGAGGGTGGGACATGTGGCATGGGATCCCATGACATGGACAAGATTAGCACTACCAATAGTGTTGGCAGGAGTTATCAGTGGGTTCCTCTATCCAGATAGGGCGACACGAGGGGTGGCTGCAGAGGACATAGGGGCCAGGAGAGATGATCTTGGGGTGGGTCCTTCTAGGGCTCAGACTCCATCGAGGCCAGCCGGCTCTGAGGGAGGGAATTCATCATAGCCATAGAGGGCTCCCTATGTATCAGTATTGTACCATTTTTGTATGATGATGTAGACACCTGCAGGTGATTGTAGCCATATGATTTTGACATCATTGTATCATGACACTTATGATTATATATATGAGATGATTCATCTTTGCGGCAGCTATATGCATGCGTACGTATGTGATGCTTATGATATGGATGCAAATATGTATATGATGCAATGCAATATGTTTTTTTTTGTTCTTTTATGTTTTATATGTGTATGCATGATGCAAATGTGAATGTATGTAATGCAGATGAATATGATAATGCAAATGTAAATTGTGCTAACAGGTGTTGTGTGCAAGATGTGATGCAGTTGTGATATCTATATGTATGTATGAAATGCTTATATATGGTAATGCAGGTGCAACTACATGAAATGCAAATGTTTTTGGTGTGTCATTATACTTAGTCATGTGATAGCAGGCTACGCGGACTCGAGAAGGACGATGGAAGTCAATCAAGAAAGGGGGATGGAAGACAGAAGATATGAAAGTGAAAGAGCTTCTTGTGCGTTATCATTATTGAGCTTTATTATGGCAAAATAGGTTATGACAATCAAGGCATATGTTCGACCCAGAAAGTCATTGTACCTGTTTGCATGGAGATAAGACAGTCACAAACAAGGAATGCCCCAGTTCATACTAGACTCTCAGTGTCCTCATATCCTTGGACAAGTCATAGCATTACTAAGAGACAATCCACAGATAGCAAAGAAAAATAGGTGACGATACCCCATCCTCGCCTTTCTAGTCAAAGACATCCTGGAGATAGAATCTCTAGTCAGAGACATCCCGGAAAAGCTAAAAGACATGTCACCAAAAGATAAAATCAAAAGAAAATAAAGACTCGACACCAACATCCACTGTAGTCCTCAAGTTTAGTGTCTCTTGTCGCTTGTATAAGTCTATTTGATTGTGGTCACAATGTTTTCGTTCACAAAAGGATAGATAGCACTGAACCATATGTTGTCTGAGTCTGTTGAAAGATTTGATTTGTTGAAGCCCATTGTTGCTACTGTGTCTCATCTGAAACTGACTGAATCCATGAAACTGATACTTTATTGCGGAGAAAA
The DNA here is from genome assembly GCF_030272615.1 of Cryptomeria japonica. Classification (NCBI taxonomy): domain Eukaryota; kingdom Viridiplantae; phylum Streptophyta; class Pinopsida; order Cupressales; family Cupressaceae; genus Cryptomeria; species Cryptomeria japonica. Next base: position 16,752,203 of record NC_081408.1, on the reverse strand, counting down.
TGAAACTTTATTGCGGATATGTGATGCAAATGTTGCTTTATTGCAGATTGTGTGCGGATAGACTGAAGGAAGCTGGAAGAAACTATACTCCTCAAAACATGTGATGTTCTTAGTTCCACACCCATCACTAGACATAGGATTTGCCTTAGCCACAGATAGGATCTAATTTATTATGGATGGAAAGGGAGGTGAAAAGGGAGGTTTATTATGAATGGCTAACCAATCTTGGGTAGATCAATAACAAGCCATGATGGGAATGGGTAAGTTTATTATGAACGAATAGGTTGTGAGTGTGTGCAAAGTGAAAGGATGAAAGTGAATCTTGAAGGAGGGAGGAGCAATGTCTCTACGCATGGAACTGGTGACCCAGTTTTTACCATGGTACTTTCCCAGGGCGCCACCGAAGTGGTTTTCACCATTGGATGAAATTATTTCTCTTTACTTTTTTCAATTTTTCAATGTTTTTTTTGTTTTTTCTTTTGTGTCACAAGGCGCCTATTTGTCAAGTTTTCACCAAGTAACGATTTTTTTGTTTTATAATTTTTTTTGTATTTTTGAATTTTTTTGTATTTTTTGAATTAGGATACTCTGAAGAGCTATGTGTAAAACCTGCGAAGGTGCATGCTATTGATAGGATCCTCCAAAGGTTCACCTTCTGTAGTTGAGAGCTAATATGCCCCAGATCCATATGCTGCTGTAATGATGTAAGGACCAAGCCAGTTTGGTTCAAACTTGCCCTTCTTCTCTCTGTCTTGCTGATTTTTTGGATTTTCTCTAAGAACCAAGTCACCTAACTCAAATGTGTGAGGCTTGACTTTATGATTGTAACTGCAATGTTCTTTGACTGAATGATGTGTATCTCGAGTGATTATCTTCCTTGATGAAGGAATTGAGATAGAATTACTAGTGTGTGGACTACACAGACCCATATGCGTGTCACCTAAAGAAGTTTGGGCATCCTTGACAACAAAGTCCTTCGAGGAAGCTCCATTAAAGGTCCATGATGTATCACCAGAAGGGAAAGAATGTGTAGAACAAGTGGATGAGTTATGAAGGCTTATGATTGTGAAAAGAAGTGAAAGTATGATGACATGATGGAGACTTAGGATCAACAAGTATGCTTTTTGACATGAAATTTTAGAACTTTTGCCCCCAGTTATTTTGGTATTAGGGGAGATCAACTCTTGTTCTTTTTCTTTCATAGGATTTTTATCCTTGACTTTGATTTTTGCAAAGTCCAATAGCTTTTGATTTTGATTTGGACTAAAGGAATTTTCTTTATTTTTGACTTTTATATGTTTCTTTTCAAAGCGTGATTTTTGATCCCCAATTAGTAAGGGCTTTTGTAATTCTTGTTGATCCAAGTCTAGGAGTGGAGTGGAAATGGAATGAGTGGATGATATGGTAAGGCTATGTGAATTATCAAGAGGGTTGGCGATACACTCAATAGATTCTTCACTGGAACCACTCTTAGGACTATTGATATCAAGAGTTGCTTGCACCACTAGAGGAGATTTGCATTCAGACTTAGTAGCCACAACATTAGGTGGTTCACACCCAATTCCTTGGCATTGAAAATTGTTTGTAGGTTGTTCTCGTTGACTGAATACCTTAGGAGATAGTGGGAATTTATCAACATGAAAGATATACTCACCACATCCCATGTCTTTAATCTTGAACTTTTCTTTTAGCTCTGTTTTCTTTGATGTAGAAGCTTTTAATGATTCTGGATCCACATATGCTGATGAAGGAATAACTTCTCGATTCACTGGGATTGTTATTTCTGATCTAGGTCACAGATTGTTGCAATATATGAATGGATTAGGATCACCTTTGACGGTCACTTCAACTCCATTGTAAGGAAACTTGATACATCGATGATATGTAGATGGGATTGCGCTCATCTCATGAATCCATGGACGTCCTAGCAATATGTTGTATGTGAGATCAAGGTCTAGGACTTGAAAAACCACATCTTTCGTAACTGGCCCAACTCTGAGAGGTAAGGTGACTATGCCTTTGGATGAACGCTCTTCATCATCATATGCTTTGATAGTAATTTTGTTTGTAGAATTCACAGCTTTGTCGGAATATCCCAATTGTTTAATAGTGCTCAATGTACAAATGTTTAGACCCACTCCTCCATCTATCAGGACTCATTTGATTCTATGTTTGTGTATGAAGGCTTCAATGTGTAAAGGTGCATTATGTGGCTGACTTACGGAGGCATCATCAGCTTCTGTGAATGTAAGGGAGTGTGGAATGGAAAGGTATCCCACCATGGCTTGAAACTGGTCCATGTTTAGATCAGTAGGAACAACAGTTTCTCTCAAGATTTTGTCAAGAATGGATTTATGTGCGGGGGATATGCGCAAGAGTTCAAGTATGGAGATGAGTGCGGGTGTCTTCCCTAACTGTTCTACAAGGTCATACTCAGGTTTGGTTGATGAGGAAGTGGTGTTTTTAGCTGGAGCACCTTGCAAAGTGAATTTACCTCGGCGGGTTGTAACATGACATTCAGAGGTAGGTTCGGAAGAAGATCCAATGCCTTTCAGAACGATCTTGGGTCTCTGGGTAGAATTCTCAGGGGTTTTGTCCTTGATGATAATGGTAGAGACATAATTGTCCATCGAGATGTGATTGATGGTTGAATCATAGTTATAGGATACTCTTGTATAGTTGGTTTGGTCATCTATAGCTTTAGCTTTTCCTTTGTCATGTTTTGGGAATGGTTCCTTAAGCATCTCATGTTCTTGATTGGATAAGTGTCCTTCAATCTCAATGTCACTCTATCAATGAGAGCTTGTATGATGTTTTTTAGTCGATGACAATTTCCTATTTTATGACCCTTGCTCTTATGAAATTCACAATACTCATCATCATTCCACCAATTTGGTTTAACCTTTGGTTCATATGGAGGAAAATCTGGAATTGTTATTATTTTGTTTGCCACTAGCCTTTTGAAAACTGACTCAAGTGGTTCTCCCAATGGGGTGTACTTCCTTCGTGATTTGGAATTTGTTTGAGTATTCACTTGATTGTTTGTAGAACTTGATCCAGAAAAAATATTTTTTGGTCGTACCGTGTTGGCATCAACAACACCATCATTGATTGTGTTCTTGTTTTTATTCCAAAATTTTGGCTTGTCTTTTCCTTTAACGTCATCTTTGTTTTCCTTGAATATCTTAATGACTCCTTGTTCAATTAGGACCTTCTCTGTTGCTAAGCCTTTTTCAATGGCGTCCTTGAAGGTGGACAAACAAGCTTTCCTTAAGTCATAACCAATCTCTTTGTTAACATTTTGGGTGAACATTTCTACCATTTATTTTTGTGGAATTTCACAAGAGCATCTGTTGGCTAGATTCCTCCATCTTTGTAAAAATGATGCAAAAGACTCTCCCTCTTTTTGCTTGGTGTTGCACAAAGTAGTGACTGATATGTCTGTCTCTATATTGTAGGAGAAATGTTGAATAAATGCCTTGGCTAAGTCACCCCATGACTTAATTCCAGGTGGAAGTTGGGAGAACCATTCCATAGCTTGATCACCTAAACTTTGTGGGAATAATCTCATCAAATATGTCTCTTCTGAAGCTACCTCAATGCAAGCTATGAAAAATTGTCTTATGTATGCCTTAGGATCCCCTTTTCCTCTATACTTATCAAATTTAGGCGTCACAAAGTGTATAGGAAAATGAGGCATTGGAAAGCTCTTGTCAAATGGATAAGGACATATGTCTCTCATTGTGTATGTTGGCTTCAGTGTATTTATGTCCTCCATTTTCTTTTGTAAGTCCCTGATTTGTTGCTCCAAATTGTTCTTAGGTGGAGATCGACTTCTTGGACCATACCTTATGCTTGAGGCACCAATTGGAGGAGGAGCATGTTGCATATATGGATGATATTGATCATACACATGTTCATATGGAGGAGGTCTATAGTGATGCTGCATATATAGACCACTTGGCATAGATTCATGTTGAGGAATGAAATATCTATTTTGTCCATGTATACCATACTCTACAGGCATGTCATGTTCTAATGTGTTGCCCCCAAATTTGACACGGGGTTTCCTTATGTCCAAATTTTGAGCATGCCTTTGAATATCCAATTGCTTTGGTGGTTGATCCTTAGCATTGATATGTGATTGAGCATATTTCTCTGCATAAGACTTCCATAATGGTCTACGAAGGTGAGTATCATATGCTTGACCATGTGTATGTGGGACCTCTGGTTTTTGAAACAAAGATGATGGTGATTCAGGCACAAGATGTGGTCTTCTATTGCCTCCACTATTAGGCCTCCTTTGATCCATGTTGGAGTGAGGTTGTTGCAAAGGTCGATTTTCTATTATTCAAGACATGTCAAAATCATGAGGTATCTTGGCTCCACTTTGTGCCATCATTTGTAAGAAGTATTGTCTATCCCTCCTCATTATTTTCTCAACCAATTGATTGAAACGGGGATCCATAATGGATTCTTCCACATTTGCTGAATGTACTGAAAAGTTATCCATATCATCATTGTGTGTATCATTGTTGTTTGTAGTGTCCATGTTCTCAACATTTGGAATGTTTCTATAGGCATCCATGTCAGGTAATGTAGTATGATCAGAATTGAAAAAGATATCATTGTCATATTCATAAGAACTCATGTTTGCGGACTCTTGAGCCTCTTTAGTTTCTCTCCTAGATTTTTGAAGATGGGTTTCAACCATGAACTAGGTATTGACCGAGATGTGTGAGACTAGATGAAAATGGAAAAAGTATGAAAGACCAAGGGTTGGATGGAATGTAAATGAATCTGAAGTGTACTAGCAATGTCCAAAGTGTACGACCAAGTATGTATGTAGTAGAGTAGGTGTGACTTCCAAAGAGAGGATAGTTTCTCTTGATGAGGTAAGTTGACCTTGACTCTAAGTAAGACCAAATGAGACCCAAAGGTGATAGACCTTGATGAGGGACCACTTAGCAAAATGTTGTTGTATGTAGTGTGTTGACAAAGTATGATGAGGACAGGCAAGTGACCTTTTGACTCAAGTTTAGACAAATGTAAATTTAATGCAAGATGTAAAGCGATGATGGACTTTGTGAGACCCAAAGACAGGTTGAATGCTAGATGAAAACCTAGAGAAACAACCTAGGAAGCTCAAGAATTCCGAAATTGATTGCTCTTGTTTGCTGGACTTGTAAAATTTTTCCAATTTGTGAAGTTGCTGGTTGTGACAAGAGGACACAATGTTGATGAGGACTCAATGTTTGCAAGTGTTTAGACTCAAAATGACTCCAAGAAAAGTGTGTTGTTTGATGTAAAAATGTTTTGCATACACTTGAAGACACAAAAGACACAATGTTTTGCTATTTGGTCTTGAATGTTTTGAATGTTTAAAATAAGTCAAGCACAATTCTTATGGCTGGCCAAGACAATAGTTGTTGATCCCACATGAGGTTTTACCCCCGAGGCTACACTATTCAGAGCGAATACTTAGATGCTTGACCTCACTGGCTCCACCCTCGGCACTCACTTCTCAGGTCAGCCAAGCATCAGTCCCCACGAAAACTTCCCATGGCGATCTTTGTATCTCTACTAAGAACCGTATGTGTGTGGGCCGCTACCAGAGGTCCGACCTCCTGCCTCAACAACTAGAAGGATTTTGGCTTCTAAAACAAAAAGGTGCTAGTAAGGGCATCCGCTCGTGTGGCCATACATGCGGCACTTTCAGCTCTATAAATACAGAAGGCTCCCAACCGGTAGGGGTTACCCTAAACCCTAAACCCTAAACCCTAAACCCTAAACCCTAAACCCTAAACAACACACGGGTTTATGGGGAGACATAGTGTCGGAATGAACTAATCAACACACGTTATCCATAGTTTTCACCATGAATATAGTTGTTTATAGTGGTTCAAAAGAGGTGGGTTTTCCTCGTTACCACTTGGGTTGTTCTCTTCTCACGAGTAGTCCTAATGACCACACGGGAAGACAGACCCTCTAAAGATTAAACAAAAAGAGCCTATTGCTCAAGACACAAAAGACAATGATTCAATTTTAGTGCACCAATTGAAGTGTTTGCTAGTCTATGAAAACAAGGCACACAATAAAAATCCAAAAACCCTTGCCAAGGACCTGCAACAAAGATTTATTAGTAGTTTGGATTGTTTGAAATAATCACCCCTTCTTGCAAGCACACAAGTTAGGTAAATTTTAGATCTAAAAGACTTTGTGAAATAGGGGCCTTCAACAATGCATTTTGTTGACCAATTCAAAGATTTGATTCATTATAAAAAAAAGAACACCTGTAAAATTTGAAGAGATTTCCAGAAATGTAAGAAAATCCAAAAAAATTGCTAATTTGCTCCAAAAATTAATTTTTCATGAAAAATCATAAAAAATTCATATAAAATGCAAAATCAATCCAAAAAATCTGAAATTTTTACTGGAGAGCCCTTATGGTTTTCCAAACATGCATAAATTTTGTTTTGCAACAAATCCAAGTAGTTTGTGAGATATGAGTAAAATAATGTAAAACCCTAATTTTCAAAGATTTGATTTTTGAGGAATGATTTTGCATCAAATTTAAAATTACAAAGAACAAATCCTATGTAAGAATATGAGAGATTTCCAAAAATATAAGAAAATCCAAAAAATTCACTAATTTACTCTCAAAATTAATTTTTTATGAAAACTCATTAAAAAATCATGTAAATTGAACAAGTAATCCAAAAAATATGAAATTTTTACTAAATACTTCTGATACTTTTCCTGACCTGTAAAAAATATTTTATGCCAAAATTCAAAGCCATTTGTGAGATCTGATCAAAATAAGGAAAAACCCTAATTTTTAAAGATCCAATTTTTAGGGAAATATTTTGCATCAAAATTAAAATCACAAAGAACAGACCCTGTGTATAATTCTGAGTGATTTCCAAAAATGTAAGAAAATCCAAAAAATTCTCTCATTTTCTCTCAAAATTTATTTTTTATGAAAAATCATAAAAAATTCACAGAAAATGAAAATGTGCTCCAAAAATTCTGAATTTTGTATTAAGAGCTCGTGATACTTTCTTCAACCTACAAAAAAAAATTGGTGCAAAATTTTCAATCTGTTTGTGAGATATGATCAAATCTCTCCAAGATCTTGATTTTGTGTCCAAAACCCTAGCTGCACAAGGTTATTCTCCAAATTGTTTTACAAAACAGCAATATAGGGTTAGAAAAATCTGCAAAAAACAGAGTTCTAACAAAAATCCATGTCCCACGGGGCGTGCCAAAATGTTTATGGTGAAAATGGATAACAATAATAACGATATTGAAAGGCTAAATGAATTCAACCACAAAACCCTAGCCTAACAACAACAAAGATCCACCATAACATATGAAGATTACCTAAGACAATGCAAATCAAATGAAATCACAAAGATTATACCATCACATGTCCAATAGGGTTTGGATCTCCATTGATCTTGCTTGATATATTTGCTCTCAGATTTTATGTGCACAAAAGCTCAACAAAGAATGAAATGTGGTTGCAAGTAGGATCGCCTATGTTCAAAAGCATAGTGTAGTCAAGTAGTCAACGGGGGGTTTGATAATGAAGGAAGCATCTCCTTATATAGAATACACTATATGAAATGGAGGGATAAGATTGAGAGGTGTAAAAGGAGGTCGGCTATGATTAGAGGGTAGGTAAAAGAAATAATAAAATAATGAAAGGGGTAGGTAGTGTATGAATTAAGAGATGAATGACATGTGTCATGGGTAGAAAAGGTTAATGAATTAATTAAATAAATAAAGATTTATTTAATTAATAGAAGAAGTGGGATAATTAAATAAATAAGATATTTATTTAATTTAGAAAAAGGAAAATTTAAATAAATAAATGTATTTATTTAAATGAGAAATAAGGCTAGAAGAGGATAAATGAATTAATTAAATAAATAAGGATTTATTTAATTAATAGATGAATTAGGCTAAAGTAATTAAATAAATAAAGATATTTATTTAATTAGATTGGACAATTTTAGGTGTCTACAAAACCTTCAACTATCAAGTAGAGGAACATTCCTACTTTTTAAAGTGTTCCTCCTCCTTCCCAGCCTTCCGCTAAGACTCGACATAATCATTGTGCAAGAGAACGCTAACCAAGATGTCGTGTTCGAGTTTGTGAAAATATCCCTAAAAATTCTCAATCTCCTAAGACTCCAACAGTTGACATGATTCCCTTTTCTCCTATGCAAGATGTTCAACCTACATCTCCAAATCATAAGCTGCATAAAACATGTGATGGTTTTACTCCTATTCGTGTTCTTGATCTTCTATCTCTAAACTTTGATGAAGAAATAGGTGAAAATATTATTCATAATGGCAATGCAACTCCTAATCCTTTTGACAGTGAGTATGAGTATGTTGATGTGGACAAACATTTATCGGATGAGTTTTCACAAACCCTACTCCTAGCTCCTAGAATCGAATAAAGTGACTTACAACATGAGCATAGTCCTTGTTTGGATCTTGTGATAGCTCCATCTACTGTGCTCAATATCGCTCCTCTTTCATGTTTCTCACCTTCCCAAAATAGTGATCAGCAAGATCGAGAGGCAGATGTCGTGCTAGATTAGCGATATTAGCAGTGTAGATCTTCTCTCTCTCTCTTTTGTTTCTCTTTTGTGACCATTATTCTATGTGTATCCTTGTTCTTCTATTGTTCCCTTAATGTCTACTTGGGGACGATGCAAAGCATTGAGATCTTTTCTTGGTCTCTTTCATGTTGACTCAAAAGACATCCTCTCTTCCCTTTCTTCTAAGGTAGTGTCCTTCTTTGGGAAATAAAGATTATTATATGCACATACATACATGATATACATGATTTATCATACAACATACTGACCCCGAGGAAAGCGACACTACCTCATGTTTTGTGTTCATTATCTTTGGGTTTATACCTCAATTGGGGGGTAAATCCTTGCAATAACATGCTTCCTCCTTCTCTCTCTCTTGGGTGTATCCTACCTTAAAGCAACCGCTCCTGATAAGGCACATGTGATCGCTTTAATGTGGGGGCATACACTCTACTCATACTTTCCTTCTTGTGATGCTTAGAATTACTTAGTGAACTTTATTTTTCTTTGTAATATTTGGTATCCTTTCTTTCATGACTCGTAGTGAAGGAAAATGTGCTACTTGCAGTCATGGCTCTCCCCTTCTAGATCTTCCCTTTTACTTTTTCAATCGAAGTCGTAAGATCCTAAGTCCACTGGGGGCTTAGCGCATCTTGCCTCCTTGACGTGGTAAAAGTCTTTCAATCTTGTTTCCTTGTACTTTACCGACAGTATTGGCGTACGCTTCTAATCCCGCTAAAGTGGGGGCTAAATGTAGTGTCATAAAATTGTGAACCTAGCAATTTATGACTGCATTAGGGTCCTCATGCACGCGAATTTGAATCCTCTAGCCTGATCGAAGACTGGAGATTGCTTAGCTTGCGGAAATAACTTCTTCCTTGGCCTCTACACCACCCCATCTGCACTCTGCCCTGGAGAAAGGGGTAGGACAAGGGCGTGGCAACACTATCCCCCCTTGGACAGGTACTAACTATTTCGGGTACTATGCCCAATCCTACTGTCCAAAATTTCTTCAATCCGATCTGGTTCCTTCCGGGGTAGTTGTTTCTCAAGGTCTGCAACACTATCTTCATTGAATTTTGGTTCATGGTAATCGTGAAGATCTGTAATGTTGAATATAGGCGAAATACTTAGACTATCTAGTAGCCCTACTTCATATGCATTTTTAGAATTGAACTTTCTCAAAATATTACAGGGTCCAAACTTCTTCATCTGCAGCTTATTATAAGTTCCAATCGATGGATAGGGGCGTGGTGCCCCTATCCCTGTCCTATTTTGGGGCAAGACCCTTCCTAGGGTTGCATTGTTGGGTGTGCCTCGGGCGGGAAACTCCCCCGATGTCGGCCCATGACGAAATTCAAATCCACCAACATGTATTTAATGGGGCATTCATCTTGTCATTTGCATTAGTTGGATAAGTGGGAAATTCACAAGCTATCAAGCATTCAAGAGCATTCAAGCATTCAAGCATTCCTTTCCAGCATTGAGCATTCTCAAGTCTCCCTTCAAGGGTAGGTGTTGTATTCAAGTCAAGGATTCAACCATTGAAGAGGAGATTGATTTCGACATTCAATGCCACACAAGAATTTCTATCAACATTGCTACTACAACCTCCCTTAAATTGATTTACAATTTAGTCTTTCATCTACAGCTATTTGCAAGTACTTTCTTTCATTACTTGGTTAATTCCAAAACTGGGGTTTGACCTAAAGGAAAACCCCCAATCCCAACCCATTTTCCTTTATTTTTAGTGTGTAGGTTCCATGTGTGTAGCTGTACTTTCAAATTCGAGCTTCATTTTCAGAGGTAGAAAAACCCTTTTCATTTCACGGATTTTTCGGAGGACCATGTACATTCCCACCATGGTCCGGACAACTTTTCATCAAAACTGTCATATCCAGGTGCACAGGTTCATCCTATATTCCGATCTCAATTTATAATCGATTCTTTGTCACTTTTGCACTACATAATTTAGTCAATTTCCTTTCCATTTCAAACAAGGAAAAGGGGGATCATCCTAACATTCTTAATTCATTCAAAATTCAATCTACCATCTTTGTGTGGAGAGATTAAATCTAGTGAATCATCTCATCCCCTTCTTCCTAATGTAATGGTGAAAAGTGCTTGAAGGATAATCGGTAGTGATTGTTGGCAAATGCACACTCCAATGAGAAATTGTAGGTGATTGAAGGTATTGTCATTGATGGCAACCTTGCAATCATGTGATACCGGCAGGCAGACACAGGCACCGACACCGACACCGGTAAACTCTACACTGGCATACAGTTCACTGACACCCTGGCCGACATGAATTTTGTGTAAATGTAATTTATAATTAATTGTAAAATCTTTTGTAATCTGACTTGGCAGATTGTAACATGACTCATATATGTATGAGATCATTGTAGATCATTTAAAAATATAGAACAATAGAGGAATATTATAGGAGCGAAGCATAAGGAATATAGCAGACCTAATGTGCAAATTATTAGGTTAAGGGTTTACGTATATTGCAGAGCTTAAACCAGTACTGAATCTAGCATAACAAATACTGATCTGAAGCAGTACAAGACATTGGATTTGTGTAATCCAATTATTGTAAGTTAGTGTGACTTCTTTTTTATTTGAGCAGTGAGCTCTAGGAACTTGGCCTTCCTGCATGTGCAGGCCCCTTTTGTAAATAGTAATATTCCCTTATTGGCCAATAAGAGAATATTATGGGTCACAAATCCCATCGAGGTTTTTCCCACACCAGGTTTCCTCGTTAAAATACTGTGTTATGGTGTGCTTTTCATGTTGTGGTTTTTGATCTTATTTGTTGCAATATTTATGGTTTACCGATACACAGTTTTAATATGTTTTCATGTTATAAGTTAAGAAAATGTTATCACCGGTCAGATACTGATTCACCTCCCCCCCCTCTCAGTATCTTTGAGAATCCTAACAATTGGTATCAGAGCCTGGTCCTCTATTTTCAAAATCCTAATAGCTTGAGGAAGATCTTGACATCGGTAGAGATGGAAAACTTGAGAAAGAAATTGGAAATAGCTCTTTCAGACTATGATGCAGAAAAATTGAAGAATATCAAACTTGAAGATGATCTGAAGGCTTCTCAGGACATTATTCAAGGACTTCAAGAAAATTACACCATAGAAAGGAATAAGAGAAGATAACTTTGTGAAAAGATGCAAAAAGATGAAGATGAGAAAGAAACTCTTAATGATCTGGTGAACAAGCTGAGACAAGAAAATAGTAGAATGCAGAATGAGATGCAAGATATGACTATGAGATTTTGTAAAGAAACTGAAAATCGGAAGAAGAATGAAGAAGACTTGGTTAGAAGATTGAATGATGTTGAAAATGAAAATCTACGACTGAGTCATGATAATGATATCTTGAAGATAGACTTGATGCATACACAAAATGATACAAATGAACTCATGAGATAGAAAGGAATCTTGGAAAGTGAATTGGCTGCTGCAATTCAACACAAGGAGAAACTCAAGAAAAGTACAGAGGAACCTAATGACATGTTGAAGAATCAGAAACCTAATGAAGAAACAAATAGCTTTGAAGTTGGTGAAAGCTCCGGTACTACAAACAAACATGATCATAGTAAACCGGTAAGACAACCTACTACTTACAAATTTAATGGGAAATGCTTTAATTGTAACAAGTATGGTCATAGAGCAAATTAGTGTAGATCTAGAAACTATCAAAACACTAATACACCCACTGATCAATGTTCTAAATGCAACAAAGTTGGTCATAACTCAGAAAATTGCAGAATGAATGTTAGATGTTATGTTTGTGGAAGATTTGGACATCTATCTAATCAATGCAGAACACATACTGGCATAGGATATGTGAAAGCTATTCAGAGAAACAATGTGACTTGTTATGCTTGTAACAAGATTGGACATATTGCAAAATTTTGTAGAAGTAAGGCATCACCGGCAAATAACAAAGGTCCTAGCTTGAAAAGTAAAGAAAAGGTTGAAGAGGTAAAGAAAGAATTCTCAAGACAATGGATCAGAAAGTCAGATCAAAATATTGATGGGAATACTCCTCCACTGGCAGAATAGAGTAACACTCCATCGGCAGGAGACTCTTCATCTAACTGAAGGAAAATCCTTTGGGGGTTTAGCAACAAATTGAAAAATATGCTATTATTCCCTCGGTTGATGGTGAGAAGTTGAAATTACTCCTATACCGGCAGATGAGTTAAGTTGTAACTTAATCGAAAAGCATTAAATATGGTAGTTGGAGAAAATAACATTATAAAACAAGTGTTTTGGCTCCTTTTTCATTCACCGAACATTCAAACCTTTGAAAGCGTGAAAATTCCCTAGCGAAGGCATCCTTAGCGAAGAAGTCAACCAGTTCATCAAAGCACTCATCCCTAAGGCAGATTGAGGTATTTATAATCATGGCATCCTCATCAACTCCTGAATTTATTGCAAACCCTACTGTGATTGAAGTAATAAAGCGCCCTAGACCCGTATTCAAACTGGTTCCTGAAATTGCAAAGAAAGATGATAGCATAGGTACATTTTCTCAAAATTCTAAGGGAGTAGTATATGTTGTAGACTCTAGGATATACATACATTGTCATATAGAGGAATTAGGTGATGATGAGATCAAAAACATGTATAAGACTGTGATTTGTGATAAATCTGGAAATGTCAAGCTGGAACATAAGGTAATTGAAACCCTAGGTTTTACTGAAATCCTTAGTATCCCAGATTTTCCCAAGGATATAATAAGGATTGTGCTAAGCAGAGTTCATGGTGAATTCTTTTGGTTAGATTCGATTCATAAAATCACAAAAGAATCCTTTAAGGCAATAACAGGGTTACCTTCCACCGGTAGCAGACCTGATAGAACTAAAAGAGTCTCAAATGACACAATGATGGACTTAACGAGCGCAACATTTGACAAAAGGTCTTTAAGGGTAAATGATGTAAAGGACATCAATGTTAGATTTATCATTATGATCTTAGGCTACAAATCTACACATGCAAATAGGTTAAATTTAGTATCTAGCCTATGTATTAGAAGTGCATATGATATGGTTTACAACAATGCTAAAATAGATGTGTGTGAATGGCTCAAAGATGAATTGATAGACAATCTTGGAAAAATAAAGGAAGACAAGAAAGGAACCTTTAGATTTGGAAATTTACTTGTATGTTTAAATGTTGTACATTACTAAGCAAGTACCCGGTATTGGTACAAGAGATTTTGGCTTTGACATACCGGTAGGAAAGCAACTATTGGATCTATTGAACAACATGGGAGAAAATAGGGAGAAAACTTAAATGAATATCTTCAGGCATTGAAAGCTCGAATGAAAATAAGAATAAGACTGTCACAGGCAATTGTAGATAAGTATCAGAAGGAAATATGTTTTGTAATCAAGAAAGATGAAATCTGGATGGAGGCAGTTGTCCCTAGAACTCTCTGGGTAACTGAAATGGGTTATGAAACACACGATAACATAATTGAGACTTATGCAAAAGCCGTCCTTGAAGCACCAAAGGAACCCACTGAGGAAGTCTTTGGAAATGCAGAAACAATTGAAAGTGCAATTCAGTCAAGGAAAAGGGTTAAGAAGGTTGAAGAAACAGTAAGAAAAGGAACCTGACAGGCAAAGGCAATCAAGGAAGATGTATTGAAACAAACTAGTATAAAGGAAAGTGAGTTGGAAGGACTTCAACTGGAAGTTCATCTTTCACCGGTTGCAACTTCCTCTGAGAGTGATATACTGACACAGTTCAAAAGGGTAGAAAGGAAAAGAAAACCCTCACCAGCACCCTCACCTTCTCCTAGGAAAACCAGACAAAAACAACAGGCAGTGAGGCCTCCAGCAAAGAAGTTGACTCCTAAGAAGAAGAAGGTAAAACAAAACATTTCTCCACTAGATAAACTTCTTAGTGAAATTATAGAGGATGGTAAGTTGAAAAACATCAGCAAACTGTATGATACACTTTCTGCTGATGACAAAGAAAGGATAGAGAATAGTGTAATTTAACACTTGGATATATACAAGAAATTTTTGATGCAAATTGTTGATGAAATACCAGCTGATCTGTATAGAAGACTAGAAGCTAGAAGGCTAGCTATTGTTGAGCTGGACAAGAAAATAAAAATTGAAAGACTACTGGCAGTGCATCCAATAAACTCACCTGATGAGATAGACAACCTAATCAGTGAGGCAAACCGGACATTATTTTCAGCTGCTCACCGACATGTAGCACTGATGGCAAAAAGAGTGAATGAGGTAACAAAAGAAACTATAGACCAATGGGATATATTCTTTGTCGAAAAAGAGAAACAAGAAGAGCTACAAAGACCTAAACCCATCAGAGTATACCAAAATGACAAAGACAAGGGGAAAGGTAAGGTAGGTGGACCTCCAAGTATAAAGGTAACTGATAATTTACCCCCACCTCTCTCTGATACTCCACTGGTAGAAGCCACTGTAAATAAACCATCCACTAAGATTATGGAGACTCCATTAGAGGATACTAATCTTGAATTTGAAATTCGATACATTGTAAATATAGACACTCAAGAGGTAAATGTTGTGGCTAACAGAGAAACCACTAAGGATAAGAAGAAAGATGTGACTACTAAGTCACCGGCTGCAGATGGTGAGGTTAAGGTTAATGAAACTATAAATATAAACACAAAGCAACTAGCAGAGGATACCACTGGTAAAACACTAGAAGAACCGGTAGATAAAACTGAAAAACAGTCAAGAAAACCAGCAAAGGACAGTGCAGAGGTACAAACAGAGAAACCGAAAGTGCATAGAGAGGCTACACCTAAGAAACTGGCTGTTGAGAGATTAGAAAAACCTTCTGAGACACAGATAGAGAAAACGGAACAGAAACAGGTTGATACACAAGTTCAAACAGACAGTGCCACCGACTAAAACTAAAAAGCCCAAACATTTACTTATAGAAATGCAAACACAGACTGACCTACCAGAGGTCGAATCAAGGAAGGTGACTACCACAACCGGTAGCATGGATATTGTGAGAACAGTTGGGTAGACATCTGGTACTACTATAGCATAATTCCAGCCTACAATTGTAACATAGGTCTTACTGGACTCCATAAAGAAAATCATAGAGTGCAGTGCACAAGCCTATAAGACTATTGGTGATACAATTCCTATTTTGAAAATGATAGCACCTAAGTGTAATGTGGATAATAAAGATTCTTTAGGTCAACTAGACACATTGTCTAAATTCATCACCGGCAACATATTGACAGTTGATAAAATAAATGAGGATACATTTAAGGAGATAATGATGAAATAAAAGAAAAATTCTTTGAGGAATTTGTGAAGAAGAATAAGGAGAAAATGGATACCTTATTACCGAAACTTGGAGACATATTTTTTTATTTCAATAAACTGTATAGAGACACTTGTAAAACAAATATTCTAACAGAAGATATAGACAAGGAAATCAGCAAAACACAAGATGAGATTAACAATATTGCTGACAATCTGATAGGTACATCAGATTCATTTTTGGAGATAGAAAAGAAAATTGCAGATCCAGAAGAGAAAATTGAGAAGTTAGAGAAGGACAAAGAGAGAATAAAGAATAAGGCAAAGAATGTAAAATGTAAATGGTCCTAAACTAGATTACCTCATTTCTTTGAGAAAAGAAATTTTGGAGGCTCTAGTTCCCGGACTTAAGACACCGGAAGAGAAAATGCACATACTCACCGGTACAATTCAGAGAACACAAGAGGCATTACAGGAAAGCAAAAGATTCAGCAACAGTTTAAATTTGATTTTGACAGATATTTTTCAGATTGTAACCCATCGGCTACAAGAATCAAGGCAGGACTCCACTGATAGTGAATGACAACCTTTGTCATTGATGTCAAAGGGGGAGTAGTGTAATGAGAAAAATAATCAGTAGAAGACACCATCAGCTCAGGGGGAGCACACTCTTTAGGTAACACAGTTTTGGTAAGACAATTTTGGCAGATTCTTTTTGGATGACACTTTTTGGATTTTTCTCATGAGTGTTGCCATCAATGCCAAAGGGGGAGATTGTTGGCAAATGCACACTCCAATGAGAAATTGTAGGTGATTGAAGGTATTGTCATTGATGGAAACCTTGCAATCATGTGATACTGGTAGGCAGACACAGGTACCGACACCGACATACAATTCACCGGCACCTTGGCCGACAGGAACTTTGTGTAAATGTATTTTATAATTAATTGTAAAATCTTTTGTAAGCCGACTTGGCAGATTGTAACATGACTCATATATGTATGAGATCATTGTAGATCATTTAATAATATAGAACAATAGAGGAATATTATAGGAGCAAAGCATAAGGAATATAGTAGACCTAATGTGTGAATTATTAGGTTAAGGGTTTATGTATATTGCAGAGCTTAAACCGGTATTGAATCTAGCATAGCAGATGCTAATCTGAAGTAGTACAAGACATTGGATTTGTGTAATCCAATTTTTTTAAGTCAGTGTGACTTCTTTTGTATTTGAGCAATGAGCTCTAGGCACTTGGCCTTCCTGCATGTGCAAGCCCCTTTTGTAAATAGTAATATTCCCTCATTGGCCAACAAGAGAATATTGTGGGTCACAAATCCCACTGAGGTTTTTCCCACACCAGGTTTCCTCATTAAAATACTATGTTATGGTGTTTTTTTCATGTTGTGGTTGTTGATCTTATTTGTTGCATTATTTCTGGTTTACCGGTACACAGTTTTAATATGTTTTTCATGTTATAAGTTAAGAAAATCTTATCACTAGTCAGATACTGATTCACCCCCCCTCTCAGTATCTTTGGGAATCCTAACCAAACTCTCATCTCTCTTTGAGTGAAAGGGTAGTTTTCCTCTTGATCTATCACTCATCATTTTCCCACCATTACAAGGAGTAGTCAAAGGAATCGAAGGATTGACTTGTGTTGAAGGTTGTGTGTAACCTAGGGTTTTGATAATCTTGATAGGTGTAGACACTTAAAAAAAATTATTTTAATTATTTTAAGTTCTTGACATAATTAATTTATTAATTATGCCAATTTTTAATTCCTCCTCAATATTAATTAATTATAATTAATATTGTCACTATAATTTGTTGATTGATTTATTTAATAAATCAACCCCCTTTTATTCATCTAAAAATCTTCAATATTAAATCTCCTCAAATTCCTCCTCTTAACTAATTAATTTCAATTAATTAGTTAACCTAGGTGGTTCCTACAAATCACCTTTTTCCTAATCCATCATTAACCTAATAAATTCTTCTAGAAACTCCCTAAACTCACTTAGCATTATTCTTCTCATTTTTAATTCCCTCCACTCATTCTCTCTTCTAGTCAAATCCTCCTACAAATCTTATCTTCACTAATCCCACCTAATCTTTCTTCTAATCCCTCTCCTAATGAGTTGCTAGTGGCTAATCATCATGATTAGCCACAAAGTCAACTCCTTGTCCCTTCCATCCAACTACTCTCCTTAAATGCTCTTTTCCTAGGTGAATGTGATATTTTCAAAATCTCACATTCCTCTAAGCATCCCATCCTCCAAGGAATTTTTAATTCCTCCAATCCCCATGAGCATCCTTTTTGAAGAATTTTTAATTCTTCATTTCCATCCCTCAAGGAATATCCTATCCCTTGTTCTTCCCAATGAACCTTGAGGAGTGTGGAGACAAGAAATGCCTTTAAGGAATATCTGTTGGTCTCCACACCTCCTCTTTGGCCTTGTGTAGGCTCATAAGGAATCCTGACCCTCCATCTTGGGTCAATCCTATCCCTCCATTTCTCCTCCTCTCTTCTTATAAATTGAGAACTCTATCCCCTCATATATCATCTCCAAGTTTAGTAAATCCATGCTGCTAGCTTGTGCCCAAGAAACCATCCTTGCATCCTTACCATGCCAAAATTAGCACTCATCCATACTTAGCCATTTCATCCTTTAATTCTTAATCATCACATCCATTTGTGCACAATATTGGAGAGCCAACCACACTCAAATCACTCAAAAGAGCATATCAAATGGAGCATCATCAAGGGGCACCTTCACTTCATCAAGCTCGATTTGAGGGAGAAGGTATAAGTTTGCAAGGTATAAGCATTGTCTTTATGTTTTCATGTGGTTTGATTTATGTTCCATGTTTTTAATATGTTTTATTACTTTGTTTGCATACTAACCACCTGAATTCACCTTTCTGGTTTTTACCCTCTTCAATAGATATGACATTAGAATCAACAATATGTGCAATGCCATGCAATATATCAATTCCATTCTTATCACTTTGAAGCATGTGCTTAAGACCTTCAATTAATGGAAGAGCTTCACTATTAGGGTACTCTTGGGACATCCATTGCTGAAAGTTATCAAATTGATTGTCCAATTTAGAAAGTTGATCTAAAGAAACCCTAGTTAAAGCTTCTTCTTCATCATGGGATACATCAATGGGGTAAATAGGCACATGATTGGGATGGGAAGAATTAGCATGATCCTCATTAAAGAAGTCACCCAAATCAGGCTCCATCTCTTCGGTAATTAAACCTTGGGATGCCTTAATTCTAAGGCTTTATCTAACGGGGATATGATAGGTAGGACTAATAGTGGTAAAACTCATGCACTAGAGGGAAAATTTGAATTTTGAATTGTGGAACAAAGCTTACAAAATTGAGTAATGCAAAATGTAAAGAAATAATGATTACACAATTTGAACTTTGTTGGAGGAAGGGGATGACACAATTTGCAAAAATGAAAGGAAATTGAGTTTTAAAATTAGGGCCAAGGGAATACCACTTAATTTTAAAATCAGAATTTTCAAAATCAGGACAGCTATAATTAACCTCTTAATTTTAAAAAATTTCTTGAAATTTGAAATGTTGAATTTTGAAGGTATTTCCGTTTCTAGAGGGATCAAAAATTGATAAAATCAGCCAATCTTCCAGATTTAAGCTATTAAATACAATCATAACAATCTCCCAAAATTTCGGAAAAAAAGCTGAGACTGTGGCTGGAACGCACATGGTCTGACCAACATTTTTCAAAATTTTCAGGGATGGATATTACGATGATTTTAAAGCTAACCCCCCAAAATTGGTGAATTTTATGATCTCTAGACGGGAAAAATGAAGGCACAAATGTGAAAATAGGACCCTATTAGGGTTTTGAAGAAAAAGAGGAATTGAAATGCAATTTTGAAAAGGGTCAAACCTAAAGGATAGGGACACCTTTGAAATTGTTCAGAAATATGAATGTAAATGAAATTGATTTGAAATTCACACAAAATCCAATTAATTTTAAAAATTAGGGTTTGATCATCTAACCACTTAATTTTGAAATTTGAATTTTGGGAAAAAAAAGGGGAAATTGAAAATTTGAATTGTAGAATTGAAGACAAATTTGAGAATAATAAAAAATCTGGAAATTAAATGGAAATCCAGTTTTTGCACAAGTTCAAGATGATTTTTGAAAATTAGGGTTTTAACAAGTAACCTCTCAATTTTGTAAATTTCAATTACAAATTGAACAAGACAAAGAGGAAATTGAATTTGACAAACAAAGTAATTTTCAGATCTAAGATAACCATAAGCAATTTTTACAAATCACAAGTTCAATTTTAAATTGAAAAACTAGGGTTTCGAATGATTTAACCACTAAGTTTGTAGAAAGTTGAAACTTGTAAATGAAAAATATGCAATTTTGTTCAAAGGAAAGAATGCAAGATGTCCGCTTCACGAAAATGTAACGGTGGAAAAATGGTGAATGATAGATCAAGAGGAAAACTACCCTTTCCCTCAAAGAGAGATGAGAATTTCGCTATTGATTACCATTCAAGCACTTTTCACCATGTTACATTAGAAAGAGGAGAGGATAATTCACTAGATTCAATCTCTCCACATGAAGATGGTAGATTGAATTCTAAATGAATTGGGAATGCTAAGTTCATCCCCTATTCCTTGTCTGAAATGGAAAGGAAATTGACTGAATTTTGTAGTTCAAAAGTGACAAAGAATCAATTATAACTTGAGATCGAAATATGGGATGAAGTTGTGCACCTGGATCTGGTAGTAAAATGTCAAGTTGAATTCGCCCTGTGAATTTGAAGAAAAGTTGTCTGGACCGTGGTGGGAATGTACACGATCCTTCGAAAAATCCGCGAAACGAAAAGGGTTTTTTCACCTCTGCAAATGAAGCTCGAATCCAAAAGTACAGTTGTGCACCTGCAACCTACACACAGAAAAGAGAGGAAAATGGGTTGGGATTCGGCATTTGCCCTTAGGTCAAACCCTAGTTTTGGAATTAACCAAGTAATGAAAGAAAGTACTTGCAAGTAGTTGTAAATGAAAGATTGAATTGTAAATCACCTTCAGGGAGGTTGTAGTAGCAATGTTGATAGAAATACTTGTGTGGAATTGAATGTCAAAATCTATCTCCTCTTCAATGGTTGAATCCTTGACTTGAATGCAACACCTAGCCTTGAAGGGAGACTTGAGAATGCTCAATGTTGGAAAGGAACACTTGAATGCTTGATTGCTTGTGAATTTCCAACTTATCCAACTAATGCAAATGAGAGGATAAATGCCCCCTTAAATGCATGTTGTTGGATTTGAATTTCATCATGAGCTGACATCGGGGGAGTTTACCACCCGAGGCACAACCAACAATGCAACTCTAGGAAGGGTCCTGACCCAAAATAGGGCAGGGAAAGGGACGCCACGCTCCTCTCCTAGGAGGAAAAGGGTGCAATGCCCCTATCCAAGGGGGGATAGTGGCATCACGCCCCTATCCTACCCCTTTCTCCAAGGCAGAGTGCGGATAGGGTGATGCAAAGGCCAAGGAAGAAGTTGTTTCCGCAAGCTGAGCAATCTCTAGTCTCCGATCAGGCTAGAGGTTTCAAACTCACATGCTTGAGGACCCTAATACAGTCGTAAATTGCTAGGGTTGCAATTTTATGACACTATAGTTAGCCCCAACTTTAGTGGGATTAGAAGCATACGCCAATATTGTCGGTAAAGTATAAGGAAACAAGATTGAAAGACTTTTACCATGTCAAGGAGGCAAGATGTGCCAAGCTCCAAGTGGACTTAGGATCTTACGACTTTGATTGACAAATTAAAAGGGAAGATTGAGAAGGGGAGAACCATGACTGCAAGTAGCAAAGTTCCCTTTCAAAGCAAGGATATGAAAGATTACAAAGCAAAACAAAGCTCACTAAGTAATTCTAAGTATCACAAGAAGGAAAGTATGAGTGGAGTGTATGCCCCCATGTTAAAGCAACCATGCGTTCCTTATCAGGAGTGATTTCTTTAAGGTAGGATACACCCAAGAGAGAGAGGAGGGAGAACGTTATCGCAAGGATTTAGCCCCCAATCGAGGATTTAGAACATTTATCAGTTTTGTCTTTTCTCCTTCATCTACCAGTTGGTATCCCATAACAATCTCGTCAGGTGTAAAATCACTTATATCAACATTGTCTGGTATATCTTCTATCTCAAACTTCTCTGGTTTCTCTTCCCCCTTGTCAGGTATTAAACCCAGTAACTTCTTCAATATCTGCGCAGTTTCCATGTGAACTGATTGGGTCTCACCAATTAACAGTCTTGTCAACCTTTTCTTGGATCTAAAAGATGATTTAGCCTTTGCAAGATTTTCATCTATCTCCTCCTTTGTGGCTTTAGGTTGCAAGTTTTTAAGAATAAATTCAATAAATTCTCTATCTTGTTTCATGGTTGCCTGCCATCTAGCATCAAGCTTATCATACAAAGAATTTAGAATCTGTCCTTGCAATTCAATTAGGGCTTTACTATATTTATTCATCATGAAAACAACTGCATCATCTATCTGCCTTTGTTCATCCTCACTAAACTTATCATACAGTTTATCCAAACCCTTAAGAACATCATATTCCTTAATATACAATAACATCTTTTCAAAAATTATAAGCCTAGTTACCAGTTTCTTGACGGATTTGACAGTAGATGCTCCTACAACCTTTGATTTTTTGTCAATAGCTCTCAGAGCTTTCTTCTCACCTTCTGATTTGGTTTCTTCTTCATCATTAGTTGTCGGTCTCTTTGCTTGTTCCTTTTTCCTCTTCCTGTAAACTGTTAGGACCCGGAGGAAACTGAGAGGGGGGGGGGGGGGGGTGAATCAGTTGTCTATTAATTTCAACCCAAATATAACTTAATCAAACTTGATGCATAATACCGGTAAACCAAACTTTATGCTGATTGACAGATTAACAGATAATTACAATATCGGTAAAGTTTAATGCATGAAACAGAAAGACAAATAACATCCACAACACATGACACAGATATTTATACATGGAAACCTTGTAAGGGGAAAAACCACGATGGGAAACCTTACCCACAATCAGATAATACTACTGCAAATAGTATGTGTGTACAATATGGGATCTGCACATGCAAAAAGGCCAACTACCTAGAGCTCACTGCTCAATCACAAAATGAGAGTCACACTGACTACAATTGGATGGTTAAATCCAATGATAATGTACTGCTCAAAATGCTCAAAATAGCATCTTCATATGCTGGATTCAGTGTCGGTTAAGCTCTGATTGCCTTCTCCAAACCTTCCTTGAATCTTCAAATGATGTCTGTGTGTATAACTCTGCTTATATTCGCATATACCGAAAATACCTT
Source organism: Cryptomeria japonica (assembly GCF_030272615.1). Lineage (NCBI taxonomy): Eukaryota > Viridiplantae > Streptophyta > Pinopsida > Cupressales > Cupressaceae > Cryptomeria > Cryptomeria japonica. The sequence goes on along the minus strand of NC_081408.1, from coordinate 16,728,895 downwards.
ATTCTTTTTCTTGTCTTATCTCTATCTTAATCTCACAAATGAGATATTACATATATACCAAAACCTAAGACCATATTTGTAGGTTGACTCTCCAAGAATATTATATAAAATCAATTACAAATGAATCAATATGTGATGTATCATGTCGGCTCAATGCATTTACAATAATAACCAATAAACAAAACATCTTCATAACGTGTCATACTGATTTGGAATAGATAACGCTTGCTGGTCCATAACCTAGACCAATTTGCCAGTAACAACAAATATGCAAACTCGATTAGACCAATAACCAAATCACCAAAACAAAGTGTCCAAACAATGTCTTCAACATAACCAAGTAATCTCCTAATGATAACAGATCATCCTCAGTGCTGGTGAACCAAATACCGGTGACTGTGCATAAGTCACTGAACATGCCGGTGAACATAACCAAAGATCTCCAGCGCTGACAAGTGTTGACAAGTGTTGACAAGTGATGACATTAATGACAAAACCAATGCAACACATCAAAAATACCAACATAAACGTCTTTCACCTTGGGTGCTTTAGGTGCAGGGGGCTCAATGACTTTACCTTTTCTACTAAATTGTATCTTAGAAGGTTTCTCCTTCTTTGCCTCTGCAGGTGTCTCCTTCACCACTGTACTCCTTGTTTGTCTACCGGTTGGGGCACAAGATGCTCCTACTTGTTTAGCTTCATATTTTGCTCTAGCCTCCTTGGTAAAACCTTGTTGCTCAGCAAACTGTTGAACTTTCTTTCTAACTTTCTTAGCAATTACCGGTCTGGCAAGTTTAGAATTTGCTAATAAATATTTTTCTTTATAAGTATCAAACCTTTCTACAGTAGTATCTACTGGTTGTGCTAGCAAGTGTTCTGCATAAGCAACCAAAAGATCTTCTTCAACTTTGTAGCCCATAGGCATCACCCAAGTTGTCCTGGGATCAATTGCCTCCATCTGACATGTGTCTGTGTCAACCAAAAAACAAATGGTATTCGCATATCTACTAACAACCTGTGATAGTATCCTCTCTTTTGCATGCATCTTTTTCTGAAAATCTTTGAAATAACCCCAAGCAATCTTACCAAAATCATTACCCGACATTCTGATGTTGTTCTCCATATGTAATAATGCTGGTGTGTCCTAATACCACTGAACATCACTGATACTAGGAAAGTAATTTTGAAAATAGAAGAACAATCCAATAATCAGTTGTCCATATTTAAACTTCACTCTTTTGTCTTTCTTTGTGGATTCAAGACTGAGCACCAATTAGCTTCTCAATGCCTTAGACAAATCATAATCAACATTTTCCTTGATCATCCGATAAGATGTATGAATAGCTATAGTAGGGATGTTGTTCATCCTACTAGAATGATATACCCGATATCATATGACCATTGAAGCAAATTTTACTGCAGGGTTATCAATCTCATTAACTGTCATAGCTCTTCGATCCCATCGTGACTTGGTCAGCTTTTCAACATCATTATTAGGAACTGATCTCAGTACCAAAACTTCACTGGTGGAACATAATTCAGTTACTGCATGAATCACTTCCTTAGTGATCTTATGTGGTCAATCAAGCCACATAAACTGGTCATGCACACAACTTAAAACATATCTCACAAGATCATCATAAAAATCATCAATAGAATTCAGTGCATGGTGAAAACCTTTATCGGTAACATTCTTAAATTGTTCCTTCAACAATCCATCCTTATTACACACTACCCTATATTGATCAAATATAGCATAAATTCCAAGATCTTCCAACTTATAGTGAATGTAGGATCTAATATCCTCTACATGCAAAACTCCATCTGGGACTCTGTATAGGGCTCCAACAAGATCGGTTTCAATGGATTTAAAAGGGCGCCTCTTAAACTCTGGACAAGGCCTGACTGTAACATCTACCAGATATGGTGCATCCATCTTTAGAGATTCAGACTTAGAAACAAATAACAGGATTTATCGGATAAATACCTTTCAACACTTCCACAACTAGGGTTTCAATACTTTCACCAATTACTGATCATAGATCACTCAAAATCTTTTGTTAACGTGATCAACTGTTGCTCACACAAGCTCTTCTCTGCTCTTTTCGCTCTCCGAGTGCTCTCAATAATGCAAAGTGACAAATGATATTAAAAAATTCCTTTTATTTGCTCAATACCTACTACATTAAATGATATTCTCGGTTGTATAAACAAACAAACCCTAAAACACCATTCAATATACTATCAGTTCTCATATCACATCAAACCTACCGGTTTGATCACAAAATCACTTCAAAACATCATAATGCATCAAGATATGCAGATTTATCTTACCACACATCATATAGGGGGTCTAGAAATGGATCTGACATTAAGCTCCCCCTATTGATGATTTTCATAGTGTATGTTTATGTGAATGAGTTTCAATTCCTAGTTTGCTTAATTAGATGAGAAAACTACATTCCGGTAAATTACACTTGTGTCTCACAATGTTGGCTCCATTTTACATATCTAGGTTCATTTTTGTATATCCTTTCTTTATTTGTACCTTTTCTCTGTATTTGTGTTTTGTATTTTGTTTGCGTGAATGAATTATGTTAAAGAAGGATATATTGAGAAAGATTGACATAATACAAAAAGTGGGCTTGGTTATCACAAGGAAGAGTCAATATGTCTTCGATTCATTCCTCTCTAATGTTGTATAAGAAAAAGAATTGATCCTAGGTTAGTGAATATGTTATTTTTTTGGTTGAGTAACATGTTAGTCTATTATCACTTTTCTATATATCACATGGCTTCAATCAAAACCAAAGAAACTCACATGCATGAAATCAAGAGAAATTTTTAATATCCAAAGGGTATTATGGATTTTTTTTTGTGATATGCTAGAGGTAAATAATTCACTTTAACAACATATACAAATGCAAATTGGGTAGGTGGAATTGATAATTAAAAAAATTAGAAGGGGCAGTGACCTAGTGATTAAGAAGCTCCTAAAGTTGAGCCACTTCTAGGGAAACCTTGTTCGCTTGTACCTAGATCTATAAAAAATAATAGAACAAGCGATATCTTTAGAATAAATTAAAACATTTTGATCAATATTATGATGAAAAAAAATAGCAAACTACTATCTTTCCAAATGCTCAAGAGAATTTTTACCCTGAAATCAATCCCAAATTTGCTAATATTTATGGGAAATGTGAGGTCAACCCACCATAAGATCTATATTCCAAGAGAAATATTTGTTGAACACACCACAAGATTGAGAGGGGGGGTGATTGGTCTTGAGTAAATCCTTAAAAATTTCAATCACAACCACTTATTAATCATCTTTAACCAACTAAACACCAATGAAATATGAAGCAATAAACACCAAACACATGAACACTAGATTTTTACATGGAAAACCCAATATGGGGAAAACCATGATGAGAATCACACTCACAATATGAATAACTACATATAATGTTTTAGGCACAAAGCCAAGGAAGCTCACTACTCCTAATTAGGATTTATAGGCTAAGGCATACAACCTTAGGATAAAGTACAATGGACTTGCATTACTAAGATGCACAATCCTAAGGCAAGATATAGATCTGTACAAGTTGCTAAAAGAACTCACTATCTTCTAACAGACATAGGAAAAAAATAAATTGAACTAAGTAGGATCTCCTAATCATAAAACGCATCACAAACTAATATTCATATTTTTTCTTCTACACATACACTTTTACATCATCCTTAATCAATCCACACAACAACTCATACATCCACACATCTATTTATACTACCTTATTCATTGAAACCCTCAAATAGGTCAACTACAGACAAAATAATCATAAATTACACAAAGTTGGCCATGAAGAGCAACTACACCAAATGTGGTCCACCGCAGGAGATAAAGGGGACCCAAATACATCATACTATGTCTTTGTGAGCCACACACACCAACACATGCTCCAAATTCGACATCAAACATAATGTGTAGAAAAATAATAAAACTCATTAACCAGTCAACCCAAAGAGGTTATCCAATGTAAATAAATTGATGTAGATATTCACACACTATTGTAAGGCCCATAACAACACCTTAACTGAACCTCCAATAGATATCTAGACCAAAAGAGCATGATCCAAATAAGATAAATAAAATAAGTTAGCTAGAGACCAACATAATTGATAGTGCCAAACAATGGAACAACCCAACTTCACTTGTGGAGCAAACCAAAACTTGTATTTTGAATTGGAATATTGCATGACCAATGTGAATATGTACTCCAAGCCACAACACCTAAACCAACACCATAGAGCATTCTATAGATCAGTGCTAATAGATAGCTTCACTATTAGTAAACTGCAACAACCAAATTCAACACTTGGACAACTAAGGACCTAGAAACATAGTGCAACATCTACAAAACATAAAAATAAAATCTATAACCTATAAAGTGGAAAAATGGATCCTAGTGACTCCCCACCTAGGAGAGAGAAAGGAAGCCACTAGGATGATTTTCACTTGGGAGGAACTTTGCATTCAAAAGAGGGGTTAAATCCGCTAGATCCAAATCTGAGGGAAACAAGGATGTGAATTCTGAGTGGCTTGCAAGTGGTTGAAGTGTGATTTACCCTCTTTTGTAAATGTGAAAGTTGACTTGTTAACTATGTGGAAAAGGGAGAAGAAATGAGTGAAATGAGGAGCTACCAGTTTGGGATCCTGCTGTAACTTTGGATCTGAGCTAATAAAACTGACGCGGGTCTTCCCTGCAAATTTGGAGAAAAGTCGTCGGGACCGTGGCCGGAATGTACATGGTCCGCCACAAAATCCGTGAAACGAAAAGGGTGTTTTTGTCTTTGCAAATGAAGCCCAAACTTGCAATTACAGCTGTGCACCTGCAACCTACACACATAAAAGAGAAGAAAGGGGGGTTGTGGATAGGGGTTTGCCTCAGTTAAACCCGGATTGAGGAATCAACCTAGAAAGAAAGTAATTGCAAATGCTTGAATGTAAATAATGGAAATGTATACCTTGTAGATCTGCAACATGTTGATGATGATTGCTTTAGTTCTTGAATGTAAGCACAAATATTGTATGAAATGGCATGTAACATGACAAAACCCTAAAACACACACATGCTTGAAAATGAATGTTGTAATGTTGCTCCAATGGATGAATGAAGAAGACTTGAATGCTTGAATGCTTGATGATGGACTTGAAATCTTGTATCTTCTCCTTATGCTCTCTATCTGTCCTTTCATTGTCCATATGTCCTTGAATGAGGGTATTGAATTCCCTTTTATACATGCCTCTAGGATTAAATTTCAACCACCGAAGGCCAATAAAGAGGAATAACAAACACCAAAGACAAGAAATGCATAGGAGATCAGGCAGACCGAACATAGGGCCACCTTAAAAGGTGGGGACAGGGGCGCCACGCCCCTATCCTACCCTATTTTGGGGCCCGAACAGGGTCTAAAGAAGACACAAGACATGAAGGAGGAAGAGTGAAGGGGTAGAAATGTAGAAATAGGTCTCGGTTAGGAAAGAAGATACCATCACCAAGGTGAGGATGGAAAATATGGTTAAAATTGCATGGGTTGCAATTTTATGACACTACATAACCGCAAGCCATCATCTTCAACAACTAGAGTAATGTAGAGAATTCTTCCATAAGGACTTTAAATATTCTTTCCTACATATTGAAATTTCCAATACTGTTACATTCTAAAAGCACTATGCATACTCACTCAATATCACTACTACACATCATAACAACATCTGAACATTCATTTTTTGGCCATACACATCAGGTGACAACCCATACATGACAATAACCACAACTACACTGGAGAACACAACTGAACAACTAAAAATTTCTCTTCACTTTTTGTCAGCAAAACACAAGTGTGAAATCAATGACAACATAATTTAGATTGCCAATAATCTCCCATGAAAACAAGTTTGGCATCGATGAAAACACATACTCATGTTTCTAACAAGGTTTCGATCTAAAAGGTCAAAAGAGGTCATGAATCAATTTCTAAAACTATTGACCTCAACAACAAAATGATAGAGACTTTTGAAATATTCCAATTGACCATAGAAAGGCCAATGAGGGTCCTAGATGCCTACATGATGAATCCTTGGTCCCATTGGTAAGCCTTAGACAAGAATACACTAAGAAAAGTTGGTGAGTTGGGTTCCACAATAACTGACCAAATGTTATCTATAACTTGTGTTGCTAGACCAAGATCAACGACTGCAATGTCATCTCTAGTTTAATTTGGGCACTAGAGGAAGGTAAGGAGAAAGCCAATGATATCAATGTTGGATAGTGATTGGATTGGATGTGTTGTCATTGATGTCAACATATTCCTTTGTGTGTTTCAGTGTTGTAGTCAGATTAAGTGAGATGGTTTAGCCCGTGTATTGTAGATGAGCTGATATGATTTAATGGGTTTGGTGATAAGTATCTCTAGTTGATTCAACATAAGTTTTAGAGGTCTATATGTATATTTGGTCGAGTTATGAGGTCTAGTATTGCAGTTGGTTATTCAGTTGTTTAGTATTGATAGAGTTTGATAAATCCATGTATAATGCTCCAGAATTGCAATATCTTTAGTTGTAGATGCATGGGATGTGTTTTGTACATTGATGTGTGTTCTTGGTTCAAGTGGTTCATGATTTGGAAGTCTACAAGTGAAGCTTTTAGTTTAACAGTTAGTTTTGTGTGTATTGTTGAGGTCCGGTAGAGTGATGATGGTGATTCTAGTAATGCGAGTTGTTGCGATTGTTGTGGTACAATTCATGTTTCTTGTGGATGTTTCTAGATCATGTGCTATGCGTATTGGTGGTCCGCATTGATTTTTATGGCTGTTATTGAAGATTTTTCGTGACCGATGATGTTCTTCATGTTATGCGATATTCTTGATATTGTAGCATGTTGTAGATGATTGAGGCATAATTATTGGAGGTGTTTCATATTTTCAGTGGTTGTTTAGGTCCATACTATGTCTTAGCTGACATTATTTTGGTCCACATGCATTATTGTAGCATGTGTGATTATATTTTTGTAATATGTAGCGTGTGGTGAGCCAACCTTGAAACATAGGTTGATGACTTGTATAAATGAATGTAATAATCATGTGAGAGAGGTATATATGAGTGAATTCAAATGTGTGTAATTGAATAAGTGTGCAAACAAGTGTTTTGATCTTTCGGAAGTGTGAAGAAGTGTTGCAGAGCAGATCAGATAGTGTGCTTAACCAAAAATGTACTCAGGGATGTGGAGATGCTATTTCATCAGTTCATTATTCTCCAAATGTAATTTGAATGCTTTTGTAAGACAATGAGTCTTCTTGTAAGGTAATGAGCCTTCCCTAAGGGTTGTAGCCCTTTTAGGTTTTGTATTTTGAGTAGTGAGCTCTAGGCAGTGTGCTTGAATGAATGTGCATTCCCCATTGTAATATTTCACTTACTCCTAATAGGGTATTATCTCAATGTGGGTAGGTTCTCATTGTGGGTTTTCCCTTAGCTGGGTTTTCCATGTCAAAAATCTTGGTTTTATGTGTGTTATTCATGTGGTGTTATTTCATGATTTAACTATTAATTATCGGATTTGATTTGTGGTTAAGTTGCAAAAGTTTTTGCGCAAGCTGATTCACCCCCCTTCTCAGTTTGTTGCATTGTTGCCAACAATCCAATATGTGTCTTGTAATTACAAAAATTTATATTGGGAATCCACCTTTGATATTTCCACCAAGGCTTGGTAGAATTAACACCAATTTCATGCATACTATCAATTAGGATGACCCCCATAATCATATCAAACATCTCCTAGTCTTGAAGACAAATGCAAAAATTAGCTTTAAGATCATATTAGGACATGAGACTTGTAGAATTTCTAGAGAATAATCTTGAGGGAATTGAATGCCTTTCTTATGAAATCATAAGGCCTTTATTCTTAATAGTCATTCCAGAGGGAGACCTCAATTTTGTAGAAGAGGAGGCCATTAGATATTATGTTGATTAAGAGAGAGACCATCTTAAAAACTAGACCCATCCTACTAAAGCCAATGCTTATCAACTTCCCAAGCATGCCAAATTCTTTGGCAGCAAAGGCACCCTCAATATGAAGAACATCCTTTACAAGAATTCAAAATTTTAACTCAATCCCCCTGTAAGAAAATTAATTGATCGAGTAGCCTAAAGAGATATAATGTTGAATAATAATATTCCATGCTTCTTTGCCATAAAGGCATAAATAATTTATTTAACACACAAGGACAATCCTAGATGTTGGGTGGATAACAACCCTAACCCTCAAGAATCACAAGGGAAGAAACAAAAGTCCTGGTCAACCCAATGAAAATCCTTGTGGTCTTTAGAAAAGGCCAATAAAAACCTCAAAGAAGGTTCTCTAACTTCAAGTAAAAATTCTTAGAAGGATCCCAACATGAGGAGTAATAGACATTAGTAGAAGAAATATTTTTAACTTACAAAATTGAAAATTTCCCTCCAAAGAAAGAGGCTTTGTGATCCAATAGGCAAGTTTTTTCTTAATTCTAGAAAGGATTGCATTCCATAAGGCCATTAGTGAATCTTGAAAGGAAAAATGAATGTCCAAAAACCTGAATATTTCCCTCTGATCAATCTATTTGCATCTAAATTTATGAATTCATTAAGGCATATGGAGAACAGACTATTGATAACACTTGACTTTGTTCCACTAAATGATAGAGCCAAAGGCTTGACAAAAAAATATTAAAACATTGGAGCACCTCTTTTATTTTTTTCTTATCTTTAATGTGAGTAAGAAAACAATGAAGATGAGAAATAGATGAAAGACATAAAACCATAATATAATTGAAGGGACAAATTACCGTTTCCTTTCACCTTCTCACCTCATGGATTGAGCGTAAGTAAAGGCACCTTCTCTACTTGATTTTCTCCTTCGATGTTGTATTTGGGTGTTGTTGGTTCCCAAAAGATGGACGGGTTTACACTGCCATTGGGCAGAGACCAAGCTAATTCTTCCAAATATCTATGGAGAGCCACCTCCATCTATCAATATATGGCAGGCTTGGACCAACTTTAACAAGGACATAAAGTCCTACACTTCGAGCTCTACAGGACCCGGGAGGGTGATCCCTTCAGTAAATCTCCTGCTCTCTACAAGGATACTCAGGAATTTACTGAAAACAAAGCAGATTATCTCATGAAAGGACTCAACAAAAAGGAAGAATGCTCAAGGATGGCAAGTCCTTCAGTGATCCTCAACCTTAAGCTGGAGTATGAGTATGGCAAGTCCTTCAGGAATTTACTAAAAACAAAGCAGATTATCTCATGAAAGCAAAACAAGGCTGATAAACAAAACCGATTACAAGCATTGATTAGTGCCTTACTCCATTGGGAATCTAAAAGATATAAAACGTAAACCTGAAAATGTGACAGAATTTGATCTGATAACATAAAATCTGAGATGATACTGCCTTACAATTTATCCCATTTGTAACCCTAACGCAAAACTACTTATCTAAAATCCTTGCACAAGCCCTATCATTCTAAAACTCCATTTAAGCGATTTAATTGACCCCTTGGGCTGAAGCATAAACAAAAAGCTACATACATCATAACAATGCACTAAATGAAATAAACCCTTGATTCATTTCATTTAAAAATTGATAGAATCATGCAATGGAGAGAAAAGGTTAGAATTCTATTTTTCTTTAAACAAAATGCTATCTCTGTCACAAGATAAAATTTATACATAACTCCTTCAAGAACCTGTACAAAATTTTGACACTAAAACATTTTTTTATTTGCTCTCTAAATTATTTTTACAGGTTGTTTGCTTCACTTTGACTCACTACTGGAAACAAACTAGGAAAAACCCAAGGAACAAGAAAAATGAACCTACAAGACATTTCCAACAAATATGCGTCTTTTGTTGTTCTTGTCAATGGTTCTCCTTCTACTTTTTTCCAAGCCTTGAGATGTCTTAGGCAAGGAGATCCTATCTCCCCCATCCTTTCATAATTTTGGCAGAATGCTTTGGTCGGACCATGGAAAATTTGGTGCAGCAAGGATCCTTTAATGGCCTCCAACCTTCTTCTGCTAACCTTATCTGTTCCCACTAGCAGTTTGTTGATGGCAATATTATTATGGGGGAATCAAGTATCTCAGAAGCTAAAGTATTGAAGAGTACCCTGTGTAAATTTGCCTTTGCTAACGGGCAACTTATCAACTGGGCTAAAAGTGAAGTCTTTTTCATTAATACTCCAGAGAGAAGACAACAGAGGATCAGCAAAATTCTGGAGTGTAAGATTGCTGACCTTCCTGCTACCTATCTTGGACTCCCCATGGGGATCGCCCCTCCTGACTCCTTCTGGAGTTCTCTAGTTGACAAATTTCATAAAAAACTTGCCGGTTGGAAAGGGGCCCTCTTAAGTCAAGCTGGTAAGCTCCAACTCCTTAAGGCTACTCTTCAAAGTATTCCTATTTATGCTCTTAGTCTCTTCAGAATTCCAGTCAAGTATGCTAAAGCAATTGAGAAAATTCAAAGAAGATTCCTATGGTCTGGGGTTGAGGAAAAGAAAAGAATGTCCTTGGTGGCCTGGGATCAAGTCTGTAGGCTGAAAAGCAAAGGTGGTTTGGGTCTCAGGAGGATTCGTACTTTAAATGAAGCTCTCTTGTCCAAACAAGCTTGGAGATGGTTTCATTTTGATTCTGAATGGTGCAAAATTTGGAGAAGTACTCTCTTCTGTCTTCTTCTCTCTCTTCTTTTCTTAATTCGGATCTCAGTATAAATGGATCCCATATTTGGAACCATGTTTCTAAATGTAAAGATGTGATTGCTAAAGGAGTGATATGGAAACTTGGAAATGGCAGAAAAGTTAGATTCTGGGAGGATCCCTAGCTTTTTGATAAACCCCTAATGGACTTCAATGAATGGGCCTCCCATGCCCCTTCCTGTATTGGCTCTTTTGGCTCCTTAGGGGCAGAATACTGGGATGGGAACAATTGGCAGAACATTAATAGTATCCACCCTAGCCTTTCTAAGCTTAAGACCCATATGTCTGCTATATGGCTGAATAATGAAGAGGACTCCTTGATTTGGAAACATGATCCCAAAGGTACTTTAACTATGTCTTCATTGTATTGTGTCCTTCCCCCCCCCTCCTATAAATCCTTTCTGGTCTAAAGCATGGATAAAAGGTCTCACCCCCAAAATCAATTTTTTCTTCTGGACTATCCTCCAAAATAAGATCCTTACCATTGATAACTTTAAAGGTAGAGGTTTTGCCCTTCCTAACAGGTGTGTGTTGTTATTTCAAGAGGAAGAGTCTGTGGACCACCTTGCCCTCCACTGTTCCTTCTCAGCCTCAGTTTGGGAAAGTTTCCTCAAGAGCTTTAGTTTAGCTTGGGTGTTTCCGAGTAACATTAGAGATTTGTTCTCCTCCTGGAATATTCAATGGACTAACTCTTTTTTGAGATGTATGTGGCAGCTCTCTCTTCCTCACATCTTGTGGGGTCTTTGGAAAGAAAGAAACAACCGAATCTTCAGGGATGTCTCCCTAAATCAAGATACTGTATTCCAAAAAATTCAAAGGGCTATCCAAGAAAATATGGGAATCATGGAGGGTCCTTGTTACTCAAATAACTCCCTAGAGTCAAATATCTTAAGGGCTTGGAATATGAAGATCATCGATGGTCCTAATCTCAGCTACAATAAAAGGCTTGAGGCTAAATGGCAAACCCCTTCCCAAGGCTTGCTCAAAATCAAATTTGACGGTGCAGCCAAAGGTAACCCAAGTCCTTCAGGTTGTGGAGCTATTCTTAGAGATCATAGAGGAATCTGCAAAGAGATGATTGTTGTCCCTATTGGAACACAAACTAACCATAAAGTTGAAGCTATGGCAGCTCTTCAAGGCATAATCCTAGCCAAAAAATGGAATTGCCCCTATCTATGGATAGAAGGGGACTCAAATAATATAATAAAGTGCCTCAATGGGACTTCAAAACCTTCATGGTGGATCCACAACATAATCACTTCTGCTATTGACATTATTAGAACCTTTAAAAAATGCCATATCTCCCATATCTATTGGGAGGCCAACTGTTCTGTTGATTGGGCTGCCAATGTGGCAGTTAAAAATGAGACAATTACCATGTGGATGGGGGAGAGCGGACTCCCCGAAGATGTCAGACAAATCATAAGTGATGAGCGATATAGAAGTACCCCAAAGACTCTTGATTTATAGGGTAATAATGAAAAGTATTGATGTGAGCACTTCGAGTTATTTCTATAATGAGAAAATCACTCATTATAACATCAATGCCATCAACTCCCACGCTTGCTGGGTAATTCTTTTAGCTCCGAAAAGCTCTTTGTTTAACCAGCTCTGCAAGTTTCAAAATTTGGCTATGAGAAGCAACATCATGGGCAGAAATAGGAGACGATATGAGCCAAGTAGCTGCAAAGAATGGAAACAAAAGGAAGAGGTGTGGGGTATTTTGCAGAAGGGCGGTCTCTCAAACTTCATAGAGAGACTCCACAGCCGTGATGGAATGGTAACTAGCCTTTTCTGCAAAAATTGGAAGAAGGGCATGTTAAAAATGGGTGACCAAATGGTGGAAATTGATGAAGATTTAATTGCTAAAACTATGGGTCTCAACAGGGAAGGCTGCAACTTCTACAAAGATAGGAAGGTCAGCAGGGAAGCCATTGAAAGGTACCCAGTTACTGAGAAAGAGAAAAAATGACTTGTAAAGTTGAGCAAAACCTACTACCCGCCTAGGGCTTTTGCCAAACCCTGGCGAGAAATTCTCTTTGTTTTAATGCGGTATATTACTCTAGATGGTAGGTTTACAAAAGTCTATGGGTATCATTTTGTTCTGTTAAACCACTTTAGGCATAATGATAAGGTGAATTTTCCTTATTTCTTGCTTTGCTCAATGAATGCTTCCCTTAAAGACTACAAAGAGAATCCTCTGGGCGATACTGCAATGCACCAAGGCCTAATGGTCCTAATTTATGACCATTTAAAGGCCAGTCAAATTAACCGGATGCAGCCCTCTGTGGACTCTGAGGAAGATATGTCTAATTCTGCTTTTTCGGAGGAGGAATCCAACAATGATTCCTCGTCTGATACTGAGGATAGCTCTGATGATTCAGAGTATGAGAGTAGTAAGAAGAGGAAAACAAGACCCTCATCTTCCAAGGGCAAAAAAATTCAAATCAAACCCTTGATCAGCATCTCTTCGGAAGAAGAGGATTCAGATTATTCTGAGGAGAAGAACCCTAAAGGGTTGCTGAAGAAGAAAATTAAAAACCAAGCCCAGACTCAGAAAAAGAATAAGAAAAAAGAGGAGACTGGCAAGGAACCGGAAGTTGACAAGCAAGCTAGGACCCTGGAAGCCGAACACAGCCTGGAAAAGGAGACAATGGAAGAGACTCTCAGGGCTGCCGACACTATTTCTGCCCTCCATATCACTAAAGATGAACAGGTAACCCCTGGAAAAGTGACTCCCCCCTATGGCCCTCCTCCCGAGGGCTTGCATGGTTTTATGAAAACTATGGAATGGCTCATTGATGGTTACAAGAAAGTTTTGGATGAGTATAAAAAACTATGCAACAAAGTCCTGATTCTGGAGACCATTAATATAGGGGAGGGGAATACAATGGCTGACTATATTGAGGATCTGAAAAACACTATTGCTAAAGCAGAAGACATCAGAGATGCTTCCAACCCCAGGTTTGAGAAGATTGAAAAGGAGATGCTGGATAGAAAAAACACTCTTGGATACTGTCACTAAAGTGGGAAAAGTTGAGGAGTGCCTTAAGAATATCACGGAGAAAAGCCTTGGTATTCTAAAAATCTCGGCCAATAATACTCATACCCTCATCAGTAAGCTTGATGATGACAAGGAAATCCAGGAAATTGACCTGGATGCTGAAGATATAGGGGAAGCTCAAGGTCCCAGAACCCGCACCAGAGGCAAGAGGAAGGAAAAGAAAATTAACAAGGATCTGGAAGAGCTGAAAGCTATCAAGGCTACCTATGATGAGTTGGTGATAAAGGCAGAGGACATTTTAAAGAAAATTGCTGAGTAGCGTCTCCCCGGTTTCTTTGTTGTGTTTTGTTGTTTTGTTGCTTTGTTGTTCTTTCTGTTCGTTGGTCTTCTGGCCAGTCGTTATATATGTGGACTTTTAATCCTTTTGCTGCTCTTTCTCTTTCTATGATGTAAAGGTTTCGGGTCCTTAAAACCTATTTTTTAATCAATCAGAACAAATCTAAACCCTTCTTCTGGCCATGATTTCCATTTTTATAAAATAAAGGGAGCAACAAGCTACTAGACAAAAGACACATGTTAACCACATATTCATTCTTAATAATTAGCCCTAAAAGGTCGTATGCAATTCTGTTACAAAAATGTTTACATGTCCATGCGCTGGCACCTATGAATCATCATTCTTAACTAAAAATTGATAGGGTCAAAACCATTTGACCCATGCTGTTATTGCCCTGACACCTTTGGATGGAGTGTGAGATGTTGCGCTTTTGTCCTATTGAGTGTTTCCCTTCTAGGAAAGGAAACGAGGTCCTGGCAAGAAGAAAAGTCACCTCTAAACTAGAGGAGGAGCTTCAACCTTCATGCCTAGGATCATAGGCAGTGGGAGGGGGAGTTAGGGGGAAACATAATATGTTGGGGAGGGGTCACAACTTCCATGCAACTACATGGATGGATTGCTGCACTCCCTACCCAAACATGTTCCTTTTTCACTCCTTTGCGGGCTCTCTCTCAGAACACCCTGCCATCCAATGATAGAGTAGACACAAAGGTTGTGCCATGCGTGGCCTTTCTTCATAAGAAAATGCTTTCACGCCCCCTCTAGAAATCCTCCCCACTTTCACATCCCCTTTGGCAATAGACATACTCACATATGAGAAAAAAATCCATCCAGTATCACAAAGTATATTGCAGCTCCATTTACAAGCTTGCTCAAACATTTTTCCCTTTGCAGAAGGAAAAACTGCATTCAGAAAATGAAAAGGCTTCGTACTCTCCTACCAATTTAATCACCATGTTGTTGTATTTATAGTTGAACAATACTTCATCAAGTAGTGCCTCTTCATGAGACATCATCACTTTGGTGCTCTCAATTTAATCTGCCAGCTATGGACACTAGAATTCATGCATATCACATCCACTGTATTCTTCTGTCAAGGTTCATCTGATGCGAGTGATTTTATCCTGATTTTATTCTTCCATGGGTGTACATTCTTCTACTTTAGGATCTTTTTCAACAAGCAAATCTTTGAATTCATCAGAGAACACGTGATCAATCACACTTGAACTGGAAGCTTATCCTAATCCTTTCACATCTCTGAGATATCATCTTTGACTGTCTAATCAATCCTGAGTCGACAAGTCTATATCTTGTTCATTTTTCTTTTCCTACGCAAGCTACAACCAATGCCTTCTACAATCCCTCCTAATTTCACATTTGAAACTCAACCATAGATCTTACCCAACCTAGCAAATACAATGATCATTGCATGTCGGCTCAAAATTTGTCCTTCCATCTGTATCCGTGGACCCACCAAGTCCCAACTAAACAATGCCATATCATCTTTCGACCAGACTCTGTCAGCGGCCCCACCGTAGGTCTTCCTAGAAAGCTTGGGACACGTGGCATTATCTCATGATGTTGTGGTCTGTAACATCCTTGCAACTTCCATTGCGAGGATACGGGGACCATCAGATCTATTCAAACTTTACTGCTTTGCACAATGCCCATTAACTCCTCCAAAATTAAAAATCGAGCACCTTTTACCTAAGGACAAAACATATATGTTCATTTTGAACATGTGCCAATTGATATGACTGTTAGTAAACCAACTTTTACCGCCTAAGAACCGGTAACACAATGCTTCGACCAGTTATACTACCAACCTTGTCGGTTTCTATTGAAAACACGTGGCATCATCTCGCGATGTCATGATCTTTATAATCTTTGCAGCTTTGATCATGGAGAAGCGCAAAACGTTGGATTCATTTTGTCTTTAGCAACCGGCCAAAATACTTAGGACTTTCAGACTTAGGAAAATTATGGGTGCAGGCACAAATATTGAAAAGGAGACCAGTCATAAGAAAATTTATGCGCATGACTTAAGAAAAATCACATTTCATAAACCGATTGACCACTACTTAATACTTAGGGAATGAAATGGCCCCGCCCATGGTAAACAACCCTTGGCTTTAAGTGGGAAAAAGTAACAACAAAGTATATTATTGCTAGGGTTTTCTTCACAAAACGTAAGAAATCTTGATAAACCCTAAACTCTAGACCTTGGATCATTTATAGAGGATACAAATAAAACCAGAAAATTAATATTTGAGCTCAAAATTGAAGATTTCATGCAATCAATTTTTAGAGCTATCAGTGGTTGTAGTTGGGGATGCTCATTTCACAAGAATGAGATGAGAAACCAAAATCTTTGGGAGAAGCAAACCAACTGCAGGGGAGACCAAAAAGAAATTAACTGGACGGGGTAACTTCAACAGAAATGAAACTACACTACCAAAGCAAACCTAACTAATGCTGATGGATAATAGCTACTTTAAGAAAAGTAGAACCTCAAAAATTGTCCATGAACATGCAATTTAAGAGGGGATTTATTCATAGCTCCATTGGGCATAGAGACAGAAAAACTTACTCTACCCCAAATTATTTGTGGCCTGTAGGGTCAAACCACATATGATGGCCCAATGCCATCTGCCAATGTCAACCAGTGCTTTCCTCTATCATAAAAATGATTTTCTTCTGAAAGCATCAAATGTAATTTAATAACATAAGTAGAAAACCATTTTTCAAACCTACTGGCTACTTTCATCCAACCATTATGCTTAAGTTTATCACTGCAATTACTGCTGAAAATATGAAACTTATGCAATGATATAGAATATTTGTTATTATGTGACATATATACGTTGTATTGTACATAACACACATCCTGATTGCAACCAATATCCCACTTTGTAAAAACATCATCCTGTTCAAAAAGGAAAATCTCATATTCGTGCACATAACTAAGAAAACATGCCTCACTTGTAATATCAGCCTGCTTACTGAAATAGGGACTCTCTAAGAAATCCACCTTCTTACTGATCATAACAAGCAAACTATTATCAAGAGGAGGAAAAGGATCAGAGATGCCCCCTTCATGTAATTGCTGTAATACCCTAAAAATGGTCATCTAAACCATGGGCCCCTAACCTCGACAACATCACCAAGGTCCTAGCCAAAGGCAATTAAATCATTTTAAACAATTATCTTATTTATTTTAATTAAATATCCTTGCATATTTAATTAAATAAATCAATTTGCCATTAAATCATCAAAAAGAGGAATTGGAAATCATGAGCACAAATCTTGAGCACACAATTAATTCCTAAAATCATCAAGTGTCACATGGCAAAATCAATCCCTCAATATTAATTAAATATTTATTTAATTAATTAAATCATTCCAAAGTGAATCATTTTAAACAATTATCTTATTTATTTTAATTAAATATCCTTGCATATTTAATTAAATAAATCAATTTGCCATTAAATCATCAAAAAGAGGAATTGGAAATCATGAGCACAAATCTTCAAAAATGGAAATAAATAAAAAAAAAGAATTAATTGAAAAGAAAGAATTAAAAAATTGAGAAAAATCAATTGGAGATAATCTTGAAAACAAATTAAAAATTGATAAATAATCTCAGAGAAAGCAATTAAAACAATTAAATATTAAATCTGAATGAAATAGAGAATAAATCAGTTTTTTTTAATTTTATCTTAAATTTTAGTTCAAATTCCTTTAAAACTAAGAAAAGCATCCAATCACATCAATTCACCTGGATTGTGCTTCCTCTTCGAAAATCTTGACCGCTCATCATCATTTGATCTCAACAATTGGTTTCTTTCTGAATTTTCTATAAATTCAGGCTCTCATCTCTCATTAAAAGATCCTGGATCCTAGATTCTGGAGAATATATTGTTATCATGTTGTTTTTGCTCTAGGTTCATTGATATTTGTGCATTTAGATATTCACATATTAAGTTATTGCATACATATTTAGATCATTTATCTCATTTATCACTTAAATAATGTTAGATTGATCTTGCATTCATCATGCTCATATAGATTTGAAATCCTTCATTTAGCTATTGTCTAGTCACTGGATAGCTTAGCAATCTGAGAGCAATCCAAACTCGCGTCTACTAGAAGGCAATGGGTCGATTTGCTATGGTTTATTATTCATTATTTATATCTATCTAACCATGCATGTAATGACTTGATTGAAGTGTTGTGTCTTGCAGATACAAATTCTTATTCCACTTTTCACACACACATTTCTGGTGCCCATCATGGGGCAAATAACTACTTTTTCAGCCTCAAAATCATTTTTTTTATCCTGCAGGTTTCGTCCGTATAGCCTCTGCGAAATATCGTATGAGCAGTTTCACTGCA
This sequence comes from Cryptomeria japonica, assembly GCF_030272615.1. Classification (NCBI taxonomy): domain Eukaryota; kingdom Viridiplantae; phylum Streptophyta; class Pinopsida; order Cupressales; family Cupressaceae; genus Cryptomeria; species Cryptomeria japonica. Next base: position 16,710,368 of record NC_081408.1, on the reverse strand, counting down.
TCGTATGACATTATATTGACACCTGCAGTTTCTCATATGAAACAAGATCATATCCTTTACATTGTCGTACAAATCAAAATGTGCACTCGTACGACATACTAATTCTTTTATACTCTGTCATTATATGTTGATTTCTAACTTGTATGACACACTGCGTATGCTATCTTTTGTCGTTCTATGTTGATTTCTAACTCGTACGATAAAATAGTTTTGTCATTTTGTTTTATAAGGATTGTCGTACGATTCTGTTTTCTGATAGATTAAAAACAGATTACCTTTCAGGAATTTTTGTCTAAATTTTTATGATGCTAACGGTAACCCTAGATTGTCTTCTGTCTGCCTGATATTGTCACAACCTAACCAGTTTCTTGCAGGACGCTTGTCAAAGAATCTATCAAATCAAACATACGTCTGTCGAAGAATAAAAACAACATGACTACTGATGCATTGTTTTTGTAGGTTGCCTAAAGAAAATCAACTAAACATTGTGTATTCATTTAGTATTTTCTTAGGCACCTAACTTGCTATCTGGTTAATGAACAAATCTATCCTTTGTGTTTTCAAAAAAATCTGAGAGGTAGGAGAGTATGCTCTTGTCTTTTACAGACAATCAGAAATCTAGACCCTTGAAGCTTTTTTCTATGTTTTGAGATTTGTGTACCTTTAGCGGGCCTGTCATAGTGGGAAAAAGTAATCACCCTCTGAGAACAACCCAAGTGAGTATAGCTGGACCTGAGCATTCCAACTCACTATAATAAATAGGTCTCTGATGATTAAAGTCTCAGAGGATGGGATTATTTGAGTTTTCTCTTTGAGATCTCTCATATCAGGCATTTTGTAGGGCCTTGCGGTCTCAATCACGTTTACATGACTACAGCTTGTTTTGGTACCTTGTCGAGCTATAGGCCCGAATCATGCTTGCGTGACTTCAAGGGGTAATTTCAAATGGAATTCCTGATTAAGAACTATAAGATTAGAAGCTACCCAATTCACCTCTGAAAGGTTGATAATCTTTGTGCAAGAGAGATAGTAACTCTCCCAAGACACTTGCCATATCGTGCCCCCATTAGCATTTGGAGTCGGCTAATACGACGTTGAGAATCCATTGTGTGATACTCAGTAGCCATATCAGCAAGCAAAGGTTTTCTTCTCTAAGCCAACTTCCATAGGGTTAGCGTGTTGTGCTTGAAATATTACATATCTTGCATGTTTTCTGTGTTTTTGTCCCTCAAGCTAAAAATGAAATACTGAAACTAGAGAAAACAGATCAAACAACTCAGTGATAAACTCTGTCAGTGTCAAAACTAGTCTATCCTTGTCAAAATCAGTCCATCTCAGAATTGGTTATACTCAGTTATCATACTCAGCCATTGAAAAAATTCAGAATTTTCAATCCCTGCTCTGTGAACAGTCGTACGAGTCTGTTGAATTGTCATCCTGCATCAAATCCTGTGTCGTATGAGTATATTGAATTGTCATCCTATGCCTAATATTCTATCGTATGAGACCCAGCAGTCTGTCGTCCTGAGCCATATCCTGTGTCGTACGAAACAGAACTAAACAGAATCATTTGTCGTCCAGGATCTGCCCATTTGTCATATGGTACTAGGCAACAACTCGTACGAAATAGAATTGTTGTCATCCAGAACCTGTTATATTATCATATGGTCCCAGAAATACAGTCGTACGAGTCTCTGATTCTGCTAGTCCAGAACAGTCAAACCTGTCCAAAACAGTTTTACAACGAGCCCAAAACTAGTTATTATCTTCCTGAGCATAAAACAACCTTGATAGTGTACCTCTGCAGTGGTGTTGCACGATTTTGTCGGTCATCTTTAAGCTAGTTCAAACAAACATCTTATCAAACCTAAGTTAAGTTAGATAACATCTTATACAGGATAGATCATTCCTGAAACCAGACCAAATATTAGTTACTTCACCCAATCACTACGTTAAACGAACTACTAGCTACAATTTGATCTTGACTTCTGCAAACACATCTCGCACTCGGTCTTGTCGGTTACAAATGCCTGTTCAAACTAGAAACTCGCGCAAGAAAACAAACAAAGGAAAAGAAACACTCTTTTTGTCAAACGACAATCCATTCTTTGAGGCAAACATCTTTCAAAGTAAACCATCCTTGTCACAAATACCAGTTTACGACCTACAAATATTTGGCTAGCCCAAATCTTACACCATGTCTAGGGAAAGGCAAGAAAGAGAAGCTAGTAAACAAGATACTCACAATGATAAGGCCATTGATAGCAATTCCTCAACTAAATCAGAACTCTCTGAACCTCCCGAAGATGAAGTACTTAGGTGTCAGAATGATAAAGAGTTCCGGAAAATAATGAAGGTCATCATGGCTAGGGAAAAAGAAGACCATTTCCTAGAATTGGCAAAGCAAGGTGCCAAACTCCCTACTAGTTATAATGTGGAGACCCTCATTGCTAAAGAAGAAGAAACACCATGGGGAAAAATAAGCAAACAAATGCAAGCATTACAAACTGCGGTCACAAGAATAGAAGATAGGGATAAAACGCCAAAACAATACTCTCGAGATACAATATGCCCATTCCCATTTGACAAAAACCTTTACATGGCTCCATTTCCTTCATGAGTTGAGTTCCCAAAATTTGACAAATATGATGGTACTTCAGATCCTCAAGATCATGTCAGAGAGTTTTGTGCCGCTGTATGGAGTTCATGCACGATCAAACGTATCTCATGCGTCTTTTCACAAGGAGTTTAGGGGGTCAAGAAATTGAATGGTTTGCAAGCCTACCCAAAGGGATTAAAACTTTTGAATAACTAATCCAACTATTTTTGCAATAATACTCGTACAACATTCATCACCTAGTCACCATGATAGAGATTTGCAACACAAGATAAAAGACAGGAGAACCCTTTCTCACTTTTCTCGAACGATGGAGAAATATGTTCTCTAGATATTCACGGACTATCCCCGATCTTGAGAAAATGGATATCTTTGTTAACAACTTAGTCCCTGAACTGAAGTACAATGTCCAAATACAAGTACACCCCTCATTCAACAAGATGGTAGATAACGCCCTCAGAATGGAAGACGTGCTTATAAAAAAGGGAGATATATCACTTTGGAAAGAAACATCGCAAGGTTCTAGCTCTAAAGAAAAGAGTAAATACTGGAAATATGGAAAAGACAGCAACAAGAACATTGTTAATGATGGAGTGGTAGATACTGTCCAAGCAAAAACAAAATTCACAATATTTAACTTGGCTAGTGGCACGCAAACACTCAAGGCAGCTGAAACTATAACAGAAAATCCTCCAAAGAAAACAAGAGAATGGTTTAAAAACCAACCTTGGGTCTCAAAGCCTAAGCATAATTTTACTCCTCTAGATGAGTCATATGAATCAGCTTTCAAAACCTTATTGGCAAATAATCTGATAACATTACCAGACAATTCTAGACCATATGACCGAGAAATTAGACCCAAGTGTGGAGAGAAAATGAATACTGTGACTACCATCGGAACAAAGGACATAACATAAACAACTACATGAAACTCCGGCATGAAATTTAAGATCTCATTGACGCAGACAAGATCATTGTTGGAAATCATGTGACAAATGTTGATCATAAGGCCTTTAAAGATCCCTTACCAACGTATGAACAAGGAGATTCCTCAAAATCCAAAGGAGGAGCTAGAGTCAATTATACCTACAGTAACAACGATAACGTGATCAACATGATTGAATCTATTCACACTGAACATTGCAATGTGATCATAGTCCAAGATCACCAAAGTCAAGCGCAAACTGCTAATGCTGTGACTCCCGCTCAAAGAAAAATTACACTCCTAGGAGCTAATTCCTCAACGTTCGATCAAACAACATCAACTCTACCAAATAGACAAGCAGACATAATCGTGGCCAAATCAAAATAGTTGGCTTCATCATCAACTCCTGGTTACAATATTGTCGAACAATTGAAGAGAACCAATGCTCAAATCTCCATTTTGGAATTACTTAAGATCTCTTTTGCTCATAAAGAGGTCCTGGACAAAGCTCTACTTACCACCAGTGTCCCTAAAGATTTAGACGTAGATCGGTTTCAATCTATGGTGGGTCACTTGACCTCACCTCGTTACCTCACTTTCTCTTAAGAAGACTATAACTCACTGAGTCACCCGCATAACCAACCATTACACATAGAAGCCATGATTCATAAACACCACGTTAAACGTGTTTTGATAGATGGAGGCATTGGGTTGAATATTTGTACCTACAATCTATTGACACAACTGGGATTCTCTGAAAATGTTATTGATCCAAAAAAGAAGATAACAATCAAGGCTTATAATGAAGAAGAAAGAACTCTCAAGGGTCTGGTACTATTACCAATTAGAGTAGGACCTATGGAAAGAGATGTCATTTTTCAGGGCTTGGATCTTCCTCTTTCATACAACATCTTACTAGGTAGGCCATGGATTCATGACATGAAAGCAGTACCATCTACGTACCATCAATGCCTAAAATTTCCTCATAATGGAGTTGAAGTCAGCATTCCGGCCGATACAAGCTATACCTACAATGCGTTAAAGCAGGGTGTTGATGCTTTTGTTCCTAATAATAGAGTAGCTTCTACAGCTGAAAGTTCAGAATCTTTGTTGAGAGATTTAGAAAAGAAATTAAAAATCACAAACACTGGCATGGATGGCTACAAGATAGAGCCTATACTCTCACTAACGTCTCTTCCTCCATCGCCAAGACAGTCAGGAAAACCATTAGAGGTTATGAAGCCACAAAATTCAGCTCCAAAAGTCATTTATGATGGCACTTTTATACAATCCTCTACTTCTCTTGTAGGTGAAATAGAAGAGGATGATGTTCTAAAATCACTTTTCAAAGAAGATAGTGCAAGCAAAGAAATACGACATTGTGAGATTTCTCCGATACAATATGGTCCAGGATACAAGATGCTTCAATGCATGGGATATTCAGGTACTGGTCCTCTAGGCAAGCGTCAACAAGGTATTGTTGAACCCATTCAGTTAAAAACTAAGTCAGTCAATGATAAAGATGGACTGGGATATGATCCAAGAAGGCAATCAGATCAAAAGCACATGTCTCACCATCAGCGTAAGTGGAAGAAAAAGGCACTACCTTTAACAATACAAGAGATTAATACTCAACAAACTCAGGAAGAGTGTGACAATGAACAGAAAAGATTTCTCACTCAGAGAGAGGAAATAGATGATAGTCAAGATCCAGTTGTATCGGCTGTAATACCATAGAAAGTAGAAATCCCAGAGGATATGAGAGACGAAGTATATAGGATCAAAGATTTGTTTGCACCACTAAAAGTTCTAGTCACATATACTAACAGACAACTAACAGAGGATTCAGAAACTGATTCAAATGAGTATGAGTGGGGTCCAAACCATATTTCAGATATATCTACTACAGAAACCCTTGAAGAATCTAATGAAATCATAGATGATGCACAAGAGCTGATACGCATAAGAATGCAAAAGGAAATAGAAGAAACCAGACTAAGAAAACAAGAAGACTATGAACGATAGCTGGAGAAAGATCAGACATAAACAATTTCTTCACCTACCAACCCTTCTAATGAGATATGACAAGTCAGGTATGGAACTACATAAGAAGAACTAGAAGCTACAACAACAAAACCGGTCATCAGTCCAGAAGAAGTTGAATAGAACAGACGACGGGGATTAACAGAACCATCAAAGCTATGTTCACAGGTGTGTCAAATACAAGCAATCAATGAACCAAATCACGAAGGGACTTACAACATCAAAGATGTGGGTGTTGATACTATATATACCTTTACTAAGCCACTTAAAGATGAGTCAGCAACTTCATCCTATGAATCTGATGACTCAGATAGGAGCTCTATTTATAACAACAACTATTCAACAACGCATTATGACTACTCTGTCATGAATAATGAGATACTGTCTATTGTCACACCACGATACGTAGTCCAATCTGAAGTAGGTGACGATGCTAGAAGTAGGTCGGTTGGGTTAGGTCCAATAAATACTAACATGAATTTTGATAATCGTGTCATGACTCTTCCTACTCTCGAGACACATATGCAAGGTAGTCTTCTGGAACTCGACTGGTCGGTCTGAAGTCATGATGATAGTACTGTGAACTCCCTTGAGCCTGTGCCAACCTTATCTTTAATACATCTGGAACTGATTAATTGTACTCTTTATAACCAACCCTTGAATGTCCCTACCTTTTCCAATGACTATACATTAGCCTACTATCTCAAAGCAGTTGAACCCATGTACTCTTCCACCAGCGAATAGAATGAAAACATGACTGAAGCATATATCAAGTATCTTAGTCGCAAAAACAAGAAAACTAAGAATAAAAGATCTGATGGTGAAAACCACATTGTGGCGGTGTCAGACTCTAAAAAAGAGAAAATAAACGACATACCTAAAGGTGAAAACCTCTTTGAGGCACTTGAAGGTGAGATACTTGATATACTGTTGAGTCACTTCCAAGAGAGATCTTCCATATTGATCGAACCAACTCAGCCAGTGAACATTGGGAGTCAAGAGACACCACATATCATTCATTTAGCCCAATCACTCTCGGCAGAAGAGTTAAAAGAGTTTAGCAACTTTTTTCTAGAAAAGAAGATCAAATTCGCATGGACTCAGATATGCCAGGACTCTATCCTAATCTCATCATGCATCATCTTTCTATTACACCAGGAGCTAAACCAGTCAAACAAAAACTCCAAAAGATGCATCCCCATGTGGTACTACTAGTCAAGGCTGAATTAGAGAAGTTGCTAAAAGCTGGATTTATCAGAGCTATAGATTATGCAGAATGGATATCAAATATAGTGCCTATATCAAAAGCAAACAAATCTATTAGAGTTTGCATAGATTTTAGGGATCTCAACAAGGCGTGTCCGAAAGATGATTTTCCATTGTCCAACATTGGCATGATAGTAGATATGACTGTTGGATATGAGATGTATTCATTAGTGGATGGATTCTCTGGTTACAATCAAATCAAGATAGCACCTGAAGATCAGGAAAAGATAGCTTTCACATGTGCATGGGGAACCTTCTGCTGGAATGTTATGCCGTTTGGTCTAAAGAACACAGGAGCAACTTACCAAAGAGCAATAACCACTATCTTCCATGATATGATGCATAAAAACATGGAAGATTATATTGATGACACTCTGGTAAAGACTATGAAGAGATCTATGCATATTCAGGAGCTTGGCCTCATACTAGATAGAATGGAAAGATTCAAGCTCCGATTAAATCCTAAAAAGTGTGTATTTGGAGTCACATCAGGAAAATTGCTTGGTTACATAATTTCAAAAAAAGGAATTGAAGTTGACCCTGAAAAGGTCCAAGCTATAATGGACATGCCTCCACCCAGCAATATCAGCCAGATGAGAAGTCTACAAGGTCGTCTTCAGTCCATAAGGCATTTTATATCTCAGCTAGCTGACAAGGCTCAACTATTCATGAAGGTATTAAGGAAAGGAATTCAATACAACTAGGATGAAGAGTGTGAATGACACTTACAACAGATCAAAGAATATCTCTCTAATCCACCCATATTAATGCCACCGATTCAAGGTAAGCCACTGATCCTGTACATATCAGCTACATATACTTCACTAGGGGCACTTCTGGTACAACAGGATGACAATAAAAAGGAATGAGCTATATATTACATCAGCAGAACATTGGTGTTGTATGAAATGAACTACACTATAATAGAGAAAGCATGCTTAGCATTGGTCTTTGCATCACAAAAATTAAGGCACTATATGTTGGCACACTTCATTAAGCTGGTAGCCAAGATAGATCCACTCAAATATCTTCTCAGTAAAGCAACACTTACAGGGAGACTAGCCAAATGGGACATGGTTCTTATAGAATTTGACATTGAATATGTGGACCGTAAAGCCATCAAAGGATAAGTTATTGCAGATCAACTCACTGATGCTCCACTTGAAGACAATCAACCTCTGCATATAGAATTCCCAGATGATTCGATCATGCACCTTACAGAACAATCATGGAAGATGTTCTTTGATGGGTCCTTCACTCAACATGGTTCCGGTGCCGGGATACTTTTTATCAGTCCCCAAAAATACTCAATTCCAAAAGCTTACAAGATTCTTTTCCCTTGTACAAACAACATTGCAGAATATGAAGCTTTGGTAAACGGGATCAAGTTGTCCATCGAGTGGAAGATTGTGGAGTTACACATCTATGGAGATTTGCAACTCATCATCAACCAAATCAATGACCTATATCAGACAAGAGATGAGAAACTGATGCCTTATAAGAGAATGGTGGATGATCTCAATAAATATTTTACTTCTATATCATTTCAGTAGATCCCCAGAACAGTAAATAGGGCAGCGGATGCAATGGCCACTCTGGCATCTATACCACAGCTATAGGAGTCTAGTTTTCATTTTGAATTCCTGGTGGAAGAGTTACATTACCCGGCCTATGATTCTCCCGATTCCCAGGTAGCTGTTCTATTATTGGACATGACTCATCTCATTATAGCCACATTTACTCTTAGTTGCGTGACCAAGTTGTCCCTGTTGATCTTTCCAGCAATGAAAAAAGGAACCTAATCTGAAACGCATCACGGTACATCATCATTTCTAACAACCTATCAGGTGAGGTTTAGATAATACTTTTCTTAGATATCTAGAAACTGAAGAGTCCCAATGCACACTATCTGAGGTTCATGAAGGTGTTTGTGGATCCCATTCAAATGGTCTAACTTTAGCACGAAAACTACTAAGGGCTGGCTACTACTAGCCAGACATGGAAAAAGATGCTATAAAATTTGCTAAAACTTGTGAAAAGTGCCATCTACATGGACACCTTATTCATGCTCCAGCAAGGGATCTCATACCCTTTGTGACACATTGGCCCTTTCAGCAGTGGGCATTTGATCTAATTGGTCAAATATATCCTACGTCATCTAATGGCCACAAATTCATTATCACTGCCAGTGAGTACTTCACTAAGTGGGTAGAAGCGATTTCGCTCATCAAAGCCATGGGTAAATAAGTAGCTCTCTTTATTCTTAATTATATCATCTGTAGGTATGGTATACCTTCATCTATCATAACAGACAATGGAGGACAGTTCAAGAACAAAGATATAGACGAACTCTGTGAGAAATTCAAAATCAAACAACACTAGTCTTCAGTATATTACCCTCAAGGTAATGGACAAGCAGAGGCATCTAACAAAAACCTACTGACTATCTTGCACAGAACAGTGAACAAATCCGGGAAGGATTGGCATCTGCAGCTCAATCTTGCATTGTGGGCTTATAGAACAAGTATCAAAACACCTACTGGGGCTACACCTTTCTCGTTGGTGTATGGGTCCAAAGCGGTACTACCTATTGAAGTGGAAATACCATCTCTAAGAGTTTCATTACAAGGTCTTGTTACTGATGAAGACTATAGAATATCTAGATTGCAAGAGCTCGAATTGCTAGATGAGCATCAGCAAGTGGCATTTGACCATCTTAAAGTGTATCAAAAGAGAATGTCTAGATGATATAACAAGAAAGTTCAACACCACAAATTTCAGGTTGGTGACTTAGTTCTAAGAGAGAATCCTAAAAATCAACAGTTTCGAGACAACAAAGGGAAGTTTGAACCCAACTGGCTGGGTCCCTATATCGTTACTGCAGCTTTTGGCTCTGGTGCCTATCAACTCTCAACATCAGAAGGAGAGCATCTCCGCGAGCCAATCAACACCATCCATCTGAAGAAATTCTTCACCCAAATATTCTTTGTTCCAGTAGCCATAAAAATCATAAAATGTCCTGAAAAAATCCAAAAAAAAATCATAAAATGTCCTGAAGAAATCAAAAAAATCATAAAATGTCCTGAAGAAATCATAAAAATCATAAAATGTCCTGAAGAAATCAAAAAAATCATAAAATGTCCTGAAGAAATCATTAAAATCATAAAATGTCCTGAAGAAATCATAAAAATCATAAAATGTCCTAAAAAAATCCTAAAAATCAGAAAAAGCCCTAAAGAAATTCAAAGAAAAAGAAAAAGAAAAAAAAAGGGAAAAAAGAGAGAAAATGCCTTGGTGAAAACCTGGTAAACAGGCACCTTGGTAAAAAAAAAAAATGAATCTCTGCCAAGCAGGTGAAAACCTGGCAAACAGGTGCCTCTTTTACTCAAGCGCTCCATCTATCAATGCAACGTTGGCATTCCCGCTTTCCTACATATTTGCTTTCCCTTGTACATATTTCAGTCACTTTTGTGACATCCTAGTTTGTTGGAACCCTCATGGCGTGAAACTGATCAATGTCCTAGTCTTAGGTTAATCGACAAGAGCACATTACATGTCCTAAGCAATGTCAACCAAGTCAACTTTACGTCAGTGAAACCTGGTCGTCCACTCCGAGTCAGTCACCTGTCTTCTGACTACTGAAGAGTTTTATCACTGAGTTAACAAGCCAAACAACATAACAAAAAACAATCACTAAACAATTTGAGCTATGGATGGAAATTTTCTTTGTGTGTTGTCTTTTATATTGGTTTTCAATTATTATCCCTCTGAGTAACTCGAAGAAGTCTATCATGACTAAGAGGAGCAAGGATTGGGGGCATACTATTTTCTTGTTTTTTGCTTGTAGGAATGATTCCAATGATTTGTAAACATCTAAATTAGCTGGGTGTCTGTGATAAGAGCCTTCACATAAAGGGGAAATCGCCACACATACCTCGACTCCACTTATTTGAATACTATAGGGAGGTTCCATATCATTTTTTATTTTTTTTGAGGGAATTTCTTTATTGTGCAATCCAGGTCCATGCGTAATCTGTCCAAGGATATGAACGGAAAAAGGGTCATTACAGACAAGATCATTACTATTGCACATAAGAAAGGAACTCTAATCTTCCTGCTATAAATTGTAAAACACTCAATGATGAAAATTAAGCTTTTCCAAAGTCCAGTGACTAGGTTTAGGATTGCATCTCATCCTGCATTTCATCCTGCATTTTGTGAATCTAGAGTGATTTCGGTATAGTAACAATGTTTTCTTTATCGTCTGAATCAGAGTTGGAGCATCATCATTTCTTCGCTAAGTGGTCTCTTTTCATCATTTCTCCGATCAAGTACCTGTGCTTTGAGATGTTAGCTGCATACATGGGCATTTAATATAGATTCATACATTCATTATTCACTCATCTACATTCATCTTATTGCATAGAAAAATGAAAACATTTGCATTACTCATATTACTCGTTACTCATTCGCATTATCATTTATTTGTATATGAAAAGAAACAAAAATAGACATCCATGATCATTTGTATTCATACATTCATCTATACTAAAAAGAAATGCATACGTATAGAATAAAGCATATAGAACAACATCTCATAAGCGAATCAACACAAGTACGATGAAGTCAAATCGAAACTCGTATATATATCATGTCAAGTCTCAAGGAATAAATGATGTCAAATGACATATACAAACTCCCATCGGAGCAAGAATTGCATAGGCTACAAAAAATGGGTGTGTCTACAAAAAATATCCGAGCTACAAAAAAAGAAATCGTCTAGCTCGCTCCCTCTCCCTCATCGCCTGGTGGTGGAGGAGGAGCCTGATGTCCGGGATCCTGACAAGGCTCTCGCACTCCCTCTGACCATGCCATATACTATGAGTAGGGCATCACCTGCTGAGCAACAAGAACTGCAACACTATATGCGGCCACATAGTAAGATGCCCTACTAGACTGGTAAAGCACCTCTTGTCGCAGGGGCTCTATCTATGCTCTCATCTCTTCTCTCAGTACTGCAATCTGATGATCGCACTCAGTCCGCACCTCGGTGATCTGGTGATCACGCTCAGTCCTCATCTTGGCCAGCTATCGGTCTCACTTCGCCAGCTGAGTCTGCGCCACTAGCAACTGTGACTACAGCTCTGCAAGACGTGCCCTCATCGACCATCCAGCATCTGTCCCCTACTCTCTCGCAGGCCCACCATCTCCATTCCCACCTCCAGCTCCACCCTGCTCCTCCCTCCGCTGTCGAACCTATCTAGGAGTTGCTCGCTCCTCCTCCATCCCACCCAATCTCACACCCACTCCTCCTAGGGATCCACCCTCATCCCTCTATAGTCCACCCTCAGCTGGCACTCTGCTACTGCTAGCACCTGGATCACCACTACCTCGTTGCGGAGCCTCAGCTCTCTGTGCCTGACCCTGCCTCTGGTTCTGTCTCTGGCCCTATTCCTATGCTGGTGCGAGGGCATCATCCTCAACATCCTTGATATGAGGAGCCTATTCGCCTGGATCTATAAAATGGGGGAACGGATGCTGCTGAAAATGATCTCTATACTCGGGCAATACCCCCGCATCCGCCACATCGTCCAAATAATCCCACCTCGGGTAGTGTAACCTTGTCAACTTCTGCATCGCCAACGTGTATGATAACCATGGAGACCATCCCTGTCTCTCCTCATCTGCATATCGAGCATACGTTGTATACTCCTGCGATATCCCCTGAGGCCGGTCATACTGCCTCATCACTCATGAAATGACGAGTCGCTCCACAACAATCTATGACCTCCCAATCAGTGGGCGTGTAACAAACAGATCCCTGTGAACTCATCATCAGTCATCCCACGACTCCAACCCTCTGTATGGTCTCCATACGATGACTATCAGGTCATCGAGCTGCCGTCTCTAGAAGTCTGTCTTGCCCAGATGGGGTTGTGTGATATATCCAGCATACCTGTAAATGATTGGCTACCTAAGCTCTCTGTTGTCCGCTACTATCGACCGACAAGCGGGAAGGTGCTCCCAAGCCCACACCTACAGAATATATACCCGAGGGCCATGCTACGTCCATCTCTATATACGATCTCATGCATCTCTCGATACATGTGGGCCAATAAACAAGAGCCCCAGCCAAGTCTCTGAGGGGTCTCTATCAACCTCTCTAGCATCCGGCCCCATCTGCTCTGGAAACTCTGCTGCCCTCTGTCGGGCATCAAAAAGCAACCGATGAATCCTGCTAAGATGCATGCCAGAGGATACTCCTCACTATACCTACTCATAAGAATATCCCAACTCATGGACCAAGTCAAAATATCAGGATCACCGAAGACATGCCTAACTGCCTACAGTCTAGGTAACAATGTGGTATCATAATCCACCTTATCCCCAGCAAAAGAGATACAAAGGATTCTGTACACATCCTCGGGAGTGATAGTCAACTCCCCAACTGGCAAATGAAATGTATTATTCTATGAATGAAATCGCTCTACCAACGTCGTGAGCATCTCGTGGTTCACATGGATATTAGGTAACCTCAACAGATGAGTCAAGCCGCACATATCAACATGAGCCTGCTCAACCTCAGATAACTCTTGAACTAAGGCCATAGTGGGAGGATACACGCATCTAAAGAGCACAGGAAGTAATCAAACCTATAAAAAAAAAACCAACAACGAAGCATCAGAAAACATTCCAAATGAGCTTACACGAGAAGTAAAACATCACGCAAATCCAACTAAGTCAACTGCAAAATAAAAAATTCATGTTTACACCCTCAAAAAGGCTCACTGTCTTTTGTACGATAAAACACAGAAAAGCAGCATCTCGTATGAGCTAGGAACAGTTTTCGCATGACAAAACAGGCTAAAACGACAAACTTTTCACTTCACCCGACAAAAGGGTCTTTTTACTGACCTCTCGTACGAGACATGGGTGGCCCTAGAATGACAAGTCTAATGGCCTGAAACGACAAAACAGATTTTGCCAGTTTCTTGTATGAGACAGGATCCTGTCTCGCACGATAAACTGAGACACCCGACCCAAAACAAGTGGAAAACTTGAAAAATGCATAAAAAAATTCAAAATTGGAAACACAAACAGGCTTAAGATCGATCACTTACCGCTGGCTCGTAGTTTTGAGGTCCATTATATCTCCTCTGGCGCTCGAATCGATGCTGATGAGTAGGGACCACCATTTTCTTTGCAGAAGGCTTTTTGAATTTTCAAACTTGGAGGGTTAAATGAATTGAAAATGACACTTTTGTCCCATATATAGCCAAAAACCTAAATTTTCAACTTGCTCTGATGGACATGAAATTTGTACCCTTAGCTAATTTGACCGTCCTGATTCCATTTTCGGGATCGAAATCGAAATTCGAATTTATTTTGCTAGTCAATTTCAGAATTTGGACCACTTAGTGCTCTTTTCATCAAATGCTCATTCTTTCTTCAATTTGCGCTCAATTTCTCATGAATCAATGTTGAATCTCAATTTTAATTCCTATGATCAACTTTGCGCTCAATTTTTTATCAATCAACGCAAAAATTTTAAAAATTCCTCTAAATCAATTTGTGCTCAAACAACTTATCTCGCTAAAAATTGCCTATCATCATGTACCCTCGCTATCTTTCGATTTCGGTCCCGAGGGGGCATACTCATGACCTTATGACCTCACATTCTTCAATGTCGAGAAAATTTTTAAATCTTCATCGAAAGTCGAGCAAAAAATCTTTTTTCAACTAAAGAAAATCAATCAAATTATTATTGCTAAAGGGCATCTCAACTTCATCGCTTTATATTAGGTTGATATTTCTCAATCATTTGAATCAATCGCTAGGGGCATATCAGTTTCATCGCTTCATATCAAGTTGATATTTGTCTTTTATCTGAATCAATCTCTTACGTTAATCAGTTCCATCACTTTTCATTAAGCTGATTTTTCATTTAAACTCAATCAAGGGTTTAAAGAGTATCTTCGATCACACTAAATCTAAGCAGGGGTTACGTTTTATTCGTTTCTTGATGAAGCTGAACAATTTATCTTCGTTCATCGTATCTTGATCAATCAAGTTCAAGATCAATTTTTTTTTTATAATCACTCATTGTGTCTAGATCAATCAAGTTCTAGATCAGTAAGATCCACTTCTTGATCAATCAAGTTCAAGTTCGATATCTTTTGTTTTCTATCGTTCCTAAGTTCAATCAAGTTCTGGAACGGTATCGCTTTAATCAGACTTCATTCAACTTTGTCGCTTCGAATCAAGCTAAACACCTCGCTTTTCATCTAGTTCGTGATCAATCAAGTTCAGATCTGGTATCTCCTAGACATCAACTATTCTTTGAACCAATGCGCTACTCGCACATTAATTCAAAGAGGGGCAAATGTAATACCCTAAAAATGGTCATCTAAACCATGGGTCCCTAATCTCGACAACATCACCAAGGTCCTAGCCAAAGGCAATTAAATCAATCTTGAGCACACAATTAATTCCTAAAATCATCAAGTGTCACATGGCAAAATCAATCCCTCAATATTAATTAAATATTTATTTAATTAATTAAATCATTCCAAAGTGAATCATTTTAAACAATTATCTTATTTATTTTAATTAAATATCCTTGCATATTTAATTAAATAAATCAATTTGCCATTAAATCATCAAAAAGAGGAATTGGAAATCATGAGCACAAATCTTCGAAAATGAAAATAAATCAAGAAAAGGAATTAATTGAAAAGAAAGAATTAAAAAATTGAGAAAAATCAATTGGAGATAATCTTGAAAAACAAATTAAAAGTTGATAAATAATCTCAGAGAAAGCAATTAAAACAATTAAATATTAAATTTGAATGAAATAGAGAATAAATCAGTTTTTTTATTTTATCCTAAATTTTGGTTCAAATTCCTTTAAAACTGAGAAAAGCATCCAATCACATCAATTCACTTGGATTGTGCTTCCTCTTGGAAAATCTTGACCGCTCATCATCATTTGATCTCAACCGTTGGTTTCTTTCTGAATTTTCTATAAATTTAGGCTCTCATCTCTCATTGAAAGATCCTGGATCCTGGAGAATATATTGTTATCATGTTGTTTTTGCTCTAGGTTCATTGATATTTGTGCATTTAGATATTCACATATTAAGTTATTGCATACATATTTAGATCATTTATCTCATTTATTGCTTAAATCATGTTAGATTGATCTTGCATTCATCATGCTCATATAGATTTGAAATCCTTCGTTTAGCTATTTTCTAGTCACTGGATAGCTTAGCAATCTGAGAGCAATCCAAACTCACATCTACTAGAAGGCAATGGGTCAATTTGCTATGGTTTATTATTCATTATTTATATCTGTCTAACCATGCATGTAATGACTTGATTGAAGTGTTGTGTCTTGCAGATACAGATTCTTATTCCACTTTTCACACACACAATTGCAAATCATTAAACCGGACAAATATTTCACCCTCTTGCTCTACATCTAATTTAATGTCGACAATATCAACAACATGAGAAAACTGATCATTGTTACTTATCACCTTTATCCTTATAATATTCTATTTCAGAAGTTGATATAATAATATCCAGATTCTCAATTGTTTCTTCATACAAAAGGTTAAGAATAGTATGAAAACCCTTCTCAAAAACATTATAACAAAGCACCAATTGATATTCATCTGCATCTTCATTAAATAACACATTGATATTCTCACTAAAATCATTGCTCATCCTATCTTCAAGTTCATCAGGAATCAAGGAGTCAGAAAATGAACTGGAACAACACCCAACAATATGATCCTCACAGTATGAATGTTCCGTGTTAAGATGTTCATAAGTCTCAACAAACCTACCATGATCATTCTGATTCTTTTGAACTAGATTCCTTTCAAACATAGAGGTCAACTCTGGGACATTTTGGAAATGAGAGCAATTTAGAACAGTCTGGTCCTTAATGCTAGAAATGACTTGTATTGAGACAACTTCCTCATTTGTACACATCATACATCTTTTTATCCCAATAATATTATTAACTAAAATTGGTAGGATCTTATCATCTAAATTTTCATCATCATATATGATTGATTCCTAAGAGACTGCATTCGTATCATCAAGATCTTGCATACTTGCATCAATACCAGACATAGCACTTTCCAATTCTTTATACTCATTGTTGGATTTATGTGAAACACAAGACTGCAGACAAATCTCCCATGAGATGTTCTTCCTGGAGCAATTACTGTTGTTGTCATTTAGTAAAGTAATTGACATCATATCCATCTCTACATCAAATATGTCAAATAATTTCTCATTAACCTTTTCTTCATCAGTATGAGGAATAATCACTGTTTGGGACAATTTCTCTTCACTCATGTTTTGTTCGAATCATAATCAATAACAGGGCTAATGTGATCAATAGGGATATAAGGGTCTTGATACACATTTTTACCTTCTAATTCATGCCTTTCTTTAACCTCTAATATCTCGGGATAACATACCCTTGCAGATAGATAACCCTTAGGGATCCCATATCTCAAGTTGTTTTCAATATCCATTGCTGTCCTATAAGCCTGATGCAAGGTTTTAGGATCCTTATCTCTCAGCGAATAACTCTCTTCCTCTTCAAATGCAACCAAATAAACAACTAAGCACACTGCATCATTTGGTCTATAATTGCTAGGAATATCATCTGATTCCCTAGCAAACCTGAGATTAAAAACATGTACTATCTCATCTTCTTCTTTCAGGATACCCATGAATGTTTTCATAACTGAGCTTGGATTAATTCTTTCACCAAACTATTCCATGAATGCTACCTTCAACTCATCCCATGATGTGATAGAACATACTGGCATGTAAGAAAACCAGTCTTTGGCATTGTCCTTTAAAGACAGAACAAACAACTTCATGAAAACATCATCCTGATTTATCTCAAAATATTCCATTAATTCAGAAAACTCCCGCAAATACTGTCGCATTGATTATGACCTTTACCCATTGAATTCTGGTAATTATTCTCTAACCTTTGCAGGGATAGGATTTGGGAAACCTTAAATACCTTTAAAGTTCAATGGCTTATACCTTTCCATAAAGAAATCTCTATGGTAATTCGACAGAGGTTGCACATTTGTATTTGAGATTTCATAGGGAAGCACATGCACATGCACATGATACATGTTTTCATTCATTTCCCTATTTCTTTCCTTTTGCCATAAATCTTAAACTATCACATTGGCTAGGCTCAAAACATACTCCATATAATCTCATACAAAAAATGGAAACTGGATCACAGGAATATGTAAAATAATCACTACCATTCCCTTCCTTAGTGCTTCCTTCACTCTTTAGGGAACATTTTTTCACACACAATTTTCATGAAAATACACTTGACACATGAAAATCTAAATACCTGGAAATGCTGAAGTTGTTGCTGCCTTCTTTAACCTGGAACTTGCAAAATCGCCTTCAATCCTTCAAATCTTTAACGCTAATCTTTTGACAGAGTCACCACCTCCTTGCAGAGGATAAATATTCAAACATCTGGAATTCCTTCACGGGTCAAATTTGTTTCAACACAACATTGCAACATTCCCTCATCATCAAATGACATTATATAGATTCCATCCTCAACTTGTCAGGGTACTTCATCATAAGAGCTCAAATATGCTTCATCTTTTCTGCAAATTTCTTGGTTCTCCTTCAAGCAAATGCACATTGGTGTATAGATCTCAGAGTCTCAGAGTCACCACTCACAAATTTGTGAGGTATTACAAATAATCTTGAAAAACAGACAGATCTGGACCAAACTCTTTTATAAAAGATGAACTACAACAGATTTTCCAGTAACATTTATGAGAATAGACTCAAACCAACAAGGGACAAGTAAAGAATCTTTTCACTTTGTGGGCAAAAGTTTTAGTCTTGTGACGCAGGAGCAATGCTTAACCGTCAAATCACAAATGACCCAGACAACTTTATGCAACACTCCCCAATAGAGTCCCCATTTTTGTTGGTGACTTGGATGGGATAATCTCGACTATATATTTAGGCAAATTATTTTACCAGAGATTCTTTAAAATTCATATTTCCCGAGCAGAGTCACCATTTTTGTTGGTTCCCAAAAATGGGCGGGTTTACACTGCCACTGGGCAGAGACCAAGCTGATTCTTCCAAATATCTATGGAGAGCCACCTCCAACTATCAATATTCGTCAGGCTTGGACCAATTTTAACAAGAACATAAAGTCCTTAGATACACTTTGAGCTCTGCAGGACCCAGGAGCGTGATCCCTTCAGTAAATCTCCTCCTCTCTGCAACGATACTCAGGAATTTACTGAAAACAAAGCAGATTATCTCATGAAAGGACTCAACAGAAAGGGAGAATGCTCAAGGATGGCAAGTCCTTTAGTGATCCTCAACCTTAAGCTAGAGTATGAGAAGGGTGGGACAAATTTTCAAAAGAAACATAAGACTTAACAAATGATATTTTGGTATTCTAAGAGATTTGCAGAGATTCATCAGTTGAAAGCAAAACAAGGTTGATAAACAAAACTAGTTACAAGCATTGATTAGTGCCTTACTCCATTGGGCATATGAAAGATATAAAACATAAACCTAAAAATGTGACATAATTTGATCTGATAGCATAAAATCTGAGATGATACTACTTTACAATATATCCCATTTGTAACCCTAACCCAAAACTACTTATCTAAAATCCTCGCACAAGCCCTATCATTCTGCAACTCCATTTAAGCGATTTAATTGACCCCTTGGGCTGAAGCATAAACAAAAAGCTACATACATCATAATAATGCACTAAATGAAATAAACCCTTGATTCATTCATTTAAAAATTGATAGAATCATGCAATGGAGAGAAAAAGGTTAGAATTCTATTTTTCTTTAAACAAAATGCTATCTCTGTCACAAGATAAAATTTATACATAACTCCTTCAAGAACCTGTACAAAATTTTGACACTAAAACATTTCTTTATTTGCTCTATAAAAGACTTTTACAGCTTGTTTGCTTCACTTTGACTCACTACTGGAAACAGACTAGGAAAAACCTAAGGAACGAGAAAATTGAACCTACAAGACATTTCCAACAAATCTAAACCCTTCTTCTGGCCCTGATTTCTCTTTTTATAAAATAAAGGGAGCAACAAGCTACCAGCCAGAAGACACATGTTAACCAAAAATTCATTCTTAACAATTAGACCTAAAAGGTCATATGCAATTTTGTTACAAAAATGTTTACATGTCCATGCGCTGGCACCTGTGAATCATCATTCTTGACTAAAAAATTGGTAGGCGAAGAACCGTTTGATCCATGTCATTGTCGCCCTAACACTTTTAGATGGAGTGTGATATGTTGCGCTTTTGTCCTATTGAGTGTTTCCCTTCTATGAAAGGAAACGAGGTCCTGGCAAAAAGAAAAGTCGCCTCTAAACTAGAGGAGGAGCTTCAAACTTCATACCTAGGATCAGAGGCGGTGGGAGGGGGAGTTAGGGGGGAAACATAATATGCTGAGGAGGGGTCACAACCTCCATGTAGCTACTTGGATGGATTGCTGCCACTCCCTACCCAGACATGTTCCTTTTTCATTCCTCTGCAGGCTCTCTCTCAGAACCCCCTGCCATCCAGTGACAAAGTAGACATAGAGGTTGTGCCATGTGTGGCCTTTCTTCATAAGAAAAGGCTTTCGTGCCCCCTCTGGAAATAGACATACTCACACATGAGAGAAAAAATTCATCCAGTATCACAGAGTATATTGCAACTCCATTTACAAGCTTGCTCAAACATCATTCCCTTTGTAGAAGGAAAATTTGCATTCAGAAAATGAAAAGCCTTCATACTCTCCTACCAATTTAATCACCACCTTGATGTATTTATAATTGAACATTACTTCATCAAGTAGTGCTTGTTTGTGAAACATCATCACTTTGGTGCTCTCAATTCAATCTGCCAGCTATGGACACTATAATTCATGCATATCACATCCACTATATTCTTCTATCAAGGTTCATGTGATGCGAGTGATTTTATCCTGATTTTATTCTTCCATGGGTGTACATTCTTCTGCTTTAGGATCTCTTTCAACAAGCAAATCTTTGAATTCATCAAAGAACTCGTGATCCATCACACTTGAACCAGAAGCTTATCCTAGTCCTTTCACATCTCTGAGATATCATCTTTGAATGTCTAATCAATCTTGAGTGGACAAGTCTGTATCCTATTCATTATTTGTTTCCTGCGTAGCCTATGACTAATGCCTTCTACAATCCCTCCTAATTTCACATTTGAAACTCAACCGCAGATCTTACGCAGCCTGACAAATCCAATGATTATTTCATGTCGGCTCAGCATTTGTCCTTGCATCTGTATCCACGGACCCACCAAGTCCCAACTAAATAGTGCCATATCATCTTTCGACCAGACTCTGTCAGTGGCCCCACCATAGGTCTTCCTAGTCAACCTGGGACATGTGGCATCATCTTGCAATGTTGCAGTCCATAACATCCTTGCAACTTCCATCACGAGGATACGGGGGCCGTCAGATTTGTTCAAACTTTATTGCTTTGCACAATGCTTGTTAACTCCTTTAGAATTAAAAATTGAGCACCTTTTACCTGAGGACAAAATATCTCCATTCATTTTGAACATGTGCCAATTGATAGGACTGTTAGTAAACTGACTTTTACCGCTTGAGAATTGGTAACACAATGCTTCAACCAGTTATACTGCCAACCTTGTCGATTTCCGTTGAAAACACGTGGCATCATCTCGTGATGTCGCGGTCTTTATAATCTTTGCATCTTTGATCATGAGGAAGCGTGAAATGTTGGATTCATTCTGTCTTTAGCAATCGACCGAAATGCTTAGGACTTTCGGACTTAGGAAAATTATGGGCGCAAGCACAAATATTTAAAAGGAGACTGGTAATAAGAAAATTTATGCGCATGACTTAGGAAAAATCACATTTCATAAACCGGTTGACCACTACTTAATACTTAGAGAATGAAATGGCCCCGCCCATGGTAAACAACCCTTGGCCTTAAGTGGGAAAAAGTAACAATAGAATATATTATTGCTAGGGTTTTCTTCACAAAACGTAAGAATTCTTGATAAACCCTAGGGTTTTCTTCACAAAACATAAGAAAGATAAACCCTAAACCCTAGACCTTGGATCATTTTTAGAGGATACAAATAAAACCAGAAAATCAATATTTGAGCTGAAAATTGAAAATTTCATGCAATCAATTTTCAGAGCTATCAAGTGGAATGTGGTTGTTTAGACCAACAACATGATGTTGGGATGAAGATTGATAGAATAAAGTGATCACATAAGGATACAAAGAATGTAGATGATAAAAAATGAGAGCAAAGACCTCATTTTATATATTTTTGATGGTGAGAATCAATGGCTAAGATTCAATGTAGAATGGATGGCTAGGATTGACTAAGAGACATATAATGGAATGAAGGCTTAGATTTGTGACAAGTGTCACAAGAGGATTGGAGGTGTAAGAGCTAGGTGTTCTCACACATATATAAGCACACATGGGGAAGCTCATGAAAGGGAAAAGTGAGCTAAGTGGAGCGACTACCTTATGACAATATAAATAAATTCAATGGCTAAGATTTATTGGACAAAGATTGAGTCTGAGGTGGAATTAAATATTAGTAAATATGGTAATCAAGGTTTACTAGCCTATCAATTAATTAAGTAGGTATTAATCAATTGATTTAGTTAGAGGATTTGGGGATAAGGTTTAGACTTAATTAAATAAATGTAAATTTATTTATTAAGGTGAGGATAAAAGGTGACAATCAAATGTAGTTAAACAAACATTTAATTAATTAAGAATGAGGGATAAAGATAAAGGATGAACTAAAGAAATCTTTATTTAATTGGCTAGAATGAGATAAAATCAAGCGTGGTAGGGTATGGGCGAATTTAGGTGTCTATTAAAGTCATTTGTAAAATTACCATTAACCATCTAGTTTGATGACTTGGGCAGGGCAATAGCCTAGACAAGTCTACTAGAAACAAAATAGCCAAAATATATCCAAACCCTTCAATAGAAAGAACATACAAAGAGGGTGCAAGAGGACGCCCTTTAATGATAGAGTGGAGAAACCCAAAAGAATGAGATTTTCCCCATTGATGGTGATGCACCCATGGAGACATTCACAAGGAGAATATTAACAGTTTGAATGAAGCATGATTCAAAACCCAAAGATTGAAGCATGAAAATAATGAAAGACCATTCAATATAGTCATACACTTTAGTGGAATCAATTTTAAGAAAAAAGGACCTTGTATTGAGAATGTTGAGACCAATCCATGCCTTCCCATATAACAATGATGTTATCTAGAATGTATTTGGATTTAATGAAGCATATTTTCTCAATATGAACAATCTGAGGAAGATGATGACAATTTTTTTAAAACCAAAGCTTTGGAAATTATTTTATAAGAAACATTAAGTAGTGTGATTGACTGCTAATTACAAATATCTTTGGGCTCACAAGCTTTAGGTATACATTTAATATTTCCTTTGTTTATGAGTTATCCTAAGGATTTAGAGTGAAAAAGCCTCAAAATTAACTTTATGAAGGTCACTCCCAACACTTTCTTAGAGGGCTTTGTAGATTTCACAAGGAAACTCATCACCCTTGGGGGATTTATCATCTACCATAGAACTTACTACCTCCTTAAGATCCTCCAGGAAGAGTAATTGCTTATAAAAGGTTTGTTAAGCTTCAAAAACCCTACAAGGAACATCTTGAAGGGATTCCTTAAGGTAATTGTCTTGTTCTAGAGAATTTTATTAAGTTGTGACCATCTCATAATGCTCAATGAAGGCGATATCTAGTAGCTCAATGAGTACCCAATGAACTTCTTTATTTTTTTCTACCTTGAGAAGTATGGTGAAATCAAAGAGATCGAAATAACTCTTTAGAAGTGTGACCACCAAATTTAAGCTTATGAAGTATAGCTTTGATATGGGCACCTCTTATGGGATAATTATTCATAACTTTATTTTTTTTGCATAAGCTCTACAAATCTAACTTGCAAGTCAGGCCTAGATAAAGGGTTGGTGACAAGCACTCTATGGCATGACAAATATCTAATGTGGTGGCCTCATATGAATGTAGGTCTTGAAAATGGCCAATTAGTGACCATAGATGTGAAGGAAGTGAAAGGTACATTGGATGACTATATTCCACCAAGTAGGATGAGTGAGATGACATTCAATATTCCAAACTCTCTTGATGTGAGAAAATGTGGGTTGTTGATTTATTAACGAGCTTTTCAAAAGGAATTGGGACTTAAAAGGACATGTCAAGCCCACTTACCACTCAATGTTGTATTTGATGGGAAACTGGTTTGAAAACATCTCATTTGTTTATAACATGATTGGTAAGGCATCACAAGAGGCAAAAGAAAAAAAGATTGTGTAGATATCATGACAAATTCAATATATTTAAAAGTTTTGTTAGAGCTAGCCCTCAAATTGCTCCATGTATGCCAGATAGGTAGGGTGTGACAAGAACCCATGTTAGGGTCATATAACCTAATTTATTGCACATATAAAACCATTCTTCTTGTTTACCACTTGTCCAATGAAAAGATAAAAGTACCATCCTTATTGTAAGACATCTCTACCATATTGAAATCGCCACACAAAAACCAAGTGGCATAGGGCAACGAATTTGCAATCCACCACCACATAAAAGATCTCTCCACAAAATCATTGGAAGCATAAATATCAATGGTCCCAAAAGAATGATTATCGATATTCATGAGGATCTAGATTAGTCGACGAGTTAGATTGGACCTGTTGACGGGTGTTTTGACACACTCACCAATAGTCAGGTAGTTTATGCAAACACTCACCACCTCTCTTGAAAAGCAGTAAGTCTTGAGAAACTAACTACCCCAAGGTCTCTATAGTCGGGTCTCGACGGTGATGGGCAACTCAGTGGCTGATGCGACACCTGTCAAGGGGCTTGCTGGTTGAAACAACTTCGAATTACCTTTTTTTTTTGTATTTTCAAATTTAGATTCTCTTTTGAAATAAACTGCAAAAGATAGATCAGGGAAACAAGAAAATAACAATGAAACCAGTACAATAACAACTTAATGAACTACGTAATTAGCGTCTTGCAATCCAAAAATCATCAATATCATTCAAACCAGCATTCAATAACGGACCTCCAATAAACATGCAAAGTCATGCAACCTCACAAATTCATGGAAAGAATACCACACAATATCGTTCTATCACATTAATTCTCATACACCACTTACATGCGCAATATGATTCATAAAGCAATAAAACATAAGACCAAAATAAGTTGTTGATTTGAAACAATAGACATTACCAGATTGCAAAGAACAAATTCATAGCACATACGCATAGATCAGGCAATCTATAAGTTGCTTCTTGTATTAAATCCAAATAATGTATCACAAAACTACTCAAATTCATAACAATAATCTAAAATCTCTAAGTGGGCCTCAAATCATCAATTTGTGGATCCTCTAAATGGGATCTCTAATTGGACCTCAAATCATCAATTAGCAGACCTTAACAACGAATCAAAATCTCCAATTTATAGAGTTTCTTGTCCTACTTTCTAGGAAATAAACCTAATCTAAATTAAGAACTAAAAAGACAGAGCATTACGAAAACGGTGTTGCATGAGTAAACCCTTCGTAATCATGCAAAACTTGCTCAATAATCAAGGTACATGTTGGAGCAGCAGTTGAAGTCCCAGTGTGGTGTCATGCAAATTTTTTTCAAAATATCACGCTATCATTAGCAACTGTATGTTTATCTTTCACTTCTTTTTATAGCTCTTATCTCCATGATTTGCAAATCTAATGCATTTAGAATCTGCACATTAAAACAATAAAATAATTAACTTATTTTCTAAAATGTGCCAATTTACAAATTCACAATTCAAAGTAAAAAGTTAATTTTATTGTGATTTTTAAAATAAATTAAATAAAAACAACATTATTAAAAAAAATTAAATTATTATAAAAGAACTTTATCAAATTTTATAATAAATCAAAATTTAACAAAATAAATAACTCCCTTTTGATTTTCCCATGGGGGGTCCCATTTTTTAATTTAGATAAAAGACAAACAATTAATCCTCTTATAAAATAATTCATTTAAAGATGAATTAAATCCAATAAATGAAATTAGAGGAAAAGTTTTAGATGCCTTTTAAAGGATTATTATAATGTAAAGATCAAAAGCATTTAAGAATTTAAAATTAAATCATGTCCAAAGTTTTGAAAAATTAAACTCTTTCATTTTGAGGACACGGTAATTTATGGGGACCCACATTTTATAATATTCTTCCACACCATGAAGATTGGGACTTTAGCTTCTCTTTTAGTATGTGCAGAATTTTGTTTCAAAGAAAGCTCACTTTCACGCCATACACTAATACATTTTCTTTAAGTACGTTGATTTTAGACTGTAAAACATTTCTGTCAATTTTGTATTCCGAAGACCCAAATTTGCCGTTCTCTGATTTAGGAAATGCGCATTTTAGTATTTTGGAAATTATAATAATTTGCTTGTCCGGACCTTCGGAGTTCCAGATCTGAGAAAGATTCTTTGGTTCATGCTTTGGATCAAGCTCCTCAACTTAATGCAAAAGCTCTGGCTTGATTTTCATTTGATTTTGATCAAGACGTATTTCCTTATCAGTTGCTCATGCATATTCGTTCATGTCTTAAAATTCAGGTCGATCCTCACATATGATTGCACTTCTTCGTTATGTTGTGCAAAGATCGCTCTGGTTCTAAATTCATCTTTATACTGAGGCATCTAAAATGCTTAATCGATTTCCTTGTTCTTACTGGCAATCCGTTAAGACTTTGATTTTATAATTGCTTCTCACACAACACGTTTTCTACTCTTCACCAATCGGTATGGATACACATCCCGACGTATGAATGCCAATTTGCTTCTTTTTTATATCAGGCCTTGGTGTTTCAAAGCGCCTTCATTACTTTTGCCACAATCTCAGATTTAGCATTCATATTCTGCATAGATGCATCCTAATTAGGGTTCGCCTTAACAAATTTTGCATATTGGCCTTCGTGCTCAAAATCACTTGATGCTCTGTTTCATTTATTTATTTTTATTAAGAATTCTTTATATCATCATACTGTGCGATAAGAATCTCTCCATTCATCCATTACTTTGGTGGTGTATCGAATTCCAAATTTAGTGGCTTTGTTGTGCTTCCCTTTTTCTTTACAAACAGTAGATTTCGCACTTTTTGTTCCTTTATGGCTCTGGGGTTTCGGAGTTGCGGAGAGTCTTCACTATCCAATTTCTGCACTCCTTTCTTTACGACGACTTTGATGATTCCGGCGTTTCGGACATTCGAGGTCCTGATCTTTGTGATGTTCTTCAAGATTTTTTTTTTAGCTTCTTTGAGCCTCGGGGGTCCAGAATCCTGGACAGGATTCATTGTCTTTCATTCTTTCGGACTTTCAAAATTTACACTCTTTGGACTCCGGGGTTTCGGACCTCCGGAGTCTAGATTTCTGCACTCCTTTTTTTACGATGACTTTGATGATTCCGGCGGACATTCGAGGTCCTGATCTTTGTGATGTTCTTCAAGATTTTTTAGCTTCTTTGAGCCTCGGGGGTCCAGAATCCCGGACGGGATTCATTGCCTTTCATTCTTTCGGACTTTGAAAATTTACACTCTTTGGACTCAGGGGTTTCGGACCTCCGGAGTCTAGAAGTTTATCATCTTTTGGTCCTTCGGACTTCGGGAGTTCCGAACTCTTGCAAGGTTTGAGTTCTGATCTTGCATTCATTATGATTTCGGGGTTTGCATCTTCCATAGCCCTAATTCGCCGGTTTTCTCTACGGCTTGAAGGATTTTAAAGTCTCTTAAATTTTTATTTTTTTTAAATCGTTCATTAATTGTAATTTCAAAATTCAATGTAATCTTAATGTTCTCAAAATCCAAATTAAATTTAGACAAAATTTGAATTCTCTCATAATTAAAATTAAAGTAGAATTAAATTAAATTCTAAATTTATATTTAATCTTTTATTGCAAAATTAATTTCAAATTTTGTTAAATTTAACTTTAAATATTAAAATATATACCAAAACTTATATTAATATTTCAAATTGTTAAGGGGTTAACCCCGCACTGCAACGGCAAGTTGCATCCCACTATTGATAGTGGGTCATAGGTTCAAATCTCTGCCCGAGCGATGCCCTCATGTTGATTTCCCCATGTTCGTGCCTTGATGTGTGCTTGACCAAGACCCCGTGACTGTTGGTGCGGTGTGATTCTTCCTCAGTGCAGCAGATGGAGTGATAAGGTGTTCTAGTGGAGGGATAAGTAGTTGATATGGAGTGATAAGGAGAGGGAGAGATAAGGCGTATGGAGAGATAAGGAGAAGGGAGATATAAGGAGTATTGTGGAGAGATAAGGAGACGGGAGTTATAAGGAGTAATTTGGATCTGATGGATTGATAAGCTACATGAGACTTCCATTAGATGCGTTAATGCCTCAACTTGTTCATCACGGGGATGGGGTCCCCCTCTTTGACCCCACCGGTTCATAGCTCCAGTCAAAAAAGTGTCTATATTGGAGGGGTGAGACCCCGTATTGTCTTAAGTTAGTGGTACGCTGCCGAGCAGCTGAAATTGTAATACCTGTTACCGATCAAAAAAAAAAAAAATTCAAATTGTTAAATCTAATAATAATTTTTGTTTTGACATATTAATGAAAGTTTTAATTAATTTTAGTATTTAATATTAAATTTAATAAAATTTTCAAAATCTATTTTTAAATTTATTTGGTTTTCAAAGTTACTTCTTTTCTGCTATGTTTATTTAATTTCTTTTTTTTAAGTTTTGTTATTTTTAATTTTTTTTTGCATTTTTTGCAAATATTTGATTTTTTTTTTGTTATTTCAAAGGGTTTTTCAAATTTTTATTTATTTTTTAAAAAATTTCAAACTTTTTTTTATTTTTAGGGATTTTGCAATTTTTAGGGATTTTTTGTTTTTATTTTTATTTTTAGGGTTTTTGCGGATCTTTTACGTCTACGCTAACCTAAACTTACAAAAGATGGAGACAACCGGACAACAACAATGACATGAAAATCAAAACACATGTGCGACAACACGCAATGACACAAAAAATGGTCTTGGGGTTCTGAGATCCCAAGGTTCCAAAAAGAAAGCACAAGATTTCGGGACTCTGGGGTTCTGAAGTTCTGAAATCAAACAACGAAGTGACACTTCGAGATCCCAGAGTTCCAAAGTGTCAAAACGGAAAACAACGAAGACTTTGGAGTTTCGAGAGTCCAAAATTCTGAAGTCAGAAAAAGCAAAAGAAATAAAAGAAATAAAACGCACTTCGAGATCTCGAGAATCCGGGGTTCCGAAGTGCAAAAGAAAAGAAAACAGGGTAAAGACAAGATGAAGCAGAAGGGGGCCCCCAGCTCGAGAAGTGAAAAGTTGGGGTGTGTTATGCAGGGCATAACAAGACCCATAGTCCACCACACAGGAATGCCACATGACACTAGAAAAGTGGCAAATCCTCCACCACCAACTTCATAATTGGTTGTAAAATGACTACCATTTGGCCAAATACACACAAAATATTGTAGAAAGCATGAAATCTAAAATCCTAACTTCGTGAATGCATAAAACATCCAAACTAGAATGTTGTTGATGAGTATCCCACATAGAATACTTCTTGGAGAGGTCAAAAATAACTTAGACGTTCTAAGAGAGAAAATTCATGGGCAAGATCTAGCATACCATCACCATCTAACTCCTCCAAAGTGGAAAAATGTTTAAGAAAAAACTTTGATGAGAGAGAGCTTAGCTTGATGATGGGTGTGGCATTTCTCTATTTCTCTAAAATAAACTCACCATTCTCTAAGTTCTTAGAGGGTTGTGAGAATGTGCCAAGGTTTTCGGTGACATGGGAGGATGAACTGGTAATTCCAATTTTGATGAAAGTGTCAAGACATTGGTTGAGGTGTTTGATAAAACCTTGCATGAGTAAGAGTATTAGTTAAAGTTACGATAGTTTCCTTCCTCTTCTGAAAAGGGTTTGAAATAGTAGGGTACACTTGAACATTAGAAGAATCATGGACGTTACCTTGAGTGCCATTGACAAAGATATTTTTTCCTTTCTGGTGAGTTACTATTGTCCATTAATCTTCGGTAGCCTCAAAAGCATGAGAAATATCTAAGACTTGGGGGTAGAGACTTAACCCTAGGTACCACTAGAGGGTAATCCTTGATTTTATGCTCAAAAGATTGACAATTAAATGAAGCATTAGGTAGATTCAAATATAACACTCATTGGGTGTGACATAGGTTGCCAATTTGAATATCTATCTGCTCTTTTAGGTTTTCAAATAAATTAACTTTGACATAGACACATTTCTAAGAGCGATCTTGATAAAAATGGTCTAGTTCAATGCAAATAACCTTCCCTGGGGAGGAGGCGATAACATGCAAAAAATTCCAGCAAGACAAGGGGAGACAAGAATTTCAACACTAAAAAATCTTAATTCTAAGGTTTAAAAACCAAGAAAGATGACCAAACATATACCATGGGTCGTATTGAAGAATAACCCAAGCATGATTCATCTATGCAAAATGAAAAAGAAAAAAAATCCCTTACTGAGTTTTTGAACAATATCCGAGGGAACCTCATGCTGGACACAAGATTTGATAGTTCCCATTCCCTTGACATGCTTTTAGTGGAATTCTCCCAACAAAGTAGCCAATAAAAATATGTTGCTCTAATTATTGACATGCACTATCAAATTCAGGGATGGCAAAGCTACATCCGCTAGAGTTTCAATAGATATACCTCATGAAATACTTTTAACACAATTTTTTTCAAACACTTGCTTGGAATAGCCATGGTTCAAAGCCACCAAATAGTCAAAACCAACAAGAACTATTGGGTTGAAATCAATTGAAGCCATACTGGAAAGATTAAAAGTGTTTCAACAAATATGATATGACCTAAGAACATACCACAAAAGAAGGTCAAATTATGCAAAAGGAGGACAAAATCCCACCGAAGCTCTCATCAATCTCTTGAATAAAATATTTAATTGTCTTTGAAATACATGCAATTCATGCAGATAATACCCACATAAATATAATCCATAGTATATCTACTAGCATACTTATATTTAAAAAATTGTTTATGTAATATACGTCAAGATATATCAAATTTTAAAATATGTAATATTCATAAATATAAAATAAATTAAGATTAGATATTAAATATAAATGTAAAAATTACTTGCCATCAAAATAATTTAAACCAAAATTGAAAAATAACTTTAAAAAATTGAAGCTAATTACAAATTCAACTACTATTTTAATAATGATTAAAAATAACACATTTTTTTTGTGAGAGGTACTAATGAGATGCATTAGATTAAAGCTTTTCTTATTAAATTGGTTGATAAATTCATAGTCTTACGAGTAATTAAAGCACATGACAGTCATACCATATGGTCTTGGGAAAATATATATTTACTTGCTTTTTAGATTAAATCTTATAGTTGTAAAGGCATCTTGATATGTTAATGAAATGTATTAGTTATTGAGAAAAAAAAATAAAAATTAGAAAACAAAAAAAATCAAGCATTTAAAGAGAGAAAATTGGTGTTTTCATTTTTCAGTTTGTTTTTTCAAGCACATTTGTTGGGAGTTGTTTGAGAGTGAGGAGTGAGCAAGATTAACAACTATGTAAGCATTGATTATCATCAAAAGGAAATTGCAAATATCCTAAATTCTTTTATATTTGTGGATTTGCAATGAAACAAAATGAAAAAAATTGTATTTGTAGGTTTATGTGTTGAGTTTTGCAAGGGTTTTTAGCAAATGTGTTATATCTAAAAACTAAATCGTAAATATTGAAATATTCTATAACATAGTTAAATCAATTAATATACCAATAAGATTTTGGGCTTTAATTTTTAGGTATAAACTGCTAAGTAATGCTCATAAATTACAAATAATTTATAGTAGATTTAGTTTATGAATAATCTTATAGAGTGCAAAGAATAAGAATTCAAACACATACTTTTGATGCTTCTCTTGGAATATCATTGGAAACCAAGATGTAGCAGGTTTGAAAGCTCCAACAACAATGAAAATGAAGGTGTTAAGGATGCTTAAATCAAGGATACTAAATGCTCATTGACCCCATTTGTCTTTGAATTTCTTCTGCCCCAAAATCTCCAATACTTATGCTTAGAAAATGGAATATTTCTCTTTAGAAATTATTTAGAATTCCTTGTCAATAATGAACCAAACCCTAGGCGCCCAAATCAACACCTATCAACTTGAAGATCAATTCAAATGAATTCGCCATTTAATCAGGGTCTCATGATAGAGGGAATCATGTCCCACACCAAACAATTAAGAAAACCATACAATTAAAATCATCCCAAACTTTATCACATGGAAATTCAATTTAATTCAATGTAATTATGTTGGTGTAATTATTTATTCATGTTGGATATAATTACACTTTACTTAAGTTTACTTAGGTACATGCATAACATTGTAGTTTGCATATGAGACACTAAGGGAGATGTGCATACATTGGGAGTGTGTATGTAGGAGAATTCCCACCTTTTATGGTGTGATCTTGTTATTACTCTATCATATCCACTTATTGTGGAGTGATAATTCCACCTTCGGTGGGTGATCCACCTCACGTAGAATATTTTACTATTTCTCCTACCTACCCCTACCTACCCCTACCTACCCTTGCATCTCACTGAGCCACATGTCATCATTGTGTGCTCTCTTGTCTCTCAGCCTTGCCTTTATAAGCAGGCTCATCTACATTGTATGTAACAACAATCTTTATGTCCCAGTTGATCACATTTTGCATCATTGATAGGAGTACAATTTATTCTTGTCACATTTTGTTCTCTCTTATTTGTGCTTACCATTGCCTCTATAGCTTGGCAAATTCTCACAAATTCAAATTTAGGCAACCATTTGCAGTTATAGAAGTGACATTGTCTTTCAAACTTATCATGAAAAACTTGTATTATTAAAACAAAATTTAAAGGCAAAAGTAATACTAAATATAAACATGCGTCAATTTTAATTAAGGTGTTTTTATTAATGAACATTATTTAATCCATTATGTGAGTAAAATATGCCTCTCAACATAATCAATATGTTGATAAACAAATTGCAATACCATGGCAAGTCATTTACCTCAAGGTTTTGCACAAATTATATAAAAAAAATTACAAAAACTTCATTGTTCTGAATAAAGCATAAATAAACTGTTAAGTACAGATGCCAATAGTAAAGCTCTAAGTCAATAGATAATAGGATGAGAGGGGGGGGTGAATCATACAAACTTAATCTTCAATATATCCAACAGATTCAACCTCGGTAGCATATACTACAGAAAACTGTAAAACATTTAAACTCATGAACATATAACATCACAACACATATAACACCAGATTTAATGTGGAAACCCAAATAGGGAAAAACCACTATGGGATTTCAGACCCACTAAGAAATATACTCTTCTAGAGTATGCTCGGTTAAAAGCAAATCCTGTTAAAGATTACAAACACATTGCTAGATGTGACCCGGTTAAGGGATTTCCCTTAGATCTGTTAGGATCTTGCACTTTGTTAGAAGTGACCTTGTCAAAGGATTTCAAACACTCATTTAGAATGTCACCTTGTTAGAGAATTTACAAATAAGACAGTTAAGTCCACTCGGTTAAGAAATTTCTGTCACTTACAAAATAAACAACAATAATAAAATATATCTACAACTTTGCATCTGAAATGCTAAAGTAGATTCTTATTTGCTCAAAACAATCTTGTCATAAGACTTATCTTGTCCTTTGATGGGCTTGCTGGGCTTCCCAATCTATTATTCAATCAAATCTCCAAGCTTTTGTGCTCGGTAAATATTACTGTAGCATCACCGTGCTTACAATTTGCCCGCATCCATTGTTTATCAACAATTTCTTATTTATAAACAATTCTCATCGCTTAATCTCCTTTGATCACATTTCCCATGATCAATCTTAGCCATTAGATCTTCACACTTGACCAGGTTCAATGTATCCTTCGATCTAAAAATGTTTTACCTTGCCTTGGGACTTGCATTCCTTTCTTGGAACTTGCACAAGGTTATTGCGGTTCAATCTGAGCTGTAGATCTTCCTGCTGATCTTCTATTGCCATAGATCCTTAACAAACTTCATGCACGACATACCAATCATTTAATCAACTCCAGATCATCATTGTCCTTTATTAAATAATGCTTGTATTCATCCAATACAATCTGTTATCACTCGGTTGTTACTTGGTTAGCACTGAACTTCACTCGGTAGACATTCTGTCTTCATTTACTGACATCAATAACCTTAGGGTTTACCGACTAGGTTCCTTTTCTTGGTGACATAGTACAGTATTAAACAACATATATAGGATATCAAAACAATCAAAACAACATGATCTTATCATTGTCTAACTCGGTAATAGTTGCCCATTGAATAACTTATTTCTCCCCTTTATTATATTCTTTCGGTGTCTCTTACCGACTTCTTAATACTCATCAAAACATACTTGTTAAGATATGGCAACATCATACTGAATCAGAAAATCAATTTCTAGACATCAATGACAAAATAATATTATTAAGACAGTTATCATCCTTCTTTAGTTATATCAATAGTCTTCAACAACCTTCTCAATATCCTTATTGAAATGCCAACAATCTGTCTTTCTACTGTAATGCCAACATAAACTACTCTAAACATATAATAACTTCATGCATTCAAATGCATGGAGAAATCTTATTATAACTACAAGTTGACTAAACTTATTTCCAAAAATATTGGAGTTTTATGCCCATACACTTCAATAATAATGACCTATATTAAGCATGCATAGTTTGCATCCAACTCTCTTCATCTTGGTGTTGCATTTCAATTCAACTCCATTCTATTCCATGCAAATGTTTGCATTTCTCTCCCATCAACCATGTGGGGTAAGAAGCAATAGTTTAAAAATATATAATTTTAAAAAAAAATTAGTCCAACTCATACAATCGGTCCATAAACGATACAATCGAAAAAAAAAGTTTTACAATAAGGTTTTTACACAAGTAGTTTAAGTAGTAAATAAGTTGTAAACTACTAATGTGGTGAGGAAATTAAGAAATAAAATGAAAAGTTTTTGATTAAGTAGGGAGAGGGCCCCCATCCCTTACCTTAGCGTAATATTAACCAAAAAAGGGACAAGAAATAGCAAACTATGATTCATCAATAATCTCCAACAACAAACCCAAAATCAAAACTTATCAATAGTTCACATAAAAAAAGGCATTGTTCAAACCAAACAATGGGAGTGTAGATCAAAATATCACAACATAAGGCATGAAGGCCATCAATCATAAATAAAGTAGCAAATAACTCTAAACCGAAACTAATCTTA
This sequence comes from Cryptomeria japonica, assembly GCF_030272615.1. Lineage (NCBI taxonomy): Eukaryota > Viridiplantae > Streptophyta > Pinopsida > Cupressales > Cupressaceae > Cryptomeria > Cryptomeria japonica. The sequence continues at coordinate 16,674,971 of NC_081408.1, read as the reverse complement.
AGCATATAGAAAGCAACAACATTAGTCATTTATATTAAAAGTATTTAGTTATTTAATTCAATCCATTTAAGTCAATTTCTAATTTATTTAATTTAATTTAATTTAATTTATTTATTATAATTCTTAAATTTTAATTAATTTAATTTAAATAATTTATTATCTCTTAAATTTTAATTAATTCAATATAATTTTCTTTAATTTAAGTTATTTTATTCATTTTTTTTTAAACAAGACTTCAATTTTAATTATCTTTAATTTAATTTTTTTTTTTTAAAAATTTTGATAGATAATGGGCCAAAGCCGATAAGGTGTACATACCCTACCCCCTTGTGGGATTTGAACTTGTGACCTCTCTTTCAAGAGTACAAGTTCTCCACCACTAGGCCAACTCAAGTCATACATTTAATTCATTTAAGTTATTTAATTTGATTTGAGTTATTAAATTTAATTCATAAACAATAGTTTAATTTAATTCTTAAACAATAGGTTAATTAGTTTTAGTTTTATTAGGTTATTTAATTTAATTCATTTAAGCTATTTAATTCATTATGGACTGTGGAAATCTAATGTCTCAAATTAAGTTATTTAATTTATTATGAAAATCGGTTTTAAATAAGTGCACTTAATTTAAATTATTCAATTTAATTATTGACACTCACAATCATATAATATTGTATGCAGGAAAAGCGGTGCAATGAAATGAAAATTACAAAAATCAATGACTTGCCCACACACCAATGAGACTCTTGGTACAAAATATGGAGCTATATGGAATAGCTCAACTTCCCAAGGGGTGTTCCATTGTTCTCTATCTCACAAGACCCCTCAAGCCAATGCCTTTGCTCTCAGATCACTGAGCAAAGTGACTTAGGGATGACAATCATGAGAATGAGGGATGCTTTTGATCAATCTTAGTATGAATGCAATCCTATCTATGCATGATTTTAACAAATATGAACTAAAAACTAGTGATGATAAGTGTCACGAACCCTATTTTTCCATAATTATTTAATTAGGAAAATAATGATTATTTTTCAAATGAAATTGAAATAAAATGAAAATAGAACTGTTAATGAAATAAGAAAGGATATCGAATGTACTGATATGATTTATATACAATTGAATGATCAGTAATAATTTTTATTGTAAATTGGGATCATCATTGCTAATGAGCGATTGAGTGCAAAGTGAATGCAGGAACAGGTCAACAATGATGAAGACGAGAGCATGGTTCAGGTAGAGTTGTCTTAGCTCTTGTATTTTGTTAGGATAGATGGAATCTCTCACACACCACATTAGGATTTATATTTGCATCTTGAAAGATGGATGATTTAAATGACCTTATTTGAGTGTTTGTTCAAATTGAAATGATAAATTTAGTATGAGTAGTAGATTGATTTAAATAATTATACATGTGCATTGATTGCATGATGTGAGTGGCGATTGAATTGAATTTAAGTTGCATGAGTAATGGTAAAATATTATGCTTTATTGTTAAAAGAGATGAAACGTATAAACGATTCAAAAATGAATATCGACCCTAGGTTTTATGTTCTTTTTAGATATGTATAAATGTATGAAAATTGTACTTATGAGTTTACTTTTGTAAATTGGTCAATAGTATAAAATGTATATGTATATGAGAAATCGATTTAATCATATACATGTATATCTATATAGTTATAAATATCCAATTATCGTGAAATATGATTCTTTCATAAATTTTGTTATATCCGCGTAATCATTTGAGATTAAAATAAATATATATACGTATTATATATGTATATGGATCGACCATATACTTATATGAATCGACCATATACTTGTATGAATCGACCATATACAAGTATAAACATATGTAATTATGATATATAAAAACATATTTTAAAAATTATAAATATTGTTTTAATGAAAAGTCATTATTTATATTTGCATAAATATAAATTAAAGGTTTATTTATATTTGTATAAATATAAATTAAAATTAAAAAAAAAAATAAAAAAAATAAAAAAAAAAATATAATAACAAATAATAACCAATGATAAAAGGTGGTGGGTTATTAAAACTTAAAGAAGGTGGTCGATAGTAATATCGACCACCCCCCTTACCCCTCCTCCCTTTTAGTAAAACATAAACCACGTTGCATGAAACTCCTTTTTTGACTCTATTAATACCAACCACTCCTATTAAAGGATACTCCACGTGCAGATAGAATATGGTAGTAGGTGTAGTCTAGGGGTTTATTTCAGTCATAGTCAACTTTGGTTTCACATCGACCACGTTGCAAGCATAAACCGTGATGGCTATTACACGTGAGGTGGCATGAATTAATAAAAGACATGGGTTATCATCCCACGTAAACACCTTGATCGACATGTATAAGTTGTTATTTAAACTTTGCATATTTTAGGGAAGTCATTTTTAGTAAAGTGGACATAGTCTTGGAGTTAAAAGCCACACGGATAATCAATAATTATGAATTTAACAGCTTAGTGGTGTGGTGTCATGAAATGGATAATGGATAACATTGCATGGAGAACACATAAGTGTTCAAAACCATTTAGGATTGTTATGTTGCAATTAGATCATGAGTGGTGTCACTTAGAATCAATCCACCTCTAGGAGAGATAGCCCGAAAGTAGGAAAGGAAGGTAGACAACGACACTATATATAGACTATTGAGTTGGAAGAGAGGGTGGGGGAGATGGAAGAGGAAAAAGAAGGAGATGCAACCAAGGATTAGAGAATGGAATGAAGAAGAGAAAAGTAGTGAGATTTAGATTTGTTTTCAATCGAATCGTAAAAGATCGATCATGATCATCTCAGATTTAGAGTCGAATTTCAGAGTAAAGTTTAGAAATAAAAGATAGAAAGGAAGGATAGAGTTAATAGAAGAATCGACAGATGGAGAGCATCAAAGAGGTTGTGTACCATCTTGAAAGAGAGAAGGCAAATGTGAAGAGGGAAGCAAATCCATCTCCTCAAGCCAGTAACAAGAGCATAAGGAGGTAGGATCTACCTTAATTGTTTGTTCATTATGCAAGGATAGTGAGTGAGTCATGAAGTTACATAATGTTTATTAGAATGAAGTTTGATTGAGTCAAGCCATGATTAGAACAAAATTGTTTGAACTCGCTTTTGAATAGTCTTATAGAGAAATGTATTATGAGGTATATATGATAAAATAACTAAGAACATGCATGGAAGATGTTAAAGAGTAGTAGGAATTGCATTATAGGTTGCTTTACATATTCTCTAAAGGATGATCTAGTTTTAGACCTATGCAATATACTAATGGAAGAATTAGAGTCGAAAAAGGAATCATTGTTAATTGTTCAAAAATTACGTTCATGTAAATAGAGATACAATAGTGAAATAATTTCTCAAAGGTTGTTGATAAACTTAGTAAAAATCTCATAAATGAGATTATCCAATCCTCTAGAAATTAAGTAAGAGGATAGAGAGAGAAACTTTGAGATTGAACCACGAAGAAGATGAAATAATAGGATAACGACTTATAAATAATGAAGTTATTTTGATATCACAAGGAAAGACCTAGACTTTCAAATTTTGCAAGAAAAATAATGATGGTTATCGAGTGTCTCATTTGAAAAGCCTTATAGATAGGTGTTTTATGAACTTGTATCATATTAGATTATCGTTATAGTAAATTAGTGAAGTCGGTGTGTTAAGTTTTAAATCATGAAAAGTCACATATTAGTATTTAAACTAAATATGATGTTTTGAGAAAAGAGGTAAATGAACCACGACACTTGGAAAGATAGAGAGAGAGTTTAGACAAGATAAACCTAGAATTCTAAACCATAAGAATGGAATGCATGTTAATGATTATGCTATTTAAATGTTTTAATAATTGAATAAAAGAATGTGTACTCATTTTATTCAATTTATATGTAAGATACATACATGTGTTACACCTTCTTAATATTTTAATCTTGTCTTTAAATTGCTTGAAAGATAGAAGGGAAAGATTGTCTTCTTTTAGATGTATATTTGATTATCCATAAAAGATTGTTTTCGATAGGATTGGTTGTAATAAAAGATTTATTTTATCAATTTCTATTCAAACGAAAGATTGTCTTCTTAGCATAGTATTTTTATCTTACAAGAAATAGGAAGCTAGAATTAAAAGGCGAAAGATTGTCTTCTATATGAATTTATGTGAACAAAGCTAGATAGGCTTGTGTTTGTGGAAAGTTACCTTCCAGGATGGGTGCCGAATGTGGATTATAGAGAGAATAGTTGCTTTTCCAACTATCTATTTTTGTTGTGCATGGCATTATACTCGGTCGAGTAATCAAATTGAATAAACCATTGAAATAGATGGAATTCTTTTATTTTATCCTCTCTACCATATCCTTGAATGATAATGAATGCTTGTTTCTTAATAGAAGTAGAAAATTGAAAATGCATGTATCATCTAGGCATGCACCAGATTCCATCTTGCTTTTCGAATTCTTTTGCTAAGCAATTTATGCAGGGTCGGGTATTCTTGATTGACCAAGAATTTCGAGGAAGCGTAAGCTTCAAGGTTGGGCGGAAAAAGTGTCTGAATCTTGTTCTCATCTTCATGCTAAAGATTGCATTGGCGATAGCTTGGGTTGCAGATCAACGAACGCATCTTACCCTTTACTTTGTATTATTTTGTTATTGAACTTACAACAACTTGAAATGCGTAAGTATTGTATGATCGAAATACTACGTTTATCGATTTTTTTTTAATAAAGAATATTTATCTTTTATAGAAATTTCGTGTTTATTACGATCTAATTGGAATGTTCAATTGAAGCTATGAATGGAAAAATGGAATGAAATAGACTTATCAACCGATTTTTGAGTTTATTTAAGAATAAAGAGTATTTCGGCTTTTATTGAAGTTAGCTCGATTTACATCTTCACCATAAGATGAAAAGATTAGTGAAAGACTATCCTAACATGATATACTAGTTTATATGATTAACTATGATGATAAAAATGCTTCTAAAATGTTTATTAGATTATTTCTATTTCAAAGAGAGATTAAATGCTTGCTAAAAATGAGTATAAGTGTGATGCTAAAGACTTGGATGATAAGAATGAGGAAATGAGGGCTCTATTTATAGGAAAAACAAGGTAATGGATGGTCAGGATTGGATGATCTTATCAAGGGTTAGGATTGAAAGTTATCAATCCATATTTTCAATTCTCACCAATGAAATGGTGACAATTGTCAACACAAGACTGCTTGAGAGGAGATGTAGGAAGTATTAAGTGCTAGAGAGGACCTCATGGTTACCTTAGGAGGTAAGGGTTAAGGTTAGGTTAAGATTACCCATTGGATAAAGCTTTTACCCAAAGGATAAACTCTTGTGCAAGGGTTAAAGGAATAACCATGGTCAAAGCAATGAATGCTTGATGAGACCCTATGGTTAGATGAGGGTTGAGCTAGGCAAAAAGTCTCTTACCATGCCACAAAGGGTTAGTTAACCATTAATGGTTTGGAATACTTTGGGGACAAATTTGTAAGAGTCCTTCCAAATTTGGGGGTATTCAACAAGTTAGCTTGTTGAAGGCATAAAAGCTTTAATGCCTTTGGAATACTTTACTCCAAATTTGAGAAGTGACATCCTCAAATTTAGGGAAAGGGGATAATTGAAAGGTTTAGGTTAATTGATTAGGATTAGGTAGGTTCTAGAAGAATCTAGAAAGAGAGTTAGGAGACAAGTGGGAGATGTAGGAAAATGCAAGTGGGTGAGGAAAATAGAATTTAATTAAAATAAATTGCTTTATTTCAATTGTGGTTGCAAGTGGAGGATTTAAATAAATTAGATTTATTTATTTGGAGTGACCAATTTAATTAAAAGTAGAGAGAAGGGATTTAATTAAATAAAATGATTTATTCAATTAAATTATATGAAAGGCTTAAGTGAATTTAAATAAATAAATTGAATAATTTATTTAATCAAATAGAGGAATGTGGATGATTTAATTAAATTAGATTTAACTAAATAGAGGAATGAGAATATTAAATATTCATTTAGAAATGTGGTTATTTTTATACATCTACATTTTGCCCCTCTTTGAAGTGACGTGTGTGCACATGTTAATTCAAAGAAAATTGATGTGTCGTCAAAATTTGATCAGTATCAAAATGTCGATGTCATGCCCCAGACTTGATGGACAATATTGATGATACCCCAGATATGAAGAATTGATTTGATATGAAAATTTGAAAATAAATTGATGTCGATATGAAACTGATATGAAATTGATGTCGAGATTTGATATGATAATGCCCCCTCGGGAGATCATTTGTGCACAAAAGGCATGAATGATCTCTCGAAAGAAGAATAATGTTATTTGAAAGATAGAAGAGTGGATAGTGATTACATGAATGGGTTTGATAAGATTGATTAGATTGAGATCAAGTCTGGTTTTAGGTATGACACCTCCTGTATAACACATGGATGATCGAGCGTCTAGTTTCAAGAATGATACTCCCTGTATAAGACATGAATGATCGAGCGTCTGGTTTCAGGAATGATATTGCATGTATAAGACATGGATGATCGAGCATCTGGTTCCAGGAATGATATCGCATGTATAAGACATGGATGATCGAGCATCTTGTTTCAGGAACAATATATCTTGTATAAGAGCTGATCAAAATGCCTAGTTTCAGGAATGATATATCCTATATAAGAGCTGATCAAAACATCTGGTTTCAGGAACAATAAATCCTATATAAGAGCTGATCAAAACATCTGGTTTCAGGAAATATACATTATGTAGAAGACATGATAGAAGATAGTTTGGAAGAATGATGAAGATATGAAAGTGAAGAAAGATTCCATGATGATGCGATAGATATGCATGTGACGGATACAATGATGAATGATATGCATTATGTTTCGATATGAGATTCTATGAGGATGATGTGATGCTTAGAAAAATGCTCTTGATTTTGATTACGACGTGAATGTATGATTCATGATGAGATGAGCAAAATGTGATGATGCATTTCTTTGATTTATGAGATGATAATGTTGTGAGATGCATCTTGAAAATGAGATGTATGATAATGATATGTTGTGAGATGTATCTTGAAAATGAGATGTATGATAATGATATGCAACTATTTGTAAAATGATATGCAGCTAATTGTAAAATGATATGCAGCTAATTGTAAAATTATATGCAGCTAATTGATCATGATATGCAGCTAATTGTAAAATGATATGCAACTAATTGATCATCCTCATTCTTCTGTTTGTCATTCCTGTATAGTCACATGTTGTTGCTTTCTTTGTGTTTATCATCATTGAGCTATTTGGATATGTTGAAAATTTATACAAGCATAATGGTATAATTAAACCGTAATGACCTGAGAAAAATTTACATGACTTTTGATATTGCAAGATGGCACAAGTGTCGAGGTATAATTGAACCATGACGACCTGAGTGTGGCTTGCGTATAAATAGACAAGATTAAACCATTTGTATGCACAAAGTGGAATCATGTCTTCAGTGATATACTTTGAATCACGTCTCAAGACAAGTATTTGCACAGTACAAGTGATCGCTTCATAGATAGAAAACTAAAAAAATATTGGAGTCCCAATTTCTTTCTCTAGCTTGATGCATCGTTGAGAAAATTTAGGGGATCCAATAGTTCAAAAAGAGTTCAAGTGCAAAAATAGTTAAAACTTCATGCAAGATGTAAACATTTTATACTTCAGAAAATCATCCATCATGTGTTGTGAATTTGTTAAGTGTATCATTGTTTTGCTCTCTTGATTGCTGAATTTTTGTTGGATATGATTCTCTTGGTCTACTGCAAGTTTTGATTTATTGACATGACAGAATGTAGATCAATGTTTCCCCTAGCTAAATGTACCGCCTGACATGGATATGTACAATGATTACCAAGCCATGGTGGGATATGATGAAATAATTTTCAGATAAACAAGGACAGTGACTACGCTAAGTATGTCCTGGATAATGCTATTTTGACAAAGTGTTGGGCGATGGCCGGTGGTGTTTGATTGTGGATATAAAAGTTAGGAATAAATATAGATAGAGGAGTTGTTCTCTCACAAGTAGCGTCTGTTGTCAGGTTTTCACCATTTGTTTCTATTGTATCTGTTTGTGTTTTTTGATTTTTTTTGATTTTTTGATTTTTTTGTATTTTTCATCTTTTTCGTGCATTAGACTTCTCAAGTATAGTATTTCTTCAAATGGATGTTGTTGGTTGGTTCATCAAGCACATCTCCTTCTGATGTTGTTAGCTGATAGGCGCCTAATCCATAGGCTGATATGATGACATAGGGACCCAGCCAGTTAGGTTCAAATTTCCCTTTCTTTTCTCGATCCTGTTGATTTCTGGGATTTTCTTTGAGTACGAGATCACCGATTTTAAAAATCCTAGGGATGACCTTGTGGTTGTAGCTTCGGCACATGCATTGCTGGTATGATTTGAGGTGAGTATAAGCATGTTGTCGCTTTTCATCTAGAAGTTTTGGATTGAGTTGCACATGCCAATCTTTTCCTGCATCATTTACTGTTTTCTTGAGGATTTTCAATATTGTTTTACTTGATGTCTCTGCTTGACCCTTCCCCTACGGTTAGTAAGGTGTAGAGAAACGATCTTGGATTTTGAATCGTTCACATAGTTCTCGCACATCCTGGTTTTTGAAAGGTCTTCCATTATCTGTGATGATGGAACTGGGAATGTCATATCTACAGATCAGATAATTAAGAATAAAAGAAGCAATTTGTTTTCCAGTTACCGTGGTCATGGGGACCGCTTCAATCCATTTGGTAAAATATTATGTTGCAGTGATAATGAACTTGTGTCTATTTGAAGATGAAGGGTGTATTTTACCTACTAAGTCCAGTCCCCACTAATAAAAGGACCAAGATGTTGTAAATGGTTGTAATTTTTGTGTTGATGCATGTATAAGATTGCCATGGATTTGGCATTTAGGACATTTCTTTGCAAAATGATAAGAATCCTTTTCCATTGTCGGCCAGTAATATCCCATTCTTAGAAGTTTTTTAGCAAGAGTAGGACCACTTGAATGTGTGCCATAGATACCTTCGTGAAGCTCTTGTAAAGAAGAGTCAAATTTATTACGATCAAGGCAACGAAGAAGAGTACCATCTAGACCTCGACAGTAAAGAGTATCAGCAGTTAGAGTGTAACGAGAGGCTTGCCGGATAAAGTTGCATTTTTTATTTCGAGATAGGTCAATGGGTAGGGTATTGGTTTTGAGATAGTCATATATTGTTCTGTATAACAGAGAGTCTGAACCGGTTAAGGCATAGATAACATGGGATGCGGAATTGTCATAGGCTAGGGAAAACAATTGCTCTACCAGAAACTCATAACGACTCTATTGTTTTGGAATTTGTAGCAGTGAAGTGATAGTAGCCATTGCATTGGTTGCTCTATTGTCCAACCTTGGTATTTGGTCAAAGGTGATGTGTACAAAATACTATTTGAAATCATCCACCATTCGTTTGTATGGTAGCAGCTTGTCATCCTTTGTCTGATAGTCATTGTTGATCTGATTTATGACTAGTTGTGAATCTCCGTAGACTTTCAATTCTATGATTCTCCATTCCACAACCATTTTTATTCCTGTAACCAGTGCCTCATACTCAGCAATGTTATTTGTGCATGGAAACATGAGTCTATATGATCTTGGTATGGTGTGTCCTTCAGGAGTGATGAACAGAATGTCGGCACCTGAGCCATGTTGAGTGTAGAAACCATCAAAGTATAGGGTCCATTGCTTGGTGGTAATAGTAAGAACATCCCTATTTGGAACTTCGATCTCCATTGGTTGTTTTTAGGAGTGGTGCATCACCTAATTGATCTGCAATTACCTGTCCTTTGATAGCTCGACGCTCTGTGTAGTGGATATCAAATTCACTGAGAATCATTACCCATTTAACCAATTTGCCTGTGAGAGCTACTTTGCTGAGCAAGTACTTTAGAGGATCATTTTTTGTTACTAGCTTGATTGTGTGAGCTAGCATGTAGTGTCAGAACTTTTGAGAAGCGAATACCATTGTCAAACAAGCCTTCTCAATGAATGTATAATTGAGCTCATATCCATTCAAAGTTCTACTGATGTAATAGATAGCTCATTCTTTGCCTTCTTGATTTTCCTATGCTAACACTGCCCCCAATGATATGTTTGTTATTGATATGTAGAGAATGAGTGTCTTCCTTGCTATTGGAGGTACCAGAATGGGTGGGTTCATTAAATATTACTTGATTTAATAGAATGATTCTACACATTTGGCTTCCCATCGAAATGGTACATTCTTGTGTAGCAAATGATTGAATGGTAGAATTTTATCTGCTAGCTGGGCGATGAAGTGCCTGATTGACTAGAGCCATCCTTGCAAGGATATGAGTTGGCTGATGTTTTTAGGTGGTGGCATCTCCATGATGGCTTGTACCTTTGTTGGATCTACTTTAATGCCTTTTACTGACACGATGTAGCCTAATAACTTGCATGATGTTACCCTGAAGAGACATTTCTTAGGGTTGAGCCTGACTTGAAATTTCTCCAACCTTTCAAAAAATTTCTCTAATATGCCTAGATGTTTTGCTTGGGTAAATGACTTAGCTAGTAAATCATCCACATAGTCCTCCATGAAGGTATGCATCATGTCATGAAAGATTGTCGTCATTGCTCATTGATAAGTTGCCCCAGCATTCTTTAAGCCAAAAGGCATGACATTCCAACAATATGTTCCCTAAGGACAGGTAAACGCTATATTATCTTGATCCTCTGGAGCTATCTTGATTTGATTATAGCCAGAAAATCCATCCATTAATGATAGCATTATGTGGCCTGTTGTGAGGTCTACAATTATGTCGATACTGGGTAAAGGAAAGTCATCCTTTGGATAGGCTCTGTTGACATCTCTAAAATCGGTGCATATCCTGATGCTGCCATCTGGTTTTGAAACTAGCATAATGTTGGAAATCCATTCAGCATAGTCTATAGGTCGAATAAATTTGACGTCTAATAGTTTCTTTAGCTCAGCTTTGACCATGAGTGCTACATGTGGATTCATCTTTCTCAATTTTTGCTTAACTGGCTTAGCTTCTGGAGCAATAGATAAGTGATGGATGATTAGATGTGGATCAATCTCGGGCATATCTGCATATGACCAAGCAAAATTGACTTGCTTTTCTTTGAAAATTTTGATACTCTTGTTTTTTTGCCTCTGTCAGAGATTCTGCTAGGTGTATGTTTTTGGCTGCTTCTGTTGTACCAATGTTGATTGATTGAGTGGGCTCAATCAATATGGGTGATTGCTTCTAATAGTGTTTAGGAAGAGTGTCAAGTCGCTCATCTTTAGGTGCCTCAAAAAGGTTTTCACTCGCAGATGTGTCCTTTATTTTTACTTTTTTGTGATCTAGTGTTGCCATTGATTGGTTTTGAACAGTAGATCATTTATTTCTTTCATTTTTGCGATTGAGAGACTTGGCACTCCCCTGATTGTAGATGTCGTTACTTTGTTTGCTGATAGAGTTTGTTTCTGGGTTGACAATACATAAGTAATGGATAATGGAATCATCATTTGGGAAAATAGGTATGTCATGATTTTTTAGGTTCATCCCAGTCTATGAGATCAGGAAAGACGAGTGGTAAAGAGTCAATGGGTGTGTCGAGTTCGACTGTTGTAAGTGTTAGGATGGAGGTATCATCAAGGTTGGCTGGGATATTGAATAAGCTAATGATTTTGTCAAGGTCTTCAATGGTATCATCTTCCATGTAGACTTGCTTGTAATGTCGCTTCTCGTTTTCTTTAGTATCAAAGATGTTTTGTGGACCAAATTCAAGTAGTCTAGGCTCTGTGCCTTTTCCTTCTTGAGAAAGGGGTGTATGACTAGCATTTTCAGTAATATCTTCAGTAACATTTGAATAGTTGCCCCATTCATAATCATTTGAATCAGTCTTAGAGGTATTATCCCAGATTCTTTCAGTGCTGTGGACAGGTATGTTGTAGGGTGAAAACAAGTTTTTGATGATCGATACTACTCTGGCAGTTTGCTCTGATTCTGTATCAAATCCCGCTTCTACTCTTTGTATCTGCTCATATACTATCGCTCCTCAAGGAGTAGTGATGTTGTCAAGGGGTGATTCTTCTTTGTTTGAAACAGGTTCCTGAACATGATGTACTTCCATATAGGATGCTTCTTCTCTTTGAATGGCCAACTCCTCGTGTTGTTTCTCTTTTTCCTGGTATTCACGTTCCTTTCATATTGTTTTTGTTGATTCATATAGTGCCTCCTGCCATGAGTCCTCCTTGTATTTCTTCTTTGCCTTCCACTGAGGTTTTTGATATTTATTTGGTTTCTGCTTTGGGGGTAGAGTGTGTTTATAGCCCAATCCTTTTTTGTCTTTAGAAAACTGTGAAGGAGGATCCAATGGTTCTGTGACACCTTCCCGATGCTTGTCGATAGGTCCTTTGCCATTGTATCCCATTTGTTGCATGATTAGGTAGCCTTTTCCGTACAACTGTGTTGGTATAGCTACTTCCTTAGTAGCTTCTTTGACTTCTTCTTCATCTTTGTATAGCCAACTAAGGATGTCCTTCTCTTCTGATTCACTGTGTTGCTTGATATATTGATGTTGAAGGTAGGCCATGAGATTTAGGTGATGCTAGTAAGTTGATTAGACACAAGGGTTCCAAAGAGTACTCTCCCATGCCTTGTTCCTCAATTTTCATCTTTTGTTTGAAATCCATGGATACAGATTTAAGCTTTTCTTGCTGAAGATATGGTGCTGAGGAAGTTTGTTTTTCTTTGTTATGTGGAACCAAACTGTCTTGGGCTGCCCCCATAGCATTACAATGTTGAAAAGGGTTATAATATGCTGATATAGAAATTTCCTATCCATTGTATGGGAACTTAACACACTGGTGGTAAGTTGAGGGTACTGCTTGCATTTCATGTATCCAAGGTCGGTCCAATAAAATATTATATGTGAGGTCTATGTCTAAAACTTGGCACATAGTGTCCTTTTGTATTGGTCCCACTTGAATTGGCAATATTACTGTTCCCTTGGATGATCTTTCTTCATCATCATATGCTTTGATAGTGATCTTTTTACGTGGATCAATAGACTGCTTAGAGAAGCCTAATGCACGGATAAGTTTTAAGGTATAGATATTGAGTCCAGCTCCTCCATCTATTAATACTCTTTTAACTCGATGTTTGTAGACCAAGACTTCAATGTGAAGTGGAGTATTGTGTGGATGGCTCAATGAAATATTATCATGCTCAGAAAAGGTGATATTATGAGGCCCTGTCATGTGAGCTACCATGGCTTGAAATTTGTCAATATCTAGATCTTGAGGTACATTTGTTTCCAATAGTGCCTGTTCCAAGATGTCCTTGTGTTTTGGTGAAAGTTTCAGCAACTCAAGTATAGATATTAGAGCAGGAGTTTTGCACAGTTCATTGACCAGATCATATTGAATTTTGGGTATGGTGTTTGTTGCTGATGTATGTCCTTTCAAGACATATTTTTGAGCTTTGGTGGTTACATTGATCAATTCATGTTCATGTTTGTCTTTGATTGTAATGACATTTACTTGATTGTCATATGTTGATATATGATTGACAATGTTATTGTATATGTGATTGATACAAGCTCCGCATGTATCGTTTGATGTTGAAGCTCCATCCTTGTTATAATTTGGAAGAGGATTTTTAAAGGCCCCATGGTCACCATTTGTCTTGAGACCATCGACCGTTAAATCACCTCTATCAATCATGTCTTGAACAATGTTTTTTAGCCTCATGCAATCATTTGTTTGATGTCCTTTGTTTCGATGAAAATCACAAAAGTGTGAGTCATTCCACCAAGGTGGTTTGACTTGTGGTTCAAAGTTGTTGATTGTTGGTAAGGTGATAAATTTTTTTGCCAGGAACTCTCTGAGTGCAGACTCTAATGATTGCCCTAATGGTGTGTAAATGCGTTTAGGAAAGTTGTTGGTGTTACCTCATGAGTTTATATTAGGTCCTCGATTTGTGTTATTATTTTGGGCATTGTTGGTGTTGTTTGTGTTAGGATGTTCTGGATTGGTATTTGGTGCATAAGTGTTAGTGCCTTGGTTAGCACCCTTTTGATTCTTGGTAGCCTAAGGATTGCCTGATAAGGCCAATACTGGTTGTTTGGACTTTACGTGATTAGCCTCGTTTCCTCCTTCATTTCTAGTATTTTTGTTTCTAGTCCAAAACCTGGATTTGTCTAAGTTGTTGTTGTTTTGGTTTTTGTAATGAGAGTTGGGTGAATTTGTTCCTTCTTTGAAGAATTTCAATGTTCCTTTCTTAACACATGCCTCCTCTACTTGGATGTCATTTTCAATCAATTTGGCAAAAGATGGTATGCACTGGAGCTTGAGTATGTAACTCATCTCGCTATTCAAATTATCAATGAAAATTTCCATCTTTTCCTTTTCGGGAACATCCCAAGGATATCTTGAAACCATCCGTCGCCAACATTGAAGAAACATCATGAATGTTTCATTGTTCTTCTATTTGGTATTGTAGACTTCTAGCATGGTGATGGCATGTTGAATGTTGTAGGAGTATTGAGTGATAAATTTGTTGACTAACTCATCAAAGGATCTAACAGGAGGTTTGATTTTGGATAACCATTCCATTGTTTGTCCTCCCAAGCTTCTTGGGAATAGCCTCATCAAATAGGTGTCATCATGGGCAAATTCCAGGCTCATGGTACAAAATTCCCGAACATGATCACGAGGATCGCTTTTCGCATCATATTTATCAAATTTGGGAATGTCTAAATTTGGGGGAAAAGGTACCATGTTTAACCTTCTGTCAAAAGGATAAGGACAAATTTCATTTAAGGAATATCGTACTGTTGATCCTTGTTGCATGTCCTATATTTGCTTTTGTAGCATTTGCATTTGTTGTGTGAGAGCAACCAAGGGTGCATTTGTTTGTCGAGGGAAGAGTTCTTCCTTCTCATTGTTTCTAGCTTGGGTAGGTGTGTGTGGTGGTATGTTTAGTTCAAGTATGTTTTGTTCAGGGTCACACGTGTCGTCTTCTTTTTGTTGTTCCTGATAAGTATAATGTCAAGACCTTGTTCTAAAGGTGTTAGCATCAAAGTCTTTAGGAATCCTAACTCCTTTGCTTGTGAGCATGAGTAGGTATTTTTCTTTGTCGACCTCTATGAGTTTTTCCATAAGTCTTTGAAATGAGGCACTTTCTTGACATTCCTAGAGGAGCTCTTCAGTAATCTCTATATCTTCTAGATTTGGATATTCGAAGGGATTTGATAGTCATTGCCCCATACTGGACTCTGGTTGTGGTTCACTTTCTTTGTTCCGTTGAGAGTGAGTGATAGCGGGCATCTAGTAGAAACTTTTTGTGACAAAGGGAATGAATTCCTCTTCTGCGTTTTGCTCGGGAGTTGGTGGCTCTAATCGAGGTATGTTGTAAGTAATGCAAACTTCCGGGAAGAAAGTCGGATTGATCTTTCCTCCGCGATTTAAGCATTGGCTGAATGTCGCTTTTTGGCAAAATGCTCGACTCCTCAATGGTTCCTTGTCAAATTTGTTTGATTTGTTTTGAAGATACAAATGCATATGACGGAGGAATGTGCGATGAGATTTGAAGAGTTGGCAATTGATGTATAGAAATCTATTCCTTTTAGCAAGCTTTTCGAAACTAGGTTGTTGTTTCCTTAACTTAGTGTTATGATGAATATTTTTTCTTCTCAGAATATGAGGATTAGTCATACACAGGTGATCAATGGTTTCCTTTGATTTGTTTTGGATTAAGATACCTTGTTTGGAAACTTAAGTCCACTTTTATCAAATGAAGGTTTAGATTCCCCCTCATGACAAAGTGTGTCAAATGTTATGGAATAAGAGCTTTCCTGATATGGAAACTCGATTTGACGACTTTAGTTTAAAACAAGTATGTTTTGAGGATAAAATCCGTTTGATTTGGAGGACCTTTTGATGTGTGTGATGATGCTACCTGATTCTGATAGGAAAATGTGTTTATCTTCAGCTAGTTTTGGACTTGACAACCTTGTTCTAAGAATATTTTGTTTTGTTTGTTTTGGAATAGTTCTGATACTCTGATTTTAATTTCTGCCTGATGTAGTTGAGTGAGGATTGAAATGGCTTTCTAAACTATTTTTAAAAATTTTCAAAAAAATTTATGTTTGTTCTTTGTTTTCTTAGTTTCGACCATGCGCTAAACCAGAGACCAAATGTGCTAACAAATGCTATCAATGTGCTAGAGAAAGATCTCAATGCGCTAAGTTGCCTTTTCTACGTGCTAACTCAGTTGGTTTGGTTTTGACTTGGTTTGGAAAGTTATGCGCTAATATGTCCTTCCTATGTGCTAACTTTTGAACTCAAAGCGCTAATGTTTGCTTCTAAAGTGCTAAGTTGTTGCTCCAAAGCGCTGAGCTTTTCTTAAGAAGTGCTAAGTTTTATTTGCCAAATGTTTAAGTTGTTTATGCACTAGTTTTCAAAAAAAAATTTGCTATGTTGAAGCTTGGATGTGCTAAAAGATGGTTTCAAAGCGCTAAGTTTTTCTCCAGATGCGCTAAAATGATGCTTTTACGTGCTAAAATGCCTTGTTTGTTTTGACTTGTTGGTTTTTCTATGATTTTTAATTTTTTCTCAACTGTCATGGATGATTTTTTGAAGTATGAAATGTAAACATAGCATGAAAAAGATAACCATTTTTGCCTATTCTAAACAAAGAGTGGATATTCTATGAGGATGTGTTCAAATCCCTAGTGTTTTAATAGGTTTGGATACAGATAATGCAATTCAATCAGACTCTTTATTCAAGGATCATCAACAACATCATAGCCCACTAGTCTCGATACTCCGTCAACTCAAACAACCTTGTCACCCCCTAGGGGGGGCCTGTTTTTTTGCCTTTTGCCAAAAATTAACCCAAAGTGAATTGTTTCACAATTGAGTAGCTATCTTGGGAGATATATGGTGAGTAATCTTGGGGGCAGATTCTTCCCCATCCTTGCACTATGATATTGCCAATGTCTGAATACTGACTCGGCTCAAAGTTTCTAATGCTAAGGTTCGTAATCAGGCTTCTTGTTCGGCCGTTAGTGATAAAATCCCTCAGGAGGCTTCCCAACCTTTAGAACAAAGGCTTTATGTATCGTAAAGATACTGGGGGAAGGCTAATCATTGCGCGAAACCATTGAAAGGGACTTTAGTCACCTTCCACTTTTGATTATAGTGGGTTGGAACACTTGGCATCAAAGTCGTTCCCCACTTAGGTCGTTCCCCTCACACTGACCAAAGAATGGCTTTAAGAGTTTTTAGCTCATCAGGAGGCAGACCTGCTAAAGGATTTATTGCTTGAAATACTGAAAGCGTAAGAGTGGTTTGGCTTTTTGATCACCCAATTAAGGGGAGAGCATATACCTTCCACTTTCGAGACAAGGCAAACAAGGTTCTTTTTATCCTTTCAATGCAGTGATTTGCTAAAGTCTATTTGGAGATGTTGCTCCAAAAAAACATGGTGTTTATTTTAGTTCCCAAATCAATGATTTTCTAAGCTAGTATAAAAATCCTAGTCAACAAAGCAAAGAGTTTGATTTAGTCAACAAAAAAAGAAATCGATAAAGGGGAAAAACTTCCCTCTTTTGGTTGGCTTCAAAACTTTTTGACAAATGAGGTTCTTTATCTTTGCAAAAATAAAGTGAATCCTTTTAGACACCAAAGGATGGTGAGGTTCTTTTTTTTAGCATTTGCAAAAGTAAAGTTTGTTAGTTCTTTTTATAGCTCCAAACTGAAGTGTTTTTCTCCTAAGAAAGCAAGAAAATGGTTTTTAGTTGTTGTTCTTTTTAGGTACCCCAAAGTGAAATGTGAGTTCAATTTTATCCAACAAGAAAATGAAGAAAATTTAACTTAACTAACTTAACAAAGTTAGCATTTGAAACTAAATTACTTCAATCCTAACTTTGGTAAAACAAACTCTCCACCCTGCAAATAAATCATTAGTCACCTGCAGTAAAACCAATTAGCAAAATTTTTTATTTTGTGGACTTCTACAAGTCTATTTTAAGCTTTTGTTATAAATTTGTTTTCTACCTATGCCTGTGATGCACTACAGAAAGGCACCGATGCGCTACCGAAAAGCCTTGACGCGCTAAACTGTTATCTGGATGCGCTAGGCTGTTTAATTAAGGCGCTAAAACATATAGGAAACAGGAAAATGGTTATGCGCTAAAGTTAAGCTTTGACGCACTAAAAGGTGGTTTCAATGCGCTAAACAGTCTGTCAGATGCACTGAAGTATTGACCGGATGCAATAGATCATGCTCGCTACGTGCTGATTCCAGTTTCTCACTTACCTGTAGAGTTAGTCCTACACAAAAAATTATTTGATAAATGGGGTTATGCCCCATGGTGGGTGCCAGAAATGTATGCAGGAAAAGCGGTGCAATGAAATGAAAATTACAAAAATCAATGACTTGCCCACACACCAATGGGACTCTTGGTGCAAGTTATGGAGCTATATGGAATAGCTCAACTTCCCAAGTGGTGTTCCATTGTTCTCTATCTCACAAGACCTCTCAAGCCAATGCCTTTGCTCTCAGATCATTGAGCAAAGTGACTTAGGGATGACAATCATGAGAACGAGGGATGCTTTTGATCAATCTTAGTATGAATGCAATCCTATCTATGCATGATTTTAATAAATATGAACTAAACTTGTGATGATAAGATGAAAATATTAGTGAAAGACAATCCTAACATGATATACTAGTTTATATGATTAACTATGATGATAGAAATGCTTCTAAAATGTTTATTAGATTATTTCTATTTCAAAGATAGATTAAATGCTTGCTAAAAATGAGTATAAGTGTGATGCTAAAGACTTGGATGATGAGAATGAGGAAATGAGGGCTCTATTTTATAGGAAAAACAGGGTAATGGATGGTTGGGATTGGATGATCTTATCAAGGGTCAGGATTGAAAGTTATCAATCCATATTTTTAATTCTCACCAATGAAATAGTGACAATTGTCAACATAAGACTGCTTGAGATGAGATGTAAGAAGTATTAAATGCTTGAGAAGACCTCATGGTTACCTTAAGAGGTAAGGGTTAAGGTTAGGTTAAGAGTACCCATTGGATAAAGCTTTTACCCAAAGGATAAACTCTTGTGCAAGGGTTAAAGGAATAACCATGGTCAAAGCAATGAATGCTTGATGAGACCTTATGGTTAGATGAGGGTTGAGCTAGGCAAAAAGTCTCTAACCATGCCACAAAGGGTTAGTTAACCATTAATGGTTTGGAAGAATTTGGGGACAAATTTGTAAGAGTCCTTCCAAATTTGGGAGTATTCAACAAGTTAGCTTGTTGAAGGCATAAAGGCTTCAATGCCTGTGGAAGACTTTACTCCAAATTTGAGAAGTAACATCCTCAATTTTAGGGAAAGGGGATAATTGAAATGTTTAGGTTAATTGATTAGGATTAGATAGGTTCTAGAAGAATCTAGAAAGAGAGTTAGGAGACAAGTGGGAGATGTAGGAAAATGCAAGTGGGTGAGGAAAATAGAATTTAATTAAAATAATTTTTTTTATTTCAATTGTGGTTGCAAGTGGAGGATTTAAATAAATTAGATTTATTTATTTGGAGTGAACAATTTAATTAAATGTAAATTTAATTAAAAGTAGAGAGAAGGGATTTTAATTAAATAAAATGATTTATTCAATAAATTATATAAAAGGCTTAAGTGAATTTAAATAAATAAACTGAATAATTTATTTAATCAAATAGAGGAATGTGGATGATTTAATTAAATTGGATTTAACTAAATAGAGGAATGAGAATATTAAATATTCATTTACGAATGTGGTCATTTTTATACGTCTACAAATATAATTTAAATTAATTAATTAATTTTAATTTAAGTTATTTAATTTATTTTTTTAATAATTAAATAATTTTTAAATGTTAATCAACTTTAAAATTATTTAATTTTTTATAGAAATTAAATTTAAATGATCTATAATTGATTTAAATTTTTTAATTTAATTTCATTAACACTCACAAATACATTAAATTAAATATTTTTAATTTTTATTTAAGAATCATATATGAATGTAATACACTCTTCATGTAAAAAAAACTTTTTCAACTATTTTTTCTTTGATAAAATTTTTGCATCTACGTTATTTATTATTTATTATTTATTTTAAATACTTTTGTATGTGATAAATTATTTTTAAAATAAAATTATTTTATTTTAATGTAAACAAAATAGTTTTTGTTTATATAGATGTATTTAAGATATCTATACTAATTGACGTCTAGTTTTTTATATTTATATTTATATTTTTATTTAAAAAATATTAAAAATAAAAATTTATGAAATATAAGGCCTGCTAATGGGCTTTTGAGGGCAAATCCTCAGAGGATGGGTGAAGTAAGATAGGAGTGGGTCCCGCCAGATAAGGGTTCGATCAAGGTCAATTTTGATGGTGCCTCGAGGGGAAATCCAGGGGTCTCTGGTGCTGGAGTAGTTGCTCGGGATGCTTGTGGCAACATTCTAGCCCTAGGAGCTAAAAGATTGGTGGATGGATCGAACAATGATGTGGAGTGCCAAACGGCTTTAGAAGCTATTCTTATGGCTAAGAAATTGGGAGTGAAAAAACTCCATCTGGAAGGCGACTCTCAGATTGTGGTGAACGAGATAGCTATAGGTCGTATGGAGGCGTGGCATTTAGACAAACATGTTCGAAGAATGAAACTTATTTTAGGTGGCTTTGAAGACTATAAGGTGACTCATGTTCTCAGAGAAGGCTGATAAGCTTTCAAATGTGGGGGCGAATGGTTCTTTGGAAAACAATTTTAGAATATTTGAGGACTTTCGAATTGTTAGTTCTCATGATTTTGGTTGAATTGCTTTATATTAAGGGAAGTGAACCCAAGTTGTTTTTAATGTGGTTGATTGACACTGGACTTGTGGGAAATTATGGCCCTCATAGATTGCGATCTACGATTTAGTTGCAAGTGGCCTTGGCAGGTTTGGAGTGATGATGGAGGCCATCAGTGAGTTGTCTTGTTGATGATGTGTTGTTTGAGGCGATTCGTGTGGTGCATTCATGCCATGTGATGGTGGTGGCTTTTTTAAAGGCCTTGGTCTTTATTTCCCTGGCATTTCGTGGTCATTGGTTTCTAGCTTTGGTTGTGTGTGCAGGTTTTAGTGAAGAGGCGAGACAGAATGGAAGGAAATCTTTCCTTGACAATGGATAGTCAAATACCAGCATTTCACGGGTTGATCTCGAGCAACAAGCTGATGAATGTCTTCAGGGTAGATGGGGAGGAGTTTTGGATGGCAATGCGGCTAATGGTCGGGGAGGAATTTTTGAGTCTGACTGCCGACCTTGAACCAACCGCGACATCTCGTCGTTGTTTGTCGCCTTGGCTTTATCGGTGGGAAAGTCGATGGAGGAGGTGTTGCGGGTGGCAGCTTTGGTGCTGCGTCCAAAGTGGGCAAGAGGTTTAAATGATGTGGTGGCTCCAGCTGTTGTTGGGAAAGGGTTGAAGACGATGGACGATCCATGGTGGAGGATTGAAGTAGAAGCGGGGGAGTTGTAGCCATTTGTTTTCTGGTCGGCTTCTCGACCTGTTGAAAACCAGCTTGAGAATGCACAGAAGGGTTGGAGGGATGTTGTGCAATATGTACGAGGTTTGGGGCTGACTGAGTGATGGAAGATACACAGGAAGAAGACCCCAATTCATTTTGAAGCTCCATTGGGCGAGGATGGGAGGCCTATGACCCACCATCAGATTCCATGGAAGCATGTGAAGGTGGGGGAGCGCGAGTCACTGCTTGCTGGCAGGTCGGGAACATTGCCAGGTGGAGGAGGTGAGGTGCAGGATGCAGGGCCCAATAGGGGTATTCCAAAATTTTCTAGGGAAGAGGCTTTGGGATGGTTTTGATAGATGGGTCTCTAGGGTGGGTCGGTTTTTCGATGGCGTTTATGTATGTACAACTGGTTTTTTGAAATGGCTGGTTATGTAGGTCTGGTGTCATTTTTTTGGGTTTTGTTGGTTTTGTAGGGGCGAGACCCCATGTAATGGCAGGAAGTTTGTTTGCATTTTGGATGTAAATCTTCCCTATTTCAAGCAATATGTAATCCTGGTTATTGATCAAAAATAAATAAAATTATGAAATATATATATTTGAAAAAAATATTGTAATTATGAAAATGGTGGATTATTTTTAAATATCTTGGTTTTTATTTTATATTTATATATCCATCTAACACTTATAATTTTGATGAGGGCATATTTTACTTTATATGGTATTTATTTTAAAAAGATTAAGTTTATAATTAATATTAATATTTTGACATAATGGAAAAAAAAAATGGCTCTGCAAAAACTTGGTTCCACGAAAAGTGGGATGCAGAAAATGTCGACTGCAAATTGGAAAGGAACAAGACAGAAGAAACCTAAGGTAATCACCAATCACTCTCCTGGGCTAACAGGACAACCCCAAAACTTTGCCCATTCCAACAAGATAGGATTTGCAAACAGATTTGAGGCCTTAAAATCCTGCGCTACGGGGGCAAATTCCATTCCGGTTTCTTTAAATCAAAGGTGCAAGGAGGTGGTTAGGGTTCCCTAGAGTCCTCCAATTAGCTTTGTATCTCAAAAAAGATATCATGCTCCCACCATGGGAGTCTCTGGCTGGGAAAGGAATCATTGGAACCCTAGAGCAACTCTTGGTACCCATAACAAGACATGAATGGGGATGGCTAATAGGCGGCTGCCACAAAAGTCTTCACCTCCAGGCAATTCTGTCGCCACTGGAGCGAATTTGACAAAATTAGGAGAAAAACGGATAAGGGTGGAGCCCTTGGCAAAACCCCATATGAACCCTCCACGGGTTAACATCCTGGAAAATAAAAGATGGATATGCAGAGAGGAGCAACAAGCAAAATGTTACTCCAAACGGGACCAAAAAACAATTATTACCAGCAATCAATACACCGATAGCCTTTGGGAAGAGTACATGAGACGAGGGTTGTTCGGAAAATGGTATGGATATGGCGTCTCCTCCTCAGAAATAATCCAGTGGTTGGTTTCGACCACCAAGAGACAGGTAAGTATCACAACCCTAGAGGATAATTTTCTGTTTATTCTCTACAATTCATCAGAATTAAAAGAAAATTTACTCAATAATCAAACTTGTTTCTTCAAAGGTTACTACTTTTCCTTTTTTAAATGGAGGCAAAATTTCTCTCCCAAAATATTTGAGAACTGCTTAGTCCCCAGATGGGTTAAATTGCCAAACCTCCCAGTTGAACTTCTTAATGAGCATTGCCTGATTAGAATAGGGGATTCATTGGGGGGTTTTCTAGGTTTTGAAAAAAATTACAGAAACTCTGCTACAACCAGAATAATGGCTAAATTGCAAGTAAAAGATGTAAGCTTGGAACCTATTAAAATAATAACTAACCATTCGAGGTATGTGGTAAAACCAGAGATATATAAGGGTAGGATGGATCAAATTGATGTAATCTTACCCTGCCTAACCCTCCCCAGCCCTAAACATCACAATAAAGATCAAAAAATAACATCAGAGGAAATGATGAATGCCACCTTGAGCCTGACTAAAAGTGGGGAAATTAGGGAAACACTTAGGGAGAGAAAAATTGCCAACACAGAATCAACAAACATAAATACAGAGAGCAACCCAGGAAAAAATCCACTTCCAAGAGAAACCCCAACCCTAGAGTTGGAGGAAGGGGAAATAGATTGTAGCTCTGAGAGTGCATCCGAAATCCCATCACTAATGGACCAAGACATTCTGATCCCTCCTATGGGTGACCAAACCCTCCTTAAATGGTGCATGGAGGCTCACTCCTGTGAGAATACAGATGTGGATTATTTTTTGAAAACAAAACATAGCCCGAAAATGGTCATCCAAACAGAGAACACACATGAAATCGGGGTCTCTGACTTACCACCCATCAGTCCCATGTTAATCGATACAGAGGAAACAGAGGTTGAGCATGCTAGGAGAATCACCGAGGAGAATAAAATCATTTTGGAGTATGTGGGAAATGAAACAGTTAATGAGCTGACTAATTCCTTTATAAATGAAGTAGCAGATGAGGAGGAATTGGCTTATCAGAAAAGAATACTAATGCTAGGTCTACTTGAGGGGAAAATTTCAAAGGCTAAAATTTTAGAAGTTGAAGCCTCTATTGATAACGGGGAAGAGGAGTTGGGCTTAGCCAAAACACTAGACATTATTGATTCCCCGGATTATGCAAAAGAGGTAAAAAGAAGAGGTAGGAAATCAATAGTAGAACTCATTAGTAAAGCGGGCAAGGCTGAGGGCCAAACCACTTTAACTAATCTCTTTCATGCAGGGAAGGGGAAGATCCTTCACAGGGAGAAATGAAGCTCTTTACATGGAATGTTAGGGGCCTGAATGCCCCTAACAAGTAGCGTATTTTAAAACACTACATAACTAAATTTAATCCAGATATAATTATGATACAAGAAACCAAATTAAGCAAAGATGAGTTAGAAATATTTGCCAAAAAACTGGGTATAAGGAGTTTGGAAGGCTCCCCAGCCAATGGGGCTTTGGGAGGGTTAGCAGTAATATGGGATCCTAGAATACTAGTCTTTAACCTTCTTTATAAGACCTCAAACTGGCTGTGTGGTAGGATCAATAACACAAAGTGTAATTTAAACTTTGTCCTATTCAATATCTATGGACCCATTCAAAATAAAGACAAAAAGAAAATCTGGGATGAGATAGAACAATTCCTTACCTCTATCCCAGACCGATTATGTATCATTGGAGGTGACTTTAATGCTATTCTTGACCCATCAGAAAAATGGGGGGGGCATTAAAAAAGTCAACCAGGCCACCAATGATCTCAGAGATTGGATACTCAACTGCAACCTCATGGAGATTAAAATAGAAACAAACTCGTTCACATGGAATAATAGAAGGAAAGGTTTTTGTAACATTGCAGAAAAGCTAGACAGATTCTTTATAAGAGGAAATCTTGCCAACATTTCAAATACCTTTGAAGCAAAAATCCTTCCTCTCTCTGGTTCTGAACATTTTTTGGTCCAACTTTTCATCTCTGAATCCATCCCTTCCTCTAAAAGCCCTTTTCAATTTGAATTAATGTGGTTAAGAGATGAAAACATTTTAAAATTAATAGAAAAATGGTGGACGGAACTTAGAGTTATAAGCTCTAAACCCTTCAAATTAATCACTAAATTAAAATCAGTAAAACAAAATCTAATAGCCTGGAATAGAAATCAGTTTGGGAACCTCTTTAAGAAAAAAAATGAAATAGAGGTAGCTTTAAAAGAAGTAAATGAAGAGGTCATTAGGTCCGGGATGGATAATAACCTCTACATGAAGGAAAAATCCCTATTAACAGAATATGAGGAAACCTTGGCCAGAGAAGAAATCTTTTGGAAGCAAAAGTCAAGAGAAAACTGGTTGGAGTCTGGTGATAAAAACACCAAGTTCTTCCATAATAGCACAAAGCATAGGAGACTAGTTAATAGAATTACTAAAATTAAAACCAAGTCTGGGGCTCCTAGCTACAGCCTGGATGTCATATGTGCAGAAGCAATTGAATACTTTATGAACATCTTTAACAATCAGGATGGCTCTAGATTACCCTTGAGGAATGAAGTACTCAAGAGCATTCCGAAGATAATAAATAAGGATCATAATCAGATATTAAATGCTAAATTCTCTAAGATAGAAATTAAGAAAGCCCTTTTCCAAATGAATCCAGACAAGGCCCCTGGGCCAGATGGATTCTTGGCCGCCTTTTTCCAGAAATGTTGGCACTTTATCAAGGATGAAGTCACAGAGGCATTAGAAGGAATCAGGAATTCAGGGAAGATCCTTAAGGAATTAAATAACACATTCATAGCCTTGATACCAAAAAAAGACAAAGCTGAGAGTTTTGAAGAATTCAGACCTATTGCTCTATGCAACACATTATACAAGCTTCTCACTAAAACCATAGCAAACTGACTTCACAATTTGCTCCCCTTGGTAATTAGTGAGGAATAGACAGGTTTTGTTCTAGGTCGCTCAATCTATGATGGAATCATTATTGCCCAAGAAGTGATTCATACATTTCAAAACAATAAAAACCCAAGTATGCTCATCAAACTAGACATAAAAAAAAGCCTATGATAAGGTTGACTGGCACTTCTTATGCAAATGCCTTGAAGCTTTTGGCTTTGCTAAACAATGGATCAATCTTATATATGAATGTATATCAACACCAAAAATGTCAATCCTCATTAATGGGGCCCCATTTGGTTTCTTCAATACCTCCAGGGGACTAAGGCAAGGAGATCCAATCTCTCCCTTCCTCTTTATATTAATGGTTGAGTCCCTTGGAAGACTATTGAATAATGCAAGAGAACAATTATCTATTCAGGGAATTCACATTACTAGTGGCCTAGAAGCAACCACACATCAACAATTTGTGGACGACACTATGCTCTTCGGACAAAGTAGTCTTCAAGAATCCAATGCCATTAAACAAATTCTTCAAACCTACTCAATGGTGTCAGGAAAAGAAATCAACACCTCAAAATCAAACATTTTCTTCTTCAACACTGAAGAGAAACTAGCAGACAAGATTTGCAAAATCTTAAAATTTAATAAAGGCATTATGCCATGTAAATACCTGGGCATCCCCTTGGACAAAGGGTGTAGATCTTCAAATTTATGGGATCAAATCATAGCAAAAATAAAAAATAGAATCAGCTCATGGAGCGGGAAATGGCTATCATCAATTGGTAAGGCTATGATGATAAAATCAATATTATCGGTTATGCCCATTTACCAACTCTCTTGTATAGACCTCCCTTTAGCAAAAAAGATGAAATTAATAAACACATCATAACCTTTTTTCTAGCAGGGAGCTAGTGAGAAATACAGAAAGCCTTTGATGGCCTGGGATAAAATTTGCAAACCTAAAGAGAAAGGTGGCTTGGGGATAAAAGATATGATATTACAGAGCAGAGCCCTGGGGGCTAAATTGGCATGGAGAATGCATAACAATCCCCATTTAAAACGGGCTAGGATCCTATACAACAAATATCTACATAACAACAATCCAACAAGCATCTTTAGAGTTCTTTCACCACCCAAGGGATCCAGAATATGGAATTTCATGATGTATTACATGGAATTAGTATCAAGAAAACTAACGTGGAATCTAGGGAATGGCAAGAAAGCACTATTCTGGTCATACTCCTAGGGAGGTTACCCTGCACTAGGCAAAAATAACAAATTTGAGACTTCTAGGGTTATCCTGAAAAGTCTATGGGGAGATAAGGTTGTTGATTATATTGAGGAAAATACAGTGGGCCCAGGTATTAAAGTCTGGAGGTGGAAACAGTTTGATAATTTGGGACTTCCAGCCCATGAAGTAAGTGAAATGGGAAAAGTACTGCTGCCCAAGAAAATCTCTTTGGGTAAGGTTGAGGATGGAGTAATCTGGGCTGGGACTAAGAGTGGCAGGTATAGCATAAAAGAAGGCTACAACTTTCTTATTGAACAAGGGCATAATACTGCTAAGGACATTCCATTAAAACTTTGCTGGGACAAGAGATGCTTCCCCTAAGCAGGGTTATATGCTTGGCTTGCATTACATAACAAAGTTCTAACTACTGACTTATTCAGAAAAATAGGTTATGGAGGCCCAAGTAGATGCTTGCTATGCGAGAAGGTCGAGGAATCAATCAATCATCTCTTACTCACCTATGAATACTCCCATAATTGCTGGAGTTGGCTTAGGAAACAACTGAATTGGTACTCCCCCATCCCAGACTCAATCATAGCCATGTTTTAGGCATGGCCCATCATGAAAAAAGGGAGCATTTATGATGGACTTTGGGTGGCAACTCCCTCAATGCTTGTTTGGGAGCTTTGGAAAGAAAGAAATAGGAGAATATTCAGAGAGGACAAGATGGAATGGGAACAACTCACAAACAAGGTTGAGGCAACCATTATAGAGTTAATCAACAGTCATTCTATGAAAAACCATAAAAAATTGCAAATGTCACAGTGAGATGATAAAATGAGATTAAAATGGATCAGCCTAAAGATTCCTCCGTTTGTTGGGGATGGTCCTATTCGAGCTATTCATAAGCACAAAGACTACAAGTGGATGCCCCCAGATGAGGGATGGGTTAAACTCAATTTCGATGGAGCATCTAGAGGCAATCCAAGCGTGGTAGGCATTGGTTGTAGCATACATAACTCAAAAGGAGAAGAGATAACAACTTTAGCTCATCCTTTGGGACTTAGCACAAATAATGAAGCTGAACTCAGAGCTCTTGAGGAAGGAGTCAAATTATGTAAATTTTTGAAAGTTAACAAAATCAACATAGAAGGAGACTCTGCCATCATCATCAACACCCTCCGAAAAGGGGACATGCCCAATTGGAAACTCAATTCAATCCTTCAAAACATTCTTAGTTTGGTCCAATCCTTTGAAGGAATAACCTTCAATCACATATATAGGGAAGTTAACTTCAGGTCGGACCATCTTGCAAACCAAGGTGTTGATGGTAAATCGAGTATCTACATAAAGCCTAGTTACTCATTTCTAAATTGATCCCTCAACAATCAACAATAGCAAGGGATGACTAATAGAACCAAAAAACTATTATAGAATCTACGAAGTAATCACTTTAAATAAAAAACCCCGTAGTTAAGCAATCACGAGGTCCCTATACACATAACACCTAGATAACACATAAACTCAATATATGTAATGATATTCACTAATGGATAATAATCATTTCTCCACAAAAGTAAAGTTTTGAGGATATTAAGGTGCCATTAATCACCCTGCCGACCTCACATCACATGAGATCAAAAACCGATCTTATCATCATCCTACCAAGACATGGGAAGGTGTACTAATATGATCACTTTTTTGGGCTAATGGGAAAGATCTGTCTAAATCATAATTATGATTTGTCATCAAAAGCGAGTCTATTATGGTATCTAGAAACTTCACTTCTATCTTAATAAAGATAGACATTGCTATATATACTAACGATAGACTCTCGCTAAAATAATTCCCGCTGTTATCAGTCTCTGAAACTAAAGCTATGGATACCCTGGTAAGACTGAAAAGCCTAAAAAGATAAATGGCCTTCATTGGAGAAATCTCAAGGGAGAGGTTGAAAAGAATCATCAAATTCCCTCATGAGCTAGTTATGGATGCAATAGAATGCATCCTCAGCGAGGAATTTTAAAATAATTAAGATAGAACCAGAGCCAACAACGACATTGCGGCCATGTTTTTAGCGGTCACAATGTTTACTGAAAAAGATAGGGACATTATAGCAAGCCTATGCAGGGCAATATTCAAGGCCTCTATTCTGGTTGAATTAGATAGGGTCATGCAATATCAGCGATGAAATGACCATCCCCAGGCCCTCACACTATGACATTCTGATTTTAAACAACAATCTGGTTCCCAGAAAGCCGATACTGATTATTGAGGACCATGAGGCCTTCAATGCATGGAGGGAAGGGATACAGAGAAGCATTGAATTTCTCATCAATCTGTTCCACCTTCGTGCGCCTAAGAAGACATCATGGTTTGAAGACTACCTCAAGATTTAGGGCATCGAGCTCGAAGGGGAACTTGACTCCCTCAAATCTTCAGAAGAAAGTTGATATCTGAGGAAAGCCCTCTTTCTTAATTTTTTGGGTTATACAATATATAGCTAGGGATTATGGTTAACGCAACATAGTTTATAAACTCTCTTCATATTAAAATAGGAGCATAGTATAGCTAGAAGGAGATCCTCCCAATAGATTGTTATATATAAGATACATATGCAATCAAATGAAAATACAGTAATGCTAGAAAACTCTGATTTAAAGTATGGTTAAATATAAGGATATATAGCGTTGGTGAAGTTTTATACGGTTTGTGGCAAATGTGTGTGCCCTGATTACATGTAGGAATGGCACATCAAAGCACAACCCTTATTTTTGATATCTGGTTTAGGCTTAAATTTGCTAACCCTCTCTATGAAATAAATTTGGCATTAAAATTTCAATACTTAACTATAGAGTACTTCAAAAGTAAGAGTAGCTCCTGATAACTGCAATAATGGGTAATGTGGAGCACCTAGAACAGACAAGCTAATGTATAACAATCGACGGAGCATCCCGCATACACTAGCTTATAAAATATACAAATAAATAAAAATAGAATTTATCTTATATATTTATTCATAACTCTATGTGTTGTCATAATGCAATTTGCTCTTTGATCATGACTGGCTTTAGGCACTCCATGGCCTTAATGTATAATCTGATCTAGTGGTAACCCATCAAGGTTGGTTGCCCCCCTCACGGTCATTAAAAATATGGAAATGCATTGATAAGAAGGATAGAACAAGAGATTATAAGATTATACTAAATTCTAGGCACTAAATAATCATCATTCAAAGAAATGCATACTCGTCAAGAAACTGCCAAAACAGGGCAAGCCGGTACCCTATTTTCAACTACCTAAGAACTAAAGGGTCAGATTCCCTATCAAAGCAGGGGATGTATCATTTTGAGACAGGGATATATGATAGGTATACTCCATTCAGGATATGGCCTGTCGAAAGGCTCAGGGTGGCTATTACATTAACTCTTAATATTGCATACGAATGTTGCTTGTTGTTATTTAAGGTAAATCAATTTGCAAGGCTCTATGCTCCCTCTACCATAAAGCACTACCTGAAAGCAAGTTAGCTTAATTGTGTTTATTTCCTTTAGAATTTTTGTGTTAAAGGGAAGATATGAGGTCCTTTTATCCTGAAGTCAACACAAAATGGAGTTATCCTGATGGGTTGATTTCAGGATACAAGCCTCTGTATCCTCCCCTCGATTTTTGATATCGATTATGTGCAGTTGGTTGGGAAGGAAGGAGACAAATTTGTGACTGACCTATCTATGTTAGGCAATGCATTTCTCAGCATCATCTGATCTGGCTTCATTGGTATTTATTGGTGAGATCGAGATGTTTTATCTTTTCACATTAAACATATATTGATAATAGAATTACATATTCCCAGTTGAGGTTTTTGTTTTAACAATTGCATTCGATAAAAGCATATGTGTTTGGTGTTCTAGTTTTTATATGTGCAGGCGGTTTCAGGAAAATGAGAAAACACATAAGGATCCACTTGCCCTTGGAAGATTGAAAAAGAAAGCAAGCACCGAGGCACCACCCAAAAGATATATAAATAATCCAGCAACAATAGCATTGAGGAAAGATTTAACACAATAGGTATTGTGTATTTGTAAACTGGTTGGCCAAGCCTAACTGTAAATCAACAAAAATGGCAATTAACGTAAACTCATATGCTAGGAAGAAATTCCTTGGGCAAGATTGGAGGTTTTTTTACCTCGGTTCTTTCCTACTAGTGCCCACACTGAATCGAGATGTAACATTTTAAATTCAATAAAAATATTACGGCTGCGACCTATTACCTATCAAAAAAAAAAATATTTTGACATGTGAATGGTTGTCAAATTTAAGATAAAAAATAAAAGTTAACTTTAACACACTCACACTATTTCACTTCACCCCTTTGCCATTGTAAAATGCCTATTGACATTAATTATCTTTAATTTTATTAGGTTATTTAATTTAATTTATTATGAAAATTAATTTTAAATAAATAATAATAATATAATATAATTAAAATTAATTAATTCAATTTAATTTAATTTTTAATTAATCAACTTTAATTTATTATAAAAATTAAATTTAAATGATCTAAAATTGATTTTAATTATTTAATTTTATTTTATTAACACTCACTAATACATTAAATTAAATATTTTAATTTTTTTTTTTTAAGAATCATACATGAATGTAATACACTCTTCAACTATAAAAAATTTAAATAATCTCTCACATATTATCAACCGCTTTAGATGTTAGGTCACCCTCATCCCAAAGGTGTACTTGCATAAACCCCACTATATCAACTAAAAAGTCTCCACTCACAGGTAGCATAATTTAAATTTTTCTGCCAAAGCACCCCACTTCCTTTACCCAAAGTCCCGGTCACCGGGAATAAGGGGTCAGCTGTGCACAGAATGACGGACACCTGTAAGTTGAATTGCGGTTCAAATTTTTTCCCTTTTTCTGATATGTGTACAGACGCTAAAACAGCTTTTGTACTGTCTAAAAACAGAAAATTACGCTGCTTTGAATGCCTGCAAATTTGGAAGCTCAAATAATGCACAGGTATTTTTTGGGGTATTAAAAAAAAGAATGTTCAACATGAGTCCTGCACTCGAATTCCTCAAAGATTGTAGTGATATGTTTTTATTTTCTGCCTTTTTGACAGGCAAGGAAGATGAGTTTTGTTATTTATTTTGTAAGGTTTAATTTGGAGTGAGAGGAGGACAGGGTTTCTGATCTTACGGGCCTCTTTAATTAGGGTTTGAGGTAAGTTTTTAAAGATTTTTTACTTAATTTTTTTGAAGATAGTTTATCTTTTAGATTTGCTGCGTACAGTGCTTTTTTGGCTTCGTTATTATGTAGGAATTGTTTCGGTTGTTCATTATTTGAATTTTTTTAGTCAAATGAATTTGAGGGTTTTCTTTTCGCGAGAGAATATTGAGTTAAGTGAAAATGAATTTATGCTATTGAATATGTGCTGTTTATTTCTTTACTTTTTAATTTCTCAGTGCTTTCAAATTCTGATAAAATGTTTTATTTCTCGGAAAACTTGATTTTGCTACCTATTTATTTGAATTTTTGGTCAAAATGGATTTCAAGTGGGTCCTTTGTTTTTACCTTAGAATTTTAAATAATTAATTTTTCTCTTTTATCACTACTTTTATTTCCGTGTTCTTTCGAATTTTGGAATTGCATGCAATATTTTTTGAAAATTTGCCTTTGTTGTCCATTTTAATTTTTTTTTAAATGGAATTTCAAGTGGGTGGTATTATTTTTCTTTTTATTCAAGAATTTGAATTTTTTTAGGTGAAAATCAATTTAGTTTTTAATATAGGTATATATTTATTTGATTACTTTTATTTCTTAGCGCTTCCTTGATCTATTAGTATGCCTAAATCTTGGAAATTCTGAAGTTGTTTTTATATATTCAGTTTTTAATTTTGATAAAATGTTTTTTAATTTTTCCTAATTATTTTGCAGATCATTTAAGTTTCTATTTTGATTCGGTGAAGTTCCTATTTTCGAGGCAGCTTTGGCTTAGTTGAAATTACAATAGTGGGGTGGTATCTCTCCAGTCAATTTCATTTCTATATAAGCTTCCCAAATTTGACAATCTACATTATTCTTTCGAAACTTAAGTAGTTTTGTTAGATAGTCAGTTTCAAATTCTGATATAATGCCTTTGATTTCAAATTATTTTAAAGATTTGGATAGTGTTTTAAAATTTTTAATTGTTTAAAGGCCCCTGTTTCTTGAGATAGCTTCGGGTGTAGTTGCAATGAATTAGGGTATCTGTTTGTTGAATGTTCAACTTCATTTCTTTGAAAGCTTTCAAATTCTGACTATCTGCTTTATTCTTGGAAAACTGCTGAAGCTTTATATATTTACAAATAACTTTCAATTTGTTGTAAGTTATTTCTTTTGATTTGGGAAATTCTCTCATGTCGTGAATTAGGCTTGGGCTTAGTTGCAATGCCCGAGGAGCATCTCTTCAGTCAATTTCGTTGTATGTAAGTGTAACCTTTCAAATTCTGACAATCTGCATTATTCTTGGAAAAATGGTGAAGTTTTTTTATGCGGTCATCTTTTTGAATTTGATTTCTGATAAACATTGTTATTTTTAAAATATATTTCAATATTTTCTGATTGTCTTGATTTGGGAAATTCCCCACTTTTGTGAGTTAACTTTCAGCTTATTTTTTATGACTGAGGGATATCTCTGCAGTCAACTTTTGATAAAGTGCTTCATTTTTTAAATTGCTTTCATGATCATGTAAGTTTTTTAAGTTTATTTTGGTTTCCTTTTGGAGTAAATTTGTGCTTGGTTGCCACGGCCAGGGGTATCTCTTTCATCAAACTCGCTTGTTTTGGGTAGGCCATATTGTATTTACTATTTTAATCCAACTTCAACACTTCATGTTTTTTCCCGGGATTTGAACATTGGGCTTCCTAATGATTTCACCAACTCAGCTCACCCTATTGGACAATTGATTTTGAGCCTTCAGATTCTGTTAATTTGCATTATTCTTAACAACTGCCAAGTTATTCTATAATTTTTTAATTTTATATTTCAAATTCTGACAAACTATTACTTAGTTGAAAATTTTTGTAGTTTTTCATTTCATCTATGTCAATTTCTGATAAACTGCTTTATTTTTATAAAATATCTGGAAACATTGTTGTTCTATATGCTTTTCTTTATTGATGTGCCTAGATTTCTCTTCAGGGATGAACAGATTTGATGATTTAATTTGACCATTAAGATGAGTCTCTTCTCGTTTTCTGGTATTTCTAGATTTCTCTTTGGGGACAAAAAAGGATCATGAAAAATATAATAGGTTGCTGATCTTTTTTATGATCCAGTTTACCCATTAAGTTGGATTTAGAAGATAGAAGTGAAACATTGTTGCAAAATATACAACCCAAACAACCATAATGGCCATGAAGGACTGTGAACAATAATAACAAATATTATTTTTAAGGCTTCACGGAAACATAATTAAAGTTCCAGAGATTCAAAAGTATAAGTAAAAGAAACCATAGAGAAAGGGGTATCAGCATACTTCCGGCCTAAGTCACCAGGGTCGAATTCGAATTTGAAGTTCGACAGCTTTGAAATTCGAATGAAGTTCAATGAGGAAAAAATTCAAAATGTATAAAATTCGAATTAAATTCGCCATATGTAATTTTTTTAATTTTTAAATAAATATATGTAATAGATCTATAAAATTGCCTAAATACTTTAACATTGATAAATAGATTTGAAATCATTACAAAAAGATGACACATTTATAAAATATAAACCATAGGAAACATATGCTTTCACAATTGCAAAGATGTTCTTTTGTCAAAAAGGTACAATAACAGTCAAAGACTTTAGAACTTTAAAATAATTCTGTCATCAAGAGCACTTGGCTGGGATGCCAAATCATCATCATCTGTATCACTACTCAGTTCATCATCTGCAAAGTCAGGCTCATCTGCATCTGGCATTGCTATGCCTTCAAGAGTTTGTTCTAAAGAAGGTTCTTTGCTGATTTGTTCATCAACAATTTCAAATTGCTGCAAGCATAGACAAGATCTCCCAACTTTCCAGTCAACAATTTGTTCCTCTTTTTGGAATGGATGTGGTCAAAGCAACTCTAGTTCCTCTCACAAGCTGATGAACTTCCTCCCTGACTCAAAATTCGAATAGCAAACTCTTGTAGTTCAGGAGCTGATGATCCATAAGCGATCCACCATCTATATCCAGGCATACGTGGCGAGTCATATTTGGCTTCTGCCCCTCCAAACATCCCTTCTCCTCTCTTGTATTGCCAACTTTGATCTCTAATTAGTGCTGCAATTTCTGGATCTGGTACATATCTGCTATTGGCTTGGTAAAGCCCTGCCATGATTTCATTATCACCCCTTCTATCAATAGCAAACAACTTAGGCTCCAAAAAGCAAGCTGCTGCATGTAAAGTTGTGTGCATCATTTTCCATCTGTAATCAACTGTCTCCCATATCTGCATATATTCTGCTTCTTCATTATTTAGTGCTTTTTGAATAGATTCCTTACACCGGTCCATGCTTTCATAAAGCAAGCCAAGGCAAGGAGTGTCACCATCAACCATATGAAGCACATCAACAATTGGTTCACATACAAGCAAAACTTTGATTGTTTGCTGCTGTATTTATTAACAATTGGTTGAAGGTCGGGCGATTGGAACTAGTGCGTCCGTGACTGCAAATCAAGCCTCAACATACACTTTGATTGTTTGGCGCCGTATTTATTAACAAAACTCGACGAAACCCTAAAATGCGCAAGGGAAAAAACACTTTTCAGCAAACACGTCATCCCTAATTTTTTACGGATTTTATAAAATGTTTCAAGTTCGGCGAATTTCGACTTAAAGGTTGAAATTCGGCCGAACCTAGTGACTTAGCTTCCTGCCATTTCATACCAGATGACACCTCACCTCGTCTAGCAATCCTCCTTGATCTGAACCCAACTTCCTTTCTCACCTACTCCCTCCCAAGAATTCGGAGAGGATACGTCCAGTGAGGAAAACACACCCCTTGAAAGTTTGAGATACTTCCTTGAGTCATCATAAGGCTGTCTAGGACCTTGCCAACGTTATTATAGTAAGCCTGAAGCAGAAACAGCTCATGGCATACATATCTTTCATCCTTAGGGTCTGCCATTCCTTCTGCTGTTGTCTCAACTTTCATAGGAGGTACCTCCATCTTCACCAATGGCTTCTCAATCTCTCTTACCCAGCCATCTCAATTGATGAGGACAACACCATGTCATCAAAATTCCACTGCAGGAAAAGCTTTAGCAGCCAAAGCTGTAGTTCTTGAATTGGCAGATCCACTTCTAATTTATAGATGAAATCCTTGCATATGGTAGCCCCTAGAATGTAGATCTCCACACAGACCTATGCATTCATGTCCATGCTGCAATCCACCATGACCATGCTGCCTGAGCCATGACATTTTAAAAAGAAAGATCACCCAACACCAACCAGACATGACCCAATTATAAATGAAGAAATGATACTGCATGAGCCAAACAAGCTTATAACGTTTTGTCCCTATAGCACCGAACAAATCAATAATCATTACCAGCTCCCATGTGTTGAGATGATGCCACCTTTGCAGAAATTAATCAAACCTCAAACTAAATAAACCACTGCCTAAAAATAATGACGCTTGGTCATCAAGTAATTTAGAAAATATGATGGTTTATAAGTGAGAGGAATCCATCCCTTACCAAGAAGACAGGAAATTTCTGTAAAGGTCTGTGAATGGTCCTGATCAATGCTGCTTTATGCCAGGAACAGCACTAGCCTTCCTTCTGCAATGTTGGAAAATAACTTCTTTAAACTTAGTACTCAAAGCAATCACCTCTTCAGAATCTTCCACTTAAGGCTTCAGCCCTTATTAAGAGCATTGATTACTACTATGGGATCATTTTCAATCACTAAATTCTGTACATCGAAGGATGTGGCAACCTCCAGACTTCACACTCCTCCTTCCTATTCTTTGCCATTATTAGTTCTGATTCCCAAAAAGAAATAGTCCCCATGTACAAAACTTCTGTCATCTTTCCAATAATGAAACCTGCACCTTTAACACACAGATGGCCTTGGGATGCACCATCAAAATTAAACTTTACAAAAGTTTTAGTTGGAATTCTCATCTCAGATTCACTTACTTCACTTGAAAAGGGCAGGAAACTAAATTATTTCCTACAGGTTTATTGCCTTTTAAACCTTTAATATGGGGATGAACTGCTTCAAATTTAAGTAGCTTGTGATCTTTTTATTTATTTGAAGCTTTCTGTTTTCGAAAAAACTGATTGTTTTTGAAATTCCCTTAATATCTTTTTGGAGCTTTTAAATTTCAATACACTGCTTTGTTTTTAAATTCTAGCAAAGTGTTTTGTTCTTGGATTCCCCATCAAATTACTTGTTTACATATTCAAGATCTGATCTGTTTTCTTGTAGAGAACTCACCAAAATTTTTACTTATTTTAATGCTTTCAAATTCTGATAAAACTATTTTCTTGTTGAGAACTTGCTAGATTTCTTATATACTTATTTTTATGCTTTAAAATTCTGATAAACTGCGTTATTCTTAGAATCTCTTCAAATTGTTTTGAGCTTTCAAGTTTCGATAAACTTCTTTACCTTTGAAAAGTCTATGGAAGACATCTTATATATTATTTTAAATGTTCAAATTCTCAATATTCTGCTTTATTTTTGTGATTGCTGCCAAATCCAGTGCAAATATGTGTACATGGTTTGAACCCTTACTTTGTGTGGTTAAAGCTTTTTCATTTTGCTATTTGAAGTCACTTTGTAGGTCTAGGTTGTGTCATAACGCCTATTAGCAATTTATTCCGACTTGTAGTTGTAAATAGGAACAGAATTATAAATTTATGCTTAAATAATTGTGAGAGAATGATGGGCTAACCATTTTGTTGTTTTTGTTATGACAGGGTTCAAGCTTGATATGTCTGTGGATACTGAGAATGAAACTTTGTCGTGGAGCAACATGTATTTGGTGAAGAAGCACAAAATAATTCAAAATGAAGTGGTTGAAGTGTTAAAGTTATGGCTGATGACTGAGAGTAAGGTCAATGAAGAAGAACTGAAGCGAGTTTGGAAAACCCTCTTTTTTAAGACCAACAAACACCTGACCTGCTGTAAATTGTTTGAAAAATTGTCAGCCATTGCTGAAGCTCTTGACATAAATCTAGCTCGACAATATTTTCAGCTCTTTTTGATGGCAATGAAAAAGGAACAGGGTGTTATTGATCATTTCAATCTTGATAACTTCAATCATGTGCTTGGTGGGATTCTTTGTCACATGCATTTTGTGCTTGACAAGAATTTTTGGGATTGTGATCTTGTAAATAAATTCATGGGTGCCATTGTGCAGAGAACTTTGTTGGCTGTAGGCAAACCTCAGGGAATGGATTCATATTTTGCAGACAGGTACCTTGGTGCACTTCATTGGTTTCTTCCTATGCCTCTTGATTCTTGTGGGCATTTGATTGAGATTAGGCTCCAATTTAAGAGAGTGAAAGACAATGCATTTACTTGCCTTGTGGAAAATGGACAAAACCTCTTAAAGGGAAACCAGGAAGGGCAGGATGTTGACACCAAGAAGGAGAACCTTGGATCCATTGGAATAACTAATAGCCTCTTGCAGTCGGTTACTCCTCCTAGCCTGCAAGATAATGGACCATTTCTGGACAAGTTAGGCAGGGAATTCGTCAAGCTTTATCAACAATTAGCTTCATCTGGAGTTGTGGTTTCATTATATGGGGCTATGATGCCGAAGATACATTACAATGTTGCTACACAGAAATTATTAGAGGTGAAATCTCTTTATATACATGAATTACAAGCTGATTCTGGTTTGCCAATTAACCATTGTTGGGTGAACAATGCAGAGATTGTTGATCACATCAGCGACTCTGAAAATAATTTGAATAGTGAGATGAAGCCACGGAATTCAGAGCTGGTTGAAAGCACCATTGAAAGATGTTTGATGTGCAAACACAGTGTAAAACATGAGAATAGTAATTTTGGAAGTCTAGAAAAGGAAGTAAATGCACAAGCAGAAAGGGTACAGGATAAAATGGATGAGTTAAACCTCAACCATGCATGCAGTTACCAGGATGTCATCAGTGATAATAAAGAAAAGAGTTTGGAAGTTGTGTCTGGGGATGACGGTGATACAATGATGATAGATGCTTCAGCAATCTCAAATCTTGAGCAGCAATCTGAGGAGGCTGATGATGATTTGGACAACTTCAATTCACCAGTGGCATCTCTTCCAACTCCTGTTTCTCCTTTGAATACTGGATCAAAGAAGAGGATAAGGGAACTAAATTCAGAAATTGGACTTAATGGAGGTTTAAGTTCTGCAAGTTATCATGAAAGTGACAAAGATAGTGTTTGTTCTGACCTTTTCTGTGATGCCACATCTGCTGGTGGAAGTGTACAGAAAATAGCAAAGAGGGTTAGGTTCTCTTTAAAGAACAATATTGTTTGGAGGCCTCATAGTCCTCTGCCACCAGAGAGCCTGAGGGTCCCTCCATCCGCTACTCCAAGAGGCAGTGCATTGAAGAGGGGGGTTCCTCCAGGTCCCGTTTGTATCATGAAGAAATCTCCAAGGAAAAAGCCACCCCCTAAACAAAAGTCAGTAGTTGTAGCTGTCCGAAAGACTGCTAGAAATACCAAGAATTCTTCAACAAGTGCCATAGTTTCAACGAGCTCCATGGTTTTACGAAAACATCGGGCAGTTGCTCGCTAAATTCAGTGCAAAGACAAGAATATCTTCAAGTCATTACTTTCGTTGATCCATGTCCATATGCTTTTTGACAAAGGGAGTGGTTTTTGAGTAGAATCGTGTGACAGCTGATGGTCATTGATGCTTTCACTTTAATCAGGATGATTTTCTTACAAGTCTCTTGCTATTGTGTGTGAAATGAATCATGAGAAAATTGTACGGGAGAACAGATTGTGGAAAGATGCATCGCTTTTTTGCTTCCTGGGCATAGGAAAGAGGTGGAGTCAGGTGCTTGTTTTGTTCTTTTTATTGATTTCAAAGGGGTAAACAGAAAAATCAAAATAGGGAAGACAAGATTGTGGAGCTCGTGTGAAGATACAGGGAATAGAGAGTAGCATGCATTGATTGGCTACAAATTTACTTTAACGCATTTTGGAATTATTCATCTCGAGGAATGACTTATCCTTGTTGAGGATTCCTGTTGCTTTATTTAGTTCTCAAATACTCGTTATTTAAAGACAAGTTTAAGTGAGAACCATTCAAGTCAGTATTGTATCAGTATACATAAATATCTAAACATGGCTCTTATATGAATCTAAAATATCGTATGATCTTTTGGTTTTAGTGCCAAGAACTCATTGACGAAATTTTATATGATTAAGATGTTGCAAGGCTTTATGTTGATTGTTTACAGAAATGTGTTTTGCATAGTTTTCTTTGGAGAAGTTTCTCCATCAATTGTTGTAAACTAGAGGAGAAGCCTTCTTACTCCTGATTTATTTTGATTGACAATGTTGAAATTGTACATCTGAACGGAATGTTCTAGACAAATTTATTCATAAAATGACTATTATTGTTTATTACCCAATTCCATCTATTTTGGGTACTTGATAGTGAATGAAGTGCTATATGATATGAAATTTATATGATGACAGATGCCACTGGATCGGTGGATAATTTAGCTTATTTAATTGTCTCTCTAGCTTGTGATCAATTTTAACCTTGATTACCTGATGCTCTTTTGATATAAACCTTGAAATTCTGTAAATGAAGCATCTGTTCATTAGGCAACTTTGAGACAAATGGTGCTATGACTTCAAGATTTTCCCAAATCATAATGAGTCAACTTTTGTTCTGTGCATAAGCTGTAAATTACACAGCGCAGTGGCTATTCAATTCAGATTTTTTCTGGCTTTCGTCATAGCTCCAAAGACCCTTTGCCTTTTTGAGGATTCAGTACGAATTCAAGGCATTTGGTTAAGCTAGGTATTTTGTTCTCTAGTTTGGAACATGGATGTAGTCAGAACTGTACAATATCTTTTTGCATTGCTGTTTAGAAATTGTAATTAATCTTTACGGTCTTGCACGTACTTTTCATTCAGGTTTTGCTATTGTTGGTCTGATATTATTCAATTCTATGATCTGGGAACCTTTAAAATAAAGTGACAAGCTATGATAGTAGTCACTTGAGTTATGGTCAACACCATGTATAATGGTTGTTCAACTATAAGAATAATATATTGCAGAAGTCAGAGCAAATGAATGCACTAATGTGTTGATATTTACCCCTTTTTCTAATTCTAATGGCATGAACTTCAATCAAATCTATTTTATTAATATCATAGTGCGTATTAGTCTTTAACTATGCATTGACCAGGTACGTCAAAGTTTTATGATGGGAGTCGGAGAGATTAGAGCTCATATGGAAACGTATGTCTTTTTCGACTTTTATTGGTGTATATCTAATTGCACATTACCAATGCTTCGAGGAACTAATTTTGCTATCTACGATGCACCGTGAAGCTGCAATGCTTTGAGGATCTAATTTTGCTATCTGATATAAATATTGCATATCATCGGGCAATGCACCGTGAATCTGTAGGAAATGCTTTTACACAAACTTGAGTTCTCATCATGTAGGTCTAAGTTTACCCAATAATGGTGGTTTTCGAGCCACTATTGACATCCCATGGTTTATAGGGAAGAGCCTGCTTTGTCAAGAGCAACAAGGGCTTGAACAAGGGCTTGTTCTCCAAGCTGTTGGGCTTGCTTATCCCAATTCCCATGGTTAAAAAAAACTTACTTCGAATTTCGTAAACCCCTTAATTGAAGATAATCTTATAGAGAAATGTTTCTAAATGTTTGGAAGGAGCTTTGTTTTCAATATGAACTGGCTGTTAAAATTCCCCAATCAAAAAAAAACCTGGGTGTTTTGTCACGGGGATGTTTCGGAGATGTGGGAGACTTGGGGAAATGTTCCTCTGTTGCACCACCATTGCTACCCGTGTAGTTGGGGATGCTTTCGAGTCTCCATCAAAGAGGGGTTATTGGGGATGCTTTCGGGTGTCTCCATCAACGAGGGGATGTTTTCAAGGTGCCCCCCATGGTTTGGAGATACTATTGAGACTCTCAGATGTTTTGAGATGCTTAGGAGAGTTTCAAGTGTCTTTGGATTGGACCTGACTGCTAGGCGTCCCTCGTTGTAGATCAATGTAGAAGTCAAATTAAAATAAGATAAATCAAAAAGCTTTTTGGATCTTTGTGCCACAAATCCTAAAGCGAATGGTTTATGGGTCTGCCCTGCATCCTAAGCAGTCCCAAAAACTTATAGATAGACATTCAAGCCTTATTAATGTCGATATCCATTCTACAATGACAGCAAGGGGTGGAGTGTGACTGTGTTAATGTTAACTTTTATCTTCCAGCTTAAATTTGACAACCATTGACACGTCAAAATATTAATATTAATTATAAACTTAAGAGGTTTAAATAAACAACATATAAAATAAAATATACCCTCATTAAAATTATAAGTTTTAGATAGATATATAACTAGTATACTTATATTCCTAGAAAATATATGTAAATTATGCCGAAAGGTATCAAATTTTAAAATTATAAACTTAAAATTTTAAGAATTAATCAAGTTTAACTGGAATATAATCAAAATTGAGAAGACCCATACATTAACAACCAATAATTTAAGTATACTAATACCACAAAATCAATAGAAACAATGAACCTCCAAATCTACTACATCAACAAGAAACTTGAACTAAATAGATGAAATAAAAACATTACTTCTAACCATTGCTTAATGCTCTCATCATCATCACATGACATTCTCTTTTTTTAAAACTAACTTAAAAACACTAAATTTGAATATGTTATAATGATTGAATACTCCTAAAACTTGCACAAGACAAATAAATTTAATTACAAAGATATTTAAAATAATCCAGCATGTCATAATTACAATATTTCTTAAAAAAAATATATTTTATAATTTTTATTTTTAATGATTTTTTTGAGCAATGATAAGTAGTTTAAAATTTAAATATAAAAAACTAGATATCAATTATCAAATAAAAAAAATGTATCTGAGAAAAAATAAATAATGTAAATACAATATAATTTAAAATGAAATAAAATAATTTTAAAGTAAATAAATCTAAATTCAATATAATTTAAATATTTCTATATGTAGTAGATATTGTTGATTTTCCCAGGTTTTATTGGATGTATTTTAATGTATATATCTGATACTTGCATTCTTGGAATTCTATGTGTTCTCAAATTGAATAACATTATACTATATATATTCCTTTGGAGAGGCATGTCCTTGAACGGACATGTCTCTCCTTTAATTATAATAATTTAATCAATATTATAATGTTTCATCAATCAATTATTAATTTAGAATAATATAATAGATTAATATTGAATATTAAGTTTTATATGATTAATAATAATATAATAATATATTATTACTAATCAACACATATTATATGTATTCTAAATGATCATTCGACTGGAGCTACAAACATTAACACTCCCTCTTGGCTAGGGAGGATGATCAGACAAAATGTGTAGTGATCTCCCATGTCAACACTTATGGCCCTCACCATAGCTGCACAAAACATAATTAACACTCCCTCTTAGCTAGGGAAGATAAAATCAATGCAAATGCATTAGGTCTAGATTAATTATGGAATAGAGAAAATATTATTTCACTATGATATCAGGAAGTATGGTATAAACAAGAATATCAAGGCACATGATATTCACCATAACTCAAAAATATCATCTCATGATATTGGGAGTATTTGCATCAACCATATGATGCTCATCACATGGGACCATAGTCTCAAGGTGTGAATTTGCCTTCATCAGCGATTCTATTCACAAGCTCTTGCGTGGATTACCTCAGTCGGTGATTCTATCGATGAGCTCTCATGTGGATTGCCTCAGTTGGCGATTCTATCCATGAGGTCTCACGTGGATTGCCTCAGTCGGTGATTCTATCCACAAGCTCTTACGTGCATTGTCTCAATTGATGATTCTATCCATGAGCTCTCATGTGGATTGCCTCAGTTGACGATTCTATCCACAAGCTCTTATGTGGATTGCCTCAGTCGACGATTCTATCCATGAGCTCTCACGTGGATTGCCTCAGT
Source organism: Cryptomeria japonica (assembly GCF_030272615.1). NCBI lineage: Eukaryota > Viridiplantae > Streptophyta > Pinopsida > Cupressales > Cupressaceae > Cryptomeria > Cryptomeria japonica. The sequence goes on along the minus strand of NC_081408.1, from coordinate 16,630,415 downwards.
CGACGATTCTATCCATAAGCTCTTAAGTGGATTGCCTCAGTTGACAATTCTATCCATGAGCTCTCATGTGGATTGCCTCAGTCGATGATTCTATCGACAAGCTCTTACGTGGATTTACACAAGGCCCATAAGGCATTAAATGATTTCATTAGTATAATAATCAATTGAATCAAGTTTTATCTCATAAGTGTTTCACCTTCAATAGTGAAATCCCTCTCAATCACTATGATCAAAATTGTCACAAGTTGATTGAACCATCTGCTCCCTCTGAAGCTCAAGTTCTGGTATCAACCTCTTGTCCTCTTTTGAAATGTCAGACTCCCTCTACATCTGGTCTTAATCATCAATTTGTTTATAAGCATCAATTTATTTCTCCCTTTAATTCAATTTTATTGTGCTTTCGTCCTGAAGGTATGTCAGAGAGAGATTACAAATAGCTCATAAACTAAATTATCTCGAACATAAATACCAATGATAGAAGCATACAAGATTTTACTAGCCAATATTATAGCATAAATTACAAACTCAATAATTCATGTGCCTTAATAAAACATGGAATACTTATCTTAAGTTTAAAACATTTCCTTTCATAAGGTGAGCCCATATAAGAAATATCACGCATGAATCATCTCTCATCATAATTCCCTTTGAATATTGTAGAACATTTTCATAATTTTGATCAACACTTTCATTATGATCTGCCACACACAGTCGTTAATAAATTTTGCAATTTACCAAATTTATCCAATCTCTTTGGTGAGATGTTAGAAAATATAATTACAAACATTTCCTCCAAGTTATACCCAGATCCAACGATTAAAACAAAAGTTATGACATTTTTCCCAAAACTGCTAACCCTAGGTAGGGTTTCAAGTGACCTGCACCAAAGTCATCATATCTTGCACAAAACTGAATCAAATTTGATGAGATAAACATATTTGAAAACTAGAAACACAGATCTTTCCATCCATATATTATAGTCCTCATTTTGAGGCCAACCAAGGGCCTTACAATGGCATATTTCAGACTGAAAATTCTAGAAAAAACTGAATTCTCCAACCCTCTCCAACCTCCAAATTAAACTTCACAGGCCTGAGCTTTGATACCATGTTGATTTTCCCAGGTTTTATTGGATGTATTTTAATGTATATATCTGATTCAATCTGATACTTGCATTCTTGGAATTCTATGTGTTCTCAAATTGAATAACATTATACTATATATATTCCTTTGGAGAGGCATGTCCTTGAACAGACATGTCTCTCCTTTAATTATAATAATTTAATCAATATTATAATGTTTCATCAATCAATTATTAGTTTAGAATAATATAATAGATTAATATTGAATATTAAATTTTATATGATTAATAATAATATAATAATATAATAATATACCATAATAATATATTATTATTAATCAACATATATTATATGTATTCTAAATGATCATTCGACTGAAGCTACAAACATTAACAGATATAATTTAAAATGAAATAAAATAATTTAAAGGTAAATAAAATAGTTTCAATTGATATCTGTAGATGTATAAATCTGACCATCTAATTAAATAAATATTTATTTAAACCACATCCCCCTATTAATTAAATTTTATTTAATTAATTTCTCTATTTTTCATCTATTTGATTAAATGAATTATTCAATTTATTTAATTAAATTCATCTAACCACTTTCTAATCTTTAATTAAAGTCTTATTTCCTCCCACTTCCATTCTCCTACATTTCCCACTTGCCTCCTAATCATTCTTCTAGAACCTCTCAAATCCCACTTAGCTAGCCTTAATTCTCCTAATCATATGACAACCCTAAATTTTAGGAAGTCACTTCTCAAATTTGGAGGAAAGCCTTCTAAATGCATTTACGACTTTATCTTTTTCAACAAGTTAACTTGTTGAGTTCCCCAAATTTGAAAGGCTCTTACAAATTTGTCCCAAAGTTTTCCTAACCATTAATGGTTAATCCAACCTTCACTCATGGTTAGAGAATTTCTCTCTAACTTAACCCTCATCCAACCCAAAGGTCTCATCAAACACTCATGACTTTGACCCTGATTATCTTATTAACCCTTGCACAAGAGTTTACCTCTTGGGTAAAATCTTTATTCACTAGTTAATCCTAATTAACCCTAACCATACCCTCCTAGGGTGACCCCCATGTCTTCTCAGACATTTAATGCCTCTTACATCTCCTCTCAAGCCATCTCTTGTTGACAATTGTCACCATTTTATTGGTGAAAATTGTAAACATGGATTGAGTAGTTTTCAATCCTAGCCCTTGTTAAGATTATTGAATCTTAACCATCCATTTCCCCATTTCTTCTATAAATAGGACTCACTTTCTTCAATCTCCATCCTCCAAGTTTTAAGCATCTACATTATAGTCTAATTATATCAAGCATTTTAGCCTCTCTTTGTTAGAATAAGATTTTTAGCATTTAAGCATTTTATATCATAGTATATCCATGTCAGCATATCATGTTAGTATAGTTTGTTAATATCTTTATCATATCATTATCTTCATCATAGCTTAGTATCATAGCTTGAACATATCATATAGATCTTAGATGCATTCATGCACATAGATCATTTTATCACTCGTTCTTGGAGTTGTCATTCCTAAAGTCATTTGCTCAATGATCTAAGAGCAAAACATTGGCTTTAGGGATCCTACGAGATAGAGAACAATGAGACACTTCCTGGGAAGTTAACTTCTTTAAACTAGTTTAAGTTAGTTAATCTTTGCACTCAAAAGTTTCACTGGTATGTTGGCCTTTTTGATCTCAGTGTTAGTATTTTGATCACCATAAATCCTGCATACAATATCTATCAACATTTCTTTAGATAGATGTATTTAGGATATCTATACTAGTTGTAATTCAGTTCCAAAATCTAGAAATAGTAAGGACTTGGTGTTGTTGGAAACAAAGTGATAAAATTATGAAAATGATGTGTCACAAAGACTTGTATGGTTTTGAAGGCCAATCACCATTGTTCTTTGATCGTTGCCAAATATAGGTCCTTAAATCCCCTCATCCTCAAGAACCATCCTTTGCATCCCCTCGTCTTCCAACTCAAAACTCTCAAATCTTAAAAATTCTCAACCAAAATTGAATGTAGTAATTTCCTTGATTCAAATATACACAAATATAAAATGCACTTAACATTTTCAATATAAATATTGAAAATAACTATTACACCTAGAATGTTCTATCATTGCTGCTATTATTTGTATTATTGCTATGATATATATGAGGCTTTGGTTTTCCGACATTGTGTAAGAAATAAGTGAAGATTTGTCTAATATTCCTTCATATGTCAATCCAATGTGCATTTTATTCTTATAACTTGTCTAATAGAGCATGAAATGAGTAAGGGTTACTTAAAGGTAATGTGTATATGCAGTATTAGTACAAATGTTTTAAATATATTTATTTAAAAATTAATATTTAATTTATTATATAAGTGTATGAATTATGTTTATTTATATAAATACATGAATATATATTTTGGTTATATATATAGTAAAGTTGGGGTTCGGGAAGGGATTCATTCAATCATCCGCAAACCACGTGCATCAGGTAAGCCCAAGCCTTGGAGTCAAACCCACGGCCCAAGTCAACTCCGCTACCCATGTAGGTTTATATATATTTTTAATTTAAAGAGTTATTTTATTTTTGGATGTAAATTTTAATTAAATTTTTGAAAAAAATGTTATTGATTATTTGGTAATTGTTTTGTTTTGTTTTTATTTTGAAAAGTGTAATAAATATTGTATACTTATATGTTACTTTTTAAAGCTATATTTGCTATTAAATATCAATAATTTGATATTTAAATGATTGTAAAATTTAAGTTAAGAGATTTTTATTGTATGAAAATAATTAAAATCTACATCATGTGTCTAATTGACATTCAATTTTTTCAATAAAATTGAACATCCATTTTCTACACAAATAAAACGAAGTTATGTGATCCATCAATAACACCTATTCAAATGCAACTTTTACCCTTGAAAGTATTAGATACATAACAAAAAGAGAATAATATTCAAATAGATGTATTCTTAAATAATGAAGTAGGGTCACTCTTATGAGAAAGACTAGATTAAATCTCTTATAATATAAATACACTTTTGCATTAGATTCTTTTAGAACAAGAAGAGTAAAGACTTAATTTCCCAAATTCATTTGTGTTCAAATTCAAAACCTACTTTCAAATCAATATATAAAAAAATTGTTTTCAATATACAAAGTTTCAAAATAGTCACGTATTTAATTTTTTTATAACATGATGTAATTATATTGAAATAATTATACATTATTGACGATAATATAAATATATTACATTTTTAATTTCATATATGGTATAATATTGAGATATTATCATAATTTGAAAGCATAGAGGGAGGTGTATTAACATTCATGCTATATAAACATATGAATATACGTTAAACTTCATTATATAGTGGTCAATGAGGTATTATTTATATAGAGGAATCACGTCTCTATTATGAAACACTTGTTAGATTACAAAGAAATGTTGTAATGAAAAATAAAGTCAATTTTGACTGAGAAAAGGTAAATATTTTCTTTAGTAAACAAGATTTTAGTTTATTTACTGCTGCTGCATTTTTCTCTTGATTTTTGATGGTGGCATTATTGGTTGGTTGGACTCTAGGAAGTTCTATTTAGCTCTTGCTATTTCCTCTATTCAAGTTGCTCTAAAAGATAATCAAGATGATAACAAAAAAGATGGTAATGATGGTTGGGACACCTTATAAACACTTTGGACCCTATTGATGTATGAGAAGGCTAAATAACCAAGACCCACCTCCTCCTCCCTTTGTTAGCACTTGCTTAGTGGCCTTAAATAATCGTGTTGTTTTATATTTTAAGATGTAGCCCATTTCACACCTATATATGTAACATTATCTTTTAATTATTAATATATGCAACATTGATAAAAAGTATATGATTTTTTTATTAGAAATTTTAAATAAAAAATATTCAAAAAATTGGCATATCTTAATATAAGCGACTCACTCTCATTATTTTTGACTTCAAGACATAAATATTATTTTTTGTGGGTAGTTGAGGAGGGTACTTGGCGTTGCTAGGGTTTGTGTCTTTTCTGTTATATTTGGATTTCCTTATGTCATACCACACTTCTTGTGCCCTTGCACACATGACCTATACTTTGCATTAGCAAAATGGGGACCCCCTCTTGATTTGATAAGAGTTCTTGAATAAGTGTTTTGAAGGTTCTCTAGTTCCAAGTTTGGTTTTGGTGCTTGAATGCTTTCCTATGATGCCATTGAGTTAATCTAGTGCTTACTTGTCCATTGATGGTCTTGGCTTGCTATTTTCTTGAAGGCGCTTGCGTGAATTGAGAATGTGTTTTGTGATTTTGGGCCACTTGGCAATAGAGTTTATTGTGCTTAGTTGGTTCTTCAAATAAAAAGGACTAATTTAAAGAAAAACATTGATTAAAAATCTATTGCTATCTTGGGTGAAGTCCTAGAGTTTTCACATGCTTTCCCAACCTCCTAAAATACACAAAAGGTTTTTAAAACTATTAAAATCCTTTCAAAAATTAAAAATAATGTGAAAATAATTATTTTTAAATAAAAAATAGAGAAAATAAGTTTTGTGCAACTTCATTTTCAATCTAGATCATTTGATCTCCACCTTTAAATCTTGGCCATTGATGGTGCATTTAGTAATGCACCTTTTATGTTATAATTTTCTATTACCTTTCAGATTAAATTTGACGGTCTCATTTTCTTTGTATTTTGAATGTCACAAGCTTTTGGGTTATATATGTGTATATGTACATGCATGTGTACATGTATGTGTATGTGTATGCATATATATATATATATATATATATATATTCAAAATGATTTTGTGGCATAAAAAAACTAAAATTGCTAAAGACATTTGTCACAATTATCAACTTTAGCAATTATCCTTTTTTATTTAAATGATAAATATGAGGATGGATAATTTAATAAAATAACACAAATAATATTTTATGAGGATTTCAATGCTTTTCATAGTTTTTTTTTTGTAGATTTGAGATACAAAACATAAAATAAAAGTGATGAAACATGAAGATTAAAAAGATAGACACAAGCTTTATGATGGAAAAATGGAACGTACCCATTACATGATATGTAAAAATCACCTCTATAAAAGGAGGGATTATATTCATTTTAGAAAGGGGGAGAAATCTATGAGAGCAATTTTGGGAGAGCAAAAAGATAGAAAAATGACAATTTTTAGTGCAGATTTCTATTGGATGTTTGTCTATAGCTTGCTAGTTCTTCATCGTGGATGGTGATGGATTTTCATTTTGTTGTTTTGGAACTTGGATTATTTGCTGAAATTAAATAAAGTTCCAATGGTTTATGTCTTTAATGGTGGATTTTTCAAAGTTTGTGTAATACTTGCACATGTAATATGGTAGTTTTACACAATTTCTTTATTTTTCATAAAATTCCTTTGGATCTTGCGCTTATAATGTTCATAATTTTTAATTGGTAGATTAATATCTGCTAAGTAACAACACTTATTATATGACTTTAAAAAAGCTTTACATTCTTGTTTCCTATACCAATGTTCAGCCATAATGGCTTCCATATGACCCAAATTCCAACCCATCTATGATCTGAAGGGTTGTACCTTGTAATTATACTAAATCAAAATGTCACCCTCAAGACAAAATGGTGACCATAATTGTGTGTTGCAATATCTATTCTATCGCATAACATATAAAAGCTAGAGGCAACTATCTTAGTATTCATAATATTTACATATCACATCAAACTAGGGCACCTATACCATCTTTGCTTTCTTCTTGATCGACAGTTAGGTCCATACTCCTTGTGGGTCTTCAACTCATCTTCCCACTTTGTGTGCTCCTTGTCGTACTTTGCATTTCTTTATGATTGTGCTAGAGTCATCCTTCTCCAAGTCACAGTCAAGCCCTTCTTTATTTAGATAGTTCTTCACCTTCATTGAGCATAATGCCCATCAATTTCTTAAGAAACACATTGTTTCTTGCAATGACTGACTTCCTACTTTCAAACAATTCCAGCTCTGCAATCATGATCATAGTTAATCTGGGCACCTCCCTCCACTTATAATGTTCGTAATTGGTAATGGTATTGCAGGTTAATTTTTTTTTTTGTGAATTTCGAAGTTAAGAGATAGTAAATTAAATACAAACTAGATCCATTTTATTTTCATTACTTTTTTCTCTCTAAACCCTCATCTTTTCTTCCTTTTTTGAAGATCTGGTTATTTTAGGAGTAAATTAGGCGATTGGAAACTTTTTATGCATTGTTTAGTTTATTTTTTGATCTTCTAACTACATTTAACTGCATGTTTACTTGATTAACAACAACCACTTATACAGGTACAACTACATGAACCACTAGGTTATCCAACATTATCACGATCTAACACAAAGAAACCTAGGGGTTATCAAGCTCTTGAGATTGGTTTCCTTTTAGTAGAGGTGGTGCATTTGATGTTCTACTTGCATGTTGACACACCCCTCAAAAACACGCTTGGTGCAATATATCCTTTTAGTCAGTCCTTTTTATGGCTTGAAATGGCTCAAACCTAATAGTTCATGCTGATGTTGATAGTTTGGTGGCTTTGTACAATGGCTCCTCCAAACAAGTGACCTTGGAAGTTTTTCTCAAGAGTATTTCATGAAGTACAAATTCTAAGTCCCTAATAGATCTATTGTTTTTCCCATCCTTGAGTTTGATAATGCTTGTAAATGGTAAGAAATTAAAAACCAATTCAAAGTAATCGAGTCTTGGTTGCAATCCAATACTCATATTTCTACCACAAAAAATCTAAATTTTGTTGGGTCTTATGTCATCCCCCTTGACACTACCTATAAAATAGATTGACCTATCTTTGGTTTATTATGACTAGCAAAAATAAGGTCTCTAGTCAATTAACTTTGTTTAATAAGGATGACAACATACAAGGAAGGATTCATGTAAAAGAATTTGTAAATTTTATGAATGAGGACATATAGATGAGATTATTTGTTATATCTCTACATAAAAGTGCATTGATTTGGCTTAGAGGCTTCCCTACTCATCACTTATCTACTTGGTATAATCTTGTGACTGCATTTGATGAGAAGTACACAAGTAAGGTGGACCCCATCTCACCTTTTTTGTAAAGTTGTAAACATTAAAAGGAAAAAGGGTGAATCTAGTAAATCTTTTTGTCTTATGTTTGTTATTTCTCTTTGAACTCCCAAGTAATTTTATCCCAAATAGATCTAATCACATTAATATTTTCATTGAGGCCTATCAAGATGACTTAAGCACAATATTGAAGGAGATAAATCTTGCACATAAATTAGGCTCGTGGATGGGTTGATCACCTTGAGAGAATAAGAGATTGAGTACATAATGAGGTTGTTAACTCCAAAGGGTCAAGCCAAGAAGTTGCATCGTATTGGGGATGCATAAAAGAACCTTATGGTATATGAGTCTTCAATGAAGGTTAATGATAATGGTATTGAATCGTGGGATAGTTGTGTTGACGCGATCGATAGTTCTTGTACTAATTTAAAATTTGACAATGATATCATAATTTTTTAAAATTAAGTTTCCCATTAACATCATAAATTTTCCTTTCACTATTAGTGGCCACTTGGCCAATACACAAGGCATTATTTATAGATTTGTGATAGGTTTGATAAGAGAATCTTTGGATACCTTATTAAATATCTTGTTTACTAAGTAGAGTTAAAGATGAAAAATTTCTCTTGGTACAAATAAGGAGCACCAAATGAATAATATAAATAACCTACATCAAGAGATGAAGTGCACTATAGATTTGTCAAAATCATTTGGTTAATTTTGTTAATAGTTGTGAGTATGTTGTTTTCTATATAGTTTATAGTTAACTATTGGTCTTTGGGTGGTGATGACATGCAATTCAAAACAAGAGAACCCATTAAGGCATGAAGCGTTCATGTATAGTAGGCTGCATAATATTTTCAACTATAATCCATTAAAGAATCTGAAGATGGTGAATGGTGTTTTGATATGATGAGAGGGATTGTGGAACTTGCATTCATGAGCCACAATAAAGAATCTGAAGATAATTTAAAGGAGATGGTAAATAGTAGTTTCAATATGCCTCAATAATATCTTACAAATTTGTTATTATCCATTGTAAGAGATGGCATCCTATGTGTAGATGCTTGCAACCAACATGATGCTAATAAATTTTCTTTCCTTAATTCATTTTTTAACTCACAAATATTTCCTTATTGTTTTACTTATTTCAAATATATTCTCTATATCGATTAATGGAGTATAAATATAATTTCAGGTGTTAAATATAATACTAAATTTATGGGAGTGAACAACAAAAGTTGAGCTTTATTTAAATTGGAAATGAAAAGTTTTAGATTTAAAAGAATATTTAATCAAATAATTTAATTCTTTCATGAGTATCGATATATTTTTTTTCTTTTGAGAGGGTATCCTTATCATTTTGATTGTTAATCCACAATAAAAGAATTCTCGACAATCTTTACTTCAAATTCAAATTTGAAATTGAAAGATGCACATTGTTTCTTTATTGTAAGGCATGAACGTGGAGCATAGTTTAAAAAATGGTAAGAGTAGCATTGTAATGATTAATTAATTCCTTATATTTTTAATATAAATTTAGTGATTTATTTATATTTATAATGTTAAATATTGTGAAAATTGATATCTCTCTATGTAGATTACATAAGTTTTTAAAAATATAGGTATGTCACCAATTATTTTAATCAACATTTCTTTTATCGTGCATAATTTATACTAGTTTTATTATTTTTTGTTCCATATTTTATTTACTAATTTTTTTTTTACTAAAAGAGGGGTAAAAAATTATTAAATCAAGGAAAGAGATACAAATCAAGAAGGGCCACATGCCCAACAAAGAAAAAATTACATAACTCTGCTAGTTTCCATTAAGTGATCCAATAAACGAGACATCTCCAAAGATAATTGCCTTTGATCCACTATATTCCAACCCTACATATGATCAGAAGCCCATTTGGTCAAACAATCTACAACTCCATTCCACTCCCTAGGAATGTGACAAAAAGCAACAAATTCCAATGAGCCACACAACAGATGAATCTACCTAATCACCACATCAAGTGCCAACTAATCTCATCTAACTGCCACTCATTCAACAAAGTCACCACCACCACCTAAGAATCTGATTCACAAATAATTCTTGTCTAACCATGATCACAACTACACTCCATCACATACAAAATGGCAAGAGCCTCCATTAAATTATTGGTACAAATACCCTTATCAATTGAGAAAATAAATTGAATACCTCCAGAGCTAACACAACCTACCCCACCAATACCAACATGATAGGATTCCCCCGAGATGAGCCATTCTTATATTTTTATGGTATTTTTATTTTTAAAATAATTTTTATAATAATTAAAATTATTATCTTAAAAATTAGAATAAAAAAATATTATTTAAATTAATGGTAATTTTTAAAGCAAAATTAAAAGAAATTATATTATGTAATAAATTATATATTGTTTAAGTCAGAAGTGCATAGTTTTTAGGGGCAATCCAAGCATCTTTGGGTTTGGTTGTATTATGAGAAAGCATGAAGAGCATGTGATGGGTCTTATATAGGGAACAACTAACAATGTAGAAGTCGTGACACTCCTTTTAGGCCTACAAACTTGTTCACACCTAGGCATAAATAAGGTGCAAATAGAAGATTACTCTCATATTATTATAAATGCAATAAGGAATAAGGGATTGAGAATTAAAAAATCAACAGAATTCAAAATCAATTTTGACCTAAACTCAATAAACAGAAGACTTTTACAATCAAACATATATATAGAGAAGGGAAATTATTGGTCACGTATTGACAACTTTACCATTGATCATGGCACATGACTTTTATTTAGAGTGGATTTTGTAATCCCCCTCTTTATTTCATGATGATTCATAACTACTAAGAAAGCTAACAAATCTCTATGATTGGGTTGAAGATTATGAATTTGTGGTGTTCATTGAATCACTTCTATATGGTTGGTCTTCAAGAGGCGTTTTCATTGTGATATGACTAAATCAATTTTGTTTTATGATCGGTATAGATTATGAGTAGCAGTGCATATAAACTAAACTTACCATATCTATAAATATGACTAAAAATTGCAAACATAGAAATCATCTATAATCATTTAAATATTTGTCAATTTCATCCACTAAAAAAACCTATGACATTTATTATACAAAAAAAGGTGCAATTGCAAATTTAAGATTTATTAATAATTAAAATAACATATACTGATTGAGATCTAGAAACATTTATCATAATTTAAATAGCATGTCAATCCATTCCGTTTAATAAATTTTTAAGTAGTTAAAAAAGGCCCATATAGACCATCAATTTCCAGGCCCGTTTTAACATCACCACCTTAACAATATGTTTTGATTTCCATATCCCCAGTTCAATGTCTTGCCTTTAATAGTCAAATAGCCATGTTTTATATCATTTTAGATGGCTTGAAGAAGAAGAAGACGCTGATTAGATCAGGTTTCTTATTCTATACCGTAAAATCCTTGACTCCCCAACAACTTCACACAAACACCCAAAACATATGTGAAAATGTGAGAGCACTCTGTAAGCAGGGCCAATTGGCAGAAGCACTCTATGTTTTGCATAATGTAATGGACAAGAGAGCCATTCAACCAGACTCTTATGCCTATTCTTCTCTCTTACAGGCCTCCTTGAGATTGAAATCTATAACACAAGCAAAAATAATCCATGCTCATTTGATTTTAACAGGAATTCGGATTGATATATACTTAGGAAACCAGATTGTGACTACTTACGCAAAGTGTGGAAGATTGGCTGATGCGCATAGAGTTTTAACCCAGTTGCCTTTAGTTGATGAAGTCTCATTTACTGTTATGGTTTCAGCTTATACAAAGCAGGGGTATGCATTGGAGGCCTTAAAAGTGTTTTGTGAAATGCAGAGAGTAGGAATTAGGCCTGATTCATTTACTTTAAGTGCCGTTCTTTCGGCTTGCATTAAGATGGCATCTCTGCAGCTGGGTAGGGAAGTCCATGAAAACATAATTAGAAGTGGGTATCAATCTGATGTTTTTGTGGGGAGTGGACTTGTGGACATGTATGTAAAAATTGGGAGTATAGAAGATGCACGCAAATTGTTTGACAAAATGCCTGAAAGAGACGTTGTGTTTTGGACTTCCATGATTGCTGGTTATGCACGGGAAGGGGATGTTGATAAAGCTTCGAAGTTGTTTGAGAAGATGCCTGAAAAGAATGTGGTCTCGTGGACTGCTATTGTCGTGGCATGTGCGAGAGGTGGGTATCTTGAGGAAGCCCGTGAACTGTTTGAAAGAATGCCTGAAAGGAATGTGGTTTCTTGGAATGCTATGATTTCGGGATATGCTCAGAATGGTCGAGTAGGAATTGCCTTGGATCTGTTTTGGAAGATGCCCGAGAGAAATGTGGTATCTTGGAATGCAATGATTGCAGGATATGAACAGAATGGATGTTTTGTCGAAGCTGTAGAACTTTTTAAGCAAATGGTATCTAGAGGGGTGAAATCGGATCCTGATACGTTTGCTAGTGTGATACCAGCTTGTGCCCAGTTAGCTTCTCTGCAACAGGGGAAGGAGATCCATGAAGACGTAATTCGAAGTGGATTTCAATTCGATGAATTTGTCGGGAGTGCTCTTGTAGACATGTATGCTAAAAGTGGGTGCATAAAAGATGCGCGCAAGATGTTTGATAAAATGCCAAGGCAAAATAGGGTTTCATGGACAGCCATGATTGTAGGATATGCCATGCATGGGAGCAACGAGGAAGCCCTCCATCTTTTTGAACAGATGCAGGGTTCTGGTACTAAGCCTAATGGTGTAACATTTGTTGGGGTTCTATCTGCTTGTTGTCATGCCGGCCTAGTGGATAATGGGTGGCAATACTTTAACAGCATGAGTAAGGATTATGGGATAGAGCCTAGGTTGGAGCACTATTGTTGTATGGTTGACCTACTTGGCCGTGCGGGGCATCTTGAAGAGGCAAAACACTTTATCCACGAAATGCCATTAAAACCCAATGCTAGTGTATGGGTAACCTTGCTTGGTGCTTGTAGAGTCCATAACAATATAAAGCTAGCAGAATATGTGGCCAAAAAACTTACTGATTTGGACCCTATGAATTCTACACATTATGTGCTTTTGTCCAATATTTATGGAGCAGTTGGCAGGTGGGATGACATGGAAAAGGTGAGAAACTTGATGAAAGACAAGGGAGTTAAAAAAGTTCCAGGATGCAGCTGGATTGAGATTAAGGACAAGTTGTTTCCATTCTTTGTAGGACATACCTCGTACTCACAACCAGAAGAAATTTGAGCAAAGTCATACTGTTTATCTGGACAGATTAAGGAAGCATGGTATGCGCCTGACATGAATTTTGGTCAGCATAATGTGGAAGAATAGAAGGAATAGACTATGCTACCATGGTGAGAAGTGGAAATGGTTATTCAGTCATTAAGATGCATCATAATAAATAACTGAAGTTTTGATTTTTCATTAATGAAGGCTGCTGTTATTCATTCGAAAGAATGGATAATAAACAAACTGCAAATAATCTTGAACAAAAAGCTGACAATTAAATTTGGGATCGCCAAATTAAATTTTGGTACATCACATCAAGTTATCAAGATTATTTGAGGATGGGTTAACCGTAACACAGCAACCAAGTTCATTTCAAAGGTTATGGCACAAGACAACAGTATGAGTTATGTTGGTAGTTTCTACATTTCAGGTGGAAAGTTTTCTTGCGGGGATTATTGGTGATGCTAAATGCAAAAAGCGACAAGTTTAATACTACATAAAAACAAGTATGTACATTATTGACTTCATGCTGGTATAGGCACTAGAAATCACATATTTTTATATTGCAGTGCCTCTGTTTCTATTTGTATTACTTTTGGATGCAGAATTCTTTGACCGATCGCCAAAAATTCAGCTGCAAGGGCAGAAAGCACGATTATTTTGGCAGGGTCATCTTCTAAGTAACTAACTAAATGCATAGTGCCTATAGACACACAAACAAGGACAAGCTTCTTAACGATTTTCCATTTTTGTCATTGCATTCTAACCCGATACGATTGCTTGCAGGGAGTATTAGAACACGATGGAACATCTTGAGCATGGATGGCTGGGTACTCTAACTTGACATTTCAGGTAATTTTACCGTTTAAGATTGGTTACCAATCTTGAATTCTTACCTCTTTACCTATTTTTCCACAAAAACCCATGCTAAGATTGCATTCTAGAGGATACTACTATCATACCAAGTTTTATACAGCTAATACAAACTGACGACATTAATAAGCCGCTGAGATTGCAAGTTTAGGTAGTCAAAAGAACAAGTTTGCATTATAAAAGTGTAATAACCTGTACAATGCTTGTGAATGAGATTAGTGAATAATTTTGCTACCGCTTCTCTACGAATATATTATGAAAGGTGCATTCTTGGGAGTCTGCTAACTTTGTGATACAATTGATTTTGACAGATTACTGTATTATGAAACGGAGGCATAGGACTGCGTGATTGAATCTCCATAACAATCGGTACCAAGAAAAGTTGGAGATTGCAATATCGCAGTAAGAATTCCTAGCCTATGCAGCGGAAAGAGCCTCACCAATGCTATAAATCACTAAACTGTCGAAACATTGCGGACTTAAATCCATAAATACATTGATAATATCTTGGAAAGGAAAAAAAAAGAAGTTTTGGATGGAATTTGACCAGCGAGGATTCGTAGGCCAGCTTCTCATTCTTGATCTAGGTTCAAAGTCAATTTATTCATCCTCAAGATTTTTACCCTGGGATCTGCTTAGAGAGTAATTAATGTTCTGATTTAAGAGCTGAACAATTTGTGATTGAAAATCTCTGTTCGATCATGCCCATTCTGCTTGAGTTTAACCATTTCTTCTTTTTGATGCATCTAGTGTTTTTTGAGTCAAAGACAAGCTTCATGCTACTTAGCTTGCAGTCAGAGGTGAATTGATCATGCTTTTAATATAAAAGAATACATTGGGCAAACTGTTTAAATGTGTCTGTGTGTTGAATTTGACATCAGAGGCAATAAAAAAGCAGTGTATGCCAAGGAACATTATTTTATAGGAAAACCTAAACCAATACACAACTTTGTTCTTTAAGGTCATAGTGTGGGTATATTGCTTTGTGGTGTTGCACACATCGTGTATCTGAAGCACACTTACTGTGTGTTTAAGCTATCAAGACCACATAAGCGGCTCACAACCTTTCCAGAAACTTTCTGTGGTCTGTGGTCCATGACAAACTCATTTTCACTTGACTGAGAGCCAGCCATAAAGGTATGCTTGGATGTATCCCATGTGAGCTCTTGCCTTCTTAGAGAGCTTAAGCCCTTCTCTTCAATAGTCCTATTGCGATGACCCTTTTTAAGCTATCAACCAAAACAAGTGAAAATTGCAGCTTTTGTCGTTCGTCTAACATATAATATGTATTTCAAAATGCAACCATTTACATGCTGAAATGCAAGCACCTAGCAATTCACTATAATATGACTTCTATTTTCAGCACTAGGCCGATTACCATTTGAATACGTATAATCATTTCAATCCAGACATTCCCATGAGAGTCGATGCATAATTCCAACTTAATTGACTGCCACTAAAACCTTGATAACCATTGTACATTTTGCTTGTTACAATCTACTTTACTGTGCTATGTCTCTTCTTCAAAATTTTATCCTTTGTGATTGTCATAGGTTTAGGAATTCAAAACTAAGCAAAGCCAATATAAAGTGTCTACGATGAATTGCACCCCATTCATCAAACTTGAAGTGAAAATTCATCTCATGATATTAAAATTATAGCTAAATTCTTGATATGAGCTCCATATTTTGCAGTTTTGGTTGCTCAAAGTATTGAAGTTGATAGTGAACCCCATAGCTCTTACAAATCGCCTGCAATCAAAGCATCTATCATGAGGAGAGAAAAAACATGATTTTTTAATGCAACTTTGAGAAGAGATCTCATTCAAAAAAGCATGATGACTTCTATATTAATATAATCTAAATGAATAAAATTGGATTAACTTGAATGAATAATTACATTGAAAGATGGATGCTTATAAAAGCAAAAACCAAACCATAGATGAAACCCTAGGTGAAGATTAAGTTAGATCATGACAAGTGTCCTCATCTTATGCTCTGAGGCAACATGACTTCAATATAAAGAAAACACTGATAAGTTTATTTTCAATGAATAAAGTAAAAGGGGATTTAATTAATTGGGTGATTATCTATTTACTCTAACATTGCCCTTCAGTGCTATGTAAGAAGTAGGTAAAAACCTAATTATGAATGCAATGATGTATGCATGAATGGATCTCAGCTACAAGGCCTAATGAGGTACCAATGTACAAATAAATGAATCTCTCATAACTAGAGGAAAGGAGAAAACCTTGTGGGAAAAATTCCCTCTCCAAAAGAGAGAATAAATAATGCACTAGTGAAAGGAGGAAAGAAAGAGGACTTGATATGAGTCCCCAAGGATTGGTTCTATCACATAAGTACAGTAAATGATCCCATAGAAGAGAAAATGAGGATATGAATCACCCTATAAAGGATTAGCTCTTGTGCCAATGATGAAAGTTTGAAGACAAAACACAATCCATTGCTTGCAAACAACATTTATCCCCTTAGAAAGAAATAGATCCATCGGTGATTGGAGAAGCCATTTCCATAAGTAGGATGAATAAGGAGTCCAAATACAAATGTTGTGTGCCTTTGAACATTGCTCAAATGTTCACATGAAAAAATGGCATGATGCCAATCTAGACACCTATAAAGGTTCATGTAGAACAAGCTCTAGATATAATGAAGATGTACCAACGACAATGATGTGGCTATCAAGAAAGAGAAGATTAATGTCCTTAAGATAATCCTTCAAATTTACAATATGAGACTCTAGAAACAAAGATGATATATTTGCAAGATATGAATCCCAAGTAACTGCCTTTGGAAGAGAATGAATAATCTACTACATTGAATCAATAGGGGACATAGATTTGGTGATATGAAACTAATTAGGAACAACGGAAAATAGAGATTGGGTCTTGATATGAAGATTATGAACAAGGAGAAAACTTTTTAAACCATTGAAACATGCAAGACTCGTGATATATTCAAGCTCCTCTAAAGCATCATCATCAAGGGATATATAATTTATATAATTAAGGGGAATAAGACAATCTACAACAAGCTCCTTTGGGAATGGAGATATGAGGGTCTACATCCAGATCTCCAAAAGCCTACTCCAAAGTGTGTGGGGGCAATCAATGTCCAATATAACACTGAGTGTAGAAAGGAAGTTACTTGATAATGGAGTTGTTGGCCCAAATCCTTCACAAAATGGAAAAAAGACAATAGCTTAAATACACCCAAGCAAAAGGTGAATGAAGGAAGCACTTTGGAAACCAATAAGCCTAATAGCTTTCCCAATCACACTCAAAAGCCTATCTCAATTTCATCATCTAGGCCTTTTCAACTTGAATTCCTCCCTAGAGAAGAAGAGGTGCCTAAAACATCTATCAAGGTCAAAGCTAAAATTCTAATTGGAGATAAAATTACATGATGTTACGTAGATTACCAAGCCCTTCCAAGGGAGATCTAGGATATAGTATCCCTTAAGAACTTTATAAACTTGAAGAAGTCAATTCAAACCAACCCCAAATTTAAATAAAGAATGTTAGACACCCCCAAGAGACATGCAACATATTTTGGGTAAATTATCGAGTTTCCAATTTTTGATGGATCCAACATTTGCACAACTTGTGTATGAGCTCAAAAATTGGACACATGTCTCTCAAACCCATGACAAAAGATGAGGCCATTAAGTTCACTACTCTACCTTTGGAGGGTATTGTACACAACTGGCATTGATATTGTAGACTAGTCTATCAAGGCTACAACTCTATTAGCTTATATAATGAGTTACATAGAATTCTAATTGAAATATTTGATAGATTAGATCATAAGGTACACTTTAGGTAGCAATATCAAAAGTAATTCGGTTCAATAGAAAACTTTATAACTAAATTTCAAAGGCTAGTTGTGATGACACTTGATGTTTTAGAGAAAAGGTGAATGATGGTCTTTGTTAAGGACATATCGAATCCCTCAAATGTTTATTTAGAGCCTTCAAACCACTTTCTCTCCAAGGAGAAATTAAGAGGGTTTTAATGCTATAGATAGTCACGCCAAGAAATAGGTTCTAGAAAAAGACCTTCCCTCCCAAGGAAAAAATATGTAATTTTTTTCAAGAATCCAAGGGCCACCCTTCAAAATAGGGTTTAGGGGCAATTTTTTTTTAATAGTGCATTACATTGAGGTAGTATTAGAACATGAGTTAGGATTTGAGGAACCCAAGCTACCAAGTGAGGAAGAAGAACTAGAATAGAAGGTTGGAGAAGAGGAAGATGAAACAAGGGGTTG
This sequence comes from Cryptomeria japonica, assembly GCF_030272615.1. NCBI lineage: Eukaryota > Viridiplantae > Streptophyta > Pinopsida > Cupressales > Cupressaceae > Cryptomeria > Cryptomeria japonica. The sequence continues at coordinate 16,611,787 of NC_081408.1, read as the reverse complement.
TGATGATTCTTTAGGAAGCACCCTTGCCAAGCTTTTGGGAACAACCAAATATAACCCATTTATAATTTAAATTATGAAGGGACAAAGAGTCATTGTACTCATTGACACCGGTTCCACTATAATTTTATAAATTAGAGATCAATCACAAGAAAAGATCTAAAAAATAGAATACTTTTGAGGGTTTTAATGTGATGGTTGTTAATATTAGGAACTTGATCAACCTCCCAAAACTTGCAAACAACTATAAACCTTCACAATGGAGAGAAAGATAATTCACCACAAAGATGATTGTATTGAGATTGAGATGATTATACAATGTACATAAGCTTTGCTTATAAAGGCAAGATGTGAGGCCCTACCCCGATTCAGTTTGACATTTTCAGTTATTTGCATATTGAGACTATTTTGGATGCTTTATTTTATGCATTATGGACTTAGAACTTATATGATTCCATGATTTGGATCACACTGACATTTGTTGATGTTTTATTTCATGCATGATGATTATGAAACCTTAGATATGTTACTAGAATAGAATTACATTATGATGGTGAATGTCGTTATTGGGAATTTGCAGGATTTTATTTTGATGAAAGAAAAAAAAAAAATGATGCATATTTATGAATGGTTCATTTTTGGGAAAATTATGTTAATTGCTTATGTGAAATTGAATTTGAAAACAAAATGAGATATTGAATTATTGTTGCCTAATGTATGAGTGTTGAATTGCAATGGAATCCATGTATTTGATTATGAATAATTGTGATTATTTGGAGTTACTAATGTGTTAATTGAGATGCGCAGGAAATTATCCATGTGACCATGGAATTTATGGAGAATCAAGTCTAGACCAATGTGCGTTTGTTAAGCCGGGAGTTGTCTATTTGGAGAGACAACACCCCTCCCCTTGTAATGTATTTTATTTGTGATGTGTATAATGCTTGAGTGTAAAAATTTAATTTATATGTAATTGTGTAATCCTTCAAGAGACCAATTTTCCATGTGTGATTTTTATAATGTAATTTTGTTGTGTCACTTGACACATGTGCTGATTAAGTGTCATTGATGTTGACTTGTCTCTTGGAGGGAGTTTTGTTTCTACCAAAGCCATTCAAAACCTTGAGTGTGGTCCCAAATTTGTCTTGGGTAGGGAGTCATGGGAGTGGTCAACTCATGCTTGACCCGTAGGTAAACTTCAGTGGAGTTTCCAAAGGGTTTAATGGACTCCTAGGGTAAGTTTTTAGGCTTTTCCAAAGGTCCTAAGGGTATACCTATGGGTTAGGGGTGTTTTGCAACATGTGGCTTCTCCCATGTGACTATGAAGTCACTTCAAAAAGTGATAATTCCAAGATGCACGAAAATTGAACTTAGAAAGTTCTCCCTAGGATAGAGAACCTTCCCTTTAGGAGTTAAACTCTCTTCCCCATCCTCTTCCACCTTTTCCCTTTCCAATTTGAGTAATGTGCAAGAGTTTGGGAAGGGCAACCAATGGGAACTCACACCTCACCCAAGGGGTTGGGAAGTGTGTGAGAGGCCTTCTTAGGCAAGATTTTTCTAACTTAGTGAGTAATCACCCACTCTCCTTTCTTGGAGATTTTGCTTGTTTTGAAAAAGTTAGTAGGAGTTGGCATTTTTAGTGGAATTTTGGGAGAAAAGATAGTGGAAATTGGGCAGCTCATCCCCAACCAAAGTTAGCAAACCTTTTGGCAGAATTAGGTTGGTTACTCTCTTCTTTCTCTTATTATGTTGAAAATGATAGTTTATGTTGTTTTGTAACAAGAAAAGAGTTGCTTGAAAGATTGTGTTTTAAGAAGTTTTTGTGTTGAAGTAAAATGTATAGTTTTCCTTTCTATGTGTTTGTTGTGTTTCTTGTTGTTTTTGGGAGTGTCCAAGATCTCCTATCCTTGGGAGGGTAGGAAGATCTTGGGGTGGAAGGAGTTTGACAGCCATGGGTGAGAGGCTCTCCTTATGGAGAGTGTTCTCAAGGGAGTCCTTGGTGACCCTTGATGCATAGCCTTGTGTATGCATTTGGGGGTCATAAGGGGAGCATATATGGCCTTGAGCCTTTTTGGGGGGCATAAGGTTTGTGAAATGTTTGGGTTGCATTTGTGTTGCCATGAGGTGGCTAGTGTAGTATTGTTGTTTGGCATGCATTCTCCCCATTGGTACTTGGTCCACTTCCACCCATGGAAGAGTCACCATGAAAGTGGTGAATGTGTAGCTTGGGAAGGGAAAATTGAATGTAAGTGTTTTATCCTATGCTTGTGTAGAGTTTGCATGTTTGTAGCCCGTCTAGTGCTTGGTTCTCCAAGCTCGGGGGTGGCTTCTAGTAAGCCTAGGCTGGGAGGTGAGCTTCCCATGGTCAAAAATGTGTTTTAATGCAGGTTGCATGGGAATGGGAAAAGAAGGAAGGAAGAACTAAGTTGCTGTTTTATGTTGCAGAAATTAGCCAATATGACAATATGTTCTCTTTTGGTGTTGTAAATGAAAAGAAAAAAAAAGAGCTAGAATGTGATTATTCACAAGGAAAGAGGATTTTGTATTCCATGTAAAGAAATAGATAGGTAATGATGTATTTATTTTCCAATAGTATAGCAATGTATTGGAAAGGAAAAATGTAAATGTATATGTGCCCCAAATCTTTGTGTTCATCTTACTTGTAATAAGTTTCGAAAAAAAAAAAAAATGTTTAATGTCCACACTCTAGTTAGTGTTACAAAGTAATGAAGAAATAGAAATATTTCCTTATAAATATTAAGATAAAGTTAATGTTTACTTGCTGGACTGTATTATGACAGAAAGTTTGTTTATGTGTTTTATTAAGTTTTTGAAAAGAGATGAAAATTGTAGTGAGTTCTGAAAATACATCATATATGTTGTAGTTTAAATGATTATTAGGCTACATTAGTTGCAGCTGTAATAAAACTGAGTTCTACTTGCCTCACTATTTTGTAAATGTGGGAAAAATGAAGCTAGTTACATTTCTTTTGTTTTTAAAGAAACAAAAAAAAAAATATACATATTTTATTTACTATTCTTCAAACTCAGTTATAACAATATGATACAGCAATGTCTTATTACAGATTTAATATTACATGAAAAAAAGGAGAAAATTGATAATAAAATTTAAATATAAGTATAAATATATATATATATATATATATATATATATATATATATGTAAATATATATATATATATATGTAAATATATATATATATATATATTTATATATATATTTATTTATTCCTTTATAAGAGAATCTGCCTGTTATCATACAGAAACTCTTATGCATGTTATTTTACCAGATTTATATAAAACACACACAAATATATATATATATATATATATATATATATATATATATATATATATATATATATATATATATATATATATATATATATATATATATATATATATATATATGTTTATATTTATAAATGTTTCTTTTAAAAAAAAAAAACATATTATAAACTCTGAAATGCCTTAACTTAGTTTAAAAAAAACCAGAATGTACATATATATATATATATACATATATACATATATATATATATATATATATATATATATATATATCGTTATATATATTAAACAAAAATAAAAATAAAACAAAACAAGAAAACGGTCATCGCGTGGAAAAGCGGCCGCAGACAAAGGCTAGTGCCAAGCCGCGCCACAGTGGCCGGCGGCGGCGCGGGAGGCGCCCGACCGCCACTGTGGTTACCCACAGTGGGCGGCGCCGGCCGCACTGTGGGTAGCCACAGCGGCGCCCGGGGGAACCTCCGCCCGCTGCGCTCGCCGCCCACACCCATCACCAATCCCCTCGCTTTCGGCATGCACTAAGGTGACACCGGTTCCACCGCCTTCGCTGCGGGTTTAACCAAGGAAAACCCCCGCCTGGATACCTCAATCCGCTCGGCTCCCCTTTCTCCGCCATCTCTCCCGCACACTCTCGCTTGAAAAAAAAAAGAAAAAATAAAATAAGACATAACGATTACATGCGCCCTAACCCTAACTTCGGGTTAGGGCAAGGACAATGAGGTCTTAGTGCCGTTTTAAAAAGAGAGGGAAAAGATGAAGGGGGGGGGAAGGTAGTATAATGAAAAAAAAAAAGATTCGAACCTCTACAATTCCCTTGGGAAGAAGAAAAAAAAAAAGACAACTTGGTAAAAGAGAATAATTAGTTTCATATATATATATATGTTTATATATATATATATATATATATATATATATATATAAATATATATATATATATATATATATATATAAGTGAGATCGTTAGATATTTCATTTGAGTAAAATAATTAGGTGTAAAGATAAGATGGAATACAGTTGCTAATATTGGGCTTATGTAGAAAATCTTCATAAGAAGGGTTTTGATGTTAGGTGAATTAGATAAAAATAATTAGGGGCGTAAACTCTAAGTTATTTGTAGGGCCAAGAGAGCCAATTAAATCCAAGGATATAAAGTATCTTTATACCATGGGGTTATATTTTAGTAAAGTGTTTTAATGACGATGTTAACTAAACTTAAAATCCTAGCGGATAAGAAGATAAGAGAAATTTTAAAACGCTTAAGTTTGAAATTTATCGTTACACTTGGACTTTTAATTATTTATTAATGATGCTTAGTGGTTTCCCTTTTGGGGAGGAATATGTGCTCGTTGATAAATTAGTAAACCATGTTTCTCAATTGAGTTTAACTACTTGAATTACACAAATATAGTTAAGACCTAATCTAGAATACATTATTTAATTAAGTTAATCGCATTCAGTTGAATATATTAATTAAGATAGTCGCTAATTAGTAAGTATATTTTAAAAAAAAAATTATTCCGTTCGTGCCCAAGAGTGGGCATGACACAAGACACAAGGAGATGAGATCACACAATGATGACATGTGGCTCAATGAGATGCAAGGGTAGGTAGGAGTAGTTAAAACTCAACCACACGACACAAATAACTATGCATCCTAGGAAATGATAAGTGCAAACTATCCTAAAGTTGGACTTAAGCATAGAGTAAATATTGATTTACTCCAATAGTTAATGGTTTCTCCATTCAATGCACATTGAAAGTCTTTCAGTTGAACTTGACTGTATGCGAGTATGACATGAAGGATGAATTATATGTTGTGAGAATTGGAGATATGGATATAATTTATGAATTCAATGGTTGCACTCATTAGGGGAACAACAAAATTTTCAAACCAGGGAACTAAAATTCAAATCCAAGGGAAAGGAGATGGTTCTTTGTGGAATGATCAATTGAACACCTAGGCTAGTATTGGTGAAAAGGATGGAATGAGTTTTTTAAACATGGATAGGTAGATTGGGTAGTAAAATGTTTAGTTTCCTTGACAAAATATGGTTGAAGTAGGAGATCATACTTTGAGGAGGTGCCGAAGAGCTTGGATAATCACTAGAAGGGTTTTAGTAGCATTCCTCATGGGAGGCTTCCTAACAAAGGTTTCAATCATGCTATTGAGCTAGCAGAAGAATCTAGGCTTGCCATCGTCACCTCTTATTTCCATCCCATATGACATAAGGAGGGAACTAAAAGGACAATTGAGGAATTGCTAGAAATGATAAACATCTAACTAGCTCAAGCCCATTTAATTCCTTAGCGGTCTTAGTAAAAAAGATGAAAGAACGAGAATGTGCTTTGGCTATAGAGCATTGAATAGTGTTGATCCCCAAAAGCTTTCGCTTGTTGAGAACAATCTAGAATTTTCACAAGTGTGGGATTTGATGCGACCTATGAAACAATCTTTGAGATTTTAGAAGCTGACTCTTCATATTTCAAATAGGATGAAAAGGGAAAGGGGAATGGACATTAAAAAGGCTAAACTAAGGTGACGTGCCAATACAAGGCTTTTACAACACTTCAAAATTTCCCTTTTGAAAATACACAGAATTATCATTTTTCAAAAATGAGAACATTAGTAGAAACCCTTAATTGTTGGGAGGAGAACAAAATACACAAAATTACATAGACATAGGGTATATTATTCGAATCCTCACCATGGGAAGCACCTATCAAGGCTCGCTGAAAATGTGTAGATCCTCAAAGATTTTCACAATAATTAACCATTCATAGATTCCATTCACTAAAATCATAGTCTAATTTCCTAATCTAAGGAAAATGGAAGAGTAAAAGATTCATACATCGTCCATGATTCATAGATTAACTAAGAATAAAAAATGATAGATTAAATATACATTAACTACATTCATATCTACATGACTTTGTTCAAATAAAATAATTAAAAGGCAAACTACGACACAATTCGAATGCTTTATATAAGAACAAACATGCTAAGGTTTGAGTATGGGCTGCAAGTTACTGAGATTCTAAAAAATATTTTCTTTTCTCCAAAATATACTGAAAGTGTTGGACCCCTATTACAGAGTGCCCGTGGGCTTAAATAGAATTGCTTATCTGAAGTGGAAAAGATTACTGCAATTGAATCCATGTCTGCATGCACTAATACATTTGGACTAGATTTTCGACTGAGGTTTCCGACGGAGAAGGTATATTGTGGCCAAATTTGATTTTTTTTGAAAAAATGCCCGCATTCATCATAATTCCGACGGAAATTTCCCATTTGGTTTCGACGAAGAAGGCATTAGCAATGAGAATTTTCTTTTTTTTCAAAAAAGTGCTCGAGTTCATCATAATTCCAATGACAATGACCATTACTTAAAAAAGAAGAGGGGAATTCATTTGTGCATTGTAATCCCGCGTAGGCATCCGTGGCGACTTCAACCCCCAAGAACATCAAATCCGCGTCGAAGGCATTTGTGGCATTGCTTGCAATCCCGCACAGGAGGTAGATTCAAATTGCCCTAGTTTTTAATTTCATGTTGTAAAAAATATACATGTGGTGGTTAATTGCCCTAGTTTAATCTCATAAAACCATAGAACTATGATTGAGGAGTGAGCGTTCAATTTTGTAATAGCAATCCCTTCCTCCCGTATACGTGCATGTTGATTGTTCACATGAGATCACATCTCTTTGCGATATCGTATCAAACAATTCATGAGCCTTATCCATGTTTCCACATTTTGCATTCATGTCAAGCAGGGCATTTGCAAGTACAACACCTAACAAAATTCCTCTATTCGTTATGCTTTGATGGATGTCCATACCCTGTTCCAAAGCTCTCGTTTTTGCATAGGCAAGGAGGATGCTGGCAAAGGTTGTGGAATTTGGCTTTATGCCTTCCAATTTCATTTGCTTGAAAGTATCTAAAGCCTTTTCGACAAATCCATTTTGTGCACATCTAGCAATCGTTGCAGTACACGAGACAACATTTCTTTCAGGCATTCTATCAAACAGTTCTCGTGCGTTGTTTATGCTTCCACATTTTGCATACATGTCTACCAGGGCAGTTGCAACTACAAAATCTGACAAAATTCCTCTATCTTTTATGCTTCAATGAATGTCCATACCCTGTTCCAAATCTCCCATTTTGGCACAGGCGGGGAGGATAGTAGCAATGGTCGTGGAATTTGGCTTTACACCTGCCAATTACATTTGCTTGAAAGTTTCTAAAGCCTTCTCAACAAATCCATTTTGTGCATATCTGGCAATCATTGCAGTCCAGGAAACCACATTTCTTTGAGGCAATCCGTCAAATAGTTCCCGTGCCTTGTCTATGCTTCCACATTTTGCGTACATGCTAACAGAGCAGTTGCAACTACATTTGACAAAATTCCTCTATCTTTTATGCTTTGATGGATGTCCATACCCTGTTCCAAATCTCCCATTTTGGCACAGGCTGGGAGTATGCTGGCAAACGTAACTAAAGAAATGCAATGATCAGCTCCAAAGACATCAAACCACTACTAACAAAACCAAGAGTCTAAAATATGATAGGGAATAGTGTGAGTTGTCTTGAAATAAAATATTTTATTTTCAGTTTCAACTAAAACACAATTACTCAACCATTTAATGTTATTAATAAGTGTTTAATTTATGAAAAAGATAAATGGTTGGCCACAAGTACATGAGTTACTAAATGCACACAAATAAGTGAATTTGATATTCAAAACTATCTACAATGAATTCAATTCTTGTCCATTAGTCATTTATGTTTGCAATAAGCATCTTTCTTAGTTTTTCTTAATCTTTATTCATAGTTATGTGCACATTTCACATTCTATAATTAGGATATCAATTGCTATGGCTGAACACTAGCATGATGTTTGTGTTGTGGTATAATTGCATGGAAACATAATTATGGGATTGTTATATTATAGAGATCATAAATCTAGATATCGCATATTAGTTCCAGCTCTTCTTGGATTGAGTCTAAAGTTGACATACAGTCATAAAGCCATTATTAACAGATCTATCCATTTCTAGTAAAGACAATTGAGAAAGTCATTTTGATATTGAGAGTTTCTTATCTGTTTACCTATTGATCATTATTAAGCCATAATATTTAAGTCTATTTATCTCTCTTGCAAAACCTTTATAAGTGTCCTAGATTGTCCCTAATACTCACTCTTCAATGAAATAGTGGAGTTCTAAAGATTTGTTGCACAAGATGGTGTTGAACATATCAACAAGGCTAGCATGGAAGGCATGTTCAAGCTTCCACTTGTACAACTTACAACAAATGATTTGTTGATAGAAGAAATTCTTGAAATAGGGATACAATCGAAAGACAAGTAAGTACATACAAACCTCCTCAGTTGAAAGTAAAATCTATGTATAAAAAGAGTACATTGAATCCCAATCCATAAACACAATAGAGATACTGATGTGGAAGACAAGAGTAGTGTGGAACACCAGCACATGACATGGGATGCCCTTCGGAAGAGTATCAATGGGTTAGTAAACAAGGTAAATGCATCTAACATCAAGAACATCATTCTAGAGTTGTTTGCAGAGAATCTCATCCATGGAAGGGGTCTATTTTGTAGGTCTTGTATGAAATCCCAAATGGCATCCCCTGGATTTACAGATGTTTTTGCTATGTTGGTTGCTGTGGTAAATACAAAATTTCCTGAAGTTGGCAATCTGCTTTTGTGAAGAATTATTTTGTAGCTTAAGAGGGCATACAAATGCAATGACAAGCACATGTTGATAGTAGAAGCCAAATTCATAGTTCATTTAGTGAATCAACAAGTTGCACATGAGATCATTTCCTTGGAACTTCTCACCCTTTTACTAGAGAACCCCACAAATGACAATGTAGAGGTTGTTGTTGGGTTCGTGAAAGAATGTGGTTCTTTGTTGCAAGACCTTTCACCCAAAGGTCTCTATGGGATTTTTGAAAGATTTAGAGGTATTCTCCATGAGGGGGAAATTGACAAACGAGTACAGTTTTTAATTGAAGGCCTTTTTGCAATTCGCAAAGCTAATTTTGAGGGTCATCCAGCTGTGCGTCCAGATCAGTTAACACATGAAGTTTTCCTAGAAGATGAACTTGATCAAGAAGCTGGTTTGGATGTTTTCAAGCCAGACCCTGATTTCTTAGAGCACGAGGCAACCTATGAAAAACTAGTGTTCCACAGGTGTTGGGGACGAGGGGATGTGGGGACGAGATGGGGGGACCAAGGGCCTAAGTTTGGGGATGACGGGGGGATGGCGGCAAGGGGGTGACGGGGTGGTGGTGCTGATATAGTTATACATATACATATAGTACTTGAAAAACTAGTTTTGAAAAGATGTATGACAATATTACAGTATAAGAAATTAAGAATTACATTTCAGATGAGACTATAATAAATTTGAAATACTAAATCTAAATACCAAGATTTCTTCAATGCTAACTGTGTTGTTATATGGAGCCTAATCAAACTCGGAGGTTAAATTTTCCCTACTTCTATCGGCGTGATTTCCCCCTATATTTTTCAACGGGGGTTTGGGGGCAGCGCCCCTTGCACGTTCCCTGTCGCGAAACAGGTCGAGGTCGAGGGGCAGCGCCCCACGAGGCAAAAAATACTTTTATTATTTTCTAAAGGTGTCAGGTGTTATTTTTCTATTGGCCCACGTCCAATTAGGGTTACCCCTTAACCCCCCCCCCAAAAAAGTCACATGTTTTTAAAAAAATGATTTTTTTGGTTAGCTTTGATGTGGGAACGTGGGAGATGCTTAGGCGTCTCCCCATTCCTCGAGAGATGGGGAGATGCCCATACATCTCCCAAGGAGATGCCTAGACGTCTCCTAGGAGACGCCTAGACGTCTCCCAGGAGATGTCTCCATGTCTCCCTGGGAGACGCGGGGACGCAGAGACGTCTTTGCGTCCCGATGGCACTTGGGTGGTGGTGGCAGGATGACGGGGGACGTCACGTCCCCGTCCCCCCATCCCCGAGACGTTTCTGACGGGGGGACGCACCCAAAAATGGGGGACGCGTCCTTGTGGAACACTGTGAAAAACTAAAGAAAGATATCCTTGGAGATGCTTCTTCAGATGAAGAAGAAGGGGAGAATGATTCAGGTGATGATTCAGATGATGATGATGATGATGATGATGATGATGATGATGATGATGATGATGATGAAGAGGAAGGTGAGGAAGCACTGAGAATATAGGATGAGACAGAGACAAACTTGGTCAATTTAAGACGTTCAATTTATTTGACAATCATGTCAAGTGTTGATTTTGAGGAAGCTGGTCATAAGCTACTAAAGATCAAGCTTGAACCTGGTCAAGAGAGAACATACCTTTGTTATTATGGTCTTCTTGGGAAAAGATTCTGTATGATCAACAAAATTTATGAGGAATTTTTTGATAAGTGTTTTGTACAACAGTATTCTATGATACACAGACTGGAAACAAATAAACTGCGTAATGTTGCAAAGTTTTTTGCCCACTTACTTGGCACAGATGCTCTTCCATGACATTGTCTTGCTTATATACGTGAGATAGAGGAAGATACTACTTCCTCTTCTCATATTTTTATAAAGATTCTCTTGCAGGAGCTGGCAGAGCAGCTTGGTATATTGTTGCTTAATGAAAGGTTGAACAATCCAACAATGCAAGAGTCTTTTGATTCAATTTCTCCAAAGGACAATCCCAAAAATTCATGGTTTGCTATCAATTTCTTTACTTCTATTGGTCTTGGTGGTATTACTGAGAGTTTACATGAGTATTTGAAGAATATGCCAAGGCTTGTAATGCAGCAGCAAAAGTCTATTCTTGAGTTAGATGAATCTACCTCTAATGACGATTTTTCTAGTTCATCAGGTTCATCAGATTCTGATACATCAGACTCAGATTCTGAGAGTGAAACTGACAGTGAGAGAAGTAAGGAGTCACCAAGAAAGAAAAATAATTCAAAGCATGACAATGAGTATGAAAAAACAAGAAGAAAGAAAAGGGCAAGGGCATCTGACTCGGAGGATGGAAGTGATATTGAAAAAATCAGAAGGAAAAAGAAAAGGAATTAAAAATCTTTCTAGTCAGTTATTCAAGGCTCTAGTAGACACCGTTTTCTTGGACTGTGACAAACAAAAGAATCACTCCCAAGTGCTTTGGTTTTATAACAGATGATTATAAGATGCTACAATTTTGTCTTATGTATTTTAATAGCCACGGGTTTTGGAGTTCTGTACTTGACAGGTAATGGATAAACAATGTTAGGAGGATTAAATATTGAAGGCCAAGTGCAGATTGTGATAATACTAGATCAATGAATCCTGTTATTTATTGAGTATTTTTTGTTTTTCATGCTGTGTGATGTACCATAAGCAAACTAGAAATCTAAATTCAATAAGATGCTTTTTTCAATGATGATAATTTCTATTTTCTTGCCTGTGAAGAAAGACCATGTTAGACAATATCAACGAACAACAAAATAAGGAGACAATTGCTAGATTGTGGTCTAACTTGAAAAGAAAAGGTGATGGAAAATGTTATTGTCTGTGCAAACTTTGTAAGGGGTTAAAGACTAGAAGACTTCTAATCAAAACAACGAAGAAACATTGTAGGCTGCATGGTCACATTGAAGGTGGACATGATTATCATCCATCGGTAATTTTTTCATTATATCGTTTTGACAATTTATATACATAATAAATCATGTGATGATGATATCATGATCACGGTTTATTTATGTTTATCAATTTTATATAGGTCGAACACCCCGGAGTACATGGTATGGATCAACACAACCTTGAGAATATGGTTTTCGAAGTGGACGAACATGGAGGTGTGAATATCGAAGTTGAAGATAATGATCCCATGGAAGATGACGATCATGAGCTAGAAAACACAATTGAAGATGATGGTAAAAATACATTGATCCACGACTCATTTAGTACTTGCGTAGCTGATCATGATGATGAAGATGACCTTGATGTTGTTCATGATGTCCCTCTACTTGAGAAGGCATCTGAGGCCCTTTACGAAGGCTCACAGGCAACTCTTCTCTCCACTGTATTGTTGTTGGTGAACTTGAAGGTTATGAATGGTTTATCCAACATAACAATGTAACGTATGTTAAGGTATGTCATATATGTCATAATAAACTGTGAATCATGTTGTACCATTAATATTCTTTATTATAATAAATTATATTTTTTTGCTGAAGATTGATAGGTGAGTTTTTGTTACCACCATCAAATATTCTACCTTGCTCATACCGAGAATTATCTGCCGTTATGAAAGATATTGGAATAGAGTATCAAGCAATAGATGCTTGTCCCAATGATCATATTATATATCACAAACAACATGAATTTTGAACTGAATGCCCTGAATGTCATATCAGTAGATATCGAATAGATCAAATAACAAAAAGGGTTCCTCGCAAGGTTCTTCGCTATATTCCCATTATTCCACGTATGCAACGATTATTCAAGTGCACTAGCTTGGCAAAAATTTATGGATTACCATGCATGAAATAGAAGTTGAGATGACATTATTCGAATGCCTGCGGATGGTTTAGCATTTATGGACATAAAGGAAAAGTGGCCACACTTTAAAGAAGAACCTCGTAATCCCAGGCTTTCATTGGCAGCGGACGGTGTCAATCCATTTGGAGAGATGAGATCTATTTACTCAGTGTGGCCTGTTTTTGTTATCAACAATAACATTCCTCTATGGATGTCAATAAAGAGGGAGCACATAATGTTGGCAATGATTGTTCCAGGTATTTTATCATTTAAATATAGTCGTCTAAATTTAATTATAAATATTGCAGTAAAATGGTCATAATAATTATGTAATGTTTTTGTTCATTCGATTAGGTAAGTACCAAGTTAAAGATATGAATGTATATATCGAGCCTCTTATCAACGAGTTGTTGGAGTTATGAAATGGTGTCACTATGTATGATGTCTCTAGACCAATATGACAAAGACAATTTCAATTCCATGCGATGCTTCTATGGACAATACACGATGCCCTGAGGCTAACACATTTCTGTGGTATGTTATAGTGTTTAAGTTGTGCATGAACATTATAATTCAAAAAATTATCATATTTAATCCAATTATACATTATCTTGTAGGTCTTCAAACAAAGGGAAAATTTGCATGTCCTGTTTGTGGTCCAAAGATGAAATCTCGTCATTCAAAAAGTTTAGGAAAGCAAGTGTTTGATGAGTATAGGTACTTTCTCCACAAAAATCATAAGTATCGAAATATTGAAAAATATCTTTTCAATGGGAAAGAAGAGAATACATCAAAGCCACGAAGAATGACACCTCACCTATGGAAGTTAGAATATAATAGAATTAATCATCAAGGTAATGCAATTTCATCTATTGGTTTGTCATAAAACATCTTTTCTATTTTGTTTTGTTTATTGATGATGTGATTGATGATCATGAAGGTCGTGAAGGCATAAATGACCGCCTTCCTAAGGGACTAAAAAGTTATCCTCGACAATTTAGTAGGTTGCCCTACTAGGAGCAGTTACAAATTGTTCATTTGTTTGATAGTATGCATATTGGAAAGAATATAACAGAGATAGTATGAAAAATATTGGCTGGAAGGCGTGACAAAGAAAAAATTGTCAAAATATGTAGTGACATTCAGGATTCCAATCATGCAATGATAAATGTCATTCAATCAAATAGCCATGTAGACCAGATTAATATAAGTGAGCTTCCTTGGTTATTAATGGACCAACAAAGCAATGAAAGAAGTCATACGAAAAATTTGATTTCCTACAGGATTTGCTGTGAACATAAACAATCTCATATCAAAGAAAAGTGAATTTGGGCCAGGGATGAAAACGCATGATTGGCATACCTTCATTAAGGTAATTCATGTTCTTGTGTTTTTAGTATGTATTTAAGTACTGCGCATATGTGTACTTTTCATTATGTTACAAAAAAATGAAAAAATAATTTTATAATTGGTGCAGTACGTTCTACCTCTATCTCTCCCAGACGACTTCGACAATAATGTCAAGCAAGTCATATATGATCTTGGAAAATACATGAGGTAAGTAGTGATATTTGTTTAGTTCGTTGTATAGATATTATATTTGCGATTTGTTTTACTTGTTATGTAATGTATTTTTTTGCGTCTTGAATACCTTGTAGGTGGTTGTCATGTAAAGAAATCCATAAAGACGATATAAAACATTGTAAGAGAAAAATTCCTCATTTAATGTGTGAAATGCAAAAGTGTCTACCTCCATCTTTTTTCAATGCACAAGAACACTACCTCATACACCAAGTTGAGGAGATTGAATTGTGTGGACCTGTACACACTAGGTCAATGTGGATGGTTGAGAGGTACTTGAAATTTTGAAGGCTTTGGTTCGACAAAGAGAACACCCTGAGGGTTCTATGGTGGAGGGATATATGGTATACCAGACTATGGTGTACATTTCTGAATATCTTTCTAAGTTTGCAGCAAAGATCCACGTGGATCGCATTTGGGATCCCAACACCATTAACAAATTTGAAGGGGAGTACTTGATGGGGAAAGGTAGATTGAGGAAAGTGAGAGGTAATTATAAGATGTTATTGTAGTTAATTAATTCTTAATCTTCAAAATAAATTGATTGTAAGACGTCTATTTATTTTTTGTACAGTTGGTCGAGAGTGGGATTCACTAAATTTGTATATTGCAAACAATCTTGATTGGATGACGGTATGGATTGAACATTGTCAACATTCTGGATGCACATTAACATGAGAAGGTGTGGCTTCATTGGTTAAAGAAGCACATCGTAATGGAGATTCCAATGTTATGCAAAGGGAAATTGATTTAGCATATGGTTTAAGAGATAAACAGGTACGTATAAATTTATTAATCACCCATATGTTTATCAACTCACAATGCAATAAATTTTACATGTTTGACATATCGCAGGTCAAACACCACAACGCTATGTGCTGCAATGGTCATAAATTTTGCATAAAAAAGTTGGATGACACGAAGAAAACTTGTGATTCTGGCATCACTGCAGTCTTTGAGGTGACAAATATTTCATCAAGAAATAACATTCATACTCAATAGTCTCAAAATTGATACTACGACATTTTGGATGATATACTTGAGTGTGACTTTAATTCCTTCAATTTAGTTTTGTTCGTCGTCAAATGGTACAGGCTACGATTGAAAAAAAATGATCCTGATAGAACTGTTATTGAACATGATAATGGTTTTATAATGCTAAATACAAGGTCATTTGAACCAGTTGGGGATGAGCCCTATGTTCTTCTAAGCCAATGTGAGCAAGTATTTTACTCAGAGGTTCCACATAAACCGGGTTGGTGATTTGTTGTTAGACATGATCCAAGAGGAAGGTCGATCAAGTATAATGTGATGGAAGAAGAAGATACCGAAGAAGTAGAAGATGAAGTGGATGATGATCACGATCGACAGTTTCTCGAAGAAGTCGAAGAAGAAGAAGAAGAAGAAGAAGAAGAAGCAGGAGGAGGAGGAGGAGGAGGAGGAGGAGGAGGAGGAAGAAGCTATGTGATGGATGTTGATTTAAAATACATATGTGATGGATCACATGTTTATGATGATGCATGTGACATTTTTTGAACTTTGTGTTTATTTATAAAACATGGATTGTTTATTACCTATGTGATGGATGGTGATTTATGATACATGATGGATTACATGTTTATGATGACACATGATATGTGATGCTAATTGTGATGCTCAATTACATATATGATGACACATCATGTGATGCTTCTGATGCTTATGATATGTATGTATTTATTGTTTATCAACTTACAAATGTAGTAATGCTTATGATGCTCAATTGATGGTGTTGATTTTGGGTATAGTCCCTGTGTGATGTTGTCACCCTTGGTGGGAACAGGTCGTTGACTACAGACATCGTCAACCATTTAGTTGAGGATCCTGCATAGTCTACATTGTACAGGACCCTGAACCCCTTTGACGAGGATCCTGCACAGTCTCATGGATGGACAGGTATAACTAGTCAATACACCCTATAGAAACAGTTTATTTTTTTAAAATTACTTGGAAAACAAACTTCCTCAGTTTTTAAAACCTCAACATTAGCAACAAATCTAATACAGTTATCAACACTTGAGACCCCGGTTGGACTTATTCCAATTTAAATTAACCAACCTCCAATTAATGAATCCAATATACCATTTTATTATGAAGTTTTTTTGCTAAGTCTATTGGTTTAATTTTGCTAACGTTTTTTATATTTTTTCTTTGTCACAGGCCGACATGGATCCATCACATATCGCAGACAGAGATGTAGCTTGCGACATTTCTACCGAGCAGGTAAACCTCATTGTAATTGTACAAATTAGATAGAAGCGAACTGTTACATTATTATGTTCTTTTTTTAGTGCTTTATACTAATTTTGTAATTGTTAATGATATTCTTGACATAGGCGGATGTTCGGGGAAAGGGAAAGGGAGTTGCAATACTTGAGCACCTTTCTAGAGATGTGGAATCATTAGGGTTAAGCGATGATGACCCTGAAGATCCCACAGACCTTATGAAATTTTGAAAAATGCCTCTTATAAAAATTAGAAAAGAGATTGTTGCTTTGATAGTCGTGCATCCTATCACTGATAAGATACGAGAGAGGGTGGCATTATTGATTCAGACAGCAGAAAACTTGCAAGTAAGCAGTAATGAAAGCTTTAATTATAACAGAAGTTCAATAATGGTTTATATTTTATTCTCTTTTATGTCATTAACTAGAATATGTACATATTGTTTTTACATCAATTTATCTGCCCTCATCAAAGTTGTTCCCACGATCAGGGTGTTGCAGGATCTTCAGGTGATGATGATTTTCTTGTATTATCACTTGCTTGGCTTGTCACTCTAAGTACCCAAAACACATCATACTTGATACTGTCAATTTTCAAAATAAAGGTTCATCCTTGTTTACAATTCTTGCACTTTTCATATATTTAATGTTTGATATATTTAATGTATTATTCTTTAGGTGTTGTCAATGTTACTGTGCAAATGCCATCGCCGGCTCATCAGAGCTTACCCTCACCTGTATTGCCGACAGCAATGGCGACCACACGTAGCATGCAGACATCCTCTAGTGCACGTCATATTGGCCCGCCCACTGTTGGTAGATCCCTCTTTTTCTCTATCTTCTGTCATGTGTTTATTTCCCTTCAAGCGTTCTTTCTTGAATTCTATTGCCATTTCATAGTGGATTCATTTTTTGCAGGAGGAGATGCACATGAGGATGTGCCAGAGGCGACTACTGCTGATAACATACCATCATTCCCTGTATCTTCTTGTATTGCTAGTATGGGAACATTGCAGGCCACATTGGTGGTGAGTGACGAAGAAATGATTCCCTTAAAGATACAAAAGGTTCCAGGTACTTTAAAATTATTATTATATATACTCTAATTGTAATTTACTTTATGATCACTCATTTTGGACTAATGATCCCATGAATTTTTTGCAGGCAATGATATTTTCTATAGACATCTTAGTGGCATTGCATTGCAGATATTTGGGCCCACCATACGTAAAAGGTGGTACATCATATGTGAACTAACCCTAATCCACTATTTTGATTTCATACCATTGCTAGAATAGTTTTCCTTTGATCCATTTCTTCAAGTGTAATAAATGTAGCTTCAGTTCATTTCTGAATCTAACAGGTTTGTTTTTGCTGTAAAAGGTGGAATGACCAAGAAAAAAGGTTAAAAGATGAATTGACAAACCAAATTGTTGAGTGGTTTGGAAATGACACCTTTGACAAAACCAAGCTCCTTGAAAAAGCTGGCACATATCTAAAGTATGTGAGGGACCAATACATGACCCATTTGAAGAGGAACCTAAAGTATGAGCGTCCCCCCATGATTCCAGAGAGGGAGTGGAAGGACCTGATTTTGGTGCCAAGGAGAAAATTGAAAGGAAAAAAGGAAATACACCACCAGACGCCAGAAGAAGGTACGAGATACTATTAAGAATGTAATTATGTACTAATTAATTACTCTTTATATTTATATAATCTAACATATTTTAAACTTTTTATAGACTGAGTGACACGTCAAAGGAAACCAAGGCAAGGCAAGAAAAGCACGCGCAACACAAACTCGGCTCTTGTGGTTACATGAAACTTGCTGCATGAATTGTAAGTATCTCATGTAAACGAAATATTGGATCAAAATATTAATAAATTGCAAACATTTTTTTTTTAATCAAACAATGCAAGCGAAATTCACGGTACCAAGCAAAAATGCAGGGCTCTAAATTCAATAGAGCGCCCACAGAAGATGACAGGAGAATTGCCTACCAGCAAGGCTATTCAGTCGTGGCTGATCGGCTATGAGAATTGAGTGGGCATACACAACATTCGAGTGCATCCGTCACACAGGTAAATATGCTAAATGGAAGTTGTTTCAAATTGAATACTTTACCAATAATCTAATTGATGTTGAGTTCCAATATAAAGTGACTATATTTGTTTTAAATAAGGAAGCAATGATAACAATGTGCATGTCATTGGAATGCAGCTTGCTAATTGTGAAACACCACCTGCACATGAAGGTCCGGATGTGCATCCCAGTAGTGGAGGTATTCATTTTCTATTCAAATTTATTTATTTAGCTATTAATACAATTAAACATCTTAATTTGTAATTAGAGTAGTAATTAATGTAACATTTTTTGTTAATATTTTAGAGCATGTAGTAGGTGGTGAGCAAGTGGAGCATGATCTGGGTACACAACATCAAGAAAATGATGTTCCCCACTTAGGTAAAGAGGACCACTATTATTGCTTTAAACAAATATAATTGCAATTGGTGTTCAGCATTAATGTAACCTTTAGTATTTCAACTCTAGATGATCTAGAGGGTTTTCAACATGTTGAGGTTGAGGCTACACAAAATGATGTGGCCCCATCAGGTAAAGAGCACAACAATCATGTTCTCTAAATTAATGAAATACTTGTAACAATAGTTTTTTTTTTTTTTGAATTTAACCCATTTCTTTGTTATTGCAGAGGACCACCCTTCACTTCAGCGTCCTCGTCCTCAGTATAGGACTAGGCATACATCGAGATCACGAGCAGTTGGTAGAACATCTACAGAGGGGGGAAATGATCAAGAAACCGATGTTCCACTTAGTCTTTTCATAGCTTCAAAGAAAAAACAAAGAAAGAAATGATTGTAATCTAACTTATTTGATAATGACTGATTTTTATGTGTTAGTGAATGTAATTATGTGCTAATTAATGGTTATGAATGATATGTGTTAATTAATATTGATGAATGTTGCATGTTAATTAATGTTAATCAATGTTATGTGTTAATGAACGTTATGTGATATTAATGAATGAATGCTATATTTTATTATTGGTAGAAAGAATGAATGAACGAATGTTATAAGATGTTAACGGGGAATTTAGAGTGATGTTAGGGGGGAGAGGGGACAAATTGTTGGCATTATAACAGACAAGGGAGAATGTTGGAATTCCAATTACAATAAGAGATTGTTGGTATTTCAATAAGGATATTGAGAAGGTTGTTGATGACTATGGATATAACTGATTAAGGATGTTCACTGTCTTAACATTATTATTTTGTCATTGATGTCAAGAAATTGATTTTCTGATTCAGTATGGTGTTGCCATATCTTAAGAAGTATGTTTTGAAAAGAGTTAAGATGTCGGTAAAAGACATAGAAAGAATGTAATGAATAAGGGGAGGAATAAGTTATTCAATGGGTAACTATTACCGAGTTAGACAATGATGAGATCATGATGTTTAGATTGTTTTGATATCCTACATATGCTATTGTTTGTAAGGTTAATACTATACTATGTTACCGAGCAAAGAACCTAGTCGGTAAACCCTAAGGAGCCTAGTCAGTAAACCCTAAGGTTATCGCTATCGGTTAATGAAGGCAGAAATGTCTACCGAGTAAAGTTTAGTATTTATCGAGTTGCAACCGAGTAATAATAGAATGCATTGAATATATAAAAGCATTATTTAATGAAGGAAGCTGATGAGCTGGAGTTGATTAAATGATTGGTAAGCCATGCATGAAGTTTGTTAAAGAATCTATGGCAATAGAAGATCGACAGGAAGATCTATAGCTTAGATTGAACCGCAATACCTTAGCACAAGTTCCAAGAACTATATGCAAGTTCCAAGGCGAGGTAAAACATTTTCAGATCGAAGGATACATTGAACCTGGTCGAGTTTGAAGATTTGATGGCTATGATTGATCATGGGAAATGTGATCAAGGAGATTATGCGGTTGGCGAATTGTTTATAAATAAAGAACTATTGATAAAGAATGTATGCAGGCAAGTGTAAGCACATGAATGCTACATAGTGATTATCGAGCACA
The DNA here is from genome assembly GCF_030272615.1 of Cryptomeria japonica. Lineage (NCBI taxonomy): Eukaryota > Viridiplantae > Streptophyta > Pinopsida > Cupressales > Cupressaceae > Cryptomeria > Cryptomeria japonica. The sequence goes on along the minus strand of NC_081408.1, from coordinate 16,591,018 downwards.
GAAGCTTGAAGATCTGTTTTGATAACAGAGTATAGAGCCCAACAGAGGGACAAGATAAGTCCTATGACTAAGATTGTATTGAGAAAATAAGAATTTGCTTTAGCATTTGTAGATGTGAAGTTGTAGATATATTTTATTACTGTTATTTTGTGAAGTGACAGAAAATCTCTTAACCGAGTGGACTTAACAGTCTTATTTGTAAAACCCTCTAGCAAGGTGACATTCAGATTGAGTGTCTAAAATCCTTTAACAAGGTCACCTCTAACAAGGAGAAGATCCTAACAGATCTGAGGGAAATCCCTTAACCTGGTCACATCTAGCAATGTGTTTGTAATCTTTAACAAGATTTGCTTTTAACCGAGCATACTCTAGAAGAGTATATTTCTTAGTGGGTTCAAAATCCCACAATGGTTTTTCCCTATTTGGGTTTCCATGTTAAATCCAGTGTTATATGTTGTGTGATCTTATCTATTTATGAGTCTGCATGCTTTACAATTTTTCTGACAAAGTTTACCGAGGTTGAATTTGTTGTTTATATGGAAGATTAAGTTTGTATGATTCACCCCCCCTCTCATCTTGTTAGCTTGGCATATGTACTAATCATATTAGTATCAGAACTATCAATTGATATCAGAGCTTTGGACTCCAGGAGAAAAAGTTTAAAAGTACTTGAGGCAAAGATCCAAAGATGTATAAGAGGGATGCACCAAAGCTGAACAAGTCTAGTTTCTCTACATGGCAGAAAAGGATGAAGCTACACCTATCAGGTGTTGGAGAATATGTTGTATATTATCTGGAGAATGACTACACCGCACCTAGCACCTATCCATTAACAATGGAAGAGATAAAGGCAAAGCAAGAACATATCCAATCAATGATTGAAATAACATCTGCATTGACCGACTCAGATTTTAATGACCTAGAAGGCTGCAATGATGCAAAGGCAATGTGGGATAAGCTCATATCTGTGTATGGTGGAGATGAACATGTTCAAAGAGAAAAAATGGATAGTCTAAGAGGACAACTTGAATCTATGAGGATGAATGAAGGTGAGAACATAACCTAGTACAGTACAAGACTAAAGGAGATTGTCAATCAAATCAAAGGAGCAGGTGGAACTATTGAAGAAAAGGATGTAACAAGTAAGTTGTTAAGAACCCTTCTACCAGCTTATGTAATCTGAGTCTGCAATCAATGAATTGAGGTCTGTACCCAACATGTCAGTTTCTCTAGATGCTACTATTGGTAAGCTACATGCATTTGAGCTAAGTAACTTTGATAACAGTGGGTCATCAGTAAATAAAGTTGAGTCTACATTTAATTCTATCCATCTTGATGAATCTGATAATTACAATGTTAGAAAGTATAAGTATTCTGAAGGGAATCACGGTGGAGCAAGTGAAAGATTTCACAAAAACATGGAGGAGGTACACAAACTGTATGAGGAAATCAGAAAGCAAGAAAAGTTTGAAGCACTATTAGCAAGAAGGTTACTGAGAGGAAAAGGTAAGTACAAAGGAAAGTTACCCTTGAAATGTTTTAACTGTGATAGAATTGGACATATGGCTTCTAACTGTCCTGACAAAGAATCTAGTGAAAAGAGAGATTACTGAGATGACAGACATAAAGATAATCATTACAGAGGACACCGAGACTTCAGGAGAAGAGATAAAAAGGCATGCCTAATAGCTGATGATGAATCTAATGATGATAAATCAGATGAAACTGATACAGAGGAAGTTGTTTATGTGGCTATCAAAGATGGATCAGATGAAGAAAGGTATGAAGAAAAAGCTTTAATATCTCATATAAATACTAATGATTCTTGGATCATAGATAGTGGATGCTCACATCACATGACAGGTGATAAACACAAGTTTGTTATATTAGAAGATTATGATGGAGGCTATGTGAGATTTAGTAATGATGCACCATGTCCGGTAAGAGGTAAAGGATCCATAACACTTCTTGACAATGCTAAATGTAATGATGTTTATTGGGTTGAAGGATTGAAATACAATTTGTTGAGTGTAGCACAACTAAACAACACAGGTTACCGAATAGAGTTTCAAAAAGGAATCGTCAAAGTTCATGATAAGCATGGAAAGTTAGCTGCTACCGGGACACAGACAAAAGGTAACACATTTCACCTTGACTCAACTCGGAATAAGTGTCTGTATGCAAAGATAGATGATACCTGGTTATGGCATAAAAGGTTTTGTCATGTAAATTTTGACAATCTGATCAAAATAAGTAAGAAGCACCGAGTAAGAGGGCTACCGAGTCTTGAAAAACCTAAGAATGCTATGTGCCAAGGATGCCAGATGGGAAAGATGACAAGATCAAGCTTTACAAGTAAGTCCTACACTTCTAAGGAAATTTTAGATCTTGTGCATATTGATCTTTGTGGTCCTATGAAAGTTCAGAGTTACTATGGTGATAAATATTTCATATTATTTGTGGATGATTACTCAAGGATGATGTCAGTAATGTTTTTAAAAGAAAAATCAAAAGCTTTTCAAATGTTTAAACGGTACAAGGCAAGAGTTGAAAATGAGACAGGAAGACAACTGAAATGTCTTAGATCAGACAGAGGGGGAGAGTTCACATCTGATGAGTTCAACTTGTTCTGCAATGATCATGGTATCAAAAGGCAAGTCTCTGCACCGAGAACCCCATAGAAAAATGGAATAGCTGAGAGGAGAAACAGATCTATTGTGGATTGTGCCAGAACCCTGATGATTGAAAAGAAAGTGCCACAAACATTTTGGAGAGAAGCAATAAGCACAACAATTTACACCCTGAACCAAGTACAACTGAAGAAAGGAACTTTGAAGAAACCTTATGAAATCTGGTATGACAAGAAACCCAATGTAAGTTATTTTAAAATCTTTGGAAGTAGATGCTATGTACACAAAGATGACATAAATGGTAAGTTTGATCAGAAAAGTGAAGAAGGAACATTTCTAGGTTATTCTTCTAGAAGCAAAGCATATAAATGTCTGATCAAATCTTCTAACAAAATAGTAGAAAGTGCAAATGTGAAAATTGATGAATTTACAGACAGAAATGATGAAGGAAACTCCAAAGCACTAGAAGATTATGAAGGATTTGTCTATGTTCAACCGAGAAGTCCTACCGAGAAGACTGTTGAAGGAAATGAAGAAAATATCCAATTATTGAGTGATGAAGAAGAACATACAGAGTCTACCGAGCCTGTATTAGCCAAGTATGTCAGAAGGAATCATGCATCAAGTCAGATTATAGGAGATAAGGATGATCCAGTGATGACAAGGAACAAACTGAGACAAACCACATGTCTGATATCTGAATTTGAACCGAAGATAGTGAAAGAGGCATTTAACAGTGAAGATTAGATAAATGCTATGATAGAAGAGATTGATCAAATCAAGAAGAATGACACATGGACATTGGTCCCAAGACCTAAGGACAAAAATGTAATCGGTACAAAGTGGATTTTCAGAAACAAGCTAAATGAAAAAGGTGAGGTTATTCGAAATAAAGCAAGACTAGTTTGCAAAGGTTATGCTCAAGAAGAAGGAATTGATTATGGTGAAAATTTTGCACCCGTGGCAAGACTTGAAGGAGTAAGAACATTGTTGGCATATGCTGCATTTAAAAATTTCAAGGTATATCAAATGGATGTCAAATCTGCTTTTCTGAATGGTATATTAGAAGAAGAAGTTTTCATTGAACAACTTGAAGGATTTGTTGAAAAAGAAAATAATGATCAGGTATGTAAATTGAATAAATCTTTATATGGATTGAAACAAGCACCAAGACCATGGTATGAGAGATTGCATTCATATTTGATCAAAATTGGTTTTATAAGAACAAGTGAAAACAACAATATGTATTTGAAGAATGATGAGTATGGTACTGATCTCAGCTATATTTGTTGATGATATTATCTTTTGTGGAAATGACTCTCTTTGCAAAAACTTTGGAAATGAAATGAGCAAAGAATTTGAGATGTCATTAATCGGTGAGATAAAGTATTTTATAGGTTTACAGATACTGCAAATGAAAGATGAAATTTTCATTATCCAATCCAAGTACATAAATGAAATCTTGATGAAATTTGGAATGGAGGATTCAAAACTAGTAAGTACTATTATGACTACCAACTGTAAACTATCAAAGAATGATGAATCTGCATCTATTGATGAGATACTTTACCGATCTATGATTGGAAAGCTGCAATATGTTGTTCACAGCAGACCAGATATAGCACATGCAATAGGAATAGTTGCAAGATTCTTTGCAGATCCCAAGGAAACACACATGACAACAATCAAAAGAATTTTCAAATACTTGAAAGGCACTCAAGATTATGGCTTAGTATATCGGAAAGGAAATGACTTTGATTTAAAAGTTTATACTAATGCTGATTGGGCAGGCAACATTGATGACTGGAAAAGCACAAGTGGAGGAGCTTTCTTTTTAGGAGAAAGACTAGTGAGTTGGCTTAGCAAGAAACAAGGATGTGTTTCACAGTCAACAACAGAAGCTGAATATGTTGCTGCAACATTGAATTGTACTAATATAGCATGGATCAAACAACTATTGGAAGGCATAAATGAGCAAGTTACCGAGCCAGTAACCATATTTCATGATAATACTAGTGCCATAAACATTTCAAAGAATCCTGTAATGCACTCTAAGACAAAGCACATCTCTATCAAATATTATTATCTTAGAGAAGAAGTTCAAGAGAAGAAAGTGGTGTTGGAGTATGTTAGCAAAAAGGAGCAAATAACCGATATCTTCACCAAGCCAGTACCAAGGGACACTTTTGAATATCTCAGAAGTTAGTTAGGGGTCCTACCCCTATCTTCCATTCGCTGACCGAGTTTAGTGAAAGAATCAATTCGATGACTCTACAAAATATCTTTTAAGAGTTGATGTTGATTTACACACTTTAGGAAGTTTTCTAAAGGTGTGCAGGAAATAATAACAAGGAACAGGAATTGAAGACATAATGCTCAGACCAAGACTTGGTAGGTACATGACAGCAAGGAATTCACTTCTCAACGATAGAAATTATGTTTTAGTTCTTTTCATTTTTGGCATTATTGTCAAAGGGGGAGAAGACTAATGTATGGGGGAGAAGACTAATGACAGGGGGAGAGCATTTCAGAATTTCACAACAATCTGATTCATTTAAGTCAAATCAATTAGTTTTGTCATCAATACCAAAGGGGGAGATTGTTGGCATTATAACAGACAAGGGAGATTGTTGGCATTCCAATTACAATAAGAGATTGTTGGTATTTCAATAAGGATATTGAGAAGGTTGTTGATGACTATTGATATACCTGATTAAGGATGTTCACTATCTTAACATTATTATTTTGTCATTGATGTCAAGAAATTGATTTTCTAATTTAGTATGGTGTTGCCATATCTTAAGAAGTATGTTTTGAAAAGAGTTAAGATGTCGGTAAAAGACACAGAAAGAGTGTAATGAATAAGGGGAGGAATAAGTTATTCAATGGGTAACTATTACTGAGTTAGACAATGATGAGATCATGATGTTTAGATTATTTCGATATCCTACATATGCTATTGTTTGTAAGGTTAATACTATACTATGTTACCGAGCAAAGAACCTAGTTGGTAAACCCTAAGGAACCTAGTCGGTAAACCCTAAGGTTATCGCTATCGGTTAATGAAGGCAGAAATGTCTACCGAGTAAAGTTTAGTATTTACCGAGTTGCAACTGAGTAATAACAGAATGCATTGAATATATAAAAGCATTATTTAATGAAGGAAGCTGATGAGTTGGAGTTGATTAAATGATTGGTAAGCCGTGCATGAAGTTTGGTAAAGAATCTATGGCAATAGAAGATCGGCAGGAAGATCTACAGCTCAGATTGAACCGCAATACCTTAGCACAAGTTCCAAGAAATGTATGCAAGTTCCAAGGCGAGGTAAAATATTTTCAGATCGAAGGATACATTGAACCTGGCCGAGTTTGAAGATCTAATGGCTATGATTGATCATGGGAAATGTGATCAAGGAGATTATGTGGTTGGCAAATTGTTTATAAATAAAGAACCGTTGATAAACAATGTATGTGGGCAAGTGTAAGCACATGAATGCTACATAGTGATTACTGAGCACATAAGCTTGAAGATCTATTTTGATAACAGAGTATAGAGCCCAGCAGAGGGACAAGATAAGTCCTATGACTAATATTGTATTGAGCAAATAAGAATCTGCTTTAGCATTTGTAGATGTGAAGTTGCAGATATATTTTATTACTGTTATTTTGTGAAGTGACAGAAAATCTCTTAACCGAGTGGACTTAATAGTCTTATTTGTAAAACCCTCTAGCAAGGTGACATTCCAATTGAGTGTTTGAAATCCTTTAACAAGGTGAAGATCCTAACAGATCTGAGGGAAATCCCTTAACCAGGTCACATCTAGCAATGTGTTTGTAATCTTTAACATGATTTTCTTTTAATTGAGCATACTCTAGAAGAGTATATTTATTAGTGGGTTCGAAATCCCACAGTGGTTTTTCCCTATTTGGGTTTCCACGTTAAATCTGGTGTTATATGTTGTGTGATCTTATCTATTTATGAGTCTGCATGCTTTACAGTTTTTCTGATAAAGTTTACCGAGGTTGAATCTGTTGTTTTTATGGAAGATTAAGTTTGTATGATTCACCCCCCCCCTCTCATCTTGTTAGCTTGGCATATGTACTAATCATATTAGTATCAGAACTATCACAAATGAGCTTCCACCTTCACGTGGTTGGCCCTGTTAAGTAGAGAATATTAAACTATTCTCGAAACCAAGCGAAGCTCAACAAGATAACACACTTTTCAATATTTCATTATGTTGGACAGTTAATCTTATTGAATAATGAATATTGAATCTTAATTGCAAGGTCCAACAGAACCAACATGAACAACAACATCACAAGTTTCTAGGTATAATGAACTCCTATATTGTCTTGTCTGTACATGAACAATATGAGTTGCTTCTAGTGTTGATATCCAAGGTAGGACTGCAAAAGTTATGAATATGCCTCATCCTTGTAAGTTTTTTTATTACTTGTAAGTAATGAATATACCTCATCCTTGTAAGTTTTTTTATTACTTGTAAGTCATGAATATTGCTCTTTAGTTGATTAAAATTAAATGAAAATCTTTAATGAATACACAAAACTATATACATATGCAGGTGCACCATGGTTGAGATGGTCCAACTCCCTAGTCTCACTCTACGACTAAGCTCATGCCATATCTAAATCAAAGACATCTCAAATACATCATCGGTGGAAAGCTACAAAATGTCATTTTCATACATAAGCAAGACATACACAATTGGGCACAATCATCAAGAGAACGGTAAAAAGTGTGTTTGAGATTGTATCATGGATGCTTTTAAGGATTGTATCATGGATGCAAAAAATCTCTTCATTAATCCTTGACTCATGATTTCTATAATACTTCTTTAGACTTCTCATGTCATTTGTAGCACTTCCTCAGTATTTTGGACTGAGTTTCAACTATGTATTTGCCTTGACTTATGACTGTACCTAGCTTTGTCCTATCTTTGTAACCTTCCTCTTTGAATTGTGGTTGTAGCTTTGATAATACCTTTCTAATGTTGCACTATTTGTAAGGAGGACAACTCCTAATGCATGTTGCAAATTGTGTTCTAGTGACTGAGACTAACCTTTTTGTACTTGATGTTTTTGACTAGTTGTCATAACCTCTAACTTTGATGCTTGTGCCTTAATAGAACTAGATGTTTCTTGTATGCATACTTGGTCAAGGACTGCATTATGATGATATAGGGCTACAAACTAAGATTATTTATTGTATTGAGTTGCACATTTGACATCAGTTGCCATATGACTGCTATGCCTCTTGAGGTTATAAGGTGTTGTTCTTGTCAAGTTTTGACAATGCTGCAACAATAACATGTTATTTGTTGTTAAGGTTTGAAAAGACCTTTTAGAAACTTATACCCTACTGTTTTTCACTCAGTAGACTTGATTATTGTCATTTTATTTGGTACGAGGTATGACTGCCTATTGGCTTTACTGTAGACTACAATCTCTCTAGACTGTATTTTCTGAGTGTTGTTGTTCTATACTTGACCATCTATTAGGAAAACATAGCTTGAAATGTCCAAAACAATTAATGAATGACTGCACTATCACCAATCTATCTTGAAGATTTGACTACTCTTTAGATTATGATTATGACTGTCATGATATTTCATGAGACTACTTTATCCCCATATGAAACCCTTTGTTCCCACAAATCAATGCTTTGAACTTGACTACAACTTTATAGTGATCACTGTCTTTGTACAGTAAGCTTGCTACTTTCTCAACTTTTGATATTTTGGAGGCTCCTAGGATGGTTTCTATCTTATAGTCACAATACCTTGCTCTAATTTGCTTTTCAGATCACTACTCAATGATCATATGATGTCTTTGTCTTTTGAATTTGACACTCGAGCTTGCTCTATTTCTTGACCTTTTGAATAATTTTGGGCCACTATTCATTACTTTTATTACCCTATATGTAAAAGACCTTTCTCATTGCTTCCTGTACTTGATCTTTATTTGGTTTGTGGCAATCCTACTATTGCATCTTTTCTATTTATGATTGAGATTTGTTTTGGGATTAAAAACTCTTGATGATTTCACTAAATGACTTTTGCACGACTGTACTTTCTAAGCTATCCTAGGGAACAAAAGAGACCTAGGGATTTGCTCACTTCAAGGAAAAAGAAAATCTACCAAGATAATCAACCCTTTTAAATAATATGTGGAACCCTTATGGTGTGCAAGAAAGCATTGACAAACTTATAGATGTTGTCATAACACAAAGCTGAAACTATATTATTTTTTATAGATAATCAGATTTCTCCTTTAACCCAACTTTTTCTTGAATCATTACTGTAGGCATATCCAATGCATGATTCAAACAATAAGATATGAAAAATTCTAAAATAGGGTTCTGAAAACCCTACCTCCAAATGTGGATATCTATTGTTATGACTATGACAATTTCTCTCCAGAAGCTTTGATACTAACTTCTATCATGCCTAAACTCTGCATGTGGTTTGCTTGGTGTTGGCATGAGGTGCTTTGTAAATGTCCTTATGGATTCTCTTCATATTTTTATGAAACTCCTTCATTGAAGAGGCAAACCTCTCATTCAAACTTTGAAGTAACCCTTTGACTGTTGCCTGCAGTCCTTTTCTTATAAACCTTCCTCCTTGCGGTGATGTTCTAGGACATAAACTGAAGGTGTAGCTTGTGGAATCTATTGAGCATCAAATCTAAATTAAGTAAAATATCTTGATTTGAGAGATTAAATCATAGAAGCCTTCTATCTTTGGAAGAAATCATCATTTTCATTGATATCGTAATAACCCATAAGTTATCGAACAAGTCTAATAGCATTCTATTGAAATATCCAAAATTCAAATAGTATCAATGAGACCCAGTGATGTCTCATTGATATAAAAAGGGTATTGAAGGAAAGGTAACACCGATGAACTCTAAAAGGGACTCATCGAAAGCAATGATTCCACTGAAAGAGGATATCGAAGAAAGCAGAGACGGTTTTCATCGACGAGAAAAGGCTTCTGAGGAAATAATACCATCGACGCAACATGAAGGAAACTTACCGAAAGAAGCATTCTTATCGAAAGAATGATATCGATCAAACAGAAGGAAGATACATCGATAAAAGATATCGATAAGGATATGAGTTTCGAGGAGGCTAAAAGGCATGTTACCGATATATGTGGTTTTACCGATGCAACTTTATCGAGGAAGATTACTAATGAGCTCATCGATGAAAGATGATAGTGGAAGCAAATCATCAAAAGAAAGATGGCCTCGATGAAACAATAGACCCATTCATCGAAGGAGTGTAGTGATGTCGATAGAAAAAGTTTTTCGATAGAAGGATAAAGGAAGTTATCGAAGCCCAAGGTTTCTTCGACATGAAACCCAATGGACATCAGATATATATCGATGAGAAAATAGGTTTCGAGGATGCTAAAAGGCATGTCTCTGATATGCATTGTTTCACCGATATAACTTTACTGGTGGAAGACGACAAGAGAGGATAAAGAAAGGCTTCGGTGAGACAATAGATCCATTCATCGATGGGGCATAGTGATATCGATGGAAGAGTTATATCGGTGGAAAAATAAAGGAGGTCACTGAAGCCCAAGGTTTCTTCAACATAAAAACCCGATGGATATCAGATAGGTATCGGTGAGGAGACAACCACAGTGACCAAATACAACATTCCGATGAAGGGAGAAAATACCTAGTGAGGAGATAGTCGTGCAAATGTTGCATTCGAGGGGTATTTCCTTCCTTGTTTCCTCTCACTTCAGGTATGTATCTATTTCATATTCGACTAAAATGCAGAGGTTAATCGTGTATCACTAATTGACTGTGGAAATATTACTCATTAAAAGAAAAAGTAAAATGAATTGAAAAGAATCTTGCTCTAATAGCTGTGAACATACTGATGCTCTGCAAAAAGGATTAGAAAATCTGTTTGATGGCAACACACACAAGAGCACAAGAAACAAACCTTAGTGTTAGCAACAAAAGATTATCCTAAACAGGCATATCAAGAGAGATATTAAGCATGAAATAGAAAACATACAAACATAGAATAGATAAACTATACTCCTCCAAATGCTAATCAAGATGCTCATAGTTGCTCCTCCCTTGTTCCTCTCCTCTCCAAGTTCCACATGAGTGTAGCTCTCAACTTTTAGCACTAGCCATGGATGCCATATGAAGATTCAAGATGGTTTAATATGATAAGCAAATGCTATGCAAGTGTAGACATGATGCTATGAAAAAGCTCTATGCTAATACCTGTATAACAACAATATTCTAATGCTTCCTCCTTTGCTTGAGGAGAAGGGTTCTATTTATAGAAGAAATGGGGAAATGAAGGGTTAAGATTGAGCAATCTTAACAAGGGTTAGGATTGAAAGATATTCAATCCATGTGAGACTTTCAACCCAATCCCATGTTGACAAGTGTCACCATGAGGAGGCTTGAGAGGAGAGATAAGGAGCATTAAATGCTTGAGGGGACATGATGGCTACCCTAGTCAAAGAAATAAATGCTTTGAAGAGACCCATGAGTCAAAAGGATGGTTAAGTTAGAGGAAAGTCTCTAACCAAAGGTAAAAGGTGAGTTAACCATAAATGGTTATGTAAGAGCCTTTAATGGTTTGGAAGACTTTAGAGGTTAACCATTTGAAAACTTAAAGCCTTAAATGCCTTTCAAAGACTTTGAGGGCTTTGAGAAGTAACTCCAAGTTGCTTAGGAATGTGAGAATATTTAGGGGATGGATTTGGCTAATTAGGAAGGGGTTAGAAGAATCTAGAAGGGGGTTAGGATTGCAAGTGGGTTTTGTAGGAGAATGCAAGTGGGAGGAATTTTGGGATTTTCAATTAAAATAAAATTATTTATTTCAATTAAATGGTGTAATTTGCATTTGGGTAAATATTTAAATAAATATTAATTTATTTAAATGAGAAAAAGGAAGATAAAACATTAAATGCTTGAAGACTTTAAGGGAAACCATTAAAGGTTTGAGAAGACTCTAAAAGGAAGCCATTAAATTTGAAGACTTTAAGGGAAACCATTAAAGTCTTAAGAAGACTTTAAGGGAAGCCATTAAGTTTGAAGACTTTAAGGGAAGCCATTAAGTTTGAAGACTTTAAGGGAAACCATTAAAGACTTAAAAAGACTATAGAAAGAAGCCATTAAGTTTGAAGACTTTAAGGGAAACCATTAAAGGTTTCAAGTGGGTGAGGATAAATAGGATTTTAAATAAATAATTTATTTAAAATAGTTGTGCAACTTGCATTTGTAGGAAAATGCAAGTGGGTGGAGGATAAAGGTGATTTAAATCAATAATTTATTTAAAATAGTTGTGCAACTTGCATTTGTAGGAAAATACAAGTGGGTGGAGGATAAAGGTGATTTAAATAAATAATTTATTTAAAATAGTTGTGCAACTTGCATTTGTAAGAAAATACAAGTGGGTAGAGGATAAAGGTGATTTAAATAAATGTTAATTTATTTAAATGTGAGAGGTGGGATTTTGGGGGAATTTAAATAAATATTAATTTATTTAAATGTGAGAGAAGATTTAATTAAATAAATATGATTTATTTATTTAATTAATGGTCTGAATTTGGTTAAGTGAATTAAATCAAATAAATTGAATAATTTATTTAATTAATAGGAGAAGAGGGTTAAGATGAATTAATTAAATATTAATTTAATTAATTATTGGTTGATGGTTAAATAATTAAATAAATACTAAATATTCATTTAATTAAATGGACAGATTTATGTGACTACACATACTATCATGCCTAACTGTGATTATTCTGTCTTGCATAGCCGTGTAAATTTCGCCTTGAGTAGCCGATGTATAGCTATTGCATGTTCATGATCTTTCTTGTTAAGATAAATTGTAGAGCCTAAATGATTTACTCATTCATTATCGAGTCTTGAACTTAAGGAAGATAAATTTATTCACAGATATAAATCATGATGATATTTTGTTACTTTTCATCGAATACACTGTCTTACCTTATTCATAAGAAAATTGAATACTGCATTCATATCTTGTGCATAGTATGGTTGAATAGCAACCTCAGATCATTCACTATAGAATATGATTGCTAGTCCATGAGGGCATAATAGCCGAGTATTGCAGCTATTCTATGTTTATTTGTTTTCCACTCTTAACTCATAGTTCAACCGAATATGGTTCATCTTGGAATTAATGCATATCGGTTATAATCAGATTATAACCAGTCTCCATGGTTGCAAGATTTGAAGAAGGATTCTTATCATCAATTAGATACATACTTTTGGGAATATACAAAGGCAAAAAAAAATATTAGAACCGTAATTTTTGTTGAGTCATAATATGGTGTGTTAATTTAGCTAAATAAGGGAACCAATGTTGTATTAGGTTTAATTTCATGATGACAGTTGAAGCTTGTTAGAGATAGGGGATTTGTAGCAGTTGGCTTATAGGGTTATGTCACAATCCCATGAAGGTCCTTGTAAACCGTTAATGTCAGTAGACATGAGACTGTTATGTAACGAATTGGATCAGCTAAACCTAGAAGTTTTGTAACCAATGAATCAACTGACTCAAGTGTATGTTAATTATCTTATGATGACCATTTATGACCATTATTCTTAGTAGACATTAAGCAGTTTGCTAGATAGTTGGTTAGTAAACCAGTCAGTTAGTTGGCTCAAGTGTATGCTATTTATCATATGATGGTCGTTAATAACCATTATTGTTAGTACACATTAAGCAAATGGCTTGTTTAGATGGTTGGTAACTAGTGAGTTTGTTGAGCTCAAGAATTGGATGTACAAGTCGAGCAAGGGAGGTGAACACTAACAACACATTGGTGCTTGCAATGTTAAAACCTTGGCCAAGATGGTGATGCTTTATCTGAGTGATTGTTAGATCACATGAACTAGATACACCTACTAGTCAGATGGTCATAGTAGTTAGGGGTTACCTATAGTGTGTGACTGACTAGTTGCATGTAGGTTTTGAACACCAAGATTAGATGGCCAGATGTAAAAGAGACCCAATCCTTAGAATGCACCCTCATGAAGGGTTGGGTCTCTTCCAATTGGAAGGGGCATGAGAGACTGCAAAGTCTATGATTGAATGGAGAAGCCCTTGATGATGCTCTCCCTATTCCAAACTATGTCGAGGCTTGATACAAAAAGTTTCAGTTGGAAAGTTAAATGAATTGTAACCTCTGAACCTTTATCTCTTCCCTCAAAAATGAAACTTGCCATTTGAATTCCTTTCTCATATTGATTAGCTTAATAATATTTGTTCAATGTTTTTTATCGTTAAAAGATTACCTTCCTTTTAGATAAATTAGTTAGATTCTTATTATGTTGAAGAACATTTAGTTAGTTTTCTCCTTCAACTGAAGTAGTTATGTTTTATTTTGAAATGCTCAATTTTTTTTATCTTAATATAGATCACAATTTATTTTCTTTAAGTATAGAATTAATGGAATATTACATATGGTATCAGAGAAACCAAGTTCGACATTGAACCTTAGGCTTTCCACCTATAAACAAAACTATATACATATGCAGGCGCACCATGGTTGAAATAATATGTAGGTGCACTATATACAAAACTATATTCGCAAGTAAATCTTTTATTCAAATCCACAATATGAAACACAAAGTTTTACTGGAAGAACACAAGTAACCTTATCTCCTTTAGATAATATCACAATCAACTACCTACAGAAAGTTGCAGTAATCCACAACATATACACGAAGGAAAGATGACTGATTATATTATGTATGTTCGCAAAATGGTACAATAGTAAGCCTGAGGCTATATTCTACTTCTTTTCTAATGATCGTTATTGTTACAAAAGTTCCCTCATTTATACGAGGGTATACATTGTCACCAAGCATCGTGGCTTTTCAACACATAACTATTAATTAGCACTTTTGTTAACAAACCGGGAGATAAACAAGTTAAACATTCCTATGTGTTCAATGTACTTATCATCTTTATACATTAGAATGTCATTGTTTAGTGTCCTCATGTCACTTTCTGTCTAGAAATGATTGGATAGAATATGGTTAACACAAAGTGACAATTCTTTGTCCCGATCCAACTCTGCTACTGCTCGATTCTTCTCATCACTGAACTCTTGTTTCCACTGTTCCAACAATACTAACTCACCATTACTATAAAAAGAGGGCACCCTAGGGGTATTCCCATCATCTAGCCTCTGAAGCTCTTTCCTTAATTGATTTTCCAATTCATCATGGGACTTCAAGTAAGCCTCGACTTCAATTTTCTCACCTGGATTCATCAGACTGTTGTCATTCATCATGCCTTTCAATCGAGACCTGAGCCTTTCATTCTCTTTCAAAGCTTTGATTGTTCCAGTGTATGTCTTCCAATAGATTTCTGCAACCTACACCATACTTTTGAATCTATGCTCAACGACCTCGAGAACTAACTTATCCATCTTTTGTTGTTCCTTTTTTACTTGCCGAGATGTCTTTTCGGCCCTATTCCTCCAATACATAACGTCTGTCAAGGCATCCATGGCATCTCTATCAACACCGTATGTCATCCCTGTTTGACTGGTACCTGTATCAATCTGAAGCAATCTTGCTTGCAACCTCTATTTTTCTTCATCGGTTTTCTCATATAGGCTTTTGTATGTAGATTTTTCTCGGACCAGAAACTCTATCTGATCTTGGTTCAATTTAGCAACATCCAAATTTAGTTTGGCAGTTGTTCTAGGGTCAGTCTTTCCAACCTGCTGCACCATCAAATGTCCAAAAGCTTCTTTTATATCAACCAATATAGGTCTTTTATCTTTGGGATAGATATCCCACTATAGAAGAGCCTTCTGATCTGGGTCATATCCTGATCATCTAAAGAGTTTATCAATCTCTTTTGACATCATTTTCTTACTTGGGTCTTGTTTCTTGAGGAATCCATCGAACAACAAGGCAGAGTTCATGTCCCATCCAGAGTATAATAGCACACCAGCTTCCTTAAGCAACTGTCTTCCCTTCTGAGGTGTCATTTCTCTCATCACAAGATCCATCTCCTCTTGTAACTTTTGAAGCTGTTGCTCTTCTTCACTATTTCTCATGTTATTCCTAATTTGAGATCCTTTATGTTGATAGAGGAATGTGATGAACTCCTTGGAAGTAATGAAGTCACTATCAACAATGAAATCCTCATGCTCCAGGAATCTGATGTCAGCCACTTCTCAGACATTCAGTTGTTCTGTTGCCAAGTCTATCGATGTATCCTCTGCATAACTAGGGGGTAATCCTCTTGAGGAGTGAATGGAATGATGCCAGATGTGGAAGCAGGAGACATATGAGCCAAAGGCTCTGTATTCCTAATAGTATCAATGTAATCCCTAAAAACATGAGTCGGGACTCCCTCAAGTATTTCCAATTCATGCTCCATAAGTTTGTTGGCCAAATCCAATGGGTCCTCAATCTTTTGTAGCACGTTCTCATCCATTTTCCTTCTAAAAAGCTTCCAATTATAAGCCTGCATTGCTTTCTCAAACTTTATTCGCTTCACTTTGGCCTCTTCTCTGCCAATGTTCTTAATGAGGTCGTTCGGTAGGTAAGATTTATGCTCTCCAGCCTTTAGCTTTTGTGATGACCAGTCTATCCTTATGTATCCTTTGGGATTGAAATTGGGCCTTGGATCCCCCATAGCCATGCCATAATAATCCAATTTTGTCTGTAGCAGGCCATAACTCTTTGAACTTTTCACAATAAAATTTGAAAATACTAACAACCCAGGTACAATTGATTGTTTCCCATGGCTTGTCAAATGTTATGTACTCACTATTGACAGTTGCCTCACAATTTCCAGACATGCCACTCTATTAGGGACTGTAAGTAGTAGTAAGTATGGTCTCCCTTTGAACCCGTATACCCTGACTTGTGTGCAATCTGAAAAACAATACCAATCTCCCCAATTGTGTTCAATTGAGGGATCTTCAGTGAAATCTTTTGGTCTTAGGAATCTTTGAACCTCTGGTGCAAGGGCATGATTGCACGAGCATCCCAACAGTCTATATTATGGCTTGACAAAGAACTCCTCAAAATGCCAATATTGATTATTCACATACCTCTGGTCCCATGAAGAAACCCATAGTTGCACTGGTTTTCTCATCCCAGCATTGTCATATGTCTTGACACATAACTCTTCTAGCCATAACCCTTCATCTTGGCCCACATACAATAGCATATGCATAAGTAAGGAATAATGCTTGAAATGAACATTGATGACATCCCCCTTTAAATTTTCTAACCCATGATTCAAAACCTCAACCAAATAAGCAGAAAAATCAAAGAAGCAGGTGTCCTTAGATTGCGAATCGACACAAATGACCATGGCTGCAATATCCATCAAAGGATGGGCTTTTAGCCCTAGCACTTGGGGAACACAGTAATAGGTATACTTGAAATATGGATTGAAAGAGTTGCATCATAGGGAGCTTTGTCATCCTGACCTAGTGGCACTAAGGACCCTGCATTCCTAGGTCTATGTATATGGAGTCTCCACGTTTTGTAAATGTGCTCTAGGTTAAAATATTCACTTGTTAACTTCTTGAGGTCAATCAATTCTTTAAATCCCCAATCCAACTCGAACACGGTGTCAATAACCTCCTTTGTGATTGCAAAAACTGGCTCACCCATGTAGTTATATATGGTCCTGGTTTTAGGGTCATAATTGTTTGCCAATGCCTTCATGAGCTCCACATTCACTAATACATCAGCCACAACTAACCTTCCTACGTTCAATCACCATAAATTGTTGATAGGTTGAGGGGAAACTCTTCTGTTGTACCCATATATGAATAATTCATACCCTCTCAATTTTGTCCATATGCCTCCAAGATCCGCAAACCGGTCCTCCAGGCCTTCCTCATCAGCTCTAATCTTCTTGGACCTCAAACTGGATGATGGGCACTGGTCAATCAAGTCTTGGGCCAAAGAACACCCTTCCCTTTTTAATCTTTTAGGTTTTTCTTCTGCAGTGATAGATTCTTTTCCCTTTTTGGTCTTATTAGTTTTAGATGATGATTCCATTTGAATTTTAAAAAAGAGGTCTATGTGCAAACAACTTACTTGGAATTACTGAGCTTTATCTGTGAATTCGCTCAATTCCTACTTTCAGTTCGTCACCCGTGAATTCCTTAATGATGTGTCCTTTGATGTTGATCCACTACTTATGGTGTATTTAATCAGTTAGTAATGGCAGTTTGGACAACGGTCACTCGGGCACACGTTTGAATTTAATGCTGATGTGACTTTCCCTGGGATTTGTTTCTGATTTTCTGCACAGCAATCAATAATCATTTCGATGAGGATATGTCTTTCGATCATTTGTTTCTTTAGTCCATCTCTCTCTTTGTTTCTATCGATAGTACTTTTGTTTCGAATATTACTTCGATCAAATATTTTTTCCCTTCATTGAAATACTGTATTCGCTCAGTATGGTTGTCTCCTCATCGAAACATATCTGATATCCATCGGGTCTTATGTCAAAGAAACCTTGGGCTTCGGTGTCCTCCTTTATTTTTCCATCGAAATACTTCTTTCGTCGATATCACTATGCCCCGTCGATGAATGAGTCTATTATCTCACCAAAGCTTTTCTTTATTTTCCCTTATCGTTCTTCACTGATAAAGTTACATAAGCAAATCCACGCATATCGAGAACATGCCTTTTAACCTCCTCGAAACCTATATCCTCATTGATATCTTTATCGATGTAGCTTCCTTTTGTCTGATCGATATTATTCTTTCGATGAAAACGCTCCTTTCGTTGGGTCCTTTTTATGTTGCACAGATAGTATTATTTCCTCAATAACTTTTCCCGTCAATGAAGACCCTCTCTGCTTTCTTCAATATCTTTTGTCAATGAAGTTATCTTCAGTGAGTCCTTTCTGGAATTCATCGACATTTCCTTCCTTCGATGGCTCTTTTATATCGATGAGACATTGCTGGGTCTCATTGATACCTTTTGAATTCGGATCGATATTATTCTTTCAATGAAAATGCTCCTTTCGGTGGGTCCTTTTTATGTTGCATCGATAGTATTATTTCCTCGAGAACTTTTCCTGTCGATGAAGACCCTCTCTGCTTTCTTTGATATCTTTTTTCGATGAAGTTATTATCTTCAGTGTG
Organism: Cryptomeria japonica; assembly: GCF_030272615.1. Lineage (NCBI taxonomy): Eukaryota > Viridiplantae > Streptophyta > Pinopsida > Cupressales > Cupressaceae > Cryptomeria > Cryptomeria japonica. Next base: position 16,572,208 of record NC_081408.1, on the reverse strand, counting down.
TCCTTTCTGGAACTCATTGGCGTTTCCTTCCTTCGATGGCTCTTTTATATCAATGAGACATCGTTGGGTCTCATCGATGTGAATTCAAAAGGTATCGATGAGACTCAACGATGTCTCATTGATATAAAAGAGCCATCGAAGGAAGGAAACGCCGACATCGATAATAATAATTATTTTTTGATAAAAAATATCATCGTCAGAATTACGACGAATATCAAGCTTTTGACTGATGATGTAGTTGACGGACATACAACGTCGGTAGAGTCCATTGGATTGTCATATTTTTGACGGGCATGGCATCGTCAACCAATCCAATGCCGAGTTTTCAATAGTTGATTTTGTCGGCACTCCAATGAAAATTTGTCGCAAATCCAACAAACGACCATCAGAAATCAGCTCCGAATGTACTAGTGATGTATCTGCCACATGTTAACCTTATCATAGTAGCCATTGTAATTGCCTCCACATTTGCATTATTATCCTTCCCTAAACGCGTGACATGAGTGCCACCTAGATTTCTTGTGGTTTTTATCGAAATGATCTAGGCATGGAGTCTCCTTTTATGTTTTCAATTCTTTTTTCTTACTTTGGTCATACAATGTGTTTAGTTTCATCTCTGTCTCCCAACAACCAATGATGTGTTTTCATTCCTCCTTTGAGCCCAAAATCTTCTATATTTCTCACATAGTTGATAGTGGCACATTTTGCTAGCACTTGAAAGATCTCATATAATCTTACTAGGCCCACACGCCTCTCTGGGCATGTAGTGCATTGACGCGGGTTACTGGGTTGTTTCTTTTGATCTCACTCTAAACCTCTGTGGAGCCTCCACATGTCATGCTCTCCCTTGAGTATTATTTTAACAATGGGGCATTTCCGAAAACATGCAAGATCACCATGTGGCATGTCCACAACTCTTCGTGAAGATGAAATGTAGTGTGCTCTCAGGAGAAAGCACCATGCTACCATGCGGTGATATTCCAAAAGGGGAAACACACTTTGAAGGCATGGGGTTTGCAGACACCCTTTACAAAGTTAAACAATGGGGTCATTATGATCTTGAGTTGGAGCTTGCCCAATTCGCTGTGGATCTACAAATTGGAAGATCATTAAAAAATATTATCATATTGCTAGAATTGATGAGCTAATTGATAAACTCCATGGAATGGTTTATTTCTCAAACATAGACCTCAGGTCAAGCTATCATCAGATCTAAATTCAAGAGGAATATGTCTACATGATATGTTTTTGGTGCCACTATGGGAATCTATGAAATTGTGTTCATGTTATTTGGCTTGACAAATGCACCTACAATCCTCTAATCTTGTATAATCAAGTGTTCATAAAAATTTGAGGAAATTTAGTCTCATTTTCTTTGACTATATTCTCATATATTCTCATCTAGAACAAGACATGGGAAGAGCACTCGAGGCACATAGATGAGGTGTTAGGGATCTTGAAAGATCAAGCTATTTTTTCTAAAGAATCTAAATGTAAATTTTCTATGACAAAACTTTTATATTTAGGGGATGTCATCAATACCAAGATATTGCAAATAGATTTTGAAAAGATCAAGGTGGTCATGGAATGACCCCTACATAAGACCATAACATATATATGGGGATTCCTTTTCCTTTGCAATTACTATAAAAGATTCATCAAAAAGTTATCACAAATTGTTGCTCCCTTAACAAACCTAAAAAGTGAAGGAGCCTTCAAGTGGACAAAAATGACACCAAAATTTTGACAAGTTAGAAGAGGTAACAATCTTATGCCTATTGCTATTAATTTCTATTTTTTGTTCCTTCCCTTTGCTTTGGAGTGGTATGAGATTCTAGAGAGAGAATTGAAGTCATTCTTACAAAATTCTCTTTTTTTTTGCCTTTGAGAGTCAAAAACTCAAGAAGGAAGAAAGGAGATTATTAATCTATGATAAAGAGATCTTGGTCATCATGCACAATTTGAAAATTTTAGTTAATACCTAATTGGGGGTAGATTCATTGTTAAGATGAATCACAACAAACTAATATGTTTCTTCAACCAAAAGAATTTAAATGAACAATAGAGAAATTGGGTGAGAAAAATACAAATAGGTTGACTTTGATATTTCAAGGCAAAGAATCCTCAAGAGATAAAGAAGGGGGAGTAGGAAGTGATGGAGAAGATGGTGATGAAGAGTCCATTAGAGGATGGTGCTCATCAAACTATACATCTCGTCGAAACAAGACCTTTTTGGAAACATGATTGTTGTCATTTTATGACACCCTTGGTTCATCAGTGAGAACCGATCAAAGATATGTTCTATGGATTGGCACTACCTCAGTCAATCAAAGAGAAAACAATGGAATCATGAAGTGTGAAGTGTTGTCTTGTCAGAAGGACTATTCCTAAGTCTTCAACCCTAGAACTCCAAAACCCCCAAGTTCTTAAGTTCCTAAGTCTTCTCTTCCTCAACCCAAGAACTCCGGAACCCCCAAGTTCCCAAGTTCCTAAGTCTTCTCTTCCTCAACCCTGGAACTCCGGAACTCCCAGGTTTCCAAGTTCCTAAGTCTTCAACCCTAGAACTCTGGAACCCCTAGGTTCCTAAGTTCCTAAGTCTTCAACCTTGGAACTCCCCAAGTTCCTAAGTCTTCTCTTCCTCAACCCCGAAACTCCGGAACCCCCAGGTTCCCAAGTTCCCAAGTCTTCAACCCCGAAACTCTGGAACCCCGAAGTTCCCAAGTTCCTAATTCTTCTCTTCCTCTACCCCAGAACTTCGAAACCCCCAAGTTCCTAAGTCTTCTCTTTCTCAACCTCAGAACTTTAGAACCCCTAGGTTCCCAAGTTCCCAAGTCTTCAACCTTGGAACTCTGAAACCCCCAAGTTCCTAAGTCTTATCTTCCTCAACCCTGAACTCTGGAACCCCCAAGTTCCCAAGTTCCTAAGGCTTCTCTTCCTCAACTTTGGAACTCCGAAACCCCCAGGTTCCCAAGTATTCTCTTCCTCAACCCCGGAACTCTGGAACCCCTAGGTTCCCAAGTTCCTAAGTCTTCAACCGCAGAACTCCGGAACCCCCAGGTCCCCAAGTTCCCAAGTATTCTCTTCCTCAACCCCGGAACTCCAAAACCCCCAGGTTCCTAAGTTCCAAAGTCTTCAACCCCGGAACTCCAGAACCCTCAGGTTCCCAAGTTCCTAAGTCTTCAACCTCGGAACTCCAAAACCCCCAGGATCCCAAGTTCCTAAGTCCTCAATCTCGAAACCCCGATGTTCCCAAGTTGCTAAGTCTTCTCAACTTCAGTGATCCAAGTCTCTGAAGTATTTCAAACTCCTTTTGGCTTGCAACACTTCCAGATGGCATGATCAACACTCAAAGCTTTAAATGCTTCGATGACTTTTGTGTCTTATGCACCTTATTTTGTGGAGCCACAGGGGTGCATTTTATGTTTTTGGTTGGATTTCCATCAAGGGACATACAGGGCCATGCTTGTTGTAGTGACTTATGTCATGTCTACATACTCTGACTTTGGAAGGTTAGTCAATCCACCCTTCTCAGGGTTGCCTTTTGTGGGTATGGCTAGGTTGCTTGCATGTACAAAAGTCAAGGGCATGCACTTCCTTGCACTACCCAAACTGACATAAAGGGGTCATGATCACATTTGTAACCATTTTTTCTATATAAAGGTTGTTAAGCCTCATTGTAAAGGGTTCTCTCCCTGTCGCTTTGAATTTTCTTATGCTCTTTCTCTTCTCTTGAAGACTTGTAATTATTTTTTGCATTTCTGCAACTGTAAGTTTGGCCTTTAGCCTTTAAATGAATTGAAATTACATTCTTGTCTTCCTTCAACTTATGCATGTTGTGTATGTGCTCTTACCTTCATAAGTGTATGTTTTGTGGTTTTCTTTCACATGTATGTTGTGTTAACCTATTTCTGGGTGTGACTTGTGGGAAGCCCCTTCTCCCCTCTTGACACTTTGCAAATTCTAACCTCCATACATGCGTTTGGGTCACTCATGCAAATAAATTTTGTCCATCTCTTGGGTATTTCAGTTGATTCCTTGTGCCATTTTGGGTGGGGAGAGAAACAATCTCTTATCTTGAAGCACCACCTCCTTTCATTTTAAGCATTTCCCTCTTCCCTTTTTCATCGCAACCTATTAGGATAGGTTAGAAGTCAGTTTTGGAGTGTTGAGTTGGTTCAACACCTACACTTGGATTGAGAAGGAAGCTGACCTTCTCCGAAGATTCAACCCCCTTGCGTGAGGTCCCACACTTTGGGGTTGTTTCCATGTTTCATGAGGTTGTTGGGTTGATAGCTCAACAAGGTTGTGAGCTTTTGTGATAGCAATGATCAAACAACCTGTATGCCTTAGCATCCTCACAATAGCTAAAAAAGATGAGTGGTTAGCTCTTCCTCTCCATGGATTTCCTATGAGCACATGGAATAAATGAGCAAGCCTCACTCCCAAAGACTCTAAATGAAGATACATCAGGCTTGACATGAGACCAAGCCTACTGAGAAGTCAAATGTTGCAATGCCTTATGAGGCATCCAATTTTAATTGTAATTATCACAATTTCTTGCCTCAACCCAAAAGGTGACATCCATATCCCAAGATTGAGTCATACAATTAGCCATCTCTTGTAGAGTTTAGTTCATCATTTTGCTGAGGGGTATAGGGAATTGTAAGTGGGTATATGATGTCATGCTTAGTACATAAGTCCCAAAATGTATGATAAAATACTTCCCCCATTATATGTGCATATCCGTCTGATAGAAAGACTAGATTGCTTCTTCACAAATGCCTTGTACATCTTGAAGGAATCAAAGACACGACTGTTGACTTAAGAAAGTACACCCATGTAGACCTAGAGAAATAACTAATGAATGTGAGCACATACTTGCCCCCCCAAAAAGATGGAGTCAGGAAGGACATGAGGTCACTATGAACTAACTCCACGGGTTCCTTAGCATGGGTGGCTCTACTTGAAGGAAAACAATCCTAGGGATGCTTACCATGCATATAACCTCGAGAAACACCATTTGTGCTAGAAAGCATAAGTAGGGTAAGCACTGATGACTGAGTTCTCATCTATTGTAGATACCTACATAATTAATGGAAAATCTTACTCATTGTAGTGTCGAAAATTGCATACCCATTTGTAATTCGACCTACATCTTTTGTAACCACTTTGGTGTCCATTCCCTTAGCACTTGAGTAGGCTCACTTCAGCCCTTGCATCAGCCTTTTCCCTCTCAGGATGCTCAAGATACCCTCTTCAACAACTCCCTCATGGCATTAGTCTTGTTAGTTGCGTGTCTCTCTTGTCTCCTACCATTTTCGAGCATGATTCATTTGGACACTAGCATGTTGCACATTCATCCTGCGAAATCTCAACGTTTGAATGTCGATTCTAAGCATGCGTTTCCACTTGTCACTTATCTTGGTCGGTGGAAACAACTCAGAATCTTCTAAAACGGCTCACCAACCCTCTTTTCCCTCCTCTTATCTCTTTTAAATCTATCCTCTCTCTTCATTGAATCTCTCTAGATTCTGGACATAATCTCTCTTATTCTTTGGGCTCTCACAACTTTTTCTGGCTCTCTCTCTCTCGCTTGCTACAATAGTCTCTATTTTGCTACAACACTCTCAAATTCTCACAATATCTCTTGCAACCCTCTTGGCTTTCTCAAGCCTCTTTGGTAATATCCTTCTATCTATCTATTTATCCTATCTTTGAGCATCTTGGGATTTATCACATCCCCTATCTATTCAATCATTATATCATTCTAGTTATTTATCTTTTGATCTATCTATCTATTTGGGTTGTCCATGGAGGTGGAAACACTGAAACAGGGTCTGACTAAGGCAGACTCCAAAACACAACCCCCAACATTTTCCTTCTTGCTTGTGTGCATGTTTATAATCATAAGAAGGAGATTATTTAGTGGGAGGCTTCAATCATGGATCAGTTGTGAGCTTCCTTCTTTTCCCTCTTCTTAAGTCATTCTAATATTTTGCATTTTGTGTTATTAGCTTATTGTGTTGCTTTTTCCATGTTTATTTAATATTATAATTGTATCTACTACCCCCATACAGTTTCTGTATTCTGTCTGTATTGGACGACAACACACTACATTGTGTCCCAGCTCTGCGCACTCATCCTGATGACAAAGATTCAACAGAGTCGTCCGAGAGTCTTGTCCACAATCTATTAGATTAGCTTTTCATTTTTATCCCCTGACTCACCCTTAGCTCTAGTTTCAATGAGGTAGTAGCAGATCGATTTGTCCTCTAAGATTCATCATCTTGGAGGTGACAAATCCCCACCTATACACTCATTAAATTTGCATGTGCTATGAAAGAAGAACCAACGAGAGCTATAGTATCAAAGCCATCAAAACAATATAATCGAGAGGTAGGATCGACACTCCCAATAGCCACAATAACATAAAGATCATGGAGGTCTTTGATAGCCACATCATGTGGTGTGAACTCAATTTTCTTACCCATGCCAATGACAAATTTGATACATTAATAGAAGATTGGTGGAGATTTTAGAGCAACAAGAACATTGTGAAGGCATCCACTCTCAAGTTGAATAAAACATGAACACATAATTGAAAGTTAAGTAGAATCTCCCACTACAATTTGCGAAGTGCCACAGTTTAAAAGAAATGCAACAAGGTATTGAGAGTGTGTGACATGGTGAGAAGCACCAGAATAAAGTACCCAAGTAGCCGCTGAAGACAAGGCCTACGTAGAAAGAGCATGGTGTTTTCCTATCTATGAGGAAGAAGAATTATGGGCTAAAATATGATGTTGTTGCATGGTCTTTTCTAAAGCCTCTAGCATCTTCCAACACTTGGTGATTGAATTTCTCCCCTTGCCACAAAAACTGCAATACTCACTTGACTTTTTCTTCTTCATCTCGGACGAAGACTCACAAAAATTAGAAGAATTAGCAAGTGGTGGAGTGGATATGGATCTCTAATATAATTACTTAGGGGGTTTGAAGGAACTCTTGTTTCCCAATGAAGAATGTGTCTTAGGCTTCAATTTATTCTTTTGTTTTCCCTTAGATGTCTATGCTACCAAGATCTTGGGTTTTGGAACTAGAAAGTGAATCATGCTGAGTCAACAAAGTTAGTTCCCATACTTAGCGCTCATAAAAGACCTCAAATGAGGGAAAAGTGAAGGTAGTTCCCATAACATCCATGGTGGAATAGAAGTGAAGACCTAGAAAGACCCTCAAAGGGTAGGCAAAATCATGAAGACACACTCTTTCTTAAATTTCTCTTTTCCACAACTGTGTAAAGAATATCTGAGTAACTTGAACTTCTCCAAAAAATCCTCAATAGAAGGAAAGGAATTAGGTACCAATGTGGTCAACTCCATCTCAAGCTACATTGCCCTAAACTCAATAATTGTCCTAAAAAGATCCTTAAATTTAGTCCACATGGCTCGAGTAGTGCAAGATTCAAGATGAAATATGAGATTGTCAAAAATATATAGGCAATAAATCCCATAATCTCATTCATCTTATTTTTGTGCTAAAAATTATCAAACTAATGGGTCACGTTTGGTTGGGTCCCATCTAAGGTAAACCACAAACCTCTAGACATGAGTAGTCTGGTCATCTTGTCTTTCCAAGTATGATAATTATAGGGCATAAAATTAACAACAAAATACACCATAGGTCTGAGATGTTATAAGAAATCTAAAAAATGTAATTTGGCCCTCCCACAACAAGAAAAAAAATCCTTGTGCAACTGGAATGACTAGGAAGCCATAAAAATGAGAAATCACTTCAAATGGATGCATGATGTACCTAAGTGAAAATATGAGAAAAATAGATGGGTGATGCCACAATACTGGGTTACACTTTTTGGTACATCTTTATTTTTGTTGAAATCATACAAAGAACACCTTCCACAAACGAGAGGAACGAGGAAGATATTTTAATTCCTTAAAAGAAAATATTACACAATGAATAATATAATGCATGATGACTTTCTTCATAGAAAGAAAGAGAAGTCCTAATCTAAAATTAGGAGAACTAAGGAAAAGCATAAAGGAGCTAAATAAAGGTTGATTAAAGCTCAACTAAAGAATAATCAAACGAACTTAAGCTAAAAAAGAATAACTCTAGATAGAATGCTCTAACAAATATAACTAATCACACACATATAAAGCAAGAGTCATGTCTAACAGTAGATACACAATCCAATGGAAAGAAGGATGAGGATCTTAGAGGTATGACAAAAAGTGTCAATGCAATAGATTTATGGTTAAGAAAGATTGAGAGTGCATTCTAATCACAAAGTGAGGGAATTGGAAGACATCCATCAACTCTCAAAATGTGGCATATCCTTTACAACCATTCCGAGCCCTTCAAAGTGCTCTAGGTATGACATAGAATTAACATTTTGGTTCATTTTACTTACCCAATGATTTTTAATTGTCATTTAATTAATAACTTTGTGCTCATTTTATCCTTAGACCACTTTGGATCCCAACAAATATTAAGCGCTACTCCTTTCCTACACTCTATACCTCAAATCCCTGGTTCATTATGCCAAATCGCTATTTGAGCATGGCATAGAAATCAATGCAACAAAATAGAATATCATTTTTTAGCATATTCTCAAAATATTCTAAAATGGCAAAATATGAAGGAGTCATGTTATCATTTTTGGATACTCTCAAAATATTGTAAATGACAAATTATCAAGAAAACCTCCAATTTCACCATAAGCTTCAAAGACTTAAAACCTTAATTTTCCTCCCACCAATCTATAAGCAATTTTGGAAAATTGAGAATACTCATTGATTCTAAAAACACCATTCTTATCAATTAAAATTCATATTCATGCATCCATAATTTTTTCTTTTGTAATCACGTCTCAAAATAGATTTTTGAAAACTTAAACAATCTATAATAGCACAATATAAATTGAATAAGCAAACCTACAATTGAATGCAACTTGCATCCACTAGAGTGAGCATGGCAAAGCATGAGTAAAGAAATCCAAATACCAAGCAATAATAGAAGATTATCTTATCTTTTTTTCCTTCATTAGGTAGATGGTTGAGTCACACGAACAATCAATGTGACAGGAATGAAGTGAGAGAATATGCTAATATCAGGTCAACCACTAAACCAACTATTAATCGTAACGGATTTTTTTTTTTTTTTTGACAATTATGAATAGAATAATGAACTTTGTAAATCATATATAATACTTAAAGCACAATTTGAATCTTAATTTTTCGAAAAAAAATAATTTTCTTTTAAAAAAATTATAAATAAATAAACATATATATATATATATATATTTTTAATCCTTTAACTTTGGAGCAGAGACCAAGATTCAAATTGTGTTGCTAGGTATGGTTTATGGTCTGCAAAGCCCACCATTCTATTCGTAATTGCCAAGGCAATTCCAATACATTAGACTATATATATATATATATCTCAGCAATCCGCCATGTCAGCTTTTGTAATATGGATTATATTTCATGGCCTTCCCTCTATATAAGTTACGATTAATCTAACTCAAGACGATTACATTCAGTGTAAATTGCAAGTGGTTCAAACATCGTCTGGATTAGTTTATGTTCCTGAGGAATTCCATGAGCATTAATTCATGAAGAAACTCTATAATCTAGCCAGAAATACCAAGGAGTCATGGGATGTCTTGGATGTTTTGCAGCACTGTACAGCAAAAAAATCTATTGCAATAGGCAAACAGATCCATGCACATATCACCAAAACTGGAATACATAATGATGTTCTCGTGGGAAACCATCTCATCAACATGTATTCAAAATGCTGCAGTTTGAAGGATGCACGCCAAGTGTTTAACCTAATGTCTGAACGAAATCTGGTGTCCTGGAATACCATGATTACAGCATATGCCAACAGCGATAATGGCATAGAAGCCATCGAAATTGTCTGGAAAATGCAGCAAGAAGGAGTCACAGTAGACATGTACACGTTTACAAGTGCAGTCCATGCGTGTGCCTGCGCTTCAGCTCTAAGTGAGGGAATGCAAGTTCACGGTTTGATTGTTAAGAACCTCGTTGAGTCCAATGTTTTCGTGGAGAGTGCCCTTGTAGACATGTATGCGAAATGCAATAGAATTGAGGATGCACGCCAAGTGTTTAACAAAATGCATGATACGGAAATTGTCTCATCGAATGCAATGATTGCAGGTTATGTCTCTAATGGTGAGGATGAGGAGGCATTGGTTATTTTCAGGCAGGTGCAGCGTAACGGCTTGAGTCAAAATCAGTTTACTCTTTCTAGCGCCCTGAGTGCTTGTTCCAGTCTCGCAGACATGCAAGAGGGTATCCAGGTGCATTCTGTGGCAATTAAAACTGGATTCCAGCCTCATGTCTTTGTGGGCACTGCTCTTGTTGACATGTATGCCAAATGTGGAAGCATAGACGATGCATATAACGTGTTTGACAGAATGCCAGAGCGAAATGTTGTGGCATGGAATGCAATGATTAAAGGTAAGGAAGGTTTCAAGGATTCATAAACACTTAGAGGTTGGGAATCTTGGGGACTTTTTTTCAAATTGTTTGGGATTTTCTATTGTGAAAATTGAGATTGCAACCTTCTTCAGTTTAAAATGTTAAAAGAATTTTTTTATTTTTTTTATCCGTTTCTTTTTCTAAAGATAAAAATGCTGTAGGCATATTTTTGGCTGCATCTTGTAGCCCATCTTCAGTATGACAATAAGTTTACATTTAGGAGTTCCTTATATAGGTAACTTCAATTGCATCATGAGATATAAACCCACAACATATATAAGGCAAATCTCCATTTTTGTTAGCCCAGCACATTCATAGCTTTTTAAAGAATAAGATGCCTGATTTTAGCCACTAAAATTTTCCCCGTCTACAGGATATGCTCAACATGGCCGAGGAAATGAGACAATCCAACTATTTGAGCAGATGCAGGAGGCATTGATGAAACCAAATGAAATCACATTTATTTGTGTCCTGTCTGCATGCAGTCATGCAGGCCTGGTGAATGAAGGCCGACTATATTTTGATTCCATGGTACGAAATTATGGCATCACGCCAAACATAAGACACTATGCCTGCATGGTTGACTTGCTTGCTCGTGGTGGACATCTTCAAGAGGCAGAAGATTTGATCAACAAAATGCCATTTGAACCTAATGCTGCCATTTGGGGAGCTATACTGGGAGCTTGTAGAATTCATGGCAATATGGAGTTAGCAGGACGTGCTGCAGAATGCCTATTCAAGCTGGAACCACACAATGCTGCAAATCATGTGCTTCTATCAAATACTTATGCTGCAGCTGGTAGGTGGGATGATGTAGAAAAGGTGTGGAAACTGTTGAAGGAAAGTGGGATGAAGAAAGAACGAGGGCTAAGTTGGATTGAGGCCAAAAACAAGGTGCATGTATTTGTTGTTGGAGATAGATCACACCGACTAACAGAGGAAATATATTCAATGTTAGAGAGATTGACTGAGCAGATGAGAGAATCTGGATATGTTCCTAAAACTACCTTTGCACTACATGATGTAGAAGAGCAACATAAGGAACACCTCCTTGGTCACCACAGTGAAAAATTGGCTCTTGCTTTTGGACTTATCATTCTACCTCCTGAGGTAACCATTCGAATCAAGAAGAATCTTCGTATGTGTGGAGATTGTCACACAGCCTTCAAGTTCATATCAAATATTTCCATGCGAGAAATTATTGTGAGGGACACAAATCGTTTTCATCATTTCAAGAGTGGTCTGTGCTCCTGTGGAGACTATTGGTGACTGAAAAATACTGTTCGCAAGATTTTACTCTTAACTGGTCCCCATATGGCTTCTGTAAAGGTACTGTTTCAGATTCATTTATCTCAGTTTTCTTAACATCTGGCCATTCTTCTTCATAAAGCCCTCTGCCTTACATAGCTTGAATAGACTCTGGTCAAGATTTTGCATGCAATAACTTTTGTTGTAGGATTGGAATAATTTCAATGCTAATCTAAGTTTAAACTTTTTTCAAACTATAAACTTATCCATCTAACGATATTTACTTTAAGAGATTTGAGGCTTTAACAATTCATGAAAATAAAAGAGAGCTTGAAAATAATTTCGTGCAAAATAATTACATCATCTTTGTTAGTGATACTTATTTTTTTTTTCTATGTTTCTACTTCTGAAATGGGCATATTCTCTGCATCTTTTTATGTAATTGAATTATGTTACTGCGATGTTCAGATGTTCAGTGTTGCTTACATCATTACGTCAAAACAAATAAAACATTCCTTTTTAATATTATGAAACTTAGAGTGTAAAGTTTCATTCAAGATTTCTTTGGTACTAATTTTCTCAATAAGATTGCTATCTGTGAAATGTTGATAGAAATATTGTTGCTCTTCAGATTTAAACTTATTCTGTTATAATAATATATACTTGTTGTAATTTGTAATCTCGTCAATATGTAGTTGTATAGAATTGATTACATGAATAATAGTTATTCTTCTTGTCTATACACACCAAAATCTCGGAGCTCAAGTAAAGTTAGCTTGTGCAATTTAATATCTATGGAAGTTTCCTTTGTGCTAGTTGTGTCTGGTTCTGTAGTGGAGATTGGATATTCTTGACACGATGATTTCAATATTACTACAAATGTCTGTATGCTGAGCCAGCCTAGAGCTGCTATAGTTTTTTGTCTTCTAGTTTCTCGAGCTGCTATAGTTTTTTGTCTTCTAGTTTCTCTTTGTCACCTATTATGCAAAGTGCTCTTAGAATCTTACAAATTTAGCTTGTGTTATCTGATATGTATGTAAGTTTCCTATTTGCTAGGCATGTTTGGTTCAGTAGTGGATATTGGATGTTCCTTATACCTGATGAGATGATTTCATTATTGTTTGTTATAAATGCCAGTGTGGGTAAGCCAGTCTAGAACTTTTATACACTATCTTCTAGTTTCTCTTTGTCAGCTATCGTGCAACACCCTGCTCCTTTGGTGTTCACTGTTTGTAGTTTTTTCAGGTCTTGGCAATATTCCATTTTCTCTCTTTGGTTGTAAACCATATAAATATAATATGTCGTTTCTAGATTGCCAGTGATTGTTTCTTGATAGCTTATTACTTTCCTTGTTTCTGGTATCATCTTTATCCCATGATTTTTGGGTGAATATCTTAAAGCCGTGCATTTTTGTGTTTCTGCATTCATTTGATAGTCTGTTAATTCCAGATAGTTGATGAATTCAGAATGAGAGTTTGCTAGATATTGGGATATAATTGATCTTGTCCATTACATGTAACAGAAATTGCATATTTGATAGAAACTGGAAATTGAGATATTCTGCGAGATGTTCTCTGTAAACCACCCAAGTAAGGAGTTGATGCAAGTAGAGAATCAGAGATTGAACAGTGGGCAGTGTGGAAGCAGGAGGGTAAAAGTTGCAGATGCTCTGAAGCATCCTGAGAGAAATGGGAAAAAAAATTACAATTGCCTCTGGTATCCTATTAAGGTATATCATATTTTCTTTGTTGTAAGCTGTTCTGCTTTGTTTGACTGTTCTTTCGTAATGTTTTTTTATAGTGTTTTCTCATTCTAAATATACACAGGTTTGGTCTGGAATGTTTTATTCTTTCTAGGAACCTCAGGTTATATAAGCACACTACCTTTATGAAGTTGACTGTAATAATCTGAAATTTATTCATCCACAATTGACAATTTACTCGATTGTAGGAACTTTAGTAGGATATATTTTCTTGCAGATGTACACATATTTAGAATTGCATCTCTACCATCCAGCAAGGTTCAGTTGTTTTGTCTCAACTTGCATGACTGGACAGGTGATTACCAGTATTGCATACAATGTCCTAAGAGAGTTCCATGGTCAGGGTTTGCCTTGGCCTCAGCTTGACCTTTGCAAGTATCTGTGGTTACTTATAAGTTGGTTTCCTGGCATTTTGTTTTGAATGGCAATGACTTGGCTATTTGAAAATTTGAACCTTTTGGTTTGAAAAAAATATTTAGTAATTAGGCTTTTTATTTTAATTGATTCTGCTCTGCTGAAATGATCGCAAAACTTTTTAATTTCTTCTTTACCTAATTGCAAAGGAGAGGGATTCCGCTTCATTTTTTTGGTCATATACTAACTTTGTAAAGATTATTTATACACATTCATTTCAATTTTATGAATTGGAAAGCATGATTTCATGGGTTGGAATCCTAACAGTTACTTATTTTTGTGCAAGATGGAATTTAAAATGTTCAGCGCAAAGGCAAATGCTTTACCACTTGGATTTGAAATTAGACTATAGTTTGGCATGTCACTGGCAGATCTGAAAGCCTACTCACACTATTATGCAACAATGCGAAATATTGTGAAAACTAAAGCAGAAGGTCATAGCTTTAATTGATGTGTTTAAGGCAAATATGCAGTTTGTGTAAGCTTTATCGCGCCGGATGATGATGTTTTGCTTGGAAAGTGGCTCCAGTTTTGGGGGATCCCTTGAATTTTTTGGCAACCTTGCAGATTGTGTTGAAGAATTAGCAGCTCATAATGGAGTTACAGAGGCCTTCATGTGGCCGTTTCTGTGATTCATGAGAAGAATACCACCCAGCTATATCTGCTGGTAAAGAAGTATGATTGGCAAGGATAAGCCAAATCAATGCAAGCTCTATGTCTTAACCATAGTGTCAGATTGAGCTATGCCTAATACAAAGATACACAGTGAATAGGTTGTCTACGCAAGATTAATTTAATATAGAATCCAGTGGCCAATTTAGTCTATTTTTATAGTCTTAGGGCTGAATTGGAGACTTTTTTATAGCGAATTTGAGCCTGATAAATGGAAGAGAATTTTTGAATAAGCTGTATTGTAATTTATTGTTGAAGGGTTCCTTTCATGTTTCCATCTTTTTCCTCATCCCTTTTTATTTCTGATCTTGGTGCCCATAAAAATAGGGGCTATTGATTGACCTAGCAATGATGAGTATATTTTAGAGAGTCCATAAAAAATCAATTGGTTACTGGCAATGTACTCGGTATGTAAGTCTAATATTTATTATAAGAAAAGGCCAATTCAGATTTGAAAGGCAGACTAAAATTGTTAAAAGCTAAGCTGGATTTTAAATCAATTATGCTAAATGAGTTAGAATTATCTGTGCATACTGCATAGTAGTTACATTTCTTAAGAAAAAATCAAAATGTAATTGCCAAGGATTTTAGTTTAACATTGTAAGAAAAAATTGTGATTATTTCCCTGCATCATTTACGAAAAATTGATTCTTTGTTGTCATGAAAACTAAGATAAAGAAATTAATAATACTTCAGACGAGTCATTGCAGTCAAATATAGATTAATAAGTATACATCCATAGCTTGCCCTTAGGCCTTTTGTTACTGAGTTTTTATATTTTGATTTTCAAGCATCTATGAATTGAAAACTTTGTGAGCAAAGAGGCGAATGTAGTCTGCAACCTGCGAAACCCTATCAATAACGGAGACTGCAACTATGACCGAGAGAACCCTAGCAGTCAGGGCAACAACTTCAAGCGTACATCACGGCTCCTTCGAAAACCCCACAAGCCGTTCAGGCTTCGGATTCCATCCGGCTAAACCCTCAAGCGATGGCGCTGAAGAATAAGGTGCGGGAATGCGGTGCCCTCAAAAACTTCAAGTTCAAGGATTCTTCCCATTTAGACAACCACTCAGTACCAGAAGATGAAAGATATTTTGGATTCCTAGCCAGATGCCCTTGAAAACCTTTAGAAGAGTCAGCTAAGTGTGACTCCTAAGATTAAAGGGGACTGCTCCAATGCATTATCTCAATCCGACAAACCCGACCAGCACACAAATTACTGACCCTTCCCGATGGCAATGTAATAGGTAAAGTTATAACCTTTGAACTACCCGATGACATTACTGATGTTATTTATGTGTTTAAAGCTAAAACAGTTATTTTTTACTTTAGAGGAGTGCCATCTGAACAAGACTTTTATCAATGGATCCATAACACCTGGAAGTAAAAGGTTGGGCTACAGAATCCTTTAGGGGTTTGGGTAGAGGTTATGTGGCTTGTATATTTGTAGAACCAGAACATGCATGAACTTAACTGTTTTGCAATATGGGTTTTGGATAATATGTTATGTCTAGGCTTGGTACATTGACCTTCACCTTGAGGGTATTTCGAAGACAAAATATTAGACAATATGTGTGCAAATATGTTGAGTTCCCTTTCTTGAATCTTGTATTTCACCCTTTTCTAAATGAAATAGCCTCTCAACTAGGAAAGGTTTTATGGTATAAAAACACCACTGATAAATGGTCTAGCCTTTGCATACAACCTCTTGCCTATATAGAACTCAACCTCTTCCAGAGACCATTAAACTCATTGGATTAGGATTTTCAGTTTGATCAATGAATTTCATCTTTGAACAAACCAAACACTTGCTTTTACTATCACTGGGAAGGTCATCTTATCTTCAATTGCCCTATTCGTAAATCACATTTTGTACTTAAGCGCTTGAATGATTCTCGCCCTTACATTCTTGCTACTTTTGTTGCCCCTTCAAAACCCATCACCTTTTCTACCTCTCTCCCTCCCACACCTTCCACTACTACTCTCTCACCCTCTACTACCACTTGTCCTGTTGTCACTACTTCCTCTCCTTCTCAATCCCCTCCAAACCTTGACTCCCCTTCCTTTAAAGAGGTTCTCACTCGTGACAACTCCAGGGCATCTAAGAGACGAAAAGACATTGCTTCTTCCACCACCCTTCCCTCATCCATTCAACATTCTCCTTCATGTGCACGGTCTTGATCCCGATCTTCTTCTTGTGAAAGACCAATTTTGGGGTAGTTGTTGTCCATTCAAGCAAGCCAATCTAAAAACCAGTTCAATCCCCTTTTGGTGGACAAGGAAACTCTCCTTGACTCCTCTTAATGAACCATAACATTCAATCTTGGAATGTGCAAGGATTATCAATCCCCTCTTGGAAATTTAGATAGTCTATTCAAATAATCACTCAAATATTATCATATTACAAGATGTGAAAGTCATGGTGTTCGTTTAAGAGCCACTCTTACTTCTATTCGACTAGAAGCCCTCTTCTTTCATACCAATCATTCTGATGGTTGTGGTGAGGCGGTGCTTGGCCTTGCCCCTTGGCTTGCAAAACATGTTGTTGCATCTAGAAATGACCCTAATAATTGTTTTATTTGGGTTATTGTCATCATCCAAGGCAGCTTATATGGACTTTGTTCAATTTATACCCTTAATACTACTCCAAAAAGGACTATCTTTTGGGAATGGATGCATGCTCACCTTCCCATTGCAGATTGGGTTTTAGGAGGAGATTTCAACATGGTGGAACACCCCATTGACTGTAGTTAGCATAACCCCTCTCGGTTGTCTCATTGGAATTTGATGCTTGGACTCTTACTTGTAATGCTTTGGTGGTACATGACCCATTGCTTGGTGAAAAAGACCTCCAAATGCCACATTGGTACACTTGCTCTAATTTCTAAAAAGGCTTTTTGAAAAAGACGAGTCACCTTAAATGATTTTATATTTCTCCCAATTGTTGTATCAAGCCCTTATCATCAAGACTTTTGATCCACCTTGACCTTGTTGCCACCCTTTTCGACCATTTCACCATTCTTTCATTCTCCAACTCCCCATTTCCTCCCAACGACCTCCCCTTCAAATTCAATGTAACTCAACTCCAACAACAGGGCTACATTGATAGTCTTCTAGCTATTTGGTGTGTTGAACTAAAACACCAACGTGATAGATGGATTAGTTGGTGGAAAAGAACTATTACTCGTTGTACTTCTTTTCTACGTGAATATGGTCGAAAAGTTGATGCCAAAAGGAGGAGACTTGAAAATCCTCTTAATGGACAACTTGTGTATGGTCATTCTATTCTTGCAACCAAACACCATGACCTTTCTCTTCAACAATCTATAGCCTATACAAAACATTTGCTTAGGAAACTAGTTATTTATAAAGGAAAAGGTGCTTAGGTTTGTACTCATCTCCAATAAATTAAGGATTGTGACTAAGGCTCCAAATTCTTCTTCCAATACTTAAACCATAAAACAAAAAAGAGAGCAGATTTTTGTCATTAAATTTGTTGATGGTTCCTCACAAACTAGTCACTTGAGCATCATGCAAACCTTTTTGGAATATTATAAACAACTTTTCATTAATGAATCAACACATGATCCCTTAATTTTCATTGTGGAGGAGAGCATGGCAAGTTGTATTCCTCAAAAAATTGTTGAGGATTGTAGCATCTTTCTTGACAAACCTCTCTCCATGGAGGAAATTGACGAGGCCCTCTATAGCATGGCTACATAAAAAAGCCTAGGAATGGATGGCCTTTCTATTGAATTTTATCAAGCTTTGTGACCCAACATTCAAGAAGACTTTTACTATGTGTATCTTGAGGGACTTGAAACTAGTACCTTAGGACCAACAAGTAATCAAGGCTTTGTTAATTTCATTCCTAAACACAAAGATGAGGATATGGTGGCTAGTTGGTGGCCCATTACCTTTTTGAATACTTCTAATAAAATTATAGCTAAGGCTTTGGCCCAAAGATTATAACCCATTACACAAATGATAGTAAGATTTGCGCAAATGGTATTTTTTGGAGGAAGGTTTATTCTTGACAATCTTGTGCTAGCCTAGGAAACTATTGAATGAGCTCAACAAACTGGTCAAAATGCCCTTATCATTTTGCTAGTTTTCGACAAAGCTTGTGATCGAATGTAGTGGCCCTTTATCCTTAATATGATGCAATGATTGGGATTTAGTCCTAAAATCTGTTATCACATCAAAATTCTTTTCATGGATGGTAATGCTCAAATTGCTATTAATGGGTCCCTTTCTCCCCAATTCCCTCTCCAAAGATCTATTCACCAAGGTTGCCCCTTGGCCCCTTTTCTATATGTCCCAATAGTTGATGTTGTTGGTTACTTATTCCATCATGCTAAGACCAATCAACTTATCCATGGCATAGCCTTGCCCAACAATGTCACCACCCTCAACCCACACTTTTTTGATGAGAGTATGCTCTTTATACAAAACATAGCTAAAGATGTAACTAATACCATGGATACTTTGGACCTATCTTGTACCATTTCTGGATCTAAATTGGCTATGTACAAGTCCAAATTACCGACCAAAGTGGATTCCTATAGAATGGAGAGAAATTAAACATGACTCAATCAATAGAGATTTGGGCATCCCTTTTGGGATTAGAGTTTCTCTCAAAGACATGTGGAATTGGTTTTTGAATAAAATAAAGGCCAAACTTGTGAGTTGGACCAACAGATTCCTATCTAGGCTAGTCGCATATAGGTGGCTAACAAAATCTTTCTCGCTAGCCATGTGTATGTATCCTCATGTTGGCTAGCTTCCAAAATTTGCTACAACCAATTAAATCAACTTATCAAGAAGTTTATATGGGCTAAATGGGGGAGCAAAAACGGTTGACCTACCACTTCTTGACAACACTGCCTACAACCAAAGGACAAGGGAGGCCTAGAAATCATATATCCATATACTTGAGGCATTTTCTTATTTACTAAATGGATTATTAGAACCTTGGATGGATATGCTCTTTGGAAAGAATTGGTTAGATGTTATATCCAAACTGCCCCAATTAGCCACTCTTGGGATACCGTCAGCTAGAAAGACAAAATTCTTTTAGCTCAATAATTCAAAACCATAGGTTAACTCCCTTTAATTCTATTTGGAAGGATTGGAAAACTACTTCAATGAAACTTATTTGGTTTGATTAGTCCCTTAGTCATGGTTTAAAATTTCCTTATACCTCTATTTAGTGGAGTCGGTTGGTTCACAAAATGGCAACCCACTTGGAACTATTAAAAAACTTTGCCTCTTTATAAACTTAGGCATTCAATTTTTTCAAGATTTATGGGACCCTTCCACCTTCCAATGGAATTCATGGCCTCTTATCAAATACTAATTCCACCTTGTAGCCTCTGATAAGCAATTAATTGTTGAAATCCAACAACTTGTGGCTCTTGAGGTTTTCACCCTTTTGGCCTTGGTTCGCCATGCTAACTTTTTGAATGAATGGAGATGGCCTAATGCTCATAGAATTCACTTCTTCCCCCTTTGATCCATATACAAATGACTCCTCCCACCTATCTCCATCCGCCCTCATCTCAATAGGGAATGACATTACACCTTTCCCCAGTCTAAGTGGAACAAGCTCAACAACCAAATCTGGAAATCCAAAGCAGATGCTCAATCTCAACTCTTAGCATGGAGAATCCTTCATATCAAGCTTCTCATTGGTAATCGCCTTAAGTTTGTTTCTCCTTTGCCTACTCGTCCTTTTTGTGCCAGTAAGGAATCCATGAAACATGCTTTCTAGTTTTGTTCCCATGCTCATAAATTATGGCATTTGTTCTTGAAATTTTTCCTGTTTTATTCCTTTGTTTATGGCCCTAGAAAACAACTATTCTTTGTGTCTTTGCCTCATTGGATATCATATCCCACACGTGTAGACAAGTGATCATTAAATATAATTTGGAAGCTTCATTGTCTAGCTTATTTTTCTAATACCATCCTTCCTCTTCAATTGGAAACTCATATGACCCATGCTAGCTTGTCTCTCCATATTGCCAATTTGCAACAATCCTAATCTAAGGTTTTTTCTAATAGAAAAGGACGTGAATTTCTTATACAATTTCATACAATTATTGATGGCAATGGAACACATTGCAACACTAGTGATCACTCTCTTCTTTGAAGCTACAATTATCATAGAAAAGACAACAAGCAATCATTATTCCATACATAGAGATAGGTAGATGGGGGCCTGTTTGTTTCAGCCATGGATGTAAGACCTTGTGCATTCTATATTGGTTGCAAGACTTGTAACATCGTAAATTGCACCTTGTGCAATTCTACTCTACATAATTGCCTTTGATTTATTCTGATTGGAGAATTCCTTCATATTTTGTCCATTTGTCTACTTGGCTTGCCTTGTCACCCTTGTTTATGTCCTTTTTTCTAACTTTCTTGATTGTTTAACTCGTGGACACTTTTGTGCCATGAAGATGTTTGCACGCTGCGATAGCATCCCACAAAAATGCAATTTGAAGGTGGTCATTGGAGTGTTACACCTGCAACGGGAAAAGGTTGTGACACCTCCCATAGCATGCACCGACATCAAATTTGTTTTCTAGCTATTTATATTTCCTTTCAAGGCTTCATTTTTCTCTCTCTAACAATCTAATCACTCTTTCTAGCATTAGACTTGATCTCTCACAATCTCTAGCATTTTAAGCAATCTTGGAAGTGTTCTTGTTTCTCTTTGTTAGTTGGTGCTTGAGACTGTATTGTCACCACTACATGCTTCAAGAGAGTTTCATTCTTTCTCTTCTCTCCACCAAGCTCTTTGCTTCTTAAGTGTGGAAGGGAAGTCTTTTTCCTCTTGAATTTATCATTTTATTCCCATAGCATATCTATCATTGTGTTTCGTTTATATCTTGTTTCATTCATTTTATCTATCATCTATCTTGGCTGTTTGTGGAGGTGAAACACCAAAATGGGGACCATCTATCTTGGCTATTTGTGGAAGTGGAAATACCAAAATGGGAACCTAACTATGGCAGTCCTTTAAAACACATCCCCAACATTTTTCGTCTTTACTTTGTTGTGTGCACGTTTGTAAAGAAGTGAGTTAGCAAGAGGCTTCAATTGTTGGACCATTGTGAGCTTCTTTCCTTTAACCTCTTTTGTTTGTTTCTTATTAGTGTTATTAGTTAGCTTGTTGTCATTTTAAGCTTTTCATATCATTAAGAATATTAAAAATTCGAGGTCTGGTCACTATGTATTTTCTATGTGAAATTTCAACTCTATTTTTACAAGATGCATGAGCCATGCTATCATCCACAACCCATGTGTGTGTCCTTGGACACAAAGTTAGTGGAGGTTACCAAAAGATATCTATGATCTCCTCTTTTAGATTTTGTAACCAAGACTGTGATATCTACTAACACTTGATAACTATCACACTTTGTGCTTATTCGAAGTGGAGATGTTGATTGGGTGAGTCCTCAAGAGGTTACTAAAGGCCTTTTGCTGCAGTTTACTTTTTCCCTATCTACACTTGTTTGTTAACATTCTTCTAGACAGGAAGACAAATTGGATATGAAGTTTCAGGAGGACATGAATAAGGTACTCAAAATTGTTGTTTTGTGTACCAAGTAGTTGTTGGCATGATGATGATTGTAATATATTCATCATATGTTGTCAATGATGAAACACGCACACACACATTTGATTACATTGTCTACCAGTGTAACTTCAAATGGTTTACACTATCAACTGGTATACTTAGTGGTTAGTCTCTAACCGGTACTTTGTGATAACTGGTATGTGCATAAGAGACAACTTGTGGTTATACTTAGTCGACATCAAGATGGAGATCAAGCGGAGATCATGACAGGAGATTCAAGGATAACAGTTTATATATTTAAATCAAACCGGTATTGATTGTTCCAACCAGTATTCGGTAATTTTGTGATGAGTTACCACAGATCGTGATGAGTTATCCCAGTGACAAATTTTTGGCGGTAATTTTTGTGATGTGTTATGATCACTTGACTAGATACACTGCACCTAGGAAATTGTGTTATGATTTCCTTAGGCTGACATGAAATCTAAATGTCTATATATTGACATCTTAGTTAATCATTTCAATATGATATGATGATGGTATGCATGAAGAGCGAAAGATTTTGATGTTGAAGAGCGATAAGTGTTAAGTTGAAGAGTGTGTTATATAGTAGTGTTGAAAATGTTTAGAAGGATCTGATCAAGCAAGTATTGTGCTACTCAGAACATATCAAACCAATCGTGTTGTTTTCTAACAATCACAACAGAATCCAAATCCCCTAACCGGGTAAGCTCTAACAAGCTTCTATGTATAAATGCTCTCACAAGGTAATTCATTAGTTTGAATTCAGAAATCCTCCACAGAGGTTACTCTTAACAGGGTACTACCTTTAACAGGGTATAAGCTTCTAATCAAGCTTTGGGATCTTTAACCAGATTCGCTCCTAGCAGAACACTTTGTAGACCCTAATCGGTCAGTTATCTATTACTGCAGATAGTTAACTTGTGAGTTCCATCTCACCGTGGTTTTTCCCTATTTGGGTTTTCCACATATAAATATTTGTGTTATGGTGGATGTGTTACTTATTGTGAATGCTACTATATCATTTTGGATTATATGCATTTTACTTAAAAGATTTGTTAAGTTCATCTATCGGTTACCAGCTGAAGTAGTTTCATTTTTGGTGTCACTGATTCACCCCCCCCTCTCAGTGCTTTTCAAGTCCATCAATTGGTATCAGAGCCTAACTTCTGTGAAGCCTAATCGCTTAGAAGGAAGTCTTGAAACCACCATGGAGGATATGAGCTACCTTGAGATGGCTAGAGAGCTAGAAGCTAGCAGGAATGAAATTGCAACCCTAAGGGTCAAGTTGAATGCTTCTCAAAACAAAAGAAGAGAGCTTACTGAACAACTATTAGAGATATTTGATAATAGCTCTTCGGATGAAGCCAATATTGATGCTTTGGCAGAGGAGGTTGAAAACTCAACGGTGAAAAGTTAAATCTAAGGAGAGAACTAGAAATTCTAACTATCTGCATGAGTCTAGAATTTGAAGCCAGAAGAGCAGCTGAAGATCTCATCAAGGAGAGAGATCATGACATAGCCAAGATCAAGCGAGAGAATGCTACCTTACATGAGCATCTGAATTCTGAAAGAGGAGAAAAGGAAAATCTGTAGTTAGATCTTGATTTAGCATCATCTCTGAAAGAGAACCTGTTTAAGCATAATGAAGATCTCACCAAACAGCTTACTGAAACTAATAAGAAGTTGGAGAAATTCATCAAAAGTTCAATCTTGCTAGAAGAGAAAATTCAGTCTCAAAGGATGAAAGGTGATACCTCTAGACTTGGTTTTCACACATCTAAAAAGGTGAATCTTCCGGTACCAAGAGCAACATTCCTAAGAACAAATCTTCTCCTAAGGTCAAAAATCCTACCAGTAAGAGAGTCTATAAACCTATTTGTTTTGTTTTCCATAAACCTGGTCATACTGCAAATGTTCGTAAAGATAAGCCTAACAAGAATACAAGCTTTAATTCTAATGCTAGATTCAGATCTAAGAAGTTTGAAGGTCATTGCTTCACTTGTGGAATGTATGGACATAGATCTGTTGGGTGTAGACATGGAGCTAATAATCATGTACCACATATGTAGCCAAGAACAAACGGCAACTGGATGAGGAATTTTGACAACCAGGTCAATATAAGCTGGCAGAGACCCTACAACAACCGGTTTAGTCCATTTGAAATGGAAAAGGTAATGAATGTCATTTGCACCATCTATAATAACTTTGGTCATGTGGCTATGAATTGTAGAAGAAGAACTAGGAGAGGAAATGTAGGACCTTGGAGATCATCTGGTGTGGCCTGCTATCACACCAACAAACCGAGGCAAAATTCTACAGATCGAGAAATAGCAAATCGGTCAATTCTTCAAAGGATCAAAAAAAGGTAAACAAAAAGTAAATGTTGAAGAAACAAGAGATGAAATGAACCACATTTGGAAGAAAAAGAGTGATGACTCACTGACAGAGGAAACAGTTCCTTCACCTAGTGAAGAGAACCCTGCATCGGTGAACTAAGCCTTGTCATATGGCTAAGGGGATCTTAAACGGTAAATCTACCTCCGGACCCCTTGAGATGAATAAGTGGTAAGAAAACTTTGGAAGTATGAAATTTTGGTAACTTTTGTTGATATGTTATCAACCGGTTTACTCCTTGAGTGGTGAAATTAGGGTTTGCAACCCTAATGGGCGAGCATTTAATGCAATAAGGTAAAAATGATATAAGAAAATTTTCGCTTTGTTATGTTTTATCTTAACACATTTGAAAGAGAAATTTGGAGCACTTGCTAAGCAGAGAAAGATTGTTTGCTGTCAATTATTGAATTGCTTTGTGATTTGTGTAAACAAGCTGAATTGAAGGTTGTAGAAGGGTGAATTGGTGTGCACTTGGGCATACTACCGGTAAATCGAGGCAACGTGCGCAAGAAAAGGTATTTCTTTGAAAATCTTGCTTCGAGTCTTATTCATCTGGAATGGCATCATCTTCAAAATCTGTAAAAAGGTTAATGATCACTTCTGAGCCTATGGAAGCTACGGTAGCTGAACAAATTGTGTCATACAATGCATTCTCACAAGTTTCAAGTGGAGTTTTGGTTAAAGGTGATTTATCTAGTTATATTGACTGCAAGATAGAGGATCTAGGATCTCTATACATAAATACTTAGTTGAAATCACTTTGTCATGAGAACGGAAAGATTGAAACACAATATGCTAGGGTTTTCGAAAAGGGTTTTCATAATGCCACTTACTTTCTTGAGGATTTCGAGGAAGAACATATCAGAATCATTTTGAGTCGAGTTCATGGAGAGAACATGTATCTAGAAAGAACTCACACAATAACTAAGGAAGCCATTCAGGCTGTAACTGGTTATTTCTCAACCGGTGAAGTACCTGTTCTAAGGCGAATTTCAAAAGATACGGTATTCTCCTTAATCGGTTCTACTTCTAATAAGTGTGCCTTTTCTATTAACAATATCAGGGAACCTGCAGTGAAACTAGTAGCAATGGTGATTGGCTACCAAGTATTTTACCTTAGTAGACTTAATAGTGTTCCATCTGCAGCAATTCATACAACTCACAGGATGATTGTTGATAATGCAAAATATGATCTCTGTGAAGCTATCAAGAGACAACTGTTCCTAAATTTGGAATCTATCAAAAAGGATAGCAGTCAGAAGTTCAAATATGGTCAGCTATTGGTTGGTTTATTCTTTTATTTTCAGAATTTCCTATCGGGAATTGGAGACATTGAATGGTCAAAGGATCTATTGGTCACAACACAAATCAAGAACAACATTAAAGCCATAAGGAATACTTTACCTGCAACTATGAATAAGTATTTTAATGAATTGCTAGAAGATGTGGTAAAACACTTTGCAAAAGATATAATCTTCACTGTTACCACTGATTTTTGCTTGATGCAAGAAATTGAACCTAGAAAAGAGGAAATGGAAGACATGAGCTATGAAGTAAACTATGACTTACTGGTCGGATATGCTAATAACCTGTCAGCATCTCCTAAAGACAAAAAGAAGGCAAGACTGGATATTGTGGCATTCTAGGATGCATCGGTAGCAACCAATAATGCTCCTGTTGCTAATGTAAAAGGAAAGAAAAAGAAAACTAAGGAAGCACCTCCAACAATAAAGAATACTAGGGTAACCCGGAGTATCCAAACTAAAAAGGAACCAAAACCCAAGGTATATGTAAAGAAGGAGAAAGTTACAAGGAAGAGAGGTAGAAAGTTAATTTTTCAACCAGAGTCTGAGGGTACTGACACTGAAGAAGAACCCAAGAAGGTAAAGGCAACCGACAAAGTATTTAAGCAAGTAAAGGAAGTGTCGAAGGTATCTGTGCCTCTTGATCATATCTCTACTTTCAAACCTAAAAGTCTTTTTGAAAGGACAATGAAGACATTGGGGAGAAATAGATTTAAAAATGTTAAAGAACATTTTGATTCCTTCAATGTAGATGAGAAAGAGAAAGTCTTTCAACAGGTAATCACTCAGTTGTACCATTATAGTAGATTGCCTCATGATATTGAAAAAGATGTTTCAAATTCTTTATACACTATTCTTTTAAATAAATGGGAGGAAGTTGTAAAGGTAGAAAACTAAATCATTGATGAAGTATTTGTACAATACTTTCCCAACTTGTCTAAAGATGGAATTAGTACTTTAGTGGATTGGTACAAAGCTCAGTTTATGTTCAAAGCAAGAAGACTGAAGCTCAATGTAAAAAGGTCAGTTATTGAAACTGAGACACATCATATTGCCTGCAATATCAAAAGGATGGAAGAAATTGTACAATCTTCTAAGAATAAGGAAGATGTTGCTGTCAATAGACCTGAAATGGATGAAGAAGAAATTGTTCAAGTAGATGTGGTCTATCCTGTCAAGGATGACACCACTATTCATGTTATTGATGATATTCAAGACACAGTTGATGTATCTATGGAGCCTCTTGAAATCACAGATTTATAGGACAAGTTAGTTGAGCAACCAACAACTCAACTGAAAGAGGCCAATCCACCGATTTCTAAACAAATGGAGAAACCCCAATCTCCATCGGTCATTGAAGATATCTAGAAAGAGTCTACTGAAAATATTGTCACACAGTCCTCTGAAAAGGAAACATAGAAAAATACAGAAAAAGCGATCATTAATGTTATATCCTCTGAACTGGCAAAGCAAAAGCAACTTGATGAGGATGATGATGATTCGTTAAGTATTTCAGGACCTATTGATGTGGACAATATGAGTGCATCAGAAATGATGAAGATTGCTAATGTTATGCAATCTAGGGCACATAAGAAGAGATTGAAAGAGAAAAGGATTGATGCAGAGACAATTTAGACTATAGTAGATATTTTGTCTGGTCTTCTACCATAAACATCTACAACACATCTATCCACACCTATTAGAAAACTTGGTCTGTTAGTTGCAGATGCCTCTGATCAAATCAAGTCACTCGAAGATGCTGCTCAAACTTATGTTGAAAAGAGTCACAAGAAGAAGTATGGAGAAAAAACGACAAAGGATATTGATAGTGGAAAACTAGCTCTGTCACATAATAAAGATTTGTTGAGTAAAGCTATTGAGACAGAAGGAAAGTTTCTTGCATCTACCTCTAATGTTTCTTTCTTTTATTCTGACATTTCAAAAAGGTGTACAAAAACAGAGCAAGAGCTAGAACGGTTATGCAATGCATATATTCCACTTAAGGATTCTATTTTTTCTTTCAGCGAATCTGTAGATGATTTGCACAACAAGCTGGATATTTATGATAATGAGAAGGCAAAGAGACTTCGGTCTCTAAAAGAACTCAAGAGTCTACTCACATCACAAGTAGACATTCTTCAGAGAGCGTACTCCAATGTAGAAGCTATCTTAGCAACTCCAGAAACCTGCACACTGGATTCTATGGAAGAGTTCTATTCATAGCTGATGACTTCATTCGAGTGCATTGAGAACGTGCTAAAGACATGGAAAAATTCTTTGTCACAGTTGAAAAGGAACTACAATGTTTTTTCATGAGAATTTCTTATGCATGAACTTTAATTCAAGTTTTTCAAGTTATTGTTGTATATGCTAAACATTTGGATACAAATTATATATATATATATATATATATATATATATATATATATATATATATATATATATATATATATATATATATATATATATATATATATATATATATATATATATATATATATAGCTTTTTCAATTTGGCATTGTTGTCAAAGGGGGAGTAGAAATATGTATGTGTGTTTTTGAAAATTTTGTATATCATGTATGCATTAAGGGGGAGCATGTGTAAATTTGTTTTATGCACACTTAGCAGTATTACTATAAAATTTTCTAAGTGTTGTCATCAATGCCAAAGGGGGAGATTGTTGGCATGATGATGATTGTAATACATTCATCATATGTTGTCATTGATGAAACACTCACACATGCATTTGATTATATTGTCTACCAGTGTAAATTCAAATGGTTTACACTATCAACCGGTATACTTAGTGGTTAGTCTCTAACTAGTAATTTGTGATAACCGGTATGTGCATAAGAGACAACATGTGGTTATACTTAGTCGGCACCAAGATGGAGATCAAGCGGAGATCATGACAAGAGATTCGAGGATAATGGTTTATATATTTAAATCAAACCGGTATTGATTGTTCCAACCAGTATTCGGTAATTTTGTGATGAGTTATCACAGATTGTGATGAGTTATCCCACCGACAAATTTTTGGCGGTAATTTTTGTGATGTGTTATGATCACTTGACTAGATACACTGCACCTAGGAAATTGTGTTATGATTACCTTAGGCCGACATGAAATCTAAATGTCTATATATTGACATCTTAGTTAATCATCTTGATATGATATGATGATGGTATGCATGAAGAGTGAAATATTTTGATGTTGAAGAGAGATAAGTGTTAAGTTGAAGAGTGTGTTGTATAACAGTGTTGAAAATGTTTAGAAGGATCTGATTAAGCAAGTATTGTGCTACTCAGAATAGATCAAACCAATCCTGTTGTTTTCTAACAATCACAACATAATCCAAATCCCCTAACCGGGTAAGCTCTAACAAGCTTCTATGTATAAATCCTCTCACAAGGTAATTCATTAGTTTGAATTCAGAAATCCTCCACAGAGGTTACTCCTAACAGGGTACTACTTTCAACAGGGTACAAGCTTCTAATCAAGCTTTGGGATCTTTAACCAAATTCGCTCCTAGTAGAGCACTTTGTAGACCCCAACTGGCCAGTTATCTATTACTGCAGATAGTTAACATGTGAGTTCCATCTCACTGTGGTTTTTACCTATTTGGATTTTCCACATATAAATATTTGTGTTATGGTGGATATGTTACTTATTGTGAATGCTACTATATCATTTTGGACTATATGCATTTTACTTAAAAGCTTTGTTAAGTTCATCTACCGGTTACTAGCTGAAGTAGTTTCATTTTTGGTGTCACTGATTCACCCCCCCTCTCAATGCTTTTCAAGTCCATTAGTAGTTATGAATACTGGTAATTTTTAAGATTGTTTATCCCCCAATTTCAATCATTTGTATTTTACTTTAGGGCTGTCCATTTGCCTTTCCATGTTTCCAGGCTTTTTTTAGAGTTTCTCTTCTTTTTGAAGGAGATTTCCCTTATTGTATATGATGTTGTTATTTTTGTTTTGTAATGGTGACTTTGTTGAGCATCATAGCCTCCATCTAGTTGATGTTGTTCAGTATTTTAAATTTGATTTAATTTGATCTTTAATTCAATAAAAAAATGAATTGAAACTTTTCATTTGCACCCCTTTTTAGTTTTTTAAATCTTTTAGAAGGAAGTCTAAAGGGAAATTGTTAGTTATGACCACTACTTGAGTTAGTTCTTGCCTTTATTTGTGCTTTATCAAGAATACTTTTAAACTCTTAAAGCATACTTTTAAACTTAAGAGTTGAACAAAAATAGTTCCAATGATACATCATACAAAATTTTCAAAAAGTAAGGATGAATCATGCTTGGATTTTCATAGTAGAATTTTCCTCTCTCAAAGATAATCATTAATGTTATCAAATATTCATATTGAATTATTGTTATCTCACTCACAGTTCTTGTAGGGATCAACTCTATTATAGCCTTCACTATCACTTTTATAGAATTGAAATTTTGTTAAATTATACAAAATCTTCATAAAACACATTTGAAGTGCACTTGGATTTCTATGGTAGAAATACTCTTTTAAAGATAATTGGTATTGTTATGATCATCTTTGGATTGAATTGATGTTATCATTACCATAATTATCATAAAAGGTTAACTCTCATTGCCTTCATTATTACTTTGGACATCATTATCATTGATTGGGAAAGTCAACTCTGTTGTAGCCTTCAATATTTCTTCGAATATTCTACATTGTTCTCACCAAATAGGAATAGGATTTCTTATGTCCTTCACTATCACTTTGGAAAAGGTTTATCACCAATTAGGAAAATCAGCTTTGTCGTGGAATTCACTATCTCTCTATATTTTTTGTGTTGCCAATTAGGAATACATATCCTTCACTATCACTTTGGACATTATTATCATTGTTTAGGAAAGTCAACCCTTTTTTAGCCTTCACTATCTCTTTAGATATTCTATGTTGTTCTCAACAAGCAAAAGACTTTCTTGTATCCTTCATTACCACTTTGAACAATCTAAGTGATTCCCACCAAGGATGGACACATTTTTATACACATTAGGTGAAACATTTATATTTATTTAGTTAATATTAATATATGTTGGTGTAATTATTTTATTTTATTTATTTCCTAGGATATAATACACTTTACTTAAGCTTACTTAGGGAATTGCATTATAGTCCATTATTTGGAGCATTTCCACTTTAGGTGGAATTGTCCTTTCCTAGGATGCATTGTTACTTGTGTCAGGTGGTTGAGTTCTAATTAACTCCTACCTACCCTTGCATCTCATTGGACCACATGTCACTATTGTGTGCTCCAATCTCTTTTGCCTTGTATTTATAGGCAGGCTCATGTGCATTGTTTGGTAATCTAGCTATATGCATCTTGATGAGAATACAATTTGTTCTTGTCATATATTATTTCTCTCTTGTTCTTGTGCTTTCCATTGCCTCTAGATCTTGGGTGGCTACCTCCATACCCAACTCTTACAATATATGTTATAGATACTTGTGAGGGAATATCACCTACACAAATATTATAGATAAGATTGATTAGATTATAATAAACACAATTTCCTGGGACCTAGAGTTAGGACTGTAACAAATAATAGAGTAAATATTATTATAAATGTATAAAAAATAAAATAAAATTATGTAGTTCTCAATCTAATAGAGATTTTTTTAGATGTCTCAAATTAATTTGCTATTATATTAGAAGATTTGGATTTGTTAGATGATGATCTCAAAATAATAAAAAATAATCTTAACTTTCATGTAAATTTGGTCTCCATGCATGCGGAAGTGAACTTTGTGCTTGTCGAAGTGAATTTGGTGCATAGATTTGATCCTTACATGCAAAATAATCTAACAAAATTCTAATGAATAAAAATATTTTGCCTTGATCTCATGTACCCACAAGTGCAAAAATGTTGCCAATAAACAATATTTAGGAATTTACTAAGCAATGATATATTATCTTTTAGTCAAGTCCATAGACAAGCCAATTCAATAACAATAAATAAGGATCAAAGACAATCAACAACCATGCATTATGCTCTTACGATGTTGATGTAACAAGATTTGGATAGGTATGCGCTAGATTATTTTCATTCCTTGGTCCATTCTCAATTCTTCTTAGTTCATTAACCCTAGATGATTCAAATTAATTAGGGTCGGTTCTTCAAAAACACCGTGCTTCATGCAATTTGAAATACATACTTTAATGGATTCATAATACAAAGAGAGAAGCATGGGTGAAATTTAAGAAAATTGAATTTATAAGTTAAGGGTTCAAATTTGCACATGCAAAAATAAGTTGAGTTAAATTCACACCTATACATTGAACTGGGATAGGGAATGATAGTTTTGTAGGTGAGTTTATATGGATACATTTTTGTACACATTATTTTTCTAGTGTGGATGAATGGTTAGGCATTTGGTTTTGCGGTGAACATAAAAATAGATGAAATAGTGGTCCTAGTGGTTGGATGACTAGATGGTTTGTTTGGTTGTGGTTGAGGTAATAGTAAATAGATAGGTTGTTGAGGTGTTGGTTAGAGTGGAATCCCACAAAAGGTTAAAATGATTATGTTTGCTAATGGATCTTCTAAAATGTCAAGTTATTCAAGAGAAAAGAAAGAACATGAGAAATCTCTTCTAACTCTCTCACAAGGTTTGGTTGCAACCTAACACATTAGATATACATTTTGTTTTAAGTCACTTATTTGTCTTCATGATATGTTTGTTTGTAAATGTATAATTCTTAGAAGCCTTGTAGTTTGGAGTGCATTTTTTATTATTTTATAATTTATGTTGTCTTTAATTATTGTGTTTAAAATGAATGAATCTAGAAAGAACAAAAGAAACTAATCTAATTAAACTAACAACAAAAATTAATTATATGATATGCAACTATTATTTCCTTTCTTTTAGTATTTTTCTTTTACTCAAATTAATTAAAGTACTTAATTATTTAAGAATAAAATGCCAAATAAATATATCATATTAATTAAATAAATTTAATTGGTTCAATGTATTTGATTAATTAAATGAAATTAATTACAAATAATAATATTTAAATATAAGAAATTAATTTATTTCTTAAGAAAGAATTTTACAAGAAATTAAATACACAAAATCTTATAGACAAAGACATAATTAAAAGAACAATTAATTTTTCCCAATAGACTTTTCCGATAATAGATCAATTTTTATGTGATAGATTGAAGTTTTTTTAAGAGTGAAATACATTGAAAACTTCCTTATATTTGTTTCAAATAACCTCTTTGGAGTGCGTTTTAGATTCCTAAAAGTAGTCCTTTTAGAAATCTCTTTTGGGATACTTTCAATGTTCTATCTAATGTATTCTTTTAGATAAAAGCAACATGATTTATTTTATGGGGTCTTTTTATGATCTTTAGATTGCACTGAAGTGTAAAGAAACAAATACAAGGAATAACAAGCTATAAATCATATCCCAATATTTCTTAATGAATTTTAAACTAATAATGAAACTCGCAACTAATGAGATAGTCTTTTAAAAACACACTTTCTCAAACTATCAAAGTAAAATCTAATTTAAAAGGAATAATAAATAATAAAATTTCACATATTAAGTTATAAAAATATTTAATAAAAAGAATGGTTTGCTTACATTTGAAGATTATGAAAGACATAAGAATTTTTAACACTATTCATATTTAGTTGTGACAACAAATATAAAACTAGTGAGATATCAAGAGAGACTTGCTAATAAAGACTTATGAATGCCTTCTACAGAAGAACATGACATAATTATAAATACATTATAAAAAATATTGGATGTGGATGCTATAATGGAATATGATTGCAACTATTTATATATTTAAATGATTGTTAATGTATAGTTCAACCATACTCTTACCTACCCTTAATTTATCCCCTAGTCGTAGTTGATTTTCCCCCATGACTTAGAGTTAGGGCTCATGTATCTTGTTCACATGTTTGTTAATTATATACAAACATATATATTTTTATAATATAATCCTCTCTTGAAAAATTTAAAATTTAGATGAATTTAACACCCTAAAGCTTGGATTGTTAGGCCTTGACTCGCTAGGTTCATTCAAGGTTCATTGTATTTTACTATCTCTCACAAAGGGACTTAACACGATCTTCATGCACTTAAGCTTTAAATGAAAATTTACCTTTTAACTTTATGGGATTTATTAGACTTTAGATGAATTTATAAAATTGATTGATAATGTTGAGAAATTCTTTTAAAACTATTTGCTCAATTCTTAAGGTTTGCAAATTTACAATGATTTTTAACAAAGACCTAAGGACTTAGCCATTAGTGTGGGCATAGGTATCTCTAGCTTAGTGCAATGGTGGTTGTTCCGAATCCACAAATCTTTACTATTTGCACAACTTTACTATTGGCTTTAGGATTCATTAAGTTTCCTTAAGACTTTTCAAGCATAGCTCTTTGCATTTCAACTTCTAAAGGATTTTTATAAAAAAATTAAAAGATTAAGGAGAAGAGAAGAAAGAGTTATGAAATTTGAGTTTGCAACAACGCAAGAATATTTTTCAAGAAATACAAGTAGAGACCTAAACTGAGTGTATATCTACTACCCAAGTCATGTCCATAAGATACCTAACTTGGAACTAAAACCAACACTTATGTAGATTCCATCTCCATTCCCAAATTACAAGTCAAAATACCTCCCATGTCCCTACTATCATGACCATTCCAAATTTTAGTCCCCGACCTAAGATTTGTTGGAATAATAAAGTACCCACAATGAAGTTGTAAACACTTCAAATGATCAACCAAGAAACACACCTTCGACAAGAGAATGTCGCAACATGAGATTGAAATACTCAATGAGACATGAAAATGATTTAATTGATATCATACAATGTAAAAATGAGCCTTACTTCTATAGGCAAAGTGATGAGGTAGAATGACAACTACCCTTGATACAGACATAAAATGCATGTTGCATAATGATAAATGCTTAAAGTAAATATTAAATGATGAGACACATGACTCATATCTTCTAGAATGCCACCTAGGATAACTAACATGATCTTATGAACAATATTAAATGACAAGTTACATAAAACAACTTTATGACACCTAACTTAAATGCAATCTAGGTTCTAAGTAAACTTAACATGTGAATAGGTTCTAACTATGAACTAGCTAGGATATAACCACATTTACACCAAAAAAGTCACACTCAACTCCACAAGTCACATAACCTTGTACCAAAAAACTCATACCTCCTAAGACACAACACACAACATCATCAATACACTTCTCCATGTCCACCACTACCTAGTTCATTTTTTAATCAAGAGTAGAAAGATCTAAAATATATCCTCAAATTTATCCCAGGAGTAATTCAACATAATTATTCTCAAACATTTACAACTCCCATGACTATTCTTAGCCTAGAAAGAGTCCCCACTTTCTCTCATTCAATATCAATTGTCTATTGAGATTTTATTTTTACCATTATATTCCTCTCTCTAGCTATATAAATTAGCCCCTTCATTCCATATACATGAATGATCACTTTGCAAGTACATGCTACTAATTTGAGTATCTACATTCCATATAAGAGCATATACATTATAATTGAGGTTCACTTTGGTATTATTTTTGTATTTCTTTTTTGTATTTGCATTCTCTTCACTTTGTCAAACATATTTCCTTTGGTTTAAAATATGATTATTAAGTTTACATATCCATTTCCTATTTTTATTCTAAATATATATGATATATGTACATATTGTACTTCAATTTATTCATTTTGCTACCAAGGAGGATCTACATTGGGATTGGATTTAGACATCAAGATTTCTCTTGATGTAAGATTAGATGTGTGACATTGATAATAAAAAATCTACTATTATTTGTGTTTACTTCTTAGGTAGTGTTCTAGTTGGATGAGCAAGAGGTAGACTATTGTTTCTTTTTGAACCGTTGAAGTTGAGTATATGGAAGCCACTCACATTTGTAAAGGGGCGACATGGCTTTAGAGATTATGCTCAAATGCTAGCCTAATACAAGATGTGGTGAGGATTAATTGTGACAAAAAAAGTGTAATGAATATGGAAAAGAACTCTAAATTTCATGCATAAAGAAGACACATTGATGTACAACATTATTTTGTTCAAGACACGATGGAGGAAGAAAAAGGTTTTGCTTGAGGAGGTGAACAATTTAGTGAATTTTGTAGATTAATTGGCAAAGCCAATGCACATAAAGAAGTGCAAAAAGTGCAAATTGGTCATGTGTAGTCTACCCCTAGTTAACTCAAATTCCTTTGTTCCTCCCTCTTATGCAATATATATAACAAGTGAGAGATTGTTAATAATGTGAACATATTTCACATGTTTTTTGAACCATTTTTTTAATATAGTCAGTTGTCCCATGGTTTTATGCCCATTGTTTGGTAATATCACTTAGTGGTTTCCTATATTGTTGTGCCAATAAATAAATGCACATGGATTATAGTTATATGGGTAAGAATAATCTTATTATAATGAAAATAATTTAAATCAAGGATTTTTAGCTATCAAATTGACCCCATATGATAGAGTTGAAGATCTTTTGTATTGCCTTTTGAGAGCATTGAAACTATATATTGTATTGTAATCTTATTAAATTGAGATTAATACATCGAGTGTGGTTTGGAGGTTGGGTTTTCCATGTAAAGGCTTTCCCAAGGTAGAACTTGTATTTATATTAGCCTTTATTATTTTTTTATAGATTTGTTCTTACTTACATTGTTTTTCTCACAAGATAGTGTAGATCTAATCTAGTCTTCTTTTTAGGGGAATTTACTAGATTGCTTGGTCAAGTTCTCCTAGGCCAAACCCTCAGATGAGCCAACTTTACAACTTGCAATGAAGATTCAAAGATAAAATACACAAGCATGCAATTGGTTGGTTTATATGCAAATGACGTGGATATGATTCCTTATCCCTTTATAATTGAAATGCGTTCTAATTATTTTCTCCTTGATGTTGTATATAGATTAATGGTACATTGAATGCCTTTTAATACCATGACTAGCAACATGTTACACAAACATGTGCTAAATTGACTCATAATAGCATCTTAGAATTTGAATTTAAAAATTATATTTGAGGTTCATTTCCATGCATCGTGAGATGAAATCCTGAGTGGCATGAAAATGATTCTAGGCAATAAAACAATAGTAATCTTAAAGCTAAGAGTGGATATATTGAGGTGAATGTGAATGGATCTACTAAATGGTGGGTGCATATCAACTATGTGGGAGTAAATATCAGTTGTTGAAATGAATGTGGGAGTAAATATCAATTGTTGAAATGAAGCTAGATAAAGATTGAGACATGAACCAAGTCTAATGAACAAGCCTGCTACTTATTAATTTATAATTAAATTAAAGATTTTCTCATAAAAATAAACTCAATACGAAAAAAAAAAAACATTAAGATACAAATCTCAGCATGACAATAGAACCATTTAATTTTAAAAAAAACAAAAACAAAACAACTAAACAGAAATAGATTAGCACACCAATTCCTCATAATCATGAAAATGGAGGTGGAGTGGTTTATTATTAACATTTTTCTTTTCAATGCTGGGCAAACTTCTTGAAGAAGTGCAATATAAAAAATCACAAATTCAAACCCACAGATTCAAAACAAATTAAACACCTTGGCCTGGACACATCAATTAATGATTCAGAAGAAGAAAATCACATGATAGAGTTCATGGTTCAATTCCAGGGTGCCAAAACCTTCTCCTTCGGCACTGTCGCCATACGACAAGCAACCCTGAACAACAATGCTGGAACTTCAAATGCCCTCTGTGAGCAGTTGACAACACTTTGCGGGCATGGGTTACTAAAAGAAGCACTATATATTCTCCGTGGTACAGACCATAAACACCTTAGGCTCAGTTGCTTCACATATGCATCTCTTCTGCAACTGTGCCTTGACAAGAGATCCTTACCAGGTGCAAAAAGAGTACATACCCATCTAACCGAAACAGGATTTACTACAAATATTTATCTGGCTCACAAACTTGTAGTTTTGTATGCCAAGCTTGGGAGCCTGCAAGATGCTAGGTTAGTTTTGGATGATATGGAGGTGAAGAATGTGGCTTCTTGGACTAACATGATTCAGGCTTACTCAAAGCATGGCGCTGATGAAGAGGCCTTGTCAATGTTTTGCAAAATGCAAGGGAATGGGATTCAGCCTGATCACTTTACCTTCGCAACTGTTTTACCAGTTTGCGCCAATTTGGTAGCCATTGAAGAAGGGAAACAGATGCATGGACATATAATCAAGAGGGGTTTTCAATCTGATGTGTTTGTTGGGAGTGCTCTTGTTGACATGTATGCGAAGTGTGGGTACATAGAGAATGCACGCAAAGTGTTTGACAAAATGCCTAAACGAAATTTGGTTTTGTGGACTGCCATAGTTGCAGGATATGCAAAAATTGGGGATGTGGATCAGGCCATGGAGCTCTTTGAGACAATGCCTGAACGCAATGTATATTCGTGGAGTGTCATGGTTACTGCATATGCCCAGGTAGGGTGTATGGATAAGGCTTTAGAGCTCTTTAAAAAATCACCAATTCGGAATGTGGTCTCATGGAATGCCATGATTGCAGGCTATGCACAGAATAGGAAGTTTCGTGAAGCCCTGAAGCTCTATCGAGAAATGCGATTGAGTGATGCGAGGGCTAACCATGTGACCTATGCGAGTCTTCTTAGCGCATGTGCTAACTTGGCAGCTCTCCATAGGGGTAAGGAGATTCATGGGAGAGTAGTAAGAGGTAGACTTCCATTTGATATCTTTGTATGGAATGGTCTCATAGACGTATGCTAAATGTGGTTACATTAAAGATGCCTGGAAATTGTTTGACAAAATGACTACTAGAAATGTGGTATCATGGACTACAATGATTGTAGGATATGCCAAGCACGGCTATTCGAAGGAAGCACTCCAGCTCTTTCAAGAAATGCAACAATCTGGCACAAAACCGAACAATATCACCTTTGTTGGTGTTTTGTGTGCTTGTTGCCATGCAGGGCTAGTGGATGATGGCAAGCATTATTTCAATAGCATGACTCAAGATTATAACCTTGTTCCTACCATTGAGCACTATTGTTGTATGGTTGATCTTTTTGGTAAAGCCGGGGACTTGGATGAAGCATGCAACTTTATCAATAACTTGCCAATGGAGCCTGAAGAGCTCATACCAAGATAGATATGGGAGGACATGTAGCCAAATGCCATGATGAGTGAGATTCTGGAAATTATGTGCATTTTGTCAAACAATCAGTGCTTGAGTGCTAAATGGGATGAAGCATGCCATTTTACCAATAGCATGCCAATGGAGCCTGAGACTGCTGTGTGTGGGGGGTCCTTGCTTGCAGAACCCATGGCTATATAGAATTGGGAGCACATGTATCGAAATTCCTTTTTGAGTTAGATCCTAGAAATGATGCACGCTAGGTGCAGTTGTCAAAAATCCATGCTGAAGCTGCCATGTTTGTAAGATCGATGAAAGACAGGAGTCTGAAGAAAATACAAAGGTGCAGCTGGATTGAGATTAATGACGAGGTGCATGCTTTTTTCACATGAGAAGGATCATTTTATAAAATTTGGGAGGTTGTCTTTCAGATGAAAGAAGAATTGAATGACAATCTATTCTATGGATAATGAACCGGAATTCTCTTACACCATGATGATACCTCTATTGAGATTGTCTAAGGACCATCCGTTTGTTCACTAGGGGTGTCCACATAATTTTTGAGGAATTTGACCCCCAAAGATTTGGATTTTTCTTCATCAGCAAAAGGTAATGCAGCCATCTAAAGTACTTAGTTCTAAATAAAGAATGATTATACCTACCAGAAAAAATGGTTGTCCAGGACCATTGAGTCAGTGGGGATGACAAGATAACGAAGAAATCTATGTAAATTACGTTTCCATTATCTTAAATTTTGGTGATGGCAAACAAGCAGTAACACAAACTCACAGGACAATCAGCTTGGGCATATTGTCAACCTGGTAACCATGGGTATGGTTACTTTGGTGTTTCTGGAAATCTAAGGCCTAGGAACCAATATAATATTATATTATGCAAGGACAAATTCTTATATTTTTGAAGATTGTATATGGATAACATCACTACTTATTAAGCTTATTTAGATGAGACCTCAAACATTCAAAACCCATCTTGCCATACTTTTGTCTTATCCAACCTCTTGGGTTTTCTTTAAATCTGACTGTTACTGTCCTTAAGTCATTTCACACTTTTGGCCACTTTTGCCTTACTAACACTTTTATTATGGGAACACCAGTCAATGTTTTTGGGATGTTCCAAACCTTGAGGCATGAATTTTGTATAACTGGTATCACCATTTGATTTCTTACAAGTAAATGATGAGACTATAGACATATCGGGATATTGGATAGCTCTTATTCAATGGTTGCTTCTTTATTCTAAAAACTTCCTTGTAGAGATTTAATGTATAAGGTACAAATTATTCCCGAATATTTGCTGCTGATCATTAGTTTTAAAAACAGGAGTTTTGACTATTGGCTATCCAGGGATCAGATTGCACCTCTGACTTTACTCTGATTTTACTGTTTTCTGATTTTCAATTTAATTAATAAACACAAAAAATTACAATCAGATGTGCAAGTAATAGGATTCGTGCATTTTGAAATAAGGTTTTATGTAGTTAACACGTTACAAAATGCATGACCTATCAATGGAACAAAGGAGAATTAGTTTTTCCAGCAGGCTTGCTTCAACCAATACCAATTCATGAGCAAAATAGGAGAGCTTATCAATAGACTTAAACACAGGCTTATCCAAGGTATAAGTTAAAGATTGTATTTATGTCGTGGTTGATAGATTGATGAAGTTTGCATATTTTATTTTTGTTTGCTACATAATTTAAGGCACATCAAGTAATGAGATTTTCAAACTACATGGCTTGCTTAAGAATATTGTCAATGATACAAACAAAATATTTCATAGTTTTCATGGCAAGAATTATTTCGCTTGAAACATACAAAACTCACACCTACTACTAGCTACCATCTCTAAACTATCGGACAAACAAAGACGGTGAATAAGTGGATCTAGGGGTACTTGGAGAACTATGTTTTAGATAAGTAGAGTACATGGATCAAATGGTTAAACTATTGCTACAATATCTCACATCACACCATTGGGATGAAACATTATAGGTCTATATATGGTTATGATAAACTATCTTTTATTGATCTATTGCTTTCAAATAGCAAGACATTCGTAGCAAGTAGCTTGATGGATCATAGTCAAGAGATATTGAAGGTACTAGTGGATAATTTGCAATGAGCATAGAACCAATAGAAGACACATGTAGATGAAAGGAGAACAGAGAGGTCCTTTGAGGTGGGAGATTGGGTTTTCTTGATATTTTAGCCATACTGTAAGCATACTTCTCTTAAGAAGAATGAAAGTGAAAACTCAAACCTTGATACTATGGACAATATAGAATTGTGAAGTGGATAAGAGAAGTGGCTTATGAGTTGGAGCTCCCATAGAATAGAAGGATTCATAATGCTTTTTGTGTTTTGTTTAAAATAAGTCTTGGGTCAGTACATTAATCACTCAAAGGAGTTGCAACCCTTAGACGACCAAGGAAAGTTGATTTTGATTCTAAAAGAATTGATGGACATGCACATAAAATAATTAAGGAACAAAAGCATCACAAAGTAACTAGTTAGGTAGAAAAACCTACAAGTCGAGGATGCCAAATGGGAAAGGTCTAAAATTCTTGATCATCTTTATTTGCATTGCTTGAGGACAAGCAATCTTGGGGAGGGAAGACGTGTCATGTCCTCTTTCTTGAAATTAGACAATGGATCGTTCACCCAAGATGATGTTCGAGTTTGGGGATCAAGGGTGTTGCTTGTCACATGTTAGGGGATTGTCGAAGAATAGGGATTATAATTACTTCTTGGTTCATGCTAGAGAGTTGTTGGAGGCCAGGGATTAAAGTTGCTTCTTAGTGTGTGCCGAGAGCTATTAGAGGTCAAGGATTGGGCATGCTACTTGACTCACATTGAGAGACTATCAAGTGTTGGGGATCAAGTGTATCTCTCAATCCATACCCATGCACAATTCTAGATGTTAAAGATTAGGGTTGTTGTCCAATGATTGCTAGGTTGGATTTGAAACTCCAACGGGAAAAGCTTATAAGACCAACTTATAATATGACATGTAGGATTCAAATTTGGTCCTTGGCAGTATTCTAGGTCTAAGTTGGCTAGTTTGGTCTTCTATGTCAAGAGCATATAAATGTAGGAATATATTTCAATTGTGGGCATCAAAGTTATGTTATTGCATTTTTTGGACACGTGTTCAACAATCTTCTATGGACGAAAACCCATAGAATGTTGTAATTAGTGAATAAAAACCCATCAATCTTTGAATAAGAGGATGAAAACCCCTTAGTTCTTTTAGGGCATTTGATCTTCAAGGCATTGTAGGAAAGTTTAGTGACTCACTGTGAACATATTGTTATTATGGTGTGTTGTTGTAATGATTGTAAATCAGTCCCATTTGCTAAGGTGATATTAATATAAGTGTTGTGATTCAATTCAACAAGTTTATGTTTGTTGCTAGTGTTTAGTTAATTACTGTTGTTGATATAGTTTTGTAAAAATTGTGTTAATGTTATTTAGTGAATATTATTTATTTTACAAATTTGTTATTTCCATTAAAATTATGGAAAGGGACATTACATATTTAGTAAGCATTGTGGCAATATTATTTAATTTCTTCATGGCCTAAGGATTTAAAGCTTCTTCATTGACTAACTATTCCATGATAATTCCTAGGAATATTTTCTCAACTTCATTTCAATCTAAAAAATCAAATTTGTTGATAGTTTAACAATTAGGGAAGTTACTTGGATGAGAAAATCAAGTAAAAATTTGTTAGATAAGTCAAAGAGGATTTTGTATTTGAACATATAGAGATAATTTACCATGTAATTCATAAAATAATTTCAAATCAATGGAGAGAAAAATAAAATGAAGGGTAATAAAAATTGATGCTCTATCTAGTTGTGTTTGTAAGGCAATGCAAATACTTAGCAAGCAAAATGTGGAAAGTGAGGGGTGAGCAAAAACTATGGGTAGGAGTATGGTTCATAGATAGGCAATGAGTGATGAGGAGTAAATAGACATCAAGTTTATGAAAGTGCTGGGTAAACTATGTGCCAATCGACTTTGTTAACTCAGCTAGAAACCCTTCAACATGC
The DNA here is from genome assembly GCF_030272615.1 of Cryptomeria japonica. Taxonomy (NCBI): domain Eukaryota; kingdom Viridiplantae; phylum Streptophyta; class Pinopsida; order Cupressales; family Cupressaceae; genus Cryptomeria; species Cryptomeria japonica. The sequence continues at coordinate 16,528,982 of NC_081408.1, read as the reverse complement.
TTTAAATTTCCTTATTGATCACTAGGGGAGGGGAGCCTATAAATGTGCACTCTAACTTTGGAGGTCCACGTGTGGTGCCACGTGGACCTTGTTGGAAAAATGGTGTCTCAACCTTGCATTTATATGAGGTTACTATTTATAGTAAGTTTCGTTTCAGCATGACATGGTGCAAAATTCTCCCTAAAGCTTTTGGTTGGCTAGATAAGCATGCCGGTAAATTTTTCATCGTGAGATCATAGCTAGTTTTGAAGATATTAAAGTTTCCATTTTTGGAAGGTGCGATGAAAGGTTTAAATTTAATTTTAAGGAATTTAGAGGCTCCAAAATGCCTTGAAAAGTGGGCATAAATGATGTAACAATTTACGAGGTGATAGAGCATTTCATGAACTTTCCAACACTTCAACGGTTCATCAATCGGACACACGATTCACAACTTATGGCCTTCAAAAGTTTGGACTCCTGAAATAGGAAATATAATATGCATTAGACACATAAATGAGTTGTAAAAGGGAGGAACATGTGTTGATGTGTGTTTTGATATGTCAAAGGGCATCTAGAATGGAAATAAGGTCGGCTCTAATTTATTGGGTGGTTTTAGCCCATGGTTTTGTAATACCGTTTGATGGTTTTGTATCTCCTATATATGAGGTGCATGAGATAGAGGTTGTGTGTAAGAGCCTTATGAAGATTGAGTTACCTTTTGAGTCTTTGATTAGTGGTACTTCTGTGAAGAGCTTGCTCTGTAGTATATTGTAATCTATTATTGATTGATGAATAATATATATTGAGCTACTTTTGGAGTGTGGAGTTTTTCTCCTGAAAGAGTTTTCTCCATGTAAATCAATGTGTTGTTGTGTTGTGGTATGCATAATATTATGTTTTTTTTGTAACTGTTGTAATGATCTATAAAGATTTGCATTACTCTCCTCTCAAGATTAGTGTAGGAAGTTGTTCCACTACTTAACTTCCTTATAGAGGTCTTCGAGTCAATTTTGTTAAAACATGTTAAATATCTAATTTTTAATTCAAAAAAATCCTTAAATTTTTTTTTTAGTCCATTTTTCACATGTAAGACAATGATTTATCCAAGGCGTCAACAATTTTCCATTTTGGTGCGGTGATCATTATGTGTGCAGGCCCACTCACAACATGCTTGGTGCATCCTCTGAAATGGACTTTGTGATTGTAGTCACATAAATCTGTCCACTTAATTAAATGAATATTTAGTATTTATTTGATTATTTAACCATCAATCAATAATTAATTAAATTAATATATTTAATTAATTCATCTTAACCCTCTTCTCCTATTAATTAAATAAATTATTCAATTTATTTGATTTAATTCACTTAACCAAATTCAGACCATTAATTAAATAAATAAATCATATTTATTTAATTATATCTTCTCTCACATTTAAATAAACTAATATTTATTTAAATTCCCCCAAAATCCCACCTCTCACATTTAAATAAATTAACATTTATTTAAACCACCTTTATCCTCCACCCACTTGCATCTTCCTACAAATGCAAGTTGCACAACTATTTTAAATAAATTATTTATTTAAAATCCTATTTATCCTCACCCACTTGAAACCTTTAATGGTTTCCCTTAAAGTCTTCAAACTTAATGGCTTCCTTCTAGAGTCTTCTCAAACCTTTAATGGTTTCCCTTAAAGTCTTCAAAACTTAATGGCTTTAAAGTCTTCAAACTTGATGGCTTCCTTCTATAGTCTTCTTAAGCCTTTAATGGTTTCCCTTAAAGTCTTCAAACTTAATGGCTTCCCTTAAAGTCTTCTTAATACTTTAATTGCTTCCCTTAAAGTCTTCAAGCCTTTAATGGTTTCCCTCAAAATCTTCAAGCATTTTAATGCTTTATCTTCCTTTTTCTCATTTAAATAAATTAATATTTATTTGAATATTTACCCAAATGCAAATTACACCATTTAATTGAAATAAATGATTTTATTTTAATTGAAAATATCAAAATTTCTCCCACTTGCATTTTCCTACAAAATCCACTTGCATGCCTAAACCCCTTCTAGATTCTTCTAAACCTTTCCTAATTAACCTAATCCATCCCCTAAATATTGTCACATTCCTAAGCAAATTGAAGTCACTTCTCAAAGACTCCAAAGTCTTTGAAAATCAATTAATGCTTTGTGTGTTCAACAAATTAACCTCTAAAGTCTTCCAAACCACTTATGGCTCTTACATGACCATTAATAGTTAATTCCACTTGCACCCATGGTTAAGGACTTTGACCCCTAACTTAACCCTCATGTAACCCATGTGTCTCTTCAAAGCATTTATTTCTTTGACTAGGGTAACCATCATGTCCCCTCAAGCATTTACTGCTCCTTATCTCTCCTCTCAAGCCTCCTCATGGTGACACATGTCAACATGGGATTGAGTTGAAAGTCTCACATGGATTGAATATCTTTCAATCCTAACCCTTGTTAAGATTACTCAATCTTGACCCTTCATTTCCCCATTTTTTCTATAAATAGAACCCTTCTCCTCAAGCAAAAAAGGAAGCATTAGAGTATTGTTGTTATACTGGCATTAACATAGAGCTTTCTCATAGCATCACTATCTACACTTGCATAGCATTTGCTTATCATATTCAACTATCTTGAATCTCCATATGGCATCCATGGCTAGTGCTAAAAGTTGAGAGCTACACTCATGTGGAACTTGGAGAGGAGAGGAACAAGGGAGGAGCAACTATGAGCATCTTGATTAGCATTTGGAGGAGTATAGTTTATCTATTCTATGTTTGTATGCTTTCTATTTCATGCTTAATATCTCTCTTGATATGCCTGTTTAGGATAATCTTTTGTTGCTAACACTAATGTTTGTTTCTTGTGCTCTTGTGTGTGTTGCCATCAAACAAATTTTCTAATCCTTTTTGCAGAGCATCATTTGGTGAACCCAACGTGAATCAAAGAGCAATCATTTTGAAGACTACTAACTTTTGAATGTTTTAATTGACACACAGGTCATTCTCTTGCGTTTTTGTTCTCAATTTAGCACCTTCGCAAATTGATACTTTAGTGATATTGTCTATATTGTTGCTCTTTCGTGTTAAATATCACTTCTGTTTTCACACAGAGTAGAGCTATTGTAACAGAGAGTTGTAAGAAAATTCCTTGTAACCGAAAACCAAAAATTTTAGGCTTGTAGAAGCCCACCAAAACATGCGGATTTTTCTAACTAATTATCTTTTGTGTAGGTTTTAACTAACCCCTACAATAGGATTTTTTAGCAATTTTAGCTTGGGAAATAAATTTGTTCATATTTCTAACTTCAACTTTCAAGTTAGGATAAAATAAATTCATTTTCCTTTTGGGTTAAAATCAACTACACATTCATTTGGAGTTTTAAAAAGAACCACATCTTTCATTTAGAGCTCTAAAAAGAATCACACTTGTTTAAAGTTAAAAAGAATCACAAAAACAAACACGCAAATTTTTTTTTTTTGCAAAGTTAGGAACAAATTTTTTTGGTGCTTAAAATCAACAAGACAAATTTTATTTCTTGCATCAAGATAAAACTCACAATCCACACTTCCATTTTTGGTGCAAATAAAATTCACAATCAACTTGTTTCATTTTTAAAGCAATTTTACTTCATGCAAACGTGTTTTTCATTAAATTGACCAGGATTTTCAAATTCTAGTTTACTCAAACAATTGCCTTTGAAAATTAAAAAGAACACCATGATTGTTGGAGCAATATCTCCAAATAGATAGAAAATCATTGCGATGACAAGTTAAAAGGAACAAGTGAATTTTGTGTTTGGCACACTTGTGCAAAAGAGTTGGTTGAGTGGTCCTACTTCTAACACACACTATCCTCTCCCTTGGCTCTCGTGGTCCTAGGTGCAAGAGAAAAGTGTTAGTAACACTCAAAATTTTTATCTTTTTAAGAGAGGCCTGCCAAGAGACACATCACTCTTGGGAACGACCTCGCGTGGTAAATCTTTTGAGCCGCTATAGAAATCAAGTGAGAGCGAAAGCTGTAGCCTTGGGTATAGCTATTCCTACAGTGTAACTGGCCGAAAGGACAAATGGGCCCCACCACTAGTTACAAGGCTCTTAAGTGAGTCACTGCAGAATGAACTTATGTCCAAAAACATCGAACATGACTAAATACCTTTAAGTAGTAGCCCACCCGTTCTATTGATTGAGGATATTTGCGATATAATTTAGTGCAAGAGCATAGATGGTTTTGCTCCCAAGATACTCACCATACATATTTCCTTGAGTAGAAACATAGCTTTTTGAAAAGTCACTGGTGGCTTGATAAAAGTGGTGACTCCCCCATCATAGGGATCAGCTATTTGTTATGCTCGCGCAAGACTTAGTATATCACATCCTTACCTACCACAGCGGGATTCATAAGGTATGTAGTACCAAAGTCGAAGAAATATCAAGATGTGGGCTAAATTTATCACAACTGACCATTTGACCTTAGGGATAAAAAGTGTTTGAAGTGTGTCCGTTTTAAAGACCAAGTACAAATTGAGCCAACTTCAGGCTTTGGAAATACATCTTAAAATACATCTAAAGGAAGGGTCATATACAAGTCCAAGGATTGGGTTGATCTAGACCCATACTCATTTGTGCCTTTTAGGCAACATTCTTGTGTTTGTGTGCTTGCTTTGTTTTCTTGTCAAAGAAAAATCAGAAAATCACTTCCCAAAAACAAAGTATTCATCCAACCAAACATCTGTCAAAACAACCAAAAACATCAAAAACAAAGTACAAACAACAAAGAGTCAAATTTTATGACCATTCTTCACATCTTGCGAAAGAAGAAGCGTCATCAGAATATCAACTTGAAAAGAAGACCATTGAGCTCAAAGGCTTTGATCAAAAGGAGGAAATTCTTCTATATAAATAGACAAATCTTTGTCTCACATAGAGTCTTTTTGCGTCACATGCGTCTCTACCTTCAAGGAAAAACAAACGAATTTGATTCTGAATCATTGAACCACAGAGCTTTTATGCAATATAGAGCTCTGAGTTATCACAAAAACCAAGGAGGAAAGATTAATCCCAACTTTTTCCCAAACGTCTATATCACATACAACATAGCTCGAGAAATACCACCAACACTTGAAAGGGAAGAGGTAGAGTTTGTCCCATTTGTGACACAAAGCTTTTATTGAAGTTAAAAACATTTTCATCCATTATCTTACTCATACATCATCACTTCATCATCAATCCGTTCCAACTCTCAAAACATTAAGAGGTTCTTGCTCCAAGTTCTCTTTTTAGATATTGCTTGAATCAAACGCATCACATCACTTTTTAGATTGTTTCTACATCTAGGATAAGCTCATCCTAAGAGACACATCTACGCAGGTTAAAACTAGTTCATGAGTGAATCCTCTCATTACTAGGTAGTTAAATCTGTAACACATTTCAGATTTCTCTACACCTTATCACATCAAAACTTATCAAAACAAGCAATCAATTCAAAGAAGGAAATTCGGTTACATCTACCTTAAAAGTGCTAGAGATCCACATGCAACACAATTCACCAACCATCAATCTCTCATTTCATCAAAAAACTCATCATCATTTTCACACAACTTCAACAAAAGCTTGTAAACAAAATGGCCCAAACCCGATCAGAGTCAAGGCAACGAGAAATAGAAATGGAAGAAGAAGAAGAGGAAAATCTCAATGAATTTCAAGAAGCACTTGGAGGAAATGAAAATGATGAAAACCCAAGTACTCCCACTTCTGCAACAATAGAAAGGGCCCAGCATAACCCTCTCTTTAACAGACTTTTTGACGAAATACTCAGGAGCAATGTGGATGCTCACTTTTTAAAGCTCGCTCAAGAAGGAGCAAAACTCCCCTCTGACTTTGATCTTGCTCAATTAAGACAAGCATCAGAAAGACAAAGTCGCCATGAAGAGGAAAGAGGTAGAGATCCCATCAGATATAACATTCCTTGAGGTAACCCACCACCTCCTCCTCCAACTGAAATGGAGATGTTGCGGCAACAAGTCGAGAATCTCGCCCAATAACTTCATAGTGGTGTCAAGACTAACCAATTCTCACTCAATGACATCTGTCCCTATCCTTTTGATAGGAATCTTTATATGCCGCCCTTTCCATGAGGATTCAAAACACCCAAATTCGAAAAATATAGAGGAAAGGGAGATCCTTGTGATCATGTCAGAGAATTTCATTCTGCTTGCCTCAAAGTGGCATATGAAGACACATACCTAATGCACCTTTTTCCCCAAAGCTTGGGAGGAACAACCACATCATGTTTTTCCTGACTACCAGGTGGCATTAGAACATTTGAGGAACTCATCGAGAAGTTCCTAGCTCATTACTCTCATAACATTGAATGCAACATCACCATGGCTGATCTGTGCAACACCAAACAAAAACTAGGTGAACTATTCTCAGTATTCTTGCAACGATGGTGCCAAACGTTCTCTTCAGTTACCTAAATGAGAACTAGTGGAAATATTCATTTCCAACTTAAACGGAGAAATGGAATTTCACCTGGATGTCAAAGACACAGACTCTTTTAATGATATGATCACCAAGGGTTTAAAATGTGAACGGGCACTCATCAAGAAAGGACTCATCAAAATCTTTAATAAACCAAAAGATGGTCCTCGCCCGCGCTTCAATAGTGATAAACCAAGCTTCTGGAATAAAAACAAGAATATCGTCAACGATGGGGTTGTGGATGCCTGGACTATCCAAAACGCACAACCTGTGGTTCGGTTTGTAGGACAAAATCCTCCACCTCAAAACAACACAAATGTTCCTTCTAATCAAGGTCGCATCACATCTCACAATGAACCTAGACCTCGTCAGCAAAAACAGAAACGCACATACACTCCCTTAGGGGAACCCATTGAAACAGTATTGCGACAACTCATTTCTCAAAATTTGGTCACTCTACCTAAACTATCAAACTATGAGCCTCAGGTCAAACCGGCATGGTGGAGAGATACTGAACACTGTGAATTCCATCAAGGAAGAGGGCACAAGACAAGTAATTGTCACTGATTGAAAGATCTCATTCAGGATCTTATTGATCGAGGAGAAATTGAAATTGAAGGACATGACCCAAAAACAACAAATAATGATCATCTGATGTTCAAAAATCCACTTCCATCACAAGATCAAAGGGGTCCTTCCACTTCTAGGCAAGGCACTGATACCACTGATTATACACAGGCTGCGTATAATTACGCTGTAAATCATCTGTATGATGTCAATGAACAAGTTGCAACTATAACCTTCAAAAATCCCAACTCAAATTGCAATGTTGTTATGCGTCGTGACAAAGTTACCATAAAGGCAGCTCCACAAGGCCCCACCTCCATCCCAAAGCAATACAATCTTGTAGAACAATTAGACAAAACCCCTACACTTATATCCATTTTAGAGCTATTGCACCTATCACCATCTCATAAAACTATCTTGGATCAAACACTCCAAGAGGCGTCAGTCCCTGCAAACTTGAATACAGACCAATTTCAAGCCATGGTTGGAAGTCTAAAGTCATCACCTTGTCTCACTTTTTCCGAAATGGACAACTCTTCTTTCTAGCAACCTCATAACGCTTCACTACACATTGAAGGCTTTATCAACCAGCATAGGATCAAGCGAGTCTTGATCAATAATGGAGCAGGCCTGAATATTTGTACACTGCAATTGGTCACAACATTGGGATATGCCATAGAATCAGTGGATCCCCGTAAGAAGATCACAATCAAAGCCTATGATGATGCAGAGCGTTCATCCAAGGGAGCTGTGGTACTACCAATCTGAGTGGGCCTTGTGGTAAAGCACATTATCTGTTAGGTTTTGGACCTTCCTCTGCCATACAATCTATTGTTAGGAAGACCTTGGATACATGCCATGCAAGCCGTTCCATCTACCTACCATCAATGTATCAAGTTCCCACATAACGGTGTAGAGATCACAATCCTGGGCGATGCAAATCCCTTTGCGTATTGTCATAATATCAGCCATCAACCAGAGATTACTGTTCCTAATAATAGAGAAGCCATTTCCTCCACATCATATATAGGTCCTGCCTCTCTTGCCAGTTCAAACACCACTATACCCAAGCAAGAAAAGCTTAAGATGAAGATAGCAGAGGAAGGTCCTGGGGAATACAACTTGAGTCAACTCTTTTGTGTGGGACAAATGCCCACTTCTCCTAGAACATATGGTAAACCACAACAATTACTCCAAGAACCATTGATCACGCCAACATGTGCTTTGACACCTTTCATCCCTGGAAAGAGTCAAGAAGAAGAAACCCAAGATGAGGACTTAGCAGAATGGATCTATAAAGATCCCATCACCACTAATATACCGAAAGTTAAACTTCCTACAGAGCAGTATGGCAAAGGCCTCCTCATTATGCAAAGAATGGGGTATGATGGTCAGAGTGCTTTAGGATATTGCAAACAAGGACGACATGAACCTCTGCTACCAGAATTAAAGCCCACAGATAATACAGGCCTAGGCTTTGAAAATGAGATATTTCCTAAGCTCAAATTCAAAGGAAAACCCAACAAACCATTATGTCAGCCTACTGCAAAAAGGACACCTTTCATTATCAAAGCAGCCTCAAGCACCATCCCAACTACCCCATCGAGGCTCAAAACCCCAACACAACTATCACCAATGCCAATCATCCCACCAATCGAACCAGTAATCCCATCAACAGCACCATTAGCAGCAGCAACTGTATCAGAACCCGCAACAGCATCTATGGCACCAGCAGTTCCAGCAGAAGCCATTGAGTCAATATTACTGATACTCCCTGTACCAGATTCCTTGATCCCCATCGACCTTCCTGCAGCACCAATCACTACAAAGGTACATCAACCAATCACACCTGCAGTATTTAACTCAAAAGACATCCCAGTATGGTATAGCAATCGGATGCTGGAAAGTGACTTAGAGACCGACTCACATGAGTGGGAATTTGATTCTGTACAGCTTAACACTTTAGATGAGGAAGACACATCACTACCTCCACCACGCAAAGACATCCTTGTTTACGGAGAAGCACAAATAACTACTTCTTTGGTTCCTGAACTGGAAACATCTTCCACAGACCTTACGTCTCATCCTACGCCTGATTCTGATAGGGAGAGTACCATCAATGACCTTCACCATAACGTCTTAACCCTCACTGATACATCTAGCGCACTTAACCTAATCAATGAAGTAATGCCCATTATCCACCCTGAACTCATTGAATGGAACCAACCTAATCCCCCATGTCTTGACCTCTTCCAAAACGATGAGGCCATCATTGACTTTTTGGAATTAAGGGGTAACCTGCCAAGCGGGGATAACAAAGCTGGATTCACCATAGAACTTAATAGCACAGCGTACTTCAGGGTGGATGCCAAACCTTTCAGCTGCAAAAATATAACAATAAAATATGGATCTTCCAGTGAAAACCACACTGTGGCACTGTTTGATCTGACAAAATTAAAAAGAAAGAGTGTATCCAATGGTGAAAACCTCTCTGAGGTGCCTGAGGATGAAGGGTTTGACATTCTCCCTGCTAGTACACAACAGGAACGATCAACGATTCTCATCAAGGAAACCAAAGAATACAATGTGGGGACTCCTGAAAATCCTCATCTCATACATCTAGCATCTCTTCTCACTCCAAAAGAACAACCTAAATTTATAGAGTTCTTTCAGAAGTGTTAGATCAACTTTGCATGTTCATATGCAGACATGCTTGGGCTTGATCCTGATTTAGTCATGCATCACCTCACCGTAGAAAAAGGAGCCAAACCTGTCAAGCAGAAGCTTCGTAAGATGCATCCTCAAATTGCAGTACTAGTCAAAACAGAACTCAAGAAACTCCTAGATGTTGGTTTCATTAGACCAATTGATTATGCAGAATGGATATCCAACATTGTTCCTGTTGGCAAACCAAAAGGGGGCATCCACATTTGTACTAACTTCAGAGATCTGAATAAGGCCTGTCCTAAGGATGACTTCCCCCTTCCAAATATCGACATCATAGTAGACCTGACAGCAGGACATGCCATGCTTTCACTCATGGATGGCTTTTCAGGATACAATCAGATAAAGATCGCACCAGAAGATCAACATAAGACAGCCTTCACATTTCCATGGGGCACATACTGCTGGAATGTAATGCCTTTTGGTCTAAAGAATGCAGGAGCGACCTATCAACGAGCAATGACTACTATCTTTCATGATATGATGCATACCATAATGGAAGATTATGTTGATGACTTATTAGCAAAATCACTCACTAGAGAAGGTCATTTGGACATATTAGAGAGAATCTTTGATAGACTGGAACAATATCATGTTCGACTCAACCCAAAGAAATGTGTCTTTGGAGTAACCTCCGGGAAACTTCTAGGATACATTGTCTCAAGCAAAAGTATTGAGGTCAACCCAGCAAAGGTAAAAGCAATCATGGACATGCCACCTCCAAAGAATATCAGTCAGCTAAGGACATTATAAGGATGACTTCAATCCATCTGAAGATTCATTGAACAACTGGCTGATAAGTGTCACCCATTTACACACCTGCTACACAAGAACATCCTCTTTCAATGGGATGCCCGATGCCAGCAAGCATTTTAGACGCTTAAAGACTATCTCATGAATCCACCATTGCTGATGCCACCAGATCCAAGTAGACCATTGTTACTCTATATCTCAGCAACAAGTACAACATTGGGTGTACTATTGGCACAACATAATACAGAAGGAAAAGAGTGTGCTGTTTACTACATCTCTCGCACACTGGTGGGCTATGAACTCAATTACACACCTATTGAGCGAGCTTGCCTAGCAGTAATCCTGGTAGCCATTAAACTGAGGCACTATCTATTAACACACAAGGTACAACTCATTGCAAAGATTGATCCACTCAAGTATTTACTCAGCAAAGCAGCATTGACAGGTCACTTGGCCAAATGGGTGATGATTCTAAGTGAATTTGACATCGAGTATGTCGATCGTAAAGCTATCAAAGGGCAAGTTATTGCAGATCAGTTGGCCGATGCGCCTCTCATAGGCAATCATCCTCTCATTTCCAATTTTCCAGATGAAGAGATATTCATGATCACAACAGCACAACCATGGAAACTATACTTTGATGGTTCGTACACTAAACATGGCTCGGGGGCAGGCATTCTGTTTATCACACCTCAAGGTGACAACATCCTAAAGTCTTACAGACTCACATTTCCATGCACCAACAACATAGCAAAGTATGAGGCCTTGATCATAGGACTCAGGCTAGCCATACAATGAAAATTACAAGAACTACAAGTATATGGTGACTCCCAACTGGTCATTCGACAAGCAACATATGAATATCAGACCAAGGATGATAAAATCATGCCATATAAGCAAATGGTGGACAAACTAAAAGAATCATTTACTACTATCACTTTTGAGAAGATACCAAGAGATCAAAATTGAGCTGCTGACGCTATGGCTACCATCGCATCTCTCCTAGATCTTCCACAGAATTCAACACGCTATGAGTTCTTGGTAGAACAGCTTTGGATTCCCGCTTATGATATCCCCGAATCTGAAATGATATGTCGCCTTGTCGGTTTTGAATCCCCATGGTACGGTGAATTCTACACCTACCTCCGCGATCACACCCTTCCTCCCAACCAATCAAATAACCAACGTAAAACCTTCATTCGCCAAACTGCTCGATATATCATTATTGCCAAAACCCTATACCGACGCGGTCTTGATGGTACTCTCCTTTGATGTCTGGAACAAGATGAGATAACAAAGGTTTTGGAAGAGGTACATGAAGGAATTTGCGGGACTCACTCAAGTGGTCCGTTACTAGCCAAGAAACTCCTGTGCAATGGATACTATTGGCCATCTATGGAAAAAGACTCCTACTACTTTGTCAGGAAGTGCAAGAAATGTCAAGTTCATGGTGACCTGATACATGCACCAGCACAGGAATTGCAACCAATCACAACACCATGGCCTTTTTGTCAATGGGGTCTTGACCTTGTGGGTAAAATCCATCCATCTTCATCCAATGGCCATAAATTCATTATTACCGCCACCGAATATTTCACAAAGTGGATTGAAGCTGTTCCACTTACCCAGGTCACCGGCAAGAAAATCGCCTCATTCATCCTCAACTACATCATCTGCTGGTATGGTGTACCCATGTCCATCATCACAGATAACAATCTTCCTTTCAAAAATCAGGATGTCCGTGAACTTTGTGAGAAATTTCACATCCAACACCGCTTTTCCACCCCCTATTACCCACAAGGCAATGGTCAGGCTGAAGCATCAAATAAGAACATATTAAGAATCCTCAAGAAGACAGTCAATGATGCCGGTCGTGATTGGCATGTTCAACTAAATCCAGTGCTATGGGCATATCGAACTAGCATTCGAACCCCTACAGGTACAACTCCTTATTCGTTGGTCTATGGTGTAGAAGCTATCTTGCCTATTGAGGTTGAGATACCATCATTATGGGTTTCCTTGCACAATCTCATCGATGATGAAGCATATAGAGTATCCCGTGTTTAGGACTTAGAGTTACTTGATGAGAAGCGACAAGATGCATACAACCATCTCAAAGCCTATCAGCAGCGCATGAGCAGAAGCTACAATCATCGAGTTAGACCTCATACATATGAGGTAGGTGATCTTGTTCTCCGAGAGAATCCTCGCAACTAACCAAACAGAGAACATCAGGGCAAGTTTGAATCAAACTAGCTGGGCCCATACATTGTCACTACTGTATTTGGGTCTGGGGCATATCAGTTGGCTACTTCAGAAGGAGAACTGCTCGCAGATCCAATCAACAACATGCACCTCAAACGGTTTTATACCTAAGCTATACAGAGCATCAGGCTCCCCTGCATACCAGAAAATACCAAAAACATTCAGAAAAATGTCCTGAAGAAATACCAAAAAAAAAAAAAAAGCATCCAAACGGTGAACAACCACTTCGGTGGCACCTTGGGTAAGTGCGATGGTGAAAACCTGGCAAACAGGCGCCACTCATAAAAGGCTATAGCTCCATTACCTTTCAAACTTGTTGTGATCACATCTACTTCATACATACATCCATCCATCCATCAACCATGGCTTGTTATAAATCTACAAATCCAAGAAAGTACTACATGCATCCTACATCCCGCTTTTTTATAGTCATGTCTAAATTGGGGGCAATTCCCTTAAACTATTGATGGAAGTGGATTCTACATTGTCTTGTGATTCATTAAAGTTCTTCATTTAAAACTATCTCACAAAATCCACAAACATTCAAAACAATTCAAAATCCAAAAACATCCAAAACACTTCAAAATCCAAAAAAATAAAAAAACATCGAAAATCACACAAAAACATGGCAACACATTGTACATACTTGTCCACGCAGATACCAAACAAGCATTGAAAAAATCCTCGCACAATGATCACTTCTCAAATTGACCAAAACAATCAACATCAACAATCAAACTGTCTTCAACAAGGATGCATCCTTCCTTACCAAAACAAAGACAAAATGACATTTTCTTTGACAAGAAAATTGTGTTAAGCTATCAAATACTTGGTTGATTTGTGAAGTAATTCATTTGTTTATATATCAAGTTCCTACAACATTGTTTGTGTATCTTCGACGCATTATTCTGATGAAGTTCTGGGGCATGTACTAATGGTGTCTACATGGGAAGTTCACAAAGCTATGTGATCTTATGCCAAATGCAGTCATAGATCATTACGGCTTGCTGACTATAGCGTATACCTCGACCATATGAGCATGAACCATTACCAAGGATCCATATTCTTTATTCTTTATGTATATATTGTTTGTTTGCAGGTACAATGCTTTTTCTTTGGTTCCTCCTACCTCATCCAAACTGGGTAAAGGTTTTATCTCTTATTATGGTATGCACTTGTCTCAGGATATGATCAGTCTAAGATCGAGGAGGACGATCCAAGTCATGCATGAAAAGAGATAATCCTTGCCTGTTCTGCAAGCAATACTCAAGTCAACTTGATCCATTATATCAAGTTGCTTGTATTAACTTGCTATATCAAAATCCATGTAAGAAATACTCTGGTCATCTTGAATCTTTATGTCAAGTTGCTTGTATTTTCTTACAACATTTTAAAGCTCAATGATGAAAAATAAAGCACCATGGATCATCATTCCATCTCATTTGTATATATTGCATTCCATTGCATTCCATCCATCCATACATTCATAAATAGCTGCATATCATTCATACATAGTAATGACAATGGATACTCTATTTTCCTCTTCTTCCATAGGAATGTAATAGGTCCTCCATTTCTTCTATCTAACATTGAACCCCCCTCACCCTCCCCATCTCGATAATCACCATCACATACCCTACATCATGTCCCAATCAACCTAATCAAGCCACGTTCATCACCATCCATCTCTAAATAGGAGGGATTGTGTTTCCTATCCTAAGTCATCCAATAAGTCAAGAAAGTTACTCTATCTGCATAGGTACATCAACTCACGCACACCTAGACTATCAACAGATACTCTGATCAAGTATCTTCGGGTCTTAACAGGTAATCGATTATGGCAAACCTAGACTACAACAGACATTTATCATAATGACCTAGTCTCAACGGGGCTGCTATGATTCACCACAATCATCCATCCCACACACACACTATCAATTGATCAACCAATCAAACACAATCCAATGGACAATTACATCAATTATCTAAGTCTCAACGAGTATTTTGCTTCAGATACCTTGACTTCATCAGGCAATTACATCAATTGTCTAAGTCACGAATAGGTCACTTTGATTCACTTACTCAGACTTTATCATGTCCAAGCAACCAACTGACATCAACTGTCACGCTTTGACTTGATCGGGGCAATTAAACCAATTGCACCAAATTGTCCAACCAATTTTGATCAATTGTATAGCATCAATCCAAACACCACACTACATCTGCTATGTATCTCTTGCATGACCTAAGGGTACTCGCTGGCTTGTTGTTTCTTCATATTCACTCCATTTTCTCCCATTCTTTCATCATTAGTTATAATTTCTTCTATTCTACCTCAACTCCACTTTTCATTCTTGTTCGAGAGATCGCCCGATTTTTCAAAAAAAAAATCGGCACATCTCTCGAGGGGGCATACCACCCATTAAATTTACATTTATGGGGCATATTTCTTCACACCTATTTTTCTTTCTTTGAAACGACGCGATAAAACCGCACTGTCTCAAAGAGGGGCAAATGTAGTCACATAAATCTGTCCACTTAATTAAATGAATATTTAGTATTTATTTGATTATTTAACCATCAATCAATAATTAATTAAATTAATATATTTAATTAATTCATCTTAACCCTCTTCTCCTATTAATTAAATAAATTATTCAATTTATTTGATTTAAATCACTTAACCAAATTCAGACCATTAATTAAATAAATAAATCATATTTATTTAATTAAATCTTCTCTCACATTTAAATAAACTAATATTTATTTAAATTCCCCCAAAATCCCACCTCTCACATTTAAATAAATTGACATTTATTTAAATCACCTTTATCCTCCACCCACTTGCATTTTCCTACAAATGCAAGTTGCACAACTATTTTAAATAAATTATTTATTTAAAATCCTATTTATCCTCACCCACTTGAAACCTTTAATGGTTTCTCTTAAAGTCTTCAAACTTAATGGCTTTCTTCTAGAGTCTTCTCAAACCTTTAATGGTTTCCCTTAAAGTCTTCAAAACTTAATGGCTTTAAAGTCTTCAAACTTGATGACTTCCTTTTATAGTCTTCTTAAGCCTTTAATGGTTTCCCTTAAAGTCTTCAAACTTAATGGCTTCCCTTAAAGTCTTCTTAAGACTTTAATTGCTTCCCTTAAAGTCTTCAAGCCTTTAATGGTTGCCCTCAAAGTCTTCAAGCATTTTAATGCTTTATCTTCCTTTTTCTCATTTAAATAAATTAATATTTATTTGAATATTTACCCAAATGCAAATTACACCATTTAATTGAAATAAATGATTTTATTTTAATTGAAAATACCAAAATTTCTCCCACTTGCATTTTCCTACAAAATCCACTTGCATGCCTAAACCCCTTCTAGATTCTTCTAAACCTTTCCTAATTAACCTAATCCATCCCCTAAATATTGTCACATTCCTAAGAAAATTGAAGTCACTTCTCAAAGACTCCAAAGTATTTGAAAATCAATTAATGCTTTGTGTGTTCAACAAATTAACCTCTAAAGTCTTCCAAACCACTTATGGCTTTTACATGACCATTAATGGTTAATTCCACTTGCACCCATGGTTAAGGACTTTGACCCCTAACTTAACCCTCATGTAACCCATGTGTCTCTTCAAAGCATTTATTTCTTTGACTAGGGTAACCATCATGTCCCCTCAAGCATTTAATGCTCCTTATCTCTCCTCTCAAGCCTCCTCATGGTGACACTTGTCAACATGGGCTTGGGTTGAAAGTCTCACATGGATTGAATATCTTTCAATCCTAACCCTTGTTAAGATTACTCAATCTTGACCCTTCATTTCCCCATTTCTTCTATAAATAGAACCCTTCTCCTCAAGCAAAAAAGGAAGATATGAGTATTGTTGTTATACTGGCATTAGCATAGAGCTTTCTCATAGCATCACTATCTACACTTGCATAGCATTTGCTTATCATATTCAACTATCTTGAATTTCCATATGGCATCCATGGCTAGTGCTAAAAGCTGAGAGCTACACTCATGTGGAACTTGGAGAGGAGAGGAACAAGGGAGGAGCAACTATGAGCATCTTGATTAGCATTTGGAGGAGTATAGTTTATCTATTCTATGTTTGTATGCTTTCTATTTCATGCTTAATATCTCTCTTGATATGCTTGTTTAGGATAATCTTTTGTTGCTAACACTAATGTTTGTTTCTTGTGGTCTTGTGTGTGTTGCCATCAAACAGATTTTCTAATTCTTTTTGCAGAGCATCAGTGACCACATGGCATGCCATCACCTTGCCACCCTCCAATCCAACTTGCAATCATTTATTGATTGTCGCACCCTACACTCTTCCTTGTAGTGGGATTAACTATGCATCCCTCCTCCTTACTTCTACTGCATTGTGTGTAAATCTTGAGCACAATTTCATTGAACATTGTTGCCTCCTTGTCAATTGAGCCAAATTTCATTCCCGCATCTTCTTGACTCCTCGACACATTAGGCACCAAAACATGTTCACCTAGGGTCTTTGCAAGTTAAGGTCATAATCTAGATACTGACCACTTGAAACACTAGTCTCCCTTCCACTATGGTGATGGCTACACCCTAGTTCTTTGACGATGGTTATGCCTTGGTTCTTTGATGATGAAATGCATAGGTAAATGCATGTTATGACAATTATTGTGGTCATTTGCTTTGTGTTTTGGACTGCATTTTCTCTATCATTCTTTGTGTTTGCATATACTTCCACCCTACGTGTGCTTGCGAATATGGAACCTTTTGATGGTGTTTTTATGCACTATACCACTCAGAATAAAATACCGAAGGCAATCTATCCTCTCTTGATAAAAAAGACTCTCAAATGCTAAAGATTTGCAAAGGATCACTTCATATGACTCCAAGGTTCTCTAATGTTAGGTCTTAAAATGTTGGATAGCTTCAATTGAATTGATGTGAATTTCTATACCTGCGAGGGGACTTACGTACTTTCTTGAATTCAATCTCAATGGTTATGACATTCTTCAAATGATGTTGCAATTTCACTCTTTTCCTATTTCTGCTGATGGTTGATAAAAAGAAGTGAAAAAGGGAACAGGGTTTAGGAATGCTATTCTAAACTAAGAATGCAAGACAATGAGCGATTTCAAGTTAGCTCAACTAAGCTTTACTTCAACATCTTTGAACATCTTCACAATGCTAGGGCAATCTTCTAAGGATAACTTGAGGATTTTCAAATCACTAACTTCAAACATAGACACCTTCAAAATGAAGCATACCAATGATGAGATAGCAATTGAAGTTAAGTTTAGGCTTAATGATTTTAGTTGACCACACAAGGCAAGTTTGCAATCAACAGATTTCTAGTAGTATGGATGATGGAGCTTCACTTTTAATCACACATGTATCTTTCATTCATCTAATACTTGAAAACAAATTCTATTCTATTTTTTTTTTGTCTTTTCTGAGTATAATCTCTCACAAAAGATATGAAGAAACAAGCAAATGCTCCAAAAATTCAATAAGTCACCAACACTTCAATGATTTTATTAATTTCTGAAAACATCAAGCAACAATTCTTCAAAGTCTCTTGATTGATCTCTTAATGCTGAATTTCTACTTCAAATCTATTCTCAAATCTAATTGGATGCAAAATGAAATGAGCTGAGCTTATATAGAGCTCTTTATTAATGGATGGCCAAGATTGGACTGAAATCAAGGGCCCAAATTTTGCCACCTAAACCCTAATTAGGGTTTGTTAAGTACATAATACCTAACTTATTTCAAAACTTTAAATGCTAGCCAATGGGAATATGACATCCATTTGGCACAAAAACTATGAGGAAAAATCCTCCAATAGGAAAAATGGTGCCACATAGGAACATAACAAACTTTATTCTAGAATCTTATTGCCCTTCCCTTGCTCTATTTGAAAATTCAATGAATCTGGATGTCATAGATTCTATCTCGATTGTTGGAACTATAGGGATCTTCTCCAATTGTGCTTCCAGGTAGCTAATTTCATCCAAGCTGGTGGTGAAGGTCTTATCCCAATCTGGTCCAAAGTCTTTCATCTTGCTGGCAAGTATGGCGAATGAATGAATATCATCCAATTGTCTCTCAGAAGGCATTCCATTTGGTTCAAAGAAGAGAATCCTCACTTTATCTATCAAATCTTTCACACCAATGTCAACTCCTTCATCCTTGTTCTTCTCAAGAATAATTTCAGCTACCTCTAGGATCTTATTATGTATTGCACTGATTTCTTGATCAACTTGAGTGCACCCAAGATTGATGTCTTCAAATATGAGTCTCCTCATGCGAAAACAAGTTATACCATATCTAGGGGTATGTGCACAAAGATGGTGGTCAGAAAAGTGGATACCACCCCAAAAAAACATGGAAAAACAAGCATCGCATATGCGGTTCTAAAATTTGAAATGACCGCGTATGCACTTAGGTTTGTTGTTTCCGAGCCTAGAGAAGGTAGCGTGTAGCGTGTATGCGCTACCTCTAGGAAAATGAGTGTGTACACACTACTTATAGGAAAATGAGCGCGTATGCGCTAATAATTTGAAAAGAACTGCATACGTGGTGCCTGTCAAAAAAAGTTTTTTTTTTAAAAACTAGGTTTTATTTTCCCGTGAATAGTGCATTTTTAGTTTGTTTTTTCTTCATTTTTTCTCCTAAACCATGAACGGGGTGCTATATTTCTCCTCTAGACACTATGGATCAAGGTTAGTTTTTGTTTATTTTTGTCTTTCTTTCCTGTTTGTTCAATTTGTTTTACATTTTGAATTTAATTTCATTATTTTTGATTAAGTTTTTTCATTTTTTGTTTCAAAAACCAGATTCTTCTAATCCACAACAAGTACAATCAAATGTGCCTCTTGAAAACCCACAAGATACACCCCCAATTCCTCCTTTTGACCGCACACTTGAAACACATGAGCAATTAATTTATCAGTTAGGACAAAATACGTCTAAAATCAATAGACTGATTGTTAAATTGAAAACATCAGAACTTGAGCATCATCAATCCCTCACCACTAGCCTAGAAACATTAGCTAGTGGTGCCATAGCTGTTTCCACACAAATTACCAAATGGGGAAGCTTTAGGGATAGGTGTTGTCATCAATTCTATGCCGATGGGCTATCATACAAGGGAGAAAAAAATAAAAATATTAGTAAACAACACATATGTGCCCTTTTTGTTGATCCCAAAACTGGTCAGTCATTACCTCTTAATGCAAAGAGGTTTCCCATACATTGGTGTACCAATGTGCAGATGAAGAATTTTTTTTGGCAAAGGTGGTAGATGGTCTTTGATGATCCACCTTGTAATAATTATGAGGTGCCATTATATTTTTTGAGAAAAGTATATTGTGAGTTTGTGCTCAATGTGCACCCAAACTATTTTGACATGAGAGAGTTCCATGGTAGAGGTGGTGGCTCTGCCCAAGATAGACCTAGAGCCTGTAGGCGATTACCTGTGGAGAGTCGCTGCCCCCTAGCACCCAAACCCAAGGTGCATCAGGCTGTCCCAGTAGAGCTGAAAGAGTCGATGGAGCTACAAACTCTTCTTGCGGCCACAACGTTGATTGGTGCCATCATCTAGCATGGGATGTCGTTAGCACACCCTATTGTATTGGATGATGAGCCATTAGTTGCTCCAAGTGGCGATAAAGAGCCCATCCAACATATTTGTGTCAGTTCCTCGGGGTTAGATGATGCAGTCGGTGTAGATGGATCCACATCTCATCCGTGCACGATTTGAAGGAGTAGATGTCAGGCCCGCATGACTGAGGATTTCACGCTGACAGATGAGTTGATGGACATGGTGTTTGCCCATGAGCGACAGACACATGTGTGTTGATTTGAATTCATAGCATTTTATTTATCAGTCACTTTAAATTTGTAATTATGAATGAATTTTCATTTATACATCTATTTAAATTGAGACAAATAATATGCATTTTAGGCTGTAGCAGTGGTATCCCATACTCCTCCCCTAGTTACTACAACTACAACTTCGATGCTTGAGGTATATATTTTGTAACATGTTAAAATAGAATAGCATACTTCTAATTCAAAAAAATACAAGATATACTAACTATATTTAATGCTTGGTCCAATTTTTGGTTTGTAGGTGTTGACAGGGGACCAAATGTCCTAGATTGATGACATCACGCTCTCAGTGATCGATTTTGGCCTACAAGGCTATACGGTATCATATTTTGTACAACCATTTTTATGTATTGTTTTGATATAATATGCAAGTCATTTCATTTTAGATTTTTAAAATTATGTTTAATTTATTATCTGTACTAATATCTCATGTTAATTTTATTTTTTAGGGTACCCCCCCGCATCTAGGGCTCGTCCTAAGAAAAAAATTCCTCGAAGACGCCAAAACGTGGGAAGAAGGTAATTGAACACATTTTTAGTTGTACAATTGTTTGAAAATGTTGAAATCAAGTATTAGTTGGGGTTTGTAGATTGATTAGTGTTTTTTTGTCTATTTTACATGTACAGTGGCCATTGAGCTATGTGGATTTGTTGAATGCACTTGATTTGCCCGTGGATCAAGAGAGGGCAGAGGTATGTATCTCTACTTTCTTTTCTTGATTTCATGATTATATGCACGCGTACATGTGAACTTGTGATACATTATAATCTTATAATTTTTTCATATAGGAAATATCCATACCTATTTCATTAATGGTGAACCCTCCTCTGTGCACTGGAGAAGCATCCCGGATCCGATACACTTTTGTTTCATATGTAAAATTAATTTTTTTTAACCTACAATACTTATCATTATATTAATTGTATTTAATCTTTGAACATTTATTGTATAGGTAATAGCGACAGTTTCTCCATCGATGGTGAGACATCCTCAGTCCATTGGAGAAGCATCTCAGACATAGGTACCTCATTGTTCTCTATATTATATCTTTTAAGTGTCTTTGATATATTTATGTTAGTACATTATATTAATTGTACATTTAATCTACAATAGACCCCTTCACGATATGACCATAACATGGATCCATTTAAGTATTTCTTCAAGAAAACTCCTAAGAGTGACAATGAGAGGAGAGCGAAGACATTAGCTCCTAGATCAGCCGATGAGGTAATCTACATTTCAATTGCAAAAGAATTATAGTTAAATGCATAGTTATGTTGTTAATTGTGAACTATTTTCTACAAAAGAATTCTAACTTGGCTTTTGAATTGTAGTTTTGCAGCAATCTACAGAGCCGCGTACTGCATCGAAGAGGCTTGATTTTGATGATCCACCACAAGTTTAGGATCATATAGTGTTAGTTTTGGTCAAAGAATGACCAATACATGTAGATATATTCTACATTTTTATTGTATATAGATTTGGACATGGTATATGCCACATTTTTGTAATACTTGTATTGACTTGGCCGACATGCCTTTTTTTATATATATAAATGTCGATATTCGATCCAATAAATGTGTACTGAGTTCATTATTTTGTATTCATTTTATTTTGTGGTTGTCCTTTTATAAATTTAATTGATCATTTGCCTATGTAATCAACAATATGAATATAAACAACAAAAATATATGATATAAAACATTACAATCGTGGAATATGATTTGATAAAATTTCTAAAATGTTGAATTAACTCTATAAAACTCCTTGTATTCAGTTCATTATTGTGTATTCACTGTATCTGGTGGCTGCCATTTTATAAATTTAAATGAATATTTTCATATGTAATCAACAATATGAATATAAACAACAAAAATTGACAATATGAATATAAACAACGTGTTTGGTGTGAGAGCACCCTCACGCTCGCAATGGTAAAATTTTGTTCGTCGTGTGCACAAACCGATGTCGTGAGCGTGCCTAGGTGGGCAAGTTTATGCTAGGCATGCCCTTGTCATGCATCCCAAAGGGCCAGAATGTCGAGAGTCATACCATACCAGTGCGATCTCTCAAGTGCCCTGAGTCCAAAAAATTGTCAAAATTTGACGTATTGTTTCTTCAAATCTAGGACTCATATGGTTGATCCATTTGAAATTTTGGGGTTGCATGAGACTCCTCTACAATGTCCTATCTCATTTTTTGATGACTCGAGCCATTTTCAATTGGTAGCATTTTTTCGCCAGCTGCAACAACCGTTAGTTGCATGCAATGCAAAGTTGCAGGATTGACTATAATTGATTCAGCTCGCCATGTGCACAAACTGACATCGTGAGTGCATTCGGGTAGATAGGTTTATGCTAGGCATGCCCCTATCATGCATCCCAAAGCATCGAAACATTGAGAGTCATACCATACCAGTGCAATCTCTCAAGTGCCCTGAGTCCAAAAAATTGTCAAAATTTGACAGATTGTTTCTTCAAATACAGGACACATATGGTCGATCCGTTTGAACTTGTGGGGTCGCGTGAGGCTCCTCTACAATGGACTATCTTGATTTTTGATGACTCGAAGCCATTTTCAATTGGTAGCATTTTTCGCCTGCTGCAAAAACCGTCAGTTGCATGCAATGCAAAGTTGCAAGATTGGCTAGAATTGATTCGGTTTTGTCGTGTGCACAAACTGACATCACGAGAGCATCTAGGAGGGTAGGTTTATGCTAGGCATGCCCCTATCGTGTATCCCAAAGCACCTGAATGTTGAGAGTCATACCGTATCGGGGAAATCTCTCAAGTGCCATGAGTCCAAAAAATTATCAAAATTTGACGGATTATTTCTTCCAATCTAGGATGCATATGGTCAATCTGTTTGAACCCATGGGGTCATGTGAGGCTCCTCTACAATGGTCTATCTCGGTTTTTGACAACTCAAAGCCATTTTTAATTGGTAGCATTTTTTTGCCTACTGCAAAAACTATCAGTTGCATGCAATGCAAAGTTGCAAGATTGGCTAGAATTGATTTGGTTCATCATGTTCACAAACCAACGTCATGAGTGCATCTGGGTGGGCAAGTTTATGCTAGGCATGCCCTCTCGTGCATCCCAAAGCGCCGGAATGTTGAGAGTCATACCGTACCGGGGCGATCTCTCAAGTGCCATGAGTCCAAAAAATTATGAAAATTTGACGGACTGTTTCTTCCAATCCTGGACACATATGGTCGATCCGTTTGAATTTGTGGGGTCACGCGAGGCTCCTCTAGAATGGCCTATCTCAGTTTTTGACGACTCGGAGCCATTTTCAATTGGTAGCATTTTTTTGCCTGTTGCAAAAATCGTCAGTTGCATGCAATGCAAAGTTGCAGGATTGACTAGAATTGATTTAGTTCGTCATACCCTACTGACGCAATGTAGAAGTTGCTTGACAATTTTTTTGACAATTTTTTTGACAACAATGACAATTTTTCTTCAAATTGTATCTAGTCTCAATCTATGATCCCTATAACCCGACAATGACTCAAATAATTCTCCATGATTATACAAGAATCAAGAATTATCATGATTGACTAGGGACACATCACATATACTCAAAACATTGCCACACAAAATAGTCACAAAACTTTGTCACATATTATTCAAAAAAATGCCTCTAAATATGGTCAAATTAGCTCTTGGCTATTTGATTATACAAAAAAAAGGTCTTAAAAATCATCTCATGGGATTTTATATAAAATTTGGCATTACAATATGTGCGATTCAGCTCATCACCATTTTAATATATAAAATTTGGCATGTACATATGTACAAATCAGCTCATTGCCATTTAAATATACAAAATTATGCCCCTAAACATGTAAAAATCAGCTCATGGGTATTTATATATACAAAAAATGAATATAGAACAATTCGTCGATGATTTATACAAAATTCTCAAAATCATTCTACTCTGAACCATAGAATCAATCAAATGAGCCTTCAGGATCGACTCTAACCTGTATTGTGTCAATTATTGCCTTGTGGTTAGATTCACGAACTTTCTATAAAATCTTGTTATGAGGTCTACCACGATACTTCATCAAATGAATATTTGTTGCAACAACAAGGTTAGAGAAATGAAGAATATGCCTGTGTGTTTCAAAGTCCTCGAACAACCAAACATCAGAATTCTAGATAGGGTATCTCTGAAGCCATGTTCCTGTCACGACAACAGACCCTATTGGGTACTCAATACCCTATCCGTCAATGATTGTGGTTGTCAATTTTCTTTTTGGCTCAACACAACGACACAAATAGTAATCTGTTCCTTCTTCATTGTTCTATTTTGCAACAACTGCATACACATGACCTACATTTTATAAAGTGTTAATTAATACCCAAAATAAAGTATGATGTACAACAAAATAAACCAAAAAGAATACTTGCAAAAAAATTAACTCAAAAAATCACCTGAATCCACTAGGTTGGATACATGGTCAAAATCCACTGATGTCTCCATCTGGCTCAATTGTAGTGCTTTGGGAATTTGATATGAATCAATGGAAACCAACAGTCTACAAGACCATTTGTCAACCCACTCTTGTGATTCACATTCTTCCAACAAACAATACATGCATGAAGAGAAAAAACATACCATCTGTCTCGTATAAATTACCAGTGAACTTGAATTTGAACTCATAAATGAGTGCATCTCACTCGATCCTGCAACTGTACAACAATCTAGATAGTTTTCAATGTTAGATTGAGTGATCAATGAAAAATATCTATGAACCATTGACGTACTTGGATTACCTGGACCCATCGTAGACTTACACCATCGCACAATTGTTTCTACATTTATCAACTCAACACCACCTTCGTACTTCAATTCTTCTCTAGCTAGGGCTCTTTTCACACATGCTCCTGCACCATCGTGCTTTCCCTTACCATGTCCAGGCTCAGTGAAATTCCAAAAATGTTGTACATCACTTGTCATATGCATCCTTGTCAACCAATAAAACATCCTTGCATTCTTGAATTGTGTGGTGCAATTATCTGACCATATTAAGTGTCGGTTGTATCATATGTTCCTTTCCCTTAAACTATCATAGAAAACTTTAAAGCATCCTTGTACAAACTCCAATGAATGAGTACTGTATATGGTGAAAATGGATAATGGAACAATATTAAAAGACTAAATGAATTCAACTACAAAACCCTAGCCTAACAACAACAAAGATCCACCATAACATATGAAGATTACATAAGACAATGCAAATCAAATGAAATCACAAAGATTATATCATCACATATCCAATAGGGTTTGGATCTCCATTCTTCCTATCTCCATTGATCTTGCTTGATATATTTGCTCTCAGATTTTATGTGTGCACAAGAGCTCAACAAAGAACGAAAATGTGGTTGCAAGTAGGCTTGATCGCATGTGAAAGTTCGAAAGCATAGTCGGGGTTTGATAATGAAGGAAGCATCTCCTTATATAGAAGACACTATAAGAAATGGAGGGATAAGATTAAGAGGTGTAAAAGATAAATGGTTGGCTATGATTAGAGGGTAGGTAAAGAAAATAAGAAAATAATGAGAGGGTACGTAGCGTATGAATTAAGAGATGAATGACATGTGTCATGGGTAGAAAAGGTTAATGAATTAATTAAATAAATAAAGATTTATTTAATTAATAGAGAAAGTGAGATCAATTAAATAAATAAAAGTATTTATTTAATTAAGAAAATGATAATTTAAATAAATAAGTGTATTTATTTAAATGAGAAATAAGGCTAGAAGAGAATAAATTAATTAATTAAATAAATAAAGATATTTATTTAACTAAACTAGACAATTTTAGGTGTCTATATTTTGCCCCTCTTTGAGACAATGTAGCTTGTCGCGTTGTTTCAAAGAAGATAAGATGAACTGATACAAAGTTGCCTCAAGATGGGAATGATATGCCCCCTCGAGAGATTGGATGAAAATGTCTGAAAAGATCGCAGACAATCTCTTGATAAGAAAGAAAGGCTAGAATGGATTGACCGGATAGGATAAAGTGACAGAGTCATGGGATAAAGAAGACTAACTTGGGAGACTAGGGCTAGGGCTAGGGATAGGGTAGTTTATAAGATAGACCATGAGGGGAAAACATTATCATTGTCATCCACACATCCAAGAGATCAGAGTGCAGAGAGAGCATAGAGCAGTCAACACCGATAGCATTGGTTCATAGATTCGATCGCGTTCGCCGATTTTAGAGGCCAACAGATGCATGAGAGCCGGTAAGTACCACAAAACCTCTTTGTACTTTATCGCATTAAATGTTGTCATAAATGCATGCTAGGTAGCGCAATAAATGCATTTTAGGTATGTCAAGCGGGGGAAAAAAATGCTAAGGCACGTTTGTGTTGGTGCCAGGCATGTTTGGGTTGGCTAGACAAGTTTGTGTTTGTGCCAAGCGTGTCTATGAATGCAGCAGCGTCTGTGTCAGATGCGAGCGCGTTTGCATCATGCAGGCACATCTGTGTTGATATGGGCATGTTTAGGTAGACCAGAGGCATGCCTGTGTGATGCAGGCGCATCTATGCAGACCAGGCACGTATGTGCCGTATGCAAGCGTGTTTATGTCATGAATGCGCGTTTATGTCTTCTAGGCCAAATTGATAGTTCTGTGATAAACATACGCTGTCGATTGGATAAGCTGCTAAGAGGATACACTCAAGCAGGTCCTCTAAGGAAGACTAGAATAGCAGATAGGGATAGGATTGACAATTCTGTGATAGAACATACGTTGCCAATTAGGAAAATACTCAAGAGGATACACTCAAGCAGAGGCCCTAGGATAGGATAAATCGAGGCACTTTGTGATGAACAAGGAATGCTAAAACATAGTACTTTGTGATGAACATGGAGTACTAAAAAAAATAACACTTTGTGATGAACAGGGAGTGCAAAAACGTAGTACTTTGTGATGAACAGGGAGTACCACTAGGATAGGAAGCAACACTTTGTGATGAACAGGGAGTATTGCTAGGATAGAGTGCCATAAGCACTTATGATAAGAAGCAACACTTTGTGATGAACAAGGAATGCCACTTTAACTGACATAATTGATTTGCTTGACTACAGGAGGACCTACCTATGCTGAGTCACAAGAGAGATTCCCTTCGACTCAAAGTTTGCGAGTGGAGCTGACAGTAGAGGAGAGAGCCGCAGTTCAGGCTATGGGCCTGCGACATATTTTGTATGTGCCTGAATTTCAGGCGAATATGGGATTGTTGACTGCGCTAGCTGAAAGATGGCACTTAGAGAATTGTACTTTTCATTTGGCTATGGGTGAGATGATAGTCACTTTGGAAGATGTATATAGGATATTGCGGATACCGATCGATGGGGAGTTAGTTCCTTATGATTGAGACAGAGACATGGATGCACTGAGATGAGTGTTCCAGGATCCGGGATTGGAGATGAGGGCTGGACATGTGGTTTGGGATACCATGACACAGACAGGATTAGCACTACCAGTAGTGTTGAGAGGAGGTATCTGTGGGTTCCTCTGTCTGGATAGGGCGACATGAGGATTGGCTGTGGGATGGGGGAGTACACTAGAGACATTGATGACAGAGCACACCAGATTTGCATGGGGACTGTGTCTACTGGCACACTTGTACTATGAGTTACATCAATTTGTATACCATGGATCAACAGGATTGGGATGCAGAGTTACATTGTTGCAGGTGTGGACATATGAGCATCTGCTGGTGACACGATCGATTCATTTGAGAGGCAGGGGCCATGGGCATAGTTTTGTGTATTTGTATGATATGATTACATCTCAGCCACAGATTGGGAGATTAGAGTACTGGCGCAGGGTCATTGATGAACTCGACAATGTAGTATGGAGGCCATACCGAGAGTGTGAGGAGTGGGAGGATGATGCAGTGGAGTTGCCATATGTGTTTAGGAGCATATATCTGATTTGGTGGATGCCATATGTTCTTGAGAGGTAGCTGGTGGATAGGGTGGGCAGGCAGTTTGGGAGGATACAATGAATGCCACGGGGTTCCGAGATGTATGCGCGAACAGTGAGAGATCAAGAACACTTCAGGCCATTATTGTCTTATGATCAGGTAGTGATGCAGCTGGTAGAGATGATTCCCTTGCCTTGGGATATGTGGCCAGACATAGAGGATGCAGGGATGGATGTAGAGTATATTGCATATTGGGCAGAGCATCCATTTCCACGCTGACGGATCTAGGGAAGCTGATAGATGGAGATGGCGGAGGTGATGGAGATGGTAGGGGTAAAGGCTGATGGAGGAGGTGGGCTGCAGTAGGAGAGCAGAGAGTGGCTCTGAGGAGAGAGGGTGGAGAGGAGAGGTAGGCTCAGCAAGCTCACATAGTGAGGGGTAGAGGTGGATTGCCTTTATAGGTGCCAGCAACACAGGTTCCTGGACAGGTACAAGGAAAGGGACAGGGGTAGCCATAAGAGTAGCCATAGGTACAGGGATAGGGTGAGGGGGGAGAGGAGGATGATGAGTTACTAGCTTTGAGGGAGATTTGCTAGGGACAGGAAGATGAGATCCATGATCTAGAGCAGGAGATGGCAAGGCTTAGGAGATAGCCGAGGGATACTGAGTGGAAGAGGGATCAGGCTATCCAGTGCTATACAAAGGCTGAGACAACACTGAGGGTAGGGAGATAGGCAGCAGAGGACACATGAGCTAGATACGCCTATGTTCTGTAGGCCAAGGAGGAGATAGGCTACTGGAGAGACCTATACTATGGAGTGGTGCCACCAGAGCAGTGGGCTAGGAGCTTCCGTAGATAATCGTGAACTGTGACGACCATTGGAGGGAGAGATAGGAGATAGGCGTCTAGCGGTGGGGTCATGGGTCCTCCACCACCACTAGATAGAGGGGATAGGAGAGATGATCCTGGGGCGGGTCCTTCCATGTCTCAAACTCCATTGAGGCCAGCCGGCTCCGAGGGAGGGAGTTCATCATAGCCTAGAGGGCTCCCTATGTATCAGTTTTGTATGATTTTGTATGATGACACCTTCGGGTGATTTTAGCCATATGTATTTGACATCATTGTATCATGACACTTATGATTATATATATATATATATATATATATATACACTTATGATTATATATGAGATTCATCCTTGTGGCATCTATATTCATGTGTACCTATGTGATGCTTCTATATGTTTTATGATGTATGTTTCTATGTGATTCTTATGATATGGATGCAAATAGGTACATGATGAAATGCAATATTTTTTTTAATTTCTTTTTTAATGTTTTTTTAATATGTTATGCATGATGCAAATGTGAATGTATGAAATGCAAATGGATATGATGATGCAAATAACAATTTACATGATGAGAATGTAAAATGTGCTAACATGTGTTGTGTGTAGGATGTGATGCAATTGTGATATCTATATGTATGTATGAAATGCAAACTACATGAAATGCAAATATTTTTGTTGTGTCATTATACTCAGTCATGTGATAGCGGGCTACACAGACTCAAGGACGATGGAAGTCAATCAAGAAAAGGGGATGGAAGATAGAAGATATGGAAGTGAAAGAGATTCTTGTGCATTATCATCATTGAGATTTATTATGGCAAATAGGTTATGACAATCCAGATATATGTTCGACCTAGAAAGTCATTGTACATGTTTGCATGGAGATCAGACAGTCGCAAACAAAGAATGGCCCAGTTCATACAAGACTCATAGTGTCTTCATATCCTTGGATAAGTCATAGCATTACTAAAATATAATCCACATACAACAAAGAAAAATAGGTGACGATACCCCATCCTTGCCTTTCTAGTCAAAGATATCCTAGAGATAAAATCTCTAGTCAGAGACATCCCAAAAAAGCTAAAAGACATGTCACCAAAAACATAAAATCAAAAAGAAAACCAAGACTCGACACCAACATCCACTATAATCCTTAAGTTTAGTGTCTCTTGTCACTTGTATAAGTCTATTTGATTGTGGTCACAATGTTTACTTTCACAAAAGGATAGATAGCACTGAATTACCATAATGTTGTCTGAGTCTGTTGAAAGATTTGATTTGTTGAAAGTCCATTGTTGCTGCTATGTCTCATCTGAAACTAACTGAATCCATGAAACTGATACTTTATTGCGGAGAAGGTAGAACTTTATTGCGGATCTATGATGCAAGTGTTGCTTTATTGCGGATTGTGCGCGGATAGACTGAAGAAAACTAGAAGAAACTGTACTCTTCAGAACGTGTGATGTTCTTAGTTCCACACCCATCACTAGACGTAGGATTTGCCTTAGCCACAGACAGGAGCTGATTTATTATGGAAGGAAACGGTGAAAAGGAGGGATTATTATGAATGGATAACCAATCTTAGGAAGATCAATAACAAGCCATGATGGGAATGAGTAAGTTTATTATGAATGGATAGGCTGTGAGTGCGTGCAAAGTTAAGTGATGAAAGAGAATCCTAAAGGAGGAAGGAGCAATGTCTCTATGCATGGCGCCGACGACTTAGTTTTCACCATGGTACTTGCCCAGGGTGCCATCGAAGTGGTTTTCACCATTGGATGAAATGTTTTCTATTTTTCAATTTTTTGTGTCACAAGGTACTTGTTTGCCAGGTTTTCACCAAGTAACGATTTTTTATGTTTATGATTTTTTTGTATTTTTGAATTTTTTGATTTTTTTGTATTTTTGAATTAGGATACTCTGAAGAGCTATGTGTAAAACATGCGAAGGTGCATGTTGTTGATAGGATCCTCCAAAGGTACGCCATTTGGTGTCAAAAGCTGATATGCACTGGATCCATCGATTGTTGTAATAATATAAGGACCAAGCCAATTTGGTTCGAACTTGCCCTTCTTCTCTCTCTCTTGCTGATTTTTTGGATTTTCTTTGAAAGTCATCTACCTCGAATGTGTGAGGCATTATCTTATGATTGTAGTTGCATCGTTTCTTAACTGAATGATATGTTTCTCCCTTGATTGTCTTCCTTGATAAAGGAACTAAGATAGAATTACTAGGGTGTGGACTACACAGGCCCGTATGCGTGTCACCTAAAGAAGTTTGGGCATCACTGACAACAAAGTCCTTCGAGGAAGCTCCATTAAAGGTCCATGATGTATTGCTAGAAGGGAATGGATGTGTGGAACAAATGGATGAGTTTTGAAGGCTTGTGATTGTGAAAAAAAGTGAAAGTAGGATAGCATGATGGAGATTTATGATCAACAAGTATGCTTTTTGACTTAAAATTGTAGAACTTTTGCCACCAATTATTTTGATATTAGGGGAGATCAACTCTTGCTCTTTTTCTTTCATAGGATTTTTATCCTTGACCTTTATTTTTGCATAGTCCAATAGCTTTTGATTTTGATTTAGACTGAACGACTTTTCTTGATTTTTGACTTTTAGATTTTTGTTTTCAAATCTTGATTTTTGATCCCCAATGAGTAAGGGATTTTGTAATTCTTGTTGATCCAAGTCTGGGAGAGGAGTGGAAATGGAAGGAGTGGATGAAATAGTAAGGCTATGTTAGTTCTCAAGGGGGTTGGCGATACGCTCAATAGATTCTTTGTTGGAACCACGCTTAGGACTATTGATATGAAGAGTTGCTTGCACCACTAGAGGAGATTTGCATTCAGACTTAGTAGCCACAACACTAGGTGGTTCACACCCAATTCCTTGCAAACTATTTATAGATTGTTCTTGGTGACTGAATGCCTTAGGAGATAGTGGGAGTTGATCAACATGAAAGATATACTCACCACATCCCATGTCCTTAATCTTGAACTTTTCTTTAAGCTCTATTTGTTTTGGTGTAGAAGCTTTCAAGGATTCTAGATCAACATATGTTGATGAAGAAATAGCCTCTCGATTGATTGGTATTGTTATTTCTGATCTGGGTTGTAGATTGTTGCAATATATGAATGGGTTTGTATCAACTTTGATGGTCACTTCAACTCTATTGTGTGGGAACTTGATACATAGATGATATGTAGATGGTACTGTGCTCATCTCATGAATCCATGGACGTCCTAGAAATATGTTGTATGTGAACTCTAGATCAAGGACTTGACAAACCACATCTTTTGTAACTGGCCCAACTTTGAGAGGTAAGGTGATTGTGCCCTTGGATGAGCACTCTTCATCATCATATGCCTTGATGGTAATTTTATTTGTAGAATTCACAGCCTTTTCAGAATATCCCAATTGTATTATTGTGTTCAAAGCACATATATTGAGACTAGCTCCTCCATCTATCAAGACTTGTTTTATTCGATGTTTGTGTAGGAAGGCTTCAATGTGTAAAGGTAAATTATGTGGTTGGCTCATGGAGGTGTCATCAGCTTATGTGAATGTAAGGGAGTGTGGAACGAAAAGGTATCCCACCATGGCTTGAAACTGGTCCACGTTCAGATCAGTGGGGATGGAAGTGTCTCTCAAAGTTTTGTCAAGAATGTCCTTATGTGCAGGGGATATGCATAAAAGTTCAAGGATGGAGATAAGCGCAGGTGTTTTCCCTAACTATTCTGCAAGGTCATACTCAGGTTTGGTTGATGAGGAAGCGATGTTTATAGCTGGAGCACCTTGCAAAGTGAATTTACCTCGATGAGTTGTAACATTACATTCAGAGGTGGGTTCAGAAGAAGATCCAATGCCTTTTAGGACAACTTTAGGTCCTTGGGTAGAATTTTCAGGTGTTTTGTCCTTTATGATAATGGTGGAGACATAATTGTCCATTGAAATATTATTAACAATTGAATCATAGTTATAGGATGCTGTGGTATAGTTGGTCTTCTCATCTATGGCTTTGGCTTTTCCCTTATTATGTTTCAGGAATGGTTCCTTAAACATCTCATGTTCTTGATTGGATGAGTGTCCTTGAATCTCAATATCACCTCTATCAATAAGGTCTTGTATGATGTTCTTCAGAAGATGACAATTTCCTATTTTATGGCCCTTGCTCTTGTGATATTCAAAGTATTCATCGTCATTCCACCAATTTGGTTTGACCTTTGGCTCATATGGAGACAAATATGGAATTGTTATTATTTTGTTTGCCACTAGCTTCTTGAAACATGACTCAAGTGGTTCTCCCAATGGGGTGTACTTTCTTCGTGATTTGGAAGTTGTTTGAGTATTCGCTTGATTGTTTGTGGAGCTTGATCTCGGAAAAATGATTTTGGGTCATACAGTATTGGCATCAACAACACCATCATTGACTATGTTCTTGTTTTTATTCCAAAATCTTGGTTTGTCTTTTCCTTTAAAGTCCTCTTTGTTTTCTTTGAATATTTTGACGATGCCTTGCTCAATTAGGACCTTTTCTGTCGATAAGCCTTTCTCAATGACGTCCTTGAAGGTGGACAAACAAGCTTTTCTCAAGTCATAACCAATGTCTTTGTTAACATTCTGGGTGAACATCTCTACCATTTGTTTCTATGGAATTTCACAAGAGCATCTGCTGGCTAGATTCCTCCATCTTTGTAAAAATGATGAAAAAGACTCTCCATCCCTTTGTTTGGTGTTGCACAAGGTAGTAACTAATATGTCTGTCTGTATGTTATATGAGAAATGTTGGATAAAATGCCTCTGCTAAGTCACCCCATGACTTAATTCCAGGTGGGAGTTGGGAGAACCATTCCATAGCTTGATCACCTAAGCTCTATGGGAATAATCTCATCAAATATGTCTCTTCTGTTGGTACCTTAATGCAAGCTGTGAAAAATTGTTTTATATGTGCCTTAGGATCCCCTTTTCCTCTGTACTTATCAAACTTAGGTGTCACAAAGTGTGTAGGAAATGGAGGCATTGGAATGCTTTTGTCAAATGGATAAGGACATATGCCTCTCATTGTATAAGCTGGCTTCGGTATATTTATGTCCTCCATTTTCTTTTGTAAGTCCTTAATTTGCTGTTCCAAATTGTTCTTAGGTGGAGACCGACTTCTTGGACCATACCCCATACCTAAACCAGTGAGTGGAGGAGGAGCATGTTGCATATATGGATGATATTGATCATACACGTGTTCATATGGAGGAGGTCTATAGTGATGTTGCATAGAAGGACCACTTGGTATGGAGTCATGATGAGGAATGGAATATTTGCTTTGTCCATGTATACCATACTCTACAGGCATGTCATGAGTTTGTTCTAGTGTGTTGCCCCCAAATTTGATGCGGGGTTTCCTTGTGTCCAAATTTTGAATATGCCTTTGGATATCCAATTGCTTTGGTGGTTGGTCCTTAGCATTGGCGTGTGATTGAGTATATTTTTCTGTATAAGACTTCCATAATGGTCTGTGAAGGTTTCATATGCTTGACCATGTGTGTATGGGACCTTAGGTTTTTGAAACAAAGATGATGGTGATCTAGGCACAAGATGTGGTCCTCTGTTTCCTCCACTATTAGGCCTCCTTTGATCCATATTGAGGTGAGGTTGTTGAAAAGGTTGATTTTCCATTATTTGAGACATGTCAAAATCATGAGGGATCTTGGCTCCACTTTGTGACATCACTTGTAAGAAATATTGTCTATCTATCCTCATTATCTATTAAAACGGGGATCCATAATGGAGTCTTCCACTTCTAGTGAATGTACAAAAAAGTTGTCCATATTGTCATTGTGTGTGTCATTGTTGTTTATAGTGTCCATGTTCTCAACATTTTGATTGTTTCTATAGATGTCCATGTCAGGTAATGTAGTATGATCAGAATTGAAGAAGATATCATTGTGACACTCATAGGCGCTCATGTTTGTGGACTCTTAAGCCTCTTTATCTTCTCTCCTAGATTTTTGGTAGTGGGTTTCAACCATGAACTAGGTATTGACCAAGATGTCTGAGACTAGATGAAGATGAAAAGAGTATGAAAGACCAAGAGTTGGATGGAATGTAAATGAATCTGAGGTCTACTTGCAATGTCCAAAGTGTAAGACCAAGTCTGTATGTAGTAGAGTAGGTGTGGCTTCCAAAGAGATGATAGTTTCTCTTGATGAGGTAAGTTGACCTTGACTCTAAGTAAGACCAAATGAGACCCAAAGGTGATAGACCTTTATGAGGGACCACTTAGCAAAATGTTGTTGTATGTAATGTGTTGACAAAGCAAGATGAGGATAGGCAAGTGACCTTTTGACTCAAGTTTAGACAAATGTGAATGTAATGCAAGATGTAAAGCAATGATGGACTTTGTGAGACCTAAAGATAGGTTGAATTCCAGATGAAAATCTAGAGAAATAACTTAGAAAGCTCAAGAATTCTAAAACTGATTGCTCTTGTTTGTTGGACTGTAAAGTTTTCCAATTTTGAACACAGACGTGCCTCGATACTTCACAGACGCGATTAAATGATGCAGACGTGATTCTGTCAAACACAGATGCGTTTTTGTGATTTTGTAAATGTAATGTTTCTTAAGAGAACACAAACACATTTTTGCCTTGCACAGATGTAACTAGATGACACAGACATGATTCTATTAGACACAGACACGTTTCTAGAAATTAAGTGCAATTTTTCCAATGTGTGAAGTTGCTTGTTGTGACCAAATTTGAAATTTTGATTGTATTTCCGTGATAATAGGGCACAATGTTGATGCAGACTCAATGTTTGCAAGTTTTTAGACTCAAAATGACTCCAAAGAAAGTGTGTTGTTTGATGTAAAATGTTTTGCATACACTTGAAAGCATAAAAGACACAATGTTTTGATGTTTGGTCTTGAATGTTTGATGTTTGGTCTTGAATGTTTGAATGTTCAAAAGAAGACAAGCACAATTCTTATGGTTGACTAGGACAATAGTTGTTGATCCCACATGAGGTTTCCCCCAACACTACGATATTCATAGCGGATACTTAGATGCTTGACCCCACTGGCTCTACCCTCGAAACTCACTTCTTTGGGGTAGCCAAGCACCAATCCCCACGAAAACTCCCCGTGGTGAACTTTGTATCTCTACTAAGAACCGTATGTGTGTGGGTCCCTCCAGAGGTCCGACCTCCCGACCCAGCAACTAGAAGGATTTTGGCTTTCTAAAATAAAAGGGTTCTAGTAAGGGCATCCACTCGTGTGGCCATACATGCGGCACTTTCAGCTTTGTAAATACAGAAGGCTCCCACCCGATAGGGGTTACACCCTAGAACTGATCAAATAAATTTGATCAAATGGGTTTATGGGGAGACATAGTGTCGGTATGAACTAATCAACACACGTTACCCATGGTGTTCACTATGGATACAGTTGTTTATAGTGGTTCGGAAGAGGATGGCTTTTCCTCGCTACCACTTGGGTTGTTCTCTCCTCACTAGTAGTCCTAATGACCACACAGGGAGACAGGCCCTCTAAAAATTAAACAAAAAGAGCCTATTGCCCAAGACACAAAAGACACTAATTCAATTTTAGTGCACCAATTGAAGTGTTTGATAATCTATGAAAATAAGGCACACAATAAAGATCAAAAGAAAAATCCTTATCAAGGTCCTGCAACAAAGATTTGTTAGTAGTTTGGATTGTTTCAAATGATCACCCCTTCCTACAAGCACACAAGTTAGGTAAATTTTAGATCCAAAAGACTTTATGAAATAGGGGCCTTCGACAAAATGATTTTGCTTTCAAGATAAGCTGCACCAATTTCGTTAGCTAGATCTGAAGATGTTAGCTCAAAATAAAACAGATCCGAAATCCAAATGACAAATTAAAACCTCAAAATTGATTAAAAAAAGAAATGAAATGCAAAAGGTAAAACACAAACATGCTTAAACCTAATACAAATGCCATTGAAAAATGCAAACACGCCTAGATATGTCACAGGTGCGTCTTTTGAGCATAGATGCAACTACCGAACACAGACGTGTCTAAAGGCTTCATAGACGTGATTTAGGAACACAAACGTGACCCTGTAATCTGCAAAAAAATAAACTAGTGTTGAAGACGTAGATGCGAGTCCAGAGGTTACAGATGCGACATAAAATAGAAAATGCGATCTCAAAATGCGCAAACATGAAAAAATGTTGAAATGTTGTCGGAAATGTCAGATCTGCAACTTCAAAAACACAAAATCTACAACAAAGGATGTTAAATGCAAAAGGGACAAGAGTCCCACTGGGCATGCCAAAATGTATATGGTGAAAATGGATAATGGAACAATATTGAAATACTAAATGAATTCAACCACAAAACCCTAGCCTAACAACAATAAAGATCCATGATAACATATGAAGATTACCTAAGACAATGCAAAACAAATGAAATCACAAAGATTATACCATCACATGTCCAATAGGGTTTGGATCTCCATTCTTCCTATCTCCATTGATCTTGCTTGATATATTTGCTCTGAGATTTTATGTGTGCACAAGAGCTCAACAAAGAATGGAAATGTGGTTGCAAGTAGGCTTGATCGCATATGAAAGTTCGAAAGCGTAGTCGGGGTTTGATAATGAAGGAAGCATCTTCTTACATAGAAGACACTATAAGAAATGGAGGGATAAGATTAAGAGGTGTAAAAGATAAATGGCCGACTATGATTAGAGGGTAGGTAAAGAAAATGAGAAAATAATGAGAGGGTACGTAGTGTATGAATTAAGAGATGAATGACATGTGTCATGGGTAGAAAATGTTAATGAATTAATTAAATAAATAAAGATTTATTTAATTAATAGAGGAAGTGAGATCAATTAAATAAATAAAAGTATTTATTTAATTTAGAAAAGGATAATTTAAATAAATAAGTGTATTTATTTAAATGAGAAATAAGGCTAGAAGAGGATAAATGAATTAATTAAATAAATAAAGATTTATTCAATTAATAGAAGAATTAGGCTCAAATAATTAAATAAATAAAGATATTTATTTAACTAAACTTGACAATTTTAGGTGTCTACAAGTATGATCATCACTTATGTAGAAGTGATACTCTCTTACAACCTTTCTATCCTCCTTTGTGCTATCATCTACATGCATGAATGCTATGTGTACAAAAATAGAAACTTGTGTAGAGTGATAATACATAGATTGCACTTCATTTTGAGGTTGCAGTGTATAATTTTTAGTGAAATCAATGATAGAGACAATGGTGCCAAGAGGAAATGTGTCCTTACATAACTTGAATTTCTCATCTAACCATCGAGGTCTATGTGTATGCATTATGTACTCATAAAATAGTTTCTCTTGAAACATTTTCATAAATTCAGTTACACATATATCATTTTTCACTATCTCGCATCTCTTCAAATATTTTCCATGTTTAACTCCATATGTGACTGTCTTGTATTTTCTGAAAGAAACTAGTTTTGTACCAATTTCATGTGTGCTCTCCAAATGTACGCATCTTGGTAAACGTTGCAAACCACCACATATAGCACAAGAACCTTCCAAACAAGGCATCTTATGATAATTGCAACCACCATGTCTATTACATAGCACACTTGAAATAAATTCTCTTATCGACTTAGGAGGTGCTTGTATATTGCATTCCTGCAAAACATCATTAGTGTGCAAAGTAGAACAAATATGATGAAAAAATATCATAGTGCATGGACAATTCAATATGCATCCTACAACAACACGTGGTGCGTACATGATTAATCTTAATATAATAAGGTTTTGCCATTTCAAAAAATCTTTGAGAAATTCTTATTTGAGGAAACTTTTGAAGGAATCTTTCATAAAATTTAGTTTGAGTCATATCCAAATAGTGTTTGGCATGTGGCTCACGATTTGTAGACCCAATTCGCCTTCTAACAACATCTCTTTGGTTGGGTGAAACTCTTGTGTTGTCATGCCAAAATTTTTCAATTAATGTTCTTAGTGCATCAACAACCTTGTCTTTGTATGGTAGTATACCCGAGAAAGCCCAAAGAGAATTATTGTTAGGTTCCTCTATTTTTTCCCACCTCTTTAATGCTTTACTTAATGTTGATCTACTAACGTTTAATGACTTACTTGTTTTTCTTATCAAAGGATCTTTTTTTATTTTCTTGCTCATTATGGTTGATGTAATGACACGTCAAGTAGCATTAGAATCTTTAATGCATGATTTTGAACCAATAGCTTGATATGCATCAAATATATTTCTCACAATAGTTCTTTCACTATTACTTTCAGATGATCTTAGGCCTATAATTTTTGTTGTCTCTCTAAAATTCAAATTTTTAATCATTTGAACAATTAATTGACATCTTGCAGTTTGATTTAAGTTTTCAAAATAGTTTTGCCATATTCTTGTAACCATTCTCCTACAAGTTCGTTCATTCATTTTATTGGGCATTGGCTTCAATATGTTCTCATCAATGTCAATTAGATACTTTGGTTTCCTATGAATGATTCTAAAAGGTGTTAACATCAGAGTATTATGTACATTGAATTCATCAAATAGAGAAGGTGTATGTTCGTCATTTAATTGATTATTCAATGCGGTATCTTCTTCAATTGCATTAGGTTCA
Source organism: Cryptomeria japonica (assembly GCF_030272615.1). Classification (NCBI taxonomy): domain Eukaryota; kingdom Viridiplantae; phylum Streptophyta; class Pinopsida; order Cupressales; family Cupressaceae; genus Cryptomeria; species Cryptomeria japonica. The sequence continues at coordinate 16,488,856 of NC_081408.1, read as the reverse complement.
TACGGTAAATCAAATGTCTCTTCTTCAATTGCATTAGGTGCATTAAGTTCATTTGGTAAATCGAATTGAGATGTTGAGGATGACATACCTTCTTCTCTCATTGTTATTATGTCACGTAATTTCTTCATACACTACCTTTGTCTTTCCTTTTCAACCTCTCGTTGTTCCATCATTCCTCGCTTGTTATTTCCCAAGGTTGATATCAGTTGTCCTAAATAGAATCATATTACATATATATGTAAACAAAAGTTCATAAACAAACAAATAACCATAAATATCCATCTTATCACTATTTTTTGGAATCAAACTATTAAACAATCACAATACTATTGACAAAACTAATAAGAACAACAATTCAATTATTTGAAATCATGAAAAAACAAAAAATTCACTTACTTCTATGTATAAAACAGTGATAGAAGTGCAGACACAGTTCCAGTGGGGCCTTCAATGACCTCAAAAACTTCTTTTAAGGTTAGTGAGGCTCTTGGGAAACTAAAAATATGTCTATGTCCCACATGCGCGCTACATTAATAACCGCATATGCGCTACATTAATAATCGCATACACATTGTTAGTCCATAAAATGTTGGCAAGCCCAACGGTATTTTTTTCCCATTCTATACTAATAAGTAGCGCGTATATGCTCCTAAGCCTAAAAAATGTTATCACAGGGTAGCGAATAATGGGCTCAGTATCCCATATGTGCTTACAAGTAATAAGTACCATGTATGCACTTCTACACCTTAAAAAAGTTATGGTAGGGTAGTGAACTAATAGGTCTAGTACCTTGTATGCGCTATTGGTAGTAGAAATAATGTGAATGAAAATGGAGGGAGGGAGAGAGAGGGAGAGGGGGGAGAGTAGGGTGGAGGGAGAGAGGGGGGGCGGAAGGGAAGGAAGGAGAGAGGGAGAGGAGAGAGGGGAGGGATGGAGAGGAAGAGAGAGAGAGAGAGGGATGGAGGGAGAGGGAGAGAGAAAGGAGGGGAGGAGGGAGAGGAAGAGAGAGAGAGGGAAGGAGGGTGATAGGGAGCTTGGTAGGTAAGTGCTCACAAGGATAAATTACTCAAAAAAAATCACCTTGTTACCAAAGACTTATAGATTCTTTTGTGTATGTTTACTCAACCTATCTGACTATCATAATAACAAGCACTCAAGGTCTTATTGCCTAGCCAACTCCCTTACTGGTTATGACACTTGCCCATGTACAAAACTACTCAATATTGTCACCTATCCAACCACTCGTACTCATGCTTGGCACTTGGGGTCTTCAACCTTTAGTTTCAATGTGTACTAGGGGTTTTCCACATGGAAATGTAGGGGCAGCAAGGTAAAATTCTTCATGGAATTCTCATCTTCTAGTTCTATAACCCACAACTTACTCAAACACATTAATAAGGCTCAACTACCCCAAATGAGGCTGCACATTGTCTTGGAGTCTCAAATTACACTTGGTGGTTTGCTAGGAGTTCTTTCATTAAGTTTTATTAGCCCAAGTTTTATTTTCCAACCGGTTTCATGCAATTTTACAAAAACTGCCAATTTGTGTTTTATGCAGCAGGGCTACTAGCTCGTGGAGGCCTAATTGGCCCTTTTTTGCTCCCACTAGTCAATGATGGCCATTTTAACCACAAAGAAAGCTTGGGATGATTTTTTAGGGTTGAGTGCTCAAGGATTTTTAAGGTTTAGCTCACTGTTAGAGTGGTTTTTAGAGTATCCACTTTTTATGGCATAAATTGAGGGTTTTGTAGGGTTTTGAGTGCTTCCACCATAGTTACACTCCTTTGGACTTTTTTAAAACTCCCTAGCTACTTGGTTACCTCTGCCACACCATATTGAAGCTTTCCCTAATTTAGCTGGACTGGTATTGTGCCAAACACTTGGCAAATAGAAGGAAAACAATCACTGTCACTGTCTTTTCACTATCTTTTGGCAGTCAACTGTTGTCTCCTCTTTAAAACCTGCACAAGGAAGTATTTTGTATAGAGAGAATACCTCAAATAGGTTTGAGAAGAATTATAATAACTCCTATTACATTTCCCTTAGTGGCCCAAGGCATGGATGATGCTTTGAAGCATTCCATTAAGCAAAATGACAACAACTTTCCCAAAAACAGTGAACTCACTGTTTTGTCTACAAAATGGGAATGATTACAAGGTGTAAACTATTATAATACATCTAGATGGTGCTTCAATTCTTGGTCACATGTACAGACCATTGTTACAATCATTTTCTCACTCAATTACCTTTGAGTGCAAACTTTGAGTCTTTATCAAGTTCCTAGCGAAATGACAAACACTTGCCTAGTAATCACTCAATAGCATCTTCAAACCATTCTTCTGGAACAAAAAGAAACATATATACATTATATACACATGGATCAACTTTTTAGAATCCATAGGAGGGATCCCAAACCTGGATCAACCAAGTTGATGCATCTTACAACTCCAAACCCCTACCAGGGTAGCAGATACACAGTTTACAATTTTTTTTGAATAAGCACTTTGCAAAAGAAAAATCAATGAAAAAAGTACATGAGAAGTCTTAATACAACAAAATATCAACTTACCAAAAGGAACAGTATGGTTTGTACAGCTACAGTACGGACTTCCCCTCAAAAAGGAAGAAAAACAGACATAAAAGCCAAAAACACTTGATTTCTATTAAGTTCCACTTGTAAGTACAATCACCAACCCTTTCCAAGGAAAAGGGAGGCCTTATATAGTTTCTCAAGTTGGTTTCCATGCCCTTGTACAGACAAGAGGCTTGAAAAATTACATTTTGCAAGAAAAAGATAATTTTGACAACTTTCTTAAGCCAAATGACAACTTTTCTTGCTCCAAGATGCATTTTTCACAATCCAACCTCATAAACTTGACTAAACAACTTAGACATGCTTATAAACACTAAAAAAATATGTTTCAATGCTCTTGGAACCATTTGGAGACCTTTTTGGCCATTTTTCATATTTTGGCTAAAAATTGTCAACTCAAGGCCTGAAATGCAAGATTTGATCTCTGAAGCCCAAAATGAGATCAAAACCACTAAAAATGACTCAAAACAACCTAAAACAACAAAAAAACCCTAACACAAAACTTTACAAATATATAAGCATGAAATACCCAAAAATGGAGTTTTTGACTCAACTAGGTGCTCCTGCACCATACTCCCCCCAAAACAAAGAAGTCAGGTGACTCCTTGAGGCAGCAAAGAAGAAGAAATGCCAACTTTCTGAAAGTTAGCTTCAAGTATCCAAGTGGCTTCTGAGATAGGCCGATCCTTCCACTTGATGAGATGCTCCATGTAGGTATGATTCCTTGTCTTTTTGAGAACTCTGGAGTCTAGAACTTGTTCAACATGGGGAAAAGAAAAAGAAGGGAGAGATAGATCAGAAAGGGAGGTGGAAACATTTGAAACTCTTTGAACCTCCTCAAGTGGCTACCCTTTGAAAGCAATCAGATCTGTAACATTAAAAATGGGGGACAAAGAAACATTAGTAGGCAAATCAACTTTATAAGCATTGGACCCATACTTAGCCAAGATCTTGCAAGGGCCTATCCTCCTCATCTGAAGCTTGCTTGGAACTCACTTTGGTAGCCTTGCCTTATTCAAGTGAGCCATCACATAATCACCTATGGAAAACTGAACATCTCTCTTTGTAGCATCCACTCTTGCGTTAACTTTTAGTGAGGTGTCTTGGAGAGCTCTTCTCACTTGCTCATGAACCTCCTTCATGGAGTGAGCCATGCCATCTACTATCCCACTCTTATGCTGCAAGTTAGTGATATCCCTTAACTCCATTGCTACCCAAACAACTTCAAATGCACTTTTACTTGTAGACCGGTTAACACTATCATTGTAGGCATATTCTGCTTGATGAATGAGCTGATCCCAACTCTGCCCATAGTCCTTTGTCAAGCACCTAAGCATGTTTCCAAGAGACCTGTTCACAACTTCAATTTGGCCATCAACTTGTGGGTGATAAGTTGAACCAAAAGAGAGATTAGTACCCAATCTCTTCCACAATGTTTTCCAGAAATAACCAAGAAACTTCACATCCCTATCTGAAACAATGCTAATAGGCAAACCATGAATTCTAACAACTTCTTTGAAAAAAAAATAGGTAATATGACTTGCATCATGTGTTGTTTTGCAAGGAATTAAGTGAGCCATCTTACTGAATCTATCAACTACTACAAAGATACTATCAAATCCTGCTTGAGTTCTAGGTAGTCCTACTACAAAATCCTTGCTAATGCAATCCCAAGGCCTATGTGGAATGGGAAGAGGCTAATATAAACTAGAATTAGAGGAATTACCTTTTGCTTTCTGACATACCAAGCACTGCTCAACATACCTCCTGATGTCTCGCTGCATTTTAGGCCACTAATAGAACCTTTGCACTAGTTCTAAGGTCTTGTTGAGACCAAAATGACCACTTAAGCACCCATTGTGCTTCTCTTGAATGAGGTTCTCTCTCATAGAACCCTATGGAACACACAACTATCCACCCCTGAATAACAAACCATCCTGCAAAGTGAAATCAACATAGGCACCATGGAAGTTACTCTCAAAATCTTTACAAACTTTGTAAGCTTCTGCAAAATCATTATCAGTAGGATACATGTCCCTGAAACTATCAATACCAATACTCTAAACTTGAATCTCATGAATAGTTAACAATCTTCTACTCAAAGAATCTACTACTTTATTCAACTGACCCTTCTTATGCTTAAGAGTAAAAGTGTAAGCTTGTAAATATTCTACCCATTTAGCATGCCTATGATTTAGTTTATCCTGTGAGTTCAAGAAACTAAGTGCCTGCTTATCTGTATATAAAACAAACTCTTTAGGAAGAAGATAGTGTCTCCATTTCCTAAGTGCTTGTACCAATGCATAAAGTTCTAAATCATAGGATGAGTACTTTTTCTTTGCATCATTTAAATTTTCACTAAAGAATGCTACTGGTCTATTTTCTTGACTTAAAATAGCTCCTACAACAATATTACTAGCATCACATTCAATAGTAAAAAGCTTATCAAAACTAGGCAAAATGAGCACTGGTTGAGTAGCTACTTTAGTTTTTAGTAATTCAAACCCCTTATTTGCTGCAGTTGTCCATTGAAACTTTACCTTGACACCCCCTTTGATGGTGTCCAACATTGGAGCACAAATCTCATTGAATCCCCTGATGAATTTCCTGTAAAGCAGAGCCAAACCATGGAAGCTTCTGACATCACTAGATGTCTTAGGAGTTGGCCAACTAGTTATTGCTACAACCTTTGAGTGATCCATTTTCATATTGCCTCCTGATACAACAAAGCCAAGATAGACTAATTCTTGCTGCTTGAAATCACATTTTTCTAGATTTATGGTTAGTTGTTCATCAGATAACTGTTTCAAAACAATAGTTAAATGTTGTAAGTATTCTTCCTTAGTCTTGCTGAAAATAAGAATGTCATCTAAATACACTACAACAAATTTTCCAATGAAATAATGTAAAAATTCATTCATGAGTCTCATGAATGTGCTTGGAGCATTAGAGAGTCCAAAAGGCATGACTAGCCACTCATAGAGACCCTCATTCATTTTGAAAGCTATCTTCCACTCATCCCCCTCTTTGATCCTTATCTGATGGTAAACACTCTTCAAATCAATCTTGCTGAAATATTGTGCACCCCCCAAACAATCCATCAAATCCTCTATCTGGGGTATGGGAAATCTGTATCTGATGATGATTTTGTTTATGGTTCTGGAATCTGTACAAAGTCTCCATGTTCCACCTTTCTTAGGTGCCAACACTGTAGGTACTGCACAAGGACTAATGCTCTTCCTAATCAGCCCTTGGTCTAGGAGCTCTTGTATTTGTCTTGCTACCTCTTTGTTTTGTTTAGGGGTCATCTTGTAGGCTGCCTTATTGGGCAAAGAGGCTCCAGGAATAAAGTCAACTTGATGGCTAATGGCTCTAGGAGGTGGTAAGGCTGCAGGTGTACCATCACTGATTATTTGTTTGAAGTTATCAAGGATTAGCTGCACTTCATATGGTATCTCAACTTTCTTGTCTACCTTTTCTTCCTTAAGCTTCACTATGAGTGCAAATCCTACTCCTTCACCCTCTTCTAGTGTCTTTATGAACTCTTTCTCATTCACTAACAGGATGTTAGGTACCTTATTGCTGCTCTCTCCTTCTTCAATGAGGGATTGAATCTGATATATTACTCCATCTTTCTGAAAAGAATAGGAGTTTCTTTCCCCATCATGTTGTGCTTTCTGGTCAAACTGCCATGGTCTACCCAATAGCAAGTGGCAAGAATCCATAGGAAGGATGTCACATAGGATCCTATCTACATATCCCCCAATGTGGAAATCTACCCAAGTTTGCTCATTTACCAACACATGTTGTCCCTTATTCAACCAAGTGACTTTATATGGCTCCTTGTGTTGTATCCTAGGTAGTTTCAATTTGCTTACTACTTCTTCTGATATGATGTTATCTATGGATCCTGAATCTATGATCACCTTACACACCTTTCCCATGATTTTACACTTAATCTTGAATAATACTCTTCTCTGTGAGGCCTCTGTGCTCTGTGGCTTCTTCATTAACACTCTCTTGATCATCAAACTCTCACCATCTTTTGAAGCTAGGTGATTCAATGGTAAAGTTCTGGAATTACATCCTTCTTCCTGAACATAATTTGCCCTCTTTTCACCTCCATAGGATGAACTAGGTTTCTCTGGGCATCTATAGGCAGGGTGGCCTAACTTTTGGTAGTTGTAGCTGTATACGGTGAAAATGGATAACAACAATATTGAAAGATTAAATAAATTCAACCACAAAACCCTAGCCTAACAAGAACAAAGATCCACCATAACATATGAAGATTACCTAAGACAATGCAAATCAAATGAAATCACAAAGATTATACCATCACATGTCCACTAGGGTTTGGATCTCCATTTTTCCTATCTCCACTGATCTTGCTTGATATATTTGCTCTTGGATTTTATATGTGCACAAGAGCTCAACAAAGAACGGAAATGTGGTTGCAAGTAGGGTCGCATATGAAAGTGCAAAAGGCGTAGTGTAGTCAAGTAATCAAGTAGTTAGGGTTGATAATGAAGGAAGTATCCTCTTATATAGAAGATTGAGAGGTGTAAAAGATAAATGGTCGGCTATGATTAGAGGGTAGGTAAAGGAAATAAGAAAATAATAAAAGGGTAGGTAGTGTAGGAATTAAGAGATGAATGACATGTGTCATGGGTAGAAAAGGTTAATGAATTAATTAAATAAATAAAGATTTATTTAATTAATAGAGGAAGTGGGATCAATTAAATAAATAAGATATTTATTTAATTTAGGAAAAGGATAATTTAAATAAATAAATGTATTTATTTAAATGAGAAATAAGGCTAGAAGAGGATAAATGAACTAATTAAATAAATAAAGATTTATTTAATTAATAGAAGAATTAGGTTCAAATAATTAAATAAATAAAAATTTATTTAATTTAGACATGACAATTTTAGGTGTCTACATTTTGCCCCTCTTTGAGACAATGTAGCTTGTCGCGTTGTTTCAAAGACGATAATATGAACTGATACAAAGTTGCCCCAAGATGGGAATGATATGCCCCTCGAGAGATTGGATGAAAATGTCTGAAAAGATCGCAGACAATCTCTCGATAAGAAAGAAAGGCTAGAATGGACTGACTGAATAGGAGAGAGTGACAGAGTCATGGGATAAAGAGGACTGACTCGGGAAGCAAGGGCTAGGGCTAGGGCAGTCTATAAGATAGACCACAAGGGAAATACATCCTCATTGTCATCCACACATCCAAGAGATCAGAGTGCAGAGAGAGAATTGAGCAGCAACAATCAGCAGTGATGGCATTGGTTCACAGATTTGATCGCGTTCATCGATTTCAGAGGCTAGCAGATGTAGGAGAGCCGGTGAGTACCACAAAACCTCTTTGTACTTTGTCGCATTAATTTTTGTCATAAATGCATGCTAGGTAGTGCAATAAATGCACTTTAGGATAATGTCAAAAAATGTCAAAAACATGCAGGTGCGTCTGCGTTGGTGCCAGGCACGTCTAGGTTGGCTAGGCGCGTTTGCGTTCATGCTAGGCGTGTCTATGCTGGGAAAAGTGTCTGTGTCAAATGCAAGCGCGTCTATGTTGTGTAGGTGTGTTTGTACAATGTGCAGAGCAGGCGCGTCTGTGCAGAGCAGGCACATCTGTGCAGAGCAGGCGCGTCTGTGCAGAGCAGAGGCACATTTATGTGTTTCAGGCGCGTCTGTGCAGAGTAGGCACATTTGTGCAGTCTTGAAGTGCGTTTATGTCTTCAAGGTCAAATTGGTAGTTCTGTGATGAACATACGCTATCGATTGGATAAGCTACTGAGAGGATACACTCAAGCAGGTCCTCTAGGGAAGACTAATATAGCAGATAGGGCTAGGATTGATAATTCTATGATAGAACATACGTTGCCAATTAGGAAACTACTCAAGAGGATACACTCAAGCAGAAGCCCTAAGATAGGAGAGATCAAGGCACTTTGTGATGAAGAGTGAGTACCAAGACATAGTACTTTGTGATGAACAAGGAGTATCAATAGGAGTAGCACTTTGTGATGAATTGGGAGTACAAATATGAGTAGCACTTTGTGATGAACAGTGAGTACCACTAGGATATAAGAAACACTTTGTGATGAATAGTGAGTGTCACTAGGATAGAAGCAACACTTTGTGATGAACAGTGAGTGTCACTAGGATAGAAGCAACACTTTGTGATGAACAGTGAGTGTCACTTTGACTGACATGATTTATTTGCTTGACTGCAGGAGTACTTGCCTATGCTAGAGTCATGAGAGAGATTCCCGTCGACGCAAAGATTATGACTAGAGTTGACATTCGAGGACAGGGCTGCCATTGAGGTTATGGGTCTGTGATACATTCTATATGTGCCTGAGTTTCAGGTGAACATGGGTTTGCTGACTGCACTGGCTGAGAGATGGCATTCTGAGACATGCACTTTTCATTTGTCAATGGGTGAGATGATAGTCACCTTGGAGGATGTTTACAGGATATTGAGGATACCGATCGACGGGGAGCTAATACCCTATGATCGAGATGGAGATAGGAAGGCACTTAGACTAGTGTTCTGAGATCTAGGACTAGAGATGAGGGTTGCACATGTGGCATGGGACACGATGACAGTGATAGGACTGGCACTACCAGTAGTGTTAGGAGGAGTGATCAGTGGGTTCCTGTGTCCAGACAAGGTGACATGAGGGTTGGCTGTGGGCTGGGGAAGCACCTTGGAGACACTGGTTACACAGCACACTAGATATGCCTAGGGACCGTGCGTACTAACACACTTGTATTATGAGCTGCATTAGTTTGTTTATCATGGATCCGTAGGATTAGGCTACGGAGTTACCCTATTGTAGGTGTGGGTATATGAGCATCTTCCAGTTACCCAACTGATACATTTCAGGGGCAGGGGTCATGGATGCAACTTTGTGCATTTGTACGATATGATTACATCACAACCACAGATTGGTACGTTGGAGCATTGGTGTCGAGTTCTAGATGAGATCAACACTGTGATATGGAGGCCGTATCGTGAGTGTGAGTAGTGGGAGGATGATGTAGTGGATCTACCCTATACATTTCAGAGTAGATATCTGATTGGGAAGACACCCTATGTATTGGATAGACAGTTGGTTGACAGGGTATGCAGGTAGTTTGGAAGGATTCAGCGGATGCCACGGGGTTCTGGGATGTATGCATGGACAGTCAGGGATCAGGCACACTTTAGGCCATTGTCGTATGATCAGGCCGTGATGCAGCTAGTAGAGATGGTGCCTATGCCATGGGATATGTGGCCAGAGATTGAGGATGTAGGCATGGATGCAGAGTACATGACATATTGGGCTGAGCATCCCTTTCCACGACTGACAGACCCAGGGGAGCCAATAGATGGAGATGGTGGTGGGGATGGGGATGATGATTGAGATAGTGGGGGGAGAGGCCGATGGAGGAGGCGGGGTGCATTTGGAGAGAGGAGAGTGGTTCCACGGAGAGAGGGTGGGGAGGAGAGATAGGCTCAGGTGGTGAGGGGTCACGGTGGATTGCCACTACAGGTGCTAGCAGCACAGGGCCCTAGACAGGTGCAGGGATAGGGACAAAGGCAGGTATAGGTAAGGGCATAGGCACAACCACTAGTATAGGTGGAGCCACAGGGGACCGAGGAGGAGGAGGATGAGCTTCTTGAGTTGAGGGAGATCTACCAGAGACAGGCAGATGAGATCTAGGATCTAGAGAGGGAGACAACTAGGCTCAGGAGGCAGCTGAGGGACATAAAGCATGAGCGGGATCAGGCTATCCAACGCTATACTGAGGCTGAGACAACACTGAGGGCTAGGAGGTAGGCGACAAAGGACATAGGGGCTAGATATGCCTATGTTCTGTCGGCAGGGGAGGAGATAGGTTACTAGCGAGACCTATACTACGGGGCAGTGCCACTAGAGCAGCAGGCGAGGAGCTTCCACAGACCATCACAGATAGCGACAGCTACGAGAGGGATCCAGAGGAGACAAGCATCCAGCGGTGGGGTTATGGGTCCTCCACCACCACTAGCTAGAGGGGGTAGGAGAGATGATCCTGGGGTAGGTCCTTCTATGGCTCAGACTCTGTCAAGGCCAGGCGGCTCTGAGGGAGGGAGTTCATCATAGCCATAGAGGGCTCCCTATGTATCAGTTTTGTACCATTTTGTATGATGATGTAGACACCTTTGGGTGATTTTGTAGCCATATGTATTTTGACATCATTGTATCATGACATTATGATTTATATATATATGAGATGCATTCTTGCGGCAGCTATATGCATGTGTACCTATGTGATGCTTATGTTCCTATGATGTATGTTTCAATGTGATGAGATGTTTCATGATGTATGTTTCTATGTGATGGTTATGATATGTATGCAAATATATACATAATGAAATGCAATATTTTTGTTCTTTTATGTTCTTAATATGTTATACCAATGCAAATGTGAATGTATGAAATGCAGATGAATATGATTATTTTCATGATGAGAATGTAAAATGTGCTAACATGTGTTGTGTGCAGGATGTGATACAATTGTGATATCTATATGTATGTATGGAATGCAAACTACATGAAATGCAAATATTTTTGTTGTGTCATTATACTCAATCATGTGATAGTGGGCTACACAGACTCAAGAAGGACGATGGAAGTCAATCAAGAAAGGGGGATGGAAGATAGAAGATATGGAAGTGAAAGAGCTTCTTGTGCGTTATCATCATTGAGCTTTATTATGGCAAAATAGGTTATGACAATCGAGGCATATGTTTGACCCAGAAAGTCATTGTACCCATTTGCATGGAGATCAGACAGTCTCAAACAAGGAATGCCCCAGTTCATAGTAGACTCACAGTGTCCTCATATCCTTGGACAAGTCATAGCATTACTAAGAGACAATCCACATATAGCAAAAGAAAAATAGGTGACGATACCCCATCCTTGCCTTTCTAGTCAAAGACATCCTGGAGATAGAATCTCTAGTCAGAGACATCCTGGAAAAGCTAAAAGACATGTCACTAAAAGATAAAATCAAAATAAAACCAAGACTTGACACCAACATCCACTATAGTCCTCAAGCTTAGTGTCTCTTGTCACTTGTATAAGTTGTATTTGATTATGGTCACAATGTTTACTTTCACAAAAAGGAAGATAGCATTGAACCATATGTTGTCTGAGTCTGTTGAAAGATTTGATTTGCTGAAACCCATTACTACTATGTCTCATCTAAAACTGACTGAATCCATGAAACTGATACTTTATTGCGGAGAAGACGGAACTTTAGTGCGGATTGGTGATGCAAATGTTTCTTTATTGTGAATTGTGTGCGGATAGACTGAAGAAAAGTAGAAGAAACTGTACTCCTCAAAATGTGTGATGATCTCGATTCCACACCCATCACTAGACGTAGGATATGCCTTAGCCATAGATAGGAGCTGATTTATTATGGATGGAAAGGGGGTTAATAGGGAGGTTATTATGAATGGCTAACCAATCTTGGGTAGATCAATAACAAGCCATGATGAGATTGGGTAAGTTTATTATGAATGAATAGGTCGTGAGTGTGTGCAAAGTGAAAGGATGAAATGGAATCCTGAAGGAGAAAGGAGCAATGTCTCTATGCATGGTGCTGGTGACCCAGTTTTCACCATGGTACTTGCCTAGGGTGCCACCAAAGTGGTTTTCACCGTTGGATGAAATGTTTTTTTTTTAATGATTTTTTTGTATTTTTTTTTTTGATTTTTTTTGTATTTTTGAATTAGGATACTTTGAAGAGCTATGTGTGAAACTTGCGAAGGTGCATGCTGTTGATAGGATCCTCCAAAGGTTCACCCTCTGTGGTTGAGAGCTGATATGCACCAGATCCATATGCTGCTGTGATGATGTAAGGACCAAGCCAGTTTGGTTCGAACTTGCCCTTCTTCTCTCTATCTTGTTGATTTTTAGGATTTTCTCTGAAGACCAAGTCACCTACCTCAAACATGCGAGGCTTGACTTTATGATTGTATCTGCAACTCATTCATTGTTGATAAGCCTTGAGATGGTTAAAAGCAATTTGTCTTCATTCATCCAATAGTTCAAGTTCGTGCAAGCGAGAGACCCTGTAGTCTTCATCACTGATAATGTTTTGCAAAGAGACTCGTAAAGAGGGTAACCTGACCTCAATAGGCAAGATAGCTTTAGTGCCGTAGACAAGTGAATAGGGTGTAGCTCCTATAGGTGTGCAGACACTTGTGCTGTAAGCCCAAAGTGCGGGATTAAGTTGGATATGCCAATTACGGCCAGCATCGTCAACTGTCTTTTTCAAGATTTTAAGGATTATTTTATTAGATGCCTCAGCTTGACCGTTATCTTGGGGATAATAAGGTGTGGAAAAATGATGGGTAATATGGAAGTGGTCACAAAGTTCATGAACATCCTGATTTTTGAAGGGATGCCCGTTATCAGTGATGATGGAAACATGAATACCGTATTGACAAATGATATAGTTGAGAATGAATGTAGCCATTTGTTTTCCAGTGACTTGTGTGAGAGGCATGGCTTTGATCCATTTTGTGAAATACTCTATGGCAGTGATGATGAATTTATGACCGTTGGAAGATGGAGGGTGAATCTTGCCTATGAGATCGAGTCCCCACTGACAGAAGGGCCAAGGAGTCACAATTGGTTGAAGTTCTTGTGCTGACACATGGATGAGGTCTCCATGAAGTTGACACTGCTTACATTTCTTGACAAACTGATATGAATCTTTTTCCATATTGGGCCAGTAATATACAGTCCTGATGAGTATCTTGGCTAAGGTAGAACCACTAGAATGTGGACCACATATCCCTTCATGTACTTCACATAATGCAATCTAAGCCTCATCACTTTCTAAACATCTAAGAAGAGTGTCATCTCGACCTCGACGGTATAGGATATCATTTAAAATGATATATTGAGAAGATTGGCAAATGAAAGTGCGACGTTGGTTATTGGATAGGTCAGGAGGTAGGATATTGTCGTGAAGGTATGCGAAAATGGACCTGTACAATAGGGACTCAGGAACAACAACACATATCATCTCAGTAGGAGTGATTTCATATGAGGGAACCAAAAGGTTATCCACCAAGAACTCATAGCAGGTCTCATCTTGTTGTAGATCAATTAGTGAAGCAATTGTAGCCATGGCATCCACGGCTCTATTCTGCTCTCTTGGTATCTACTCAAAGTCTATCTTCGTGAATTGTTGTTTCAATTCATCCACCATTCTTTTGTAAGGCGTTAATTTATCATCCTTTGTTTAGTAGTCATTAGTTGTTTGACAAATTACAAGTTGAGAGTTCCCAAAAACATGAAGTTCCTGGATCTTCCACTAAACTGCAATCCGTAATCCAGTTGTTAATGCCTCATATTCTACTATGTTATTAGTGTAAGGAAATGATAATCGATATGATTTTGGTATAGAATCCCCTTGAGGAGTTATGAAGAGGATGCCAGCTCCTACCCCATGCTGTGTGTATGAGCCATCAAAGTAGAGTTGCCAAGGCTTTGCATGTGACACTGTTAAAATGGATTCATCTAGAAATTCTGAAGTTAGAGGAACATCATCTATCATGGGAGCATCTACTAATTGATCTACGATAGCTTGTCCTTTTATTTCTTTTCTGTCCACATACTCGATGTCGAATTCACTTAGGAGCATCACCCATTTGGCTAGTCGCCCAGTAAGTGTTGCTTTATTGAGAAGGTATTTCAATGGATCGATCCTTGCAACCAACTTAGTCTTATGAGTTAGCATGTAATGTTGTAATTTCTGCAAAGCAAAGACCACAACGAGACATGCATGCTCAATTGGTGTGTAGTTTAGCTCGTATCCCACCAATGTGCGACTAATATAGTATATTACCTTTTCTTTGCCCTCAGCAACTTGTTGTGCTAAGAGTGCCCCTGGTGCTGTTGAAGTAGCTGATATGTATAGTAATAGAGGTTGATTTGGAACTGGTGGCATCAAAACTGGTGGATTCAGAAGATAATCTTTGAGTGTCCGGAAAGCTCGTTGACAATTATCATCCCATTTGAATTTGATGTTTTTATGTAGCAAGGGGTCAAAAGGATTACACTTATCTGTAAGTTGTGCTATGCATCTTCATATGGACTGGAGTCTCCCTTGCAAAGATCAAAGTTGACTGATGTTTCATGGTGGTTGCATCTCTAGGATGGCCTTGAGTTTTGCTGGATCGGCTTCGATTCCTCTTTTTGATACAATGAATCCCAGGAGCTTCCCAGAGGTTAGTCCAAAGACACATTTCTTGGGGTTTAATCTTACTTTATACTTTTCCAACCGATCAAAGACAACTGAAAGTATGTCCAGATGTGTATCTCTATCTATTGATTTTCTCAAGAGGTCATCAACATAATCTTCCACAATCACGTGCATGAGATCATGAAAGATAGTAGTCATGGCTCTCTGATACGTAGCACCTGCATTTTTTAGCCCAAAGGGCATAACAGTCCAGCAGAAAGTTCCCCACAGACAAGTGAATGTTGTTTTGTGTTGGTCTTTGGATGCAATTTTTATTTGATTGTAACCAAAGAATCCATCCATCAAAGACAACATTGCATGACCTGCTATGAGATCGACAATCAAGTCAATATTTGGTAATGGAAAATCGTCCTTAGGACAAGCTTTGTTGATGTCTCTGAAATTTGTACATATTCTGATACTACGATCTGGTTTATTGATAGGCACTAAGTTGGAGATCCATTCGGGATAATCAATTGGGTGTATGAATCCGACATCCAATAATTTCTCAAGCTCTACTTTGACTAATAATGCCACTTGTGGATGCATCTTTCTTAATTTTTGTTTCACTGGTTTTGCCCCCAGTTTAACTGTCAAATGATGCATTACCAAATCCAGATCCAATCCAGGCATATCAGCATATGACCATGCAAAGTTGATTTGTCGCTATGTGAAGAAACTTATGAATTTTGACCTTTCTGACTCTGTCAAAGATTGAGCCCAAGAATATCTTGTGTGGAACTTCTTCTGTGCCAATGTTTGTTTTGATAGTCTCCTCTACCAACATGGATGACTTTTCCTCATATGATGCTGGGAGAATGTCGTGCCTTCCATCTTCGGGTGCCTCAGAGAGGTTTTCACTCTTAGATACATCCTTTCTTTTTACTTTTTTGGGGTCAGATAGTGCCACAATGTGGTTTTCGCTATAAGACCCTTGGTTTGTTTTTATTTTTATATTTTTGTGATTGGAAGGCCCAACACCCTCACCAAAATATGCCACACTATTGAGTTCTATAGTGTATCCTGCCTTATGGTCCCCAAGGGGAAGATCATCTCGTATGCCAAGATAGTCAATAAAAGCTTCATCATTTTGGAATGTGTCAAACTGTGCAGGTCCTTCATGATCCTAGTCAATAAGTTGGTGGTTAACAAGGGAAAGGCCTTTGATGTCTTCGAAGTTAGTGGGGCTAAGAGTGAAGATGCAGTTATATTCAGGTATGTTGAGGTAGTTATCAAGGTCATCATTGGCACTCTTCTCATCAGTCTCGATCATGAACGAATCCAAATTATCATCACTAGTAGCGCATTCTGGGACAGGTGTTCTCATTTTATGTGATTTTGACCTAGAACCTAGAGACAAGTGTTGGTATTTTGGTATGGTTTTTTCATTGATGTCAACACCTACTAAATACACCTGTTTTGGAGATCCAACAACATTCACCGACAATCAGTAAAATGTTCAAACAATCACCGGTATATGGTTAACCTGCAGGATATAATGTTCACCGGTACCTGCAATAAAATGGAAGACACTTGGTAATGTCGAAGACATCACGTGGACACTTTTCCTTGAAGTAATATCATTGGTATATTCTTATTTGCATATTTTCTTTTACCGGCAAATAGGTCTAGGTTATCTAGGGTTACACCGGCAGGTTTTCTAGATCAGCATGGCACGCTATGGAGATGATTTATTATTGTTGTAAATGCATTAAGCCGACATGTTCATTTGGTTATTGCATCAGATATTGTATTATTTGTAAAATGTTTTATTATAATATCTTGTAGAGCCAACCTACTAAAAGTGGTCTTAGGGTATGGTATAAATGTAAGATCTTATTTGTAAGATCAAGTGTGGAATGCGAAAAAGATTTAAGGAAGGGTATATGCAAGATCAAGCAGAGATATACACAAAGACATCATTTGAAGGTGAAGTTAGGTTTTTGGAAAAGCATATCAGCATTACACCAATACTGAATCTAGCATATGAAGATGCTATTTTGTGCAGTAAATTCTCATTGGATTTAACCATCCAACTGTAGTCAGTGTGACTCCCATTTGTGTTTGAGCAGTGAGCTCTAGGCTGTTGGCCTTTCTGCATGTGCAGACCCCTCTTTGTACACTTACTATTTGCAGTAGTATCATCTGATTGTGGGTAAGGTTTCCCACCATGGTTTTTCCCCTTACAGGGTTTCCACGTACAAATATTTGTGTCATGTGTTGTGGTTGACTTTGTGCTTATGTTTCATGCAATAATTCTTACTGGTACAACATTTTCTGTTAACATTGTTTACCAGCACAATTAACTGTCTTACCAGTATTAAGCAATAAGTTGGTTAATAAGATTTTGGTTTGAATTTATTTGACAACTGATTCACCCCCCCCTCTTAGTTGTCCCCGGGACCTACAATTGGTATCAGAGCCTAGTCCTCCTTTTTAGAAGTTTAACAACTTGAAGAGATCCAATGTCTACTAATTATTTCAGAAAGGATAGTCCTAAACTTGATGGAACCAACTATGGAATATGGAAAATCAGAATGGAGACACATCTAAATTGCATTGGTAAAGACATTTGGGAAGTTACTAAGAATGGTTATACTGTTGCTATAGCTAGTCAGCCTGCTCCTATTACTTTAACTAAAGATGAAGAAAATGATTGCAAAGCAAGAGAAGCACTTTTGAGCGCATTATCAGATCAACAAATCATGGGATTATCAGATAGATCTATTGCAAAAGCTATTTGGGATCATTTGGAAACACTGAATGAAGGGGATTCCACAATCAAAATTGCAAAACTTGAAAGCTTCCAAGTCAGGTATAAACATCTGAAAATGGAAGAAGATGAAAGAATTTCTGCCTTTATGGAAAGAGTAAATGAAATTGTTTTAGGTATCAAATGTTGTGGAGGAACCTTGAGTGAAGATGAGATTGTTTCAAAAATCTTAAGAGGTTTGCCACCAGCATATAAAATGAAGGTTACTACTATTAATGAGCTGAGAACAATGCCTAATACATCAGTAACTAGGGATACATTGATTGGAAAACTTTCAGCTTTTGAAATTCAGGAATTTGGTCCTGTTGCTATAAAAACTAATTTGGCCTTCAAAGCATCAACATCATCTGCTCCATCTTTTGACAAATCAGACTGGAGAGATTTTATACAAAAGAACTTGAAGAAACCGGGAAGGAGAATGAAGAGCTTGAAGAACTTGAAGCACTATTTGCAAGAAAAATGCCAAAAGGTCCAGTTGGAAGTAAGTATGAAGGTAAAGCACCCTTTAAATGTTTCAATTGCAATAAGATTGGTCATATGGCTTCAAGATGCCCTGATAGACATGCTAGACTAAGAGAAGAAGCTAGAAGGACATACAAACCTAATCCTGAATATCAGAGATACAGACTTAAGAAAAACAAATATAAATCTTGTTACATTGCTGATGAAGGTGTGACTAATGATTTTGATGAGGATCGAGCAGACAACGGATGGGTCTTTGTTGCTATAACAGAAGATCAACCGGTACCTATTGCTCCACGGGTAGAACAAGCCCTAGCAGCTAAAGTTGAATCAAAGGATGAATGAATTATTGACTTAGGATGCTCACATCACATGACTGGAGGCAAAGGAAAATTCTTGAACTTTCAAGAATACAATGGAGGTTTAGTAAGATTTGGAGATGACAAAGCCTGTTCAATCAAAGGTAAGGGTTCAATATCTCTTGATGGTAAACATAACACTGACAATGTTTACTATGTTGAAGGATTAAAACATAATCTTTTAAGTGTTGGTCAATTAGTTGAGAAAGGTTTTCAGTTACAATTTAAAAATGGAAAATGCAAAATCATGAATAGAATTGGTTTGGAAATTGCAACCGGTAATCAGACTAGAGGTAATATCTTTCATTTGAATAACAGTGAAAAGGCATGCTTAATTGCTCATATAGATGAAAGTTGGCTATGGCATAAAAGACTATGTCATGTAAATTTTGATTGCATGGTAAAAATCAGTACTTCTAAGGCAGTTAGTGATCTACCTAAAATTGTGAAACCTCAGAATACAATTTGCAAGGAATGTCAATTCGGAAAACAGGTTAGAGCTAGTTTCAAAAGTATTCCAGAAAAATCCAATAATGCTCTTGATTTAATTCACACTGATTTATGTGGTCCGGCTAGAACTAAAAGCTTACAAGGTGATAGATATTTCATGCTAATTATTGATGATTATTCTAGAATGTGTTGGGTTACTTTTCTCAGGGAAAAATCAGAAGCACTTGGGAAGTTCAAACTATTCAAAGCAATGGTTGAAAATGAAACCGGTAAGAAAATTAAATGTTTAAGATCAGATCAAGGAGGAGAATTCACATCTAGAGATTTTAATACATTCTATGAAGTGAATGGAATCAAAAGACAGTTATCAGTACCTCGGACACCACAACAGAATGGAGTTGTTGAAAGGAAAAACATAACTATTTTGGATGCAACAAGAAGTATGTTATCAGAAGCAAATCTACCACTAGTGTACTGGAGAGAGGCAGTAAGCACTACTGTCTATACATTCAACAAAGTTCACATCAAAGGTGAAACCGGTAAGACTCCTCATGAACTATGGTTTGGTAATACTCCTACTCTTAAGTATTTCAGAATTTTTGGAAGTAAATGTTATATTAGAAGAGATGAGTATATTGGCAAGTTTGATCCTAGAAGTGATGAAGGAATATTTATTGGTTATTCATCTAAGAGTAAAGCTTATAGATGTTTTAATAAAAGATTACAGAAAATTGTTGAGAGTACAAATGTAAAGATTGATGAACAATTCAGAGGAACTTCAAGGTATATAGACTCTGAACCGGTAACAGAAATTATGACAAATGAACCAACAGTAAATCCACCAGTACAGAATGATGATCCAGTTACTCTGGTATCATCAAAGGATACCATAGTAATTGAAGAACAACAACAGACTAAGACACCCCGATATGTAAGACTGAATCATTCTGAAGATCAGATAAATGGAAGCAAATTTAAAGGAGTCATGACAAGAGGAAGATTGGAAAATGAAGAGGTATGTCTTATTTCTCAAATTGAACCATTATCTATCAATGAGGCATGTGAAGATAAATTTTGGATTAAAGCTATAGAAGAAGAATTAGGACAAATTGAGAAAAATAATACTTGGACATTAGTTCCTCAGCCTAAAAATAAAAATGTAATTGGAACCAAATGGGTATTTAGAAACAAACTCAATGAAGATGGTAAGGTTATCAAGAATAAAGCAAGACTAGTGTGTAAGGGATATTCTCAGAAAGAAGGAGTTGATTACAATGAAACCTTTGCACTAGTAGCCAGAATTGAGGCAGTTAGATTATTCTTAGCCTTTGCAGCTCACAAGGATTACAAAGTTTATCAAATGGATATTAAATGTGCATTTTTGAATGGAGATCTTGAAGAGGAAGTCTATATTGAACAACCTGATGGATTTTCTTTGACAGATAACAATGATATGGTTTGCAGATTAAGAAAAGCTCTGTATGGACTAAAACAAGCTCCAAGAGCCTGGTATGCAAGATTGGATAAGTATCTTTTAAAAATTGGTTTTACTAAAGGAAATGCAGCTAGCAATTTATATTACAAAGTAACTAATGATGACATTTTGATTATGGAAGTATTTGTTGATGATATAATCTTTGGAGGAGAAGATGGATTATGCAAAGAATTTTCTCTTAAAATGCAACATGAATTTGAAATGTCTATGATTGGAGAAATAAAATTCTTTTCAGGATTGCAGATTTTACAAACTGATAAAGGCATATTTTTGAGTCAATCTAAGTACTTGAAAGAACTACTCAAGAAATTTGGGATGGAGAACTCTAAACTGGTAAGCACACCTATGACTACAAATGACAAATTATCTCAAAGGGATGAATCTACACCTGTTAATCCAACTAGATACAAATCTATGATAGGAGGTTTACTGTATTTGACACAAACCAGACCTGATATTATGAATGCAGTATGTATAGTTTCTAGATTTCAGAGTAATCCCAAGGAAAATCATGAATCAACAGTAAAAAGGATTTTCCGGTACTTACAAGGCACAACAAATCTTGGATTATGGTATCCTAAAGATGAAAATTTTGATCTATATGCATACACAGATGCAAATTGGGTAGGAGATGTGGATGATAGAAAGAGAACCACTGGAGGAGCATTCTTTGTTGGAAAGAGATTAGTTTCTTGGTTAAGAAAGAAACAGAGTTGTACATCTTTATCAATAGCAGAATCAGAATATGTTGCAGCAGCAACAAACTATACACAGGTACTTTGGCTTAAGCAAATGTTGAAAGACATAAAGGTAAAATGCAAGGAACCTATTACTATATATTGTGATAACACTGCAGCAATCGATATATCTAAGAATCCAGTATTACATTCTAAAACAAAACATGTTTCTATCAAACTGAATTTTCTAAGGGAAAAAGTTGAAGAAAAGGAAATAAAACTAGTTTATGTAAATACTAAAGAACAACTTGCAGATATTTTTACAAAACCTTTGCCTAAGGAAACTTTTGAGTATCTCAAAGATCAGCTCGGAGTCTTACCTCCACCAGTAGAGACTTAGACAATTGATGATTGTCATCAACTGGTAGAATTAAATGGACAAATCTTTTATTCCGGTATTTGATGAGGAAGCTACTTCTCAGGGGGGGTAGCTGGTATATTGAATTGGTTGGTATTTTGTATGAACTTGACCTTTTTGTGACTTTGGCATTTGATGTCAAAGGGGGAGAGATATATGGAAAAACATTAAGGAAAAATATATGGAAAATCATTTTGAGGAGAGATTGGTATTGTAAATAAATCTTTGTATAAACACATATTACTCCCAGGGGGAGAATTGGTTTTTGTACTTGGCATTTCTATTTTGGCACTTTGATGGTTTTTCCATCTTGTGTTGCCATCAATGCCAAAGGGGGAGATTGTTGGTATTTTGGTATGGTTTTGTCATTGATGTCAACACCTGCTAAATACACCTACTTTGGAGATCTAGCAACATTCACCAACAATCAGTAAAATGTTCAAACAATCACCGGTATATGGTTAACCGATAGGATATAATGTTCACCGGTACCTACAATGACATGGAAGACACTTGGTAATGTCGAAGACATCACGTGGACACTTTTCCTTGAAGTAATATCATTGGTATATTCTTATTTGCATATTTTCTTTTACCGGCAAATAGGTCCAGGTTATCTAGGGTTACACTGACAGGTTTTCCAGATCAACATGGCACACTATGTAGATGATTTATTATTGTTGTAAATGCATTAAGCCGACATGTTCAATTGGTTATTGCATCAGATATTGTATTATTTGTAAAATGTTTTATTATAATATCTTGTAGAGCCGACCTACTAAAATTGGTCTTAGGGTATGGTATAAATGTAAGATCTTATTTGTAATATCAAGTGTGGAATGTGAAAAAGATTTAAGGAAGGGTATATGCGAGATCAAGCAGAGATATATACAAAGACATCATTTGAAGGTGAAGTTAGGTTTTTGGAAAAGCATATCAGCATTACACCGGTACTAAATCCAGCATATGAAGATGCTATTTTGTGCAGTACATTCTCATTGGATTTAACCATCCAACTGTAGTCAGTGTGACTCCCATTTGTGTTTGAGTAGTGAGCTCTAGGCTGTTGGCCTTTCTGCATGTGTAGACCCCTCTTTGTACACTTACTATCTGTAGTAGTATCATCTAATTGTGGGTAAGGTTTCCCACCATGGTTTTTCCCCTTACAGGGTTTCCACGTACAAATATTTGTGTCATGTGTTGTGGTTGACTTTGTGCTTATGTTTCATGCATTAATTCTTACTGGTACAACATTTCCTATTAACATTGTTTACCAACACAATTAACTATCTTACCGGTATTAAGAAATAAGTTGGTTAATAAATTTTGGTTTGAATTTATTTGACAACTGATTCACCCCCCCCTCTCAGTTGTCCCCGGGGCCTACAACAAGGATTGTGTGGACTCCTTAGGGTTGTTTCTTGACCAACTTTGAATTTTATATAAAATTCCTCTTCTTCTATGGGTTCATTTGGTTCTCTAAATGTCTCAGTGAGCTCATAGTCACTGGAGGATTTGTCCGAATCCCATCCCCATTCATTGGAGTCTATGGAATAGCGATTCTCTTGTTTAATTTTGGCAGCTTTGATTTGTAATGCTTCTCTTATCCTTTGAGTGTGGACCTTGGAAGTCACAAAACCAAGTCCCTTTGAGAGTTCTTTTTTGAATGTCAATTTAGGTTGTAAAGGTTCAATGATGCCTTCCTTTCTTAAGCCAAGAGGGCTTTGGCCATCATACCCAATTTTTTGTAAAATCTTGAACCCTTTGCCATACTTTTCACATGGTATGCTGATGTGATCTTGTGTATCATTTTCAAGGTCTTTGTAAAGCATTTTGTATAAGTCTTCCTCTTCCAGTTCACCCCATCTTTGAAAGATAGTAGGGTCCCATTTGAGTATAATGATAGATACCTACTTATTAGGATGTGGTCTTCCATATTCTTTTAGTGAACTCATAACTTGTTGTAAGCACATGGTTTGATTCAAAGTGTATTCACCCATGCCCTTGTCCTGAAATTTCCCTTTAAGCTCACCTTGTTTTGATGTCAAAAGTTTTAATGATTCAGGATCAATGTATGCAGAAGAAGGGACAACTTCCCTATTACTTGGAATGATCATCTTAGTTTTTGGTCTCAAGTTATTGTAGTATATGTATGTGTAGATCAGGAATTCGATTAACATCAAAGCAAATAGAAATTAGCTAACCACAAAAGCCAAAATTGCAATGAAATAAATCCTAATTACAATCAATAGAAGAATTGAAAACAAGACACTCAAAATAAATGGAAATCCATCACCAATGCCTCTTTCAATTGACCTCCATTGTTCTCCTTTCTCCTCCAAATAGCGGATTTGTGTGGATCTCAACTACAAGTGCAAAAGCATGAAGCAAGATTGATTTTGATAGCGTGAGGATACTAGAAGCATGGTTGATTGATCCCCTTTGATTGAAGGAACTCATCCAATTTATAGACAAATTGGAGAGAGGACAAGATTATCATGAAATTGATATTAGAGACAATTGATTTCAAAAATGGCAAAATTGAGTTGAAGAAAGAAGGTTATGACACCTTCTATGTCATGAATTATGACATATTTCCAATGCAAAGGTTAGAGGACTAAAATCTTATGACATCTTTCTATGCCAATGGTATGACGCATGAGAAATTCATGCTTCCACCGAAGCACAAAAATAGGAAGAGACTAGAGAGGAATTGATTAGGTGGAAATTGAATTTAGAAAATGAAGTGGAAATTAGGAATTAGGAAAATTAGAAATGATGAAATAGAAATTAGGTGAATTAATTAAGAGGTTTTCATCCATTAATTAATTCATGAAAGAGACCTAGGACTAAATAAATAGATTTGTTTAACCCACAAAGAATAAGAAAAGGATTAAATGAACAAATCATAAAACCCTAGAAATAAGAGGACAAGGAATTAGGTCAAGATAACAAGAAATTAATGTAGGTTCGATCATGATTCTGACTGAGAAAGGACCAATGTTGATAAATGATTAAAATTGGTTGACAAAAATCAATGACAAATTGACCAAGATTTACAAGGAGATCAAATTGAAAAGCGCCAATTGACATGATTAAAGAGGACAAGGATCGATGATGAATCGATCGCAAAATGACAAAATTGGCAAGGACAAGGATCGATGATGAATCGATCGCAAAAATGATGATATTTGACAAGGACAAGGATTGATGATGAATCAATCACAAAATGATGAGATTGACAAGGACAAGGATCAATGACGAATCGATCGCAAATATGACGTGATTGACAAGGACAATGATCGACCAAAATCATGACTGAAATTTACTATCGACAAGACCTAATTCAAAAGCGAGAAAAATGAGGAATGCAGAAGAAGGATTCGATGCTCGCAAATGATAAAGACCAAGTGTGCAACATAGAAGAAATGTTAATGCGATGCAAGAACCCTAAAATAAGGCAATGTGCAAATGTTAAAGTATGACTCCGCAAGCGTTGACCATTTTTAGATGTCTACAGTATGGATTGGGATCATCATTAACTATTATTTCAACTCCATTATGAGGAAACTTAATGCATTGGTGGTATGTAGATGGGACTACCCTCATTTGATGAATCCAAGGACGTCCTAGTAATATATTGTATGTGAGATCTAGGTCTAGGACTTGACAAACCACGTCCCTTGTAACTGGCCCAACTCTGAGAGGCAAGGTGACTGTGCCTTTGGATGAATGCTCTTCATCATCATATGCCTTGATGGTGATTTTGTTTGTAGAATTCATAGCTTTATCTGAATATCCCAATTGTTTAATAGTGCTCAATGTACAAATGTTTAGACCTGCTCCTCCATCTATCAAGACTCATTTTATTTGATGTTTGTGTAGGAAGGCTTCAATGTGTAAAGGTGCATTACGTGGTTGGCTCACGGAGGCATCATTAGCTTCTGTGAATGTAAGGGAGTGTGGAATGGAAAGGTATCCCACCATGGCTTGAAACTGGTCCACGTTTAGATCAGTAGGAACAGAAGTGTCTCTCAAGATTTTGTCAAGAATAACTTTATGTGCAGGGGATATGTGTAAAAGCTGAAGGATTAAGATAAGTGCGGGTGTCTTCCCTAACTGTCCTACAAGGTCATACTCAGGCTTAATTGATGAGGAAGCGGTGTTTTTCGCTAGAGCACCTTGCAAAGTGAATTTACCTTGACGAGTTGTAACATGACATTTAGAGGGAGGTTCGGAAGAAGATCCAATTCTTTTCAGGATGATCTTGGGTCTTCGGGTAGAATCCTCAGGCATTTTGTCCTTGATGATAATGGTAGAGACATAATTGTCCATCGAGATGTGATTGATGGTTGAATCATAGTTATAAGATGCTCTGGTATAGTTGGTTTGGTCATCTATGGCTTTAGACTTTCCCTTGTCATGTTTTGGGAATGGTTCCTTAAACATCTCATATTCTTGGTTGGATGAGTGTCCTTTAATCTCAATGTCACCTCTATCAATGAGATCTTGTACGATGTTCTTCAGTCAATGACAATTTCCTATTTTATGACTCTTACTCTTATGAAATTCACAATACTCATCATCATTCCACCAATTTGGTTTAACCTTTGGCTCATATGTAGGAAAATCTAGAACTGTGATTACTTTGTTTGCCACTAGCTTCTTGAAAACTGACTCAAGTGGTTCTCCCAATGGAGTGTACTTCCTTCATGACTTTGAAGTTGTTTGAGTATTCACTTGATTGTTTGTAGAGCTTGATCCAAAAAAAACAATTTTGGGTTGTACTGTATTGTCATCCACAACACCATCATTGACTGTGTTCTTGCTTTTATCCCAAAATCTTGGCTTATCTTTTCCTTTAAAGTCATCTTTGTTTTCCTTGAATATTTTGATGACTCCTTGTTCAATTAGGACCTTATCTATTGCTAAGCCTTTTTCAATGACATCCTTGAAGGTGGACAGACAAGCTTTCCTTAGGTCATAACCAATGTCCTTGTTAACATTCTGGGTGAACATCTCTACCATTTGTTTTTGTGGAATTTCACAAGAGCATCTGCTGGCTAGATTCCTCCATCTTTGTAAAAATGATGAAAAAGATTCTCCATCCTTTTGCTTGGTGTTGCAAAAAGTAGTGACTGATATGTCTGTCTCTATGTTGTATGAGAAATGTTGTATAAATGCCTCAGCTAAGTCACCCCATGACTTAATTCCAGGTGGAAGTTGGGAGAACCATTCCAGAGCTTGATCACCTAAGCTTTGTGGGAATAATCTCATCAAATATGTCTCTTCTGCTGCTACCTCAATGCAAGCTATGAAAAAATGTCTTAGGTGTGTCTTAGGATCCCCTTTTCCTCTATACTTATCAAACTTAGGTGTCACAAAGTGTGTAGGAAATGGAGGCATTGGAATGCTTTTGTCAAATGGATAAGGACATATGTCTCTCATTGTGTAAATTGGCTTCAGTGTATTTATGTCCTCCATTTTCTTTTGTAAATCCTTGATTTGTTGTTCCAAATTGTTCTTAGGTGGAGACTGACTTCCTCGACCATACTCCATGCTTGAACCACCGAGTGGAGGAGGGGCATGTTGCATATATGGATGATATTGATCATACACATGTTCATATGGAGGAGGTCTATAATGATGTTGTGTATAAGGACCACTTGGTATAGAGTCATGATGAGGAATGGAATATCTATTTTGTCCACGTATACCATACTCTATAGGCAGTCATGAGTTTGTTCTAGTGTGTTGCCCCCAAATATGATGCAGGGTTTCCTTGTGTCCAAATTTTGAGCATGCCTTTGGATATCCAATTGCTTTGGTGGTTGATCCTTAGCATTGGTATGTGATTGAGTATATTTTTCCGCATAAGACTTCCATGATGGTCTACGAAGATGAGTATCATATGCTTGACCATGTGTATGTGGGACCTCTGGTTTTTGAAACAAAGATGATGGTGATTTAGGTACAGGATGTGGTCTTCTATTGCCTCCACTATTAGGCCTCCTTTGATCCATGTTGAGGTGAGGTTGTTGCAAAGGTTGATTTTCCATTATTTGAGACATGTCAAAATCATGAGGTATCTTGGCTCCACTTTGTGCCATCACTTGTAAGAAATATTGTCTATCCCTCCTCATTATTTCCTTAACCAATCAATTGAATTGGGGATTCATAATGGTGTCTTCCACTTCTGCTGAATGTACAGAAAAGTTGTCCATATTGTCATTGTGTGTATCATTGTTGTTTGTAGTGTCCATGTTCTCAACATTTGGAATGTTTCTATAAGCATCCATGTCAAGTAATGTAGTATGGTCAGAATTGAAAAAGATATCATTGTCATACTCATAAGAACTCATGTTTGCAGATTCTTGAGCCTCTTTAGTTTCTCTCCTAGATTTTTGGGAACAGGTTTCAACCATGAACTAGGTATTGACCAAGATGTGTGAGACTAGATGAAAATGGAAAGAATATGGAAGACTAAGAGTTGGATGGAATGTAAATGAATCTGAGGTGTACTTGCAATGTCCAAAGTGTAAGACCAAGTATGTATGTAGTAGAGTAGGTGTGGCTTCTAAAGAGATGATAGTTTCTCTTGATGATGTAAGTTGACCTTGACTCTAAGTAAGACCAAATGAGACCCAAAGGTGATAGACCTTGATGAGGGACCACTTAGCAAAATGTTGTTGTATGTAGTATGTTGACAAAGCAAGATGAGGACAAGCAAGTGACCTTTTGACTCAAGTTTAGACAAATGTGAATGTAATGTAAGGTGTAAAGCAATGATGGACTTTGTGAGACCCAAAGATAGGTTGAATGCTAGATGAAAACCCTAGAGAGATAACCTAGGAAGATCAATAAGTCTGAAACTAACTGTTCTTGTTTGTTGAATTATGAAAGTTTTCAATCCTAAACACAAACGTGCTTGTATACTTCACAGATGCGCTTAAAGGACACATACGCTATTCTGTCAGCCACAGATGCATTTTTGAGATGCTGCAATGTTGCTCAAAAGACACAGATGTGTTTCTGTCAGACACATATGTGTTTCTGAAATGCTGTAATGTTACTCAAAAGACACAGACGTGTTTCTGCCCTTCACAGGCGCATTTAGATGACACAGACATGGGTCTATCAGACACAGACGTGTTTCTACAAAATTTGTGCAATTTTTCCAATCTGTGAAGTTGTTTGTTGTGACCAAATCTAAAATTTTTGACTATTTTTCATGACAAGATGACACAATGTTGATGAGGACTCAATGTTTGCAAGTGTTTAGACTCAAAATGACTCAAAGAAAAGTGTGTTGTTTGATGTAAATTTTTTTTTGCATACACTTGAAGACACAAAAGACACAATGTTTTGATGTTTGGTTCTGAATGTCTGATTGTTCAAAATAAGTCAAGCACAATTCTTATGGCTGGCCAAGACAATAGTTGTTGATCCCACATGGAGTTTCCCCCAAGGCTACGCTATTCAGAGCGAATACTTAGATGCTTGACCCCATTGGCTCCACCCTTGGTACTCACTTCTCGGGGCAACCAAGCATCAGTCTCCATGAAAACTCCTCGTGGTGAACTTTGTATATGTTAGTGAACAGTGTTGTCCTTTCTTAAAATGATCAATTTTAAACTCTGTCGCCTTCTTTTAAAGATAAGTGTTCAACTAAATAGCTGGGTAAGTGTTATATAAACCACTTCCCTTTGAATTTTCCATAGGTACAACTCCCTATTTCAGTTATTCAAGGAATAATCTAATTAATTTTATTTGAGTAGTAGCTTTTAACCTGAAAGCATGTAAGGCTGCCTACTTCATTCTTGGATGAGAGGCCAATATTTCACATGTATTTCTGAGAAAAACTATCTTTCCAATCTTTCCAATGCAAGAGATGGAAGTAACTGAATCAAAGTTCTAAACACCATTCCCACAATTCTAATAAGAAATGAACAAACAAGAGAAACTGAATATGTTCTCAAACACAAATCTTTTCTTAAAAACAAACACTCAAAGGAAGGAGCACTAGAAAAATAATATTTTTCTGCAATATAAAGGTCATTACTATTATTTGATTAGCTAAGCATATGCAAAGATATGTGTCTACACAGATTCAAAACCCATAGATTTTCCTTCTTCCAAAAATAGTATGATCTTTGTATATATATATTCTTATGCGACAAAGGCACGATAATACATCTATAAATCCTTTGCCATTCCAGATGTAAAAGTCTAATTCCTCCTTCTACAAAACAAAAACTTTACAAGACAGAGGGAAAACAAAAACTAACCAAAATTTGTCACCAAATCTAACCCCTATTCTATCTATCTTTCTATAATTTATAGTTTTTAGAACAGGGGAGGTCTCCCTGAAAAACTCGACCTCCCCCAAAATAGTTATGAAACCAACAAGATGTATTTTGGGACAGATGTCCCGAAGTCTTTGCATAAACATGAGAAATTACATAAATAAAGGAAACTGGGCTTGGATCAATGCATTATGTCACTTTCCCATCACCATCATCCTCTTCGCTTTCATGGGCGTCATGGGCGGTTGTGAGCTCCTGGATAATAGATTGGTTCAGAACCTTCATCGCATTGAGCTTTGCCTTCGCCGCTTCCTTATTCCACCGGTGCTTCACCATCCTTTCAGCATGTTTTGGTAACTAATCATTTCTAATGAAGGTCATAGACTCAATCCTAGCCACCCTTGTTATATCTTCCAGAGTAAAATTACCCTTGGCTTTGATTTTCTCCATGTTTATCCAGAAAGCCCTGATTGCATCCTGTGTGTTCAACCCACAAATCCCCAATTGCCAATCATGGTCAGGGTTAACCACCTTGTTGGCATTAACTATACTGCATTGGAGATCTTGGAGCTCATAAACAAAGGTCTTAGCATCAGAAATCACAAAATTAAAGGTAAGCACCCACCACATTATGGTTTTCTTCAGCACAAAGAGCTGACATTCATCCGCTACTAGTTTGATTGAGTGTTCCGTCAGAAACCTGGTAACCCCATATTCTTCTATTTTGGCAAAAAAAGGCAACATATTCTACCATTTGTGTTCCTCTTTCTCTCATGACACAAGCTGATTTTGAACTTCAGTGATAAGACTCTGTATCTTGTCACATAACATCTGAGAGTCGGTGATATACTTCTCCCCGTCCTTGACTATTTCCTCAATCCATTTCTCCATGGCTTCTGTAATACTCTTGGCCCATTGAACTTGGCTCATTCACTTTTTATTTTTTGGTGAAGTTGGGTCAAAGTTCTCTGTATCCTGAGATATAGGGAGTGCCCCAAAGCAACCAATGTTGTCGATGAACTAGGCAAGAATATTTATGTGTCGCTTTAGCTCTCTCTTTTCCCGCCCATCCTTCTCCGATTTGGTGAGCATTTTCTTTGCCGATACCTGGAAGAAATGATTGTCTAAGTCCCTACTCATATTTCCCAGCTCCACCTTTGTGATCTCAAAATCATCAGGGCTAGCTCCCTTGTTTTCATCCTTGGGTTTGTATGAGGCGATTTCAGTGACCCATTTTCCAGTTCCTTCATCATTGTCTAGGTGGGTAGCGGTGTTGAACCTTTTTGGCTTGGGGCCCTTCTCTGTGTACTTAAAGACCATTTCTTGAATTGGAATAGTCACGGGAAGAAAATTTCAGTTTCTGTTCACTGAAGTGGTCAACCACTTAGGAGTTGCACTGGAACTGGTTGTTCCTTTGATCTCTTTGGAAGGCGGTGTCATAGCCACAGTCATCGTATGAGAATCTAGGGCATTAGAAACATCGCTATCAAGGTCCTCAACTTCAAATATTTTGGGCATCAAGAATCGTATCTTTCAGGCCTTTATCCTTTGCTTGATACATCTTTCTTTGAGCAGCACTTCGGGATCGGGTATGTCGAGTGGTACAGAAATCCAAAGCTAAATTAGAACTATGTCTAAGCTGGGGTGGCTTTTTATCTTTACCTACATGAATAGGCATAGAAGCATTGTTAGAAAGATGCTTTGGTGAACGTAGAGGGACCTCATTACTTCTCGCAGAATGAGACTTAACGCCTAATTTCGCTGCTTTCTTCCTAGCAACCCATGCCGGGGTCCTCTCCAAAACTCCTTTGGTCCTTAGCAGCATGTCATATTTTTCCTCCTCATCCTAGTCAATTGGAGACATTTCAGTTTTTGCACGGGCTAAGTATCCCTGTTCGAATAGCTCTAGATAGTCCTATTCGAGCCCTTTAAATTCCAGCTTTACTTGTAATGAAACGACTTGTTCTAACACCATCCTCATATTTCCCTTTTTTAAAACCTTGAGCTCATTGCTACAATCTTCCTAGAAGTCTTCTAATTGCAGCATTAGGAGGTATGGCATTAGACAAATACTTCGGGAAAAACTCTTATTATCAAAACCTTTCCTTTTAGGATACAGGGAAGAAATTGAAATTCCTGAGATCTGCTCCAATACTCAAAGCATCAGACATCGAACTATAGGACAACACGCCCAATTGGATGGAAAAATGACCCTTCTATTTATCCCTAGGTTGTGCCTTTTTGATTACAGAGGTCAGCTGCCTACATATCTCCGCCAGAACAAAGCAATCTGAACAAAATTGAGGGAGCTTGAAGGGCTCCTCTTCAAAGCCGCTATCCTTATATAACAAAAGCATGGAAACTAGATATAGAAACTGCCAAAACTCTTTATCAATGTTTGCGCATCCTCGGAGATTCTTTTGGCTTTCATATTCTTCAATTCATGGCACAAGTCACCCAGAAAAGCATTGTGCACCCTTCTGAAATCCTACAAGACCTTATCCTTTTGCAGCATGGGATAGAACTCATATAAGGGAACATCCTCCTCAATGAGATATTTTGGTACTCCAACTAACTCCTTAACACAGGCCAAACAATACAAGAGATCCAAAGACATAAAGAAATTCAGTTTGAACTGCTTAGCCATACTCAATTGTTCCCTCATTAAATCAGCAATCAATTCAGCCCAATCAAGATACTGCTTGCCTTCTAAAACCAACTACACATAGCAATAAATCCAGTCATCAAAGCTATAAGCTTCAACAGACCCTCTGGCCCGATGCAACAAAAGCATAACATCATGAATGTGACGCACCATGTGATTCTTATTAGGATTCTTGGGTAATCTTGAACTACCTCTTTGAGGAACCTTCAACCAGAATTTTGCTATGTTGTTAAGGTGTCTGGTTCTGTCTGTGTTGAACTTGGTGATTGACTGAGCAGGGGAAAAGTTGGAGAACTAGTAATCAGGTATCTTGAAGATGGAGGAAATTACTTCATGACTTATGGCAAGAAGGGTTTCACCATTGTCTTTCCTAATGGTCTCAGAGACTGGGTCGTATCTAGTGATACATTCTTGAATCAATTCTAGGCAGGGAATGGCTGGGGGAAAAGCTGCCGCTTCTATGAGACCGCTACTCAAAATGTCCACACCAAAAGATTTGTCAATTCCCTTGAACACCCTCTCTTTTAAAACCTCAATATTTTCCCCTTTTAGGTCGGTATCGCTAACTATGGGTTCAGTACATGCAAGGCTAAAAACATTCTCGAACAAATGCAGTGTGGACTTCATAATTCAAAGCAATAAGCCTTAATTGGTTGCAGCAAACCTTTCTATGAGAGAGAAAATGCAAGTAAAAACTACTGGAAAGAACAAGAAAAGGACTCACCTTCACAGTTGAACAACCAGATGATGACTAGCAGCAAACAAGACTCCTATCCAGGAAAAACAAAACCGCAGCAGTGAGGAAAATGATGTAGAGCACTAATAATCCTTCATACCATATAGTGAGGGCAATGATATGGAACCATTAAATACAATAATTCCAATTGTCAGTTTGAGTGTGTTAAGTTTGTGGATTGGAGATCGCACGCATGCATTGAATGCATGGCGACATTTTTGAAGTAACCACCAATTCTCGAAATGATTACTTACTTCAAAAAGCCAATGATTGATGTCACTTAAGATATGGTTCACCTTCTTCATATTTGGCAATGAATGCACCATCAAATCATTTAACCCGTGGGACCCACCAACTTCTTACACATATGAACATCCTGAACAAACTTCATTAGAGTTCAAGTAGTTCAAGGTGTATGCCACACTCAGGGAAAATCTTTGCCGAGAATATTAATTATGCCAAGCTGCTGACCATTTGTGCTATGTTGAACATGTTGAACACGTTTGAACCTCTTAAACTTGGTTCAATGAGTTCAAATCCTGGAGAGAGATGATATAACACATTACTGAACAAGAAACCTTTAAAGAGCCGCTGCAAGACACTTAAAGAAAATGTTAGTATGAAAACCTCCCTGAACACCTAGGAACCTGTGGAACCTAAATGAACCTATTGAACTAGGTTCAAGATGGTTCAATGTGTTCATAGAGTTCAACCAATTATTAAAACTCGACATTTTTGATTGAAAGACGATTTACAAATGTACTAAGGGCTTGAACTGAGGTGTTACAAGAAAGATAAGGACTCTACATGGAATTTTTATAGGATGAGTCACTCTTGTCATGAGGAATAAATGATGTAGTAACATCGGCTCTGACTGGGGATTGTATTTTATGAAGGAAAATGCAAATAACTCCTTATCTTTGGTTCCACATGACCCAAAAAAATGAACAGGGGAAAGGAAAAGGAGACCCACAACTAAACAAACACCTAAGCTACTATATATATAAACTCTTGACCACAGGACTTACAATTTGTAGAGTTTTAGATCTTGCCCATTGTAGGTATAGGGCATAACCATTCCATCAGAGTAGTTGAGTCTAAAAGCATTTTGTCCCACCACTTCATAGATAAGGGCCTTTCCATAATGAATCAAACTTGTCATGAGCACCCTTTGGCTCTTTCCTTTTATCCCATAACAACACTTCATCTCCTATTAGGAAACCTCTTGGCTGAGCTCTCACTTCAAAAATCCTCTTCACTCTACTCTAATGCTCCATGATTATGTCCATTAGCATCTCCCTCTCTTCTTCCAACTTCATCAGGTACATAACTCTTTTCTCCAAAGCATTCTGAAAGAAAGAGTCTTCCACTACTGTCTACAGCTTGGCTGTTGATAATTCCAAAGGTAAAGAAAGTTTTGCACCGACCCCATACACAAGCTCAAAAGGTGCCATTCCAATGGCTCTTTTGGGTGTGGTTCTATCTGCCCACAAAGCTTCATATACCTTCTTATGCCAATTTCAAGCATTTTTGTCAAGCAAATTTTTCATGATAGCTATCAGGTTCTTGTTGCTGGATTCTGTCATTCCATTACCCTATGGAAAGTAATCAAAGGAATGCAAGAGAGTAATCTAATTCTCATAGCAAAACATAGTTAACTCCTCAGAAGAGAAATACAATGCGTTATCTACAACAATCTTTTGAAGAACCCCGAAATGAACTAGGATGTAATCTTTGAGAAAGTTACACACAACCTCTGAGTTTTCCTTTTTAGTGGGAATGGCTTCCACCCACTTGGTAAAGTAGTCAGTTGCTATCAAAATGTACATATGACCAACACTAGAATGAGGGTTTATTGGCCCAATGAAATCAATGCCCCACTATTTGAAAGGTTCATCTACTATCACAGGCCTTAAAGGCAGGGCCACTAAATGTGGCTTCCTGAAAAAGAGTTGGCATTTCTCACACTCCTTAACATAAATATATGCATCCTTCAACATGCCTGGCCAATAAAAACAATTCCTAAAATTTTTGAAAGCAGTGATGGATGATGAGAAGTGCCCCCCACAGGATTCACCATGGTAAATCTCCAGAAGTTTTTGCTATTGAGGTTTTTGTACACACCTTAAGTATGTTCCATCCAGACCTTTCTTGTACAAAACATCCCACCAAATTACATACTTAGGAGCCTTTAACTTAAGATTCCTTTGTTCTTTTGCTGACAAATGACTTGGGCAGCTGCCATAAGTCAAATAATAGGCCACATCAGAGAACCAGGTATCCTGCAATCCAACAAAAAGAGTTAATGGTAATTCTGCTTCTGTTTCCATCTTATTTTTTGCTATTAACCTGCATAAGCCTTGTCCTTTGATTGTCTTCATAGGGTGAATATCTAAATCATATTCTTGAATTTTTGTTACCCAAGTTGCTCTTTTATTGAGTCCGACCTCTTGCTGAGTTAAAATGCTTTTCACCGCGGAGTCTAGAAGAAAAACCAAAGAGTGAGAGTGCAGAATGTAATACCAAAACTGTTTCACAGCCTTGACTACAACAAAGGTGTGTTTCTCCAAGAGTGATTACTTAAGCTCAGGCTTGTTGAGCGGAATACTCATGAATGCTATAAGTGCTTTGGCCCCAGATTCATCCATCTATAACAGTATTCTAGACATCGTATGTTCTGATGCATAGCAATACAAAATGAAGTCCTTTGTGAAATCCGGGTTAATGAGAGTAGGCACATTTGCAACCAAACCCTTGATTATTTCAAAAGCTTCTTTGGCCTCTTCAGTCCATTTGAAAGGATGTTGTTTACTCAACAAGCTGATGATGTGTTTTGTAGTTTCTGCAAACTCTGGAATGAATCTCCTTAAGAAATTCACTTGACCAAAGAAAGACCTTACTCTAGTCTGGTTTGAAGGTAAACTGAGACGTTGAATTGCATTAACTCTCTCAGGATCAATCTTGACTCCTTTCTTTGAAACAATATGTCCTATAAATTTTCCCTCTGTGACACAGAAGACTGATTTCTTTGGGTTCATGGAGATTCCATGCTCTCGACAATGCTACAGAATTGCCCTCAGATCCTTGAGATGGTTCTTCCTCTCTTTAGAAAATACCATCAGGTCATCTAGGTAAACAACAATAATTCTATCCTGAAAATCCTTAAAAGAGGAACCCATAGCTCTTTGAAAGGTGGCTCCGGCATTTATTAAACCGAAAGGCATATGGTTATATGCGAATGTTCCCCATGGAGTGATTAATGTCATCTTGTGTTGTTCATGCTTTGCAACACTAATTTGATTGTAATCGAAAAAACTATCTAACATCAACATCATCTCTGACCCGGATATCGTCTGCAGAATATGATCCATATTGGGTAAACCGTAGTTGTCCTTAAGACTTGCCTGATTCAAATTACAGAAATCCACACAAATACGAATCTCCACATTCTTCTTCCTTACGGGCACAATGTTGGCTACCCAGGTTGAGTGATGAATTGGATATATGATTATGGCCTTAAGCATTTTATCAACCTCTTTAAAAATTGCATTTGCCATTATGGGGTTGAAATTTCTCAATTTTTTGTTTGAAGGGTGAGATGCCTGGCTTCAATGGAATCTGATGCTAAAAATGCCCATCTCTAAACTCCTTTAGATCATCGTAGGACCAAGCGAATATATCAATGTATTGTTTCAGTAGTGTGCCAAGTATTCATTTTTGCTCCAGAGAACAACACTTGCCAATTGTTACTTCTTTGGGGTTGGACTCATTGCCCAGATTTATTTTCTCGCAACTTCCTTTCCCATCATCCTTGGGGACTTTTTTGCCTATGAACACATAATCTCTGGTGAAAAACCTCTCCAGAGTCACCAACCCTTTCAGAATTTTGTTACCTTTGAGCTGAATAAAACTATTTGTGGGATCAACATCCGGGTCTGGACTAAACTCCTTGCAATTATTTTCAAAACCTTCAAAATATGATTGGGAGAATGACTAAACACATTCCAGAAAATCTTTTATCTGAGCATCTGCATCAAAAACTTGCCAATGATTTAAATTATCAAGGACCTAGGCCTATAAATCATTTCAATCCTATATGAATTATCCTTAAAGTCTGGATGTGGTAACAAAAGAGAAGCTGAAACGGCCAACGAATCTGCCCTACTATTTTGATCCCTCAGTATGGCTTCAATCAAGAAAGCATCAAAGAATTCTAACTCATCCCAAACCCTATTTCTATAATGTCTCAATCTGTCATTCTTAACTATATAGACATTTCTCACTTGTCTAACAATCAACTCTGCATCACCTTTAACTTTGAACAATTTTATACCTTTACATCTGGCCTCATTTAATTCTAATAATAATGCCTCATACTCTATAGTATTATTAGTATTCTTAAAATCCAACTTGAAAAAAGAAGGAAAAATATTACCATTGGGTGACAGCAAAACTACCCCTGCTCCAGAGCCAGAGTTGGTGCAACTTCCATCGAATTCCATCTGCCACAACCCACCAAGTTCGTCAACTGCTTCTTTAGGTTCCCTTTTGCTAGGTGCAAGGATGAGATAGTTTCCAAACTCACATTCTTGAAACAAAATTTGGACTTTAGGGTTATCTGAAGGAAAAATAGTGTACTTATTTTTTGGCTCAGGTTCAAGCATGATCTTCTATTTTCCAAGAGGAATAATAGCTTCAGACCAGTCCATCTTGATTTCACCTCCAAGGTCCTTACAAAAAGTTCTACTCAAGAGCATCCCATAAGTTGCGAGAATGTCAGCAACCAGGATAGTCAATTTTACTCTTTTATCAGGGCATGCTGCTAGCACTGCCTGGATGTCTTTTACCTATCCAATAAGAGGAACCTGTTTCCCATCCATTGAAAAGCATCTCCCAAATGTTTTCATGAGAGTCAAACCTAAAGACCTAGCAATGGATGAAGGCATTATGTTGTTTGATGCCCCTGAATCTATTATGCATTTTCTAAGATTTTGACCATTTAGGAGAAGGGATATGTAGAAAGGTTCAGGTTTCAGAACCTCAACCTCAAGCCCAGTTTTAGCATCATGAAAAGCACAAGGATCAACCAAGTTAGCTAATAGGCATGACACAGATGAATATTTTGCAGCAGCAATCAAATCACTATTCTCCACACATCCATGCACCAAGGACTCCGAAGAAGAGTCTCCTTTAACATATTTGACCAGCTTATCTAGTTCTTTTGGGTTCAATTTCAAATACTCAGTAGTGGAAAGTTGAATAGTAGAAACTTTACAAAATTCAATGATGTCAAAGGAGGAGGAAGAAGAAGAGATATTGTTATCTTCATGATTCCTTTGCAAAATCCTAACCTCAGGAGTCTTTGAATGAGAGGAAAAGCTATTATTTGGGAGATCTTTACCTTTGAAATTACCTCTAGAAGGGTTCACAAAAGGAGAAGACTGGGAAGTTCATTGATTCCTTTTTAGGATCGCACATGCAGGACCTTCAAGGGTTGCCAAAATATTACTACCTCTTTCCGAATATAACTCATATTCGAGGTAGAATGATCCAGAGTCACTAGGTACCTCTTGAATTTTCTCTGCTTCAGTGAACTCATGTAATTCATCCTTTGTGTTTTGCATTTGAACATGTCTTATCATATTAGGACAAGAACCCCCATCGTGATCTATGGTAAGATGGAATGAACACATGACACCCTTGTCAGGAGGTGCCTCTATTTGCAATCTTTATGGAGTAGTAGGTAATTGCAACGATTGTCCATAGTTATACTAATTTGGAGTTTTTCTGCTTATATCCTGATAAGGCTGTGGATAGG
The DNA here is from genome assembly GCF_030272615.1 of Cryptomeria japonica. Lineage (NCBI taxonomy): Eukaryota > Viridiplantae > Streptophyta > Pinopsida > Cupressales > Cupressaceae > Cryptomeria > Cryptomeria japonica. The sequence goes on along the minus strand of NC_081408.1, from coordinate 16,449,795 downwards.
AATTTCCAGGCTTCGGTATCTGCCTCTTCAAAGCAATCATATCATTGACAAGCCATTGAACAACTGGGTCAGTGGAAGAGGTAGATGCCTGAGGTTGACCTTGAGGAGTTTGTACATCCTTTCTCCATTTCCTGGCTGTTATTAGATCATCTTCAAGTTGTATAGCTTCATTTTGTGTAGTCTCAAGATCAGTCGGCCTATTTCTTCTAAGGTGAAAACCTACATCAAGAGGCATGGAATTTATGAAGAAACATTGTTGATTATCAGCGGTCGGCCTTTTGGCCTGAGGAATTTTATGGATAATCTTATTATACCTAGCTACATAGTCCCTCATTGGCTCATGAATTTCTTTTTTCATTTGTGTGAGTTGAGCCAGTAATGAATGTTCATCATCAACACTTTTGAACCTTTTCTCAAAAGTTGTTTTCATTGTTTGCCAGTCAGTTATGGATCTTGCTTGCAGATGACTGTACCAATCTGCTGCCCCCTCAGTAAGAGTTTGAGAAAAAAGCCTAATAGCCACATCTTCATATTGGACTGCCAGAATCCCAGTGGCTACATTAAAAGAATTCAAGTGCTCTTCAACTGAGACTTTTCCGTCTCCATTATATTTAGGTAGGACATCCCTTGCCCCTTTTGGAAGTAGATTATGAGCTCCGAGAGCAAGAGGTCCAACAACGGCACCCCATGGTTGGGCCATAATGAACACATGATAAATGGTTACTAGAGGAGGAGCTTGAACTCCAATAAGCATTAGTGCTTGCCAAGGGTTTGAAGAAGAAGGTATAGGAGTAATTCTGATAGGAGAGGAAGGCCTACTTTTAGTGTTTCTTTTAGGAGTAAAGTTTGTGGCAAATGACAACGCTTGCAATTCTTCAAAACAATTATCAATTATTCCCTCCCTCCTCTGTGATTTGGTATAAGGATGAGAATCCAGTGTTGTTACCCCTAGGGTTCTCAGGTCTTCAACAACTCCTTTAAACCCAACAATATTCCTGTACCTTGGGAATCTGTTTTAGGCAAGGCAGGGCTGTGAGTATTGTTTGTTATTTTCGAATACAACTCTTTCAAACTCAAAGCATGCTGGTCTATTGAATGTTCTACTTGTTTTGTTGTTTTGTCCCCTGTAGAGTTGCCAAAAATCTGTTAGTGAACAGATTTGTCCTTTCTTAAAATGATCAATTTTAAACTTTGTCGCCTTCTTTTAAAGACAAGTGTTCAACTAAACAGTTGGGTAAGTGTTATATAAACCACTCCTCTCTAAATTTTCCATAGGTACAACTCCTGATTTTAGTTATTCAAGGAATAATCTAATTAATTTTATTTTAGTAGCTTTTAACCTGAAAGCATGTAAGGCTGCCTACTTCATTCTTGGATGAGAGGCCAATATTTCACACGTATTTCTAAGAAAAACTATCTTTCCAATCTTTCCAATGCAAGAGATGGAAGTAACTGAATCAAAATTTAGAACACCATTCCCACAATTCTAATAAGAAACAAACAGACAAGAGAAACCGAATCTATTCTCAAACACAAATCTTTTCTTAAAAACAAACACTCAAATAAAGGAGCACTAGAAAAATAATAATTTTCTGCAATAGAAAGGTCATTACTATTATTTGATTAGATAAGCATATGCAAAGATATGTGTCTACACAGATTCAAAACCCACATATTTTTCTTCTCTCAAAAATAGTATGATCTTTGTATATATATATTCTTATGCGACAAAGGCACGATAATACATCTATAAATCCTTTTCCATTGCAGATGTAAAAGTCCGATTCCTCCTTCTACAAAATAGAAACTTTACAAGACAGAGGGAAAACAAAAACTAACCAAAATTTGTCACCAAATCTATCCCCTATTCTATCTATCTTTCTATAATTTATAGTTTTTAGAATAGGGGAGGTCTCCCTGAAAACTCAACCTCCCCCAAAACAGTTATGAAACCAACAAGATGTATTTTGGGACAGATGTCCTGAAGTCTTTGCATAAACATGAGAAATTACATAAATAAAGGAAACCGGGCTTGGATCAATGCATTATGTCACTTTCCCATCACCATCATCCTCTCCACTTTCATGGGTGTCCTGGGTGGTTGTGAGTTCCTGGATAATAGATTGGTTCAGAACCTTCATCACATTGAGCTTTGCCTTCACCGTTTCCTTATTCCACCAGTGCTTCACCATCCTTTCAGCATGTTTCAGTAACTGATCATTTAAAATGAAGGTCATAGACTCAATCCTAGCCACCCTTGTTATATCTTCCGGAGTGAAATTACCCTTGGCTTTGATTTTCTCCATGTTTATCCAGAAAACCCTGATTGCATCCTATGTGTTCAACCCACAAATCCCCAATTTCCAATCATGGTCAGGGTTAACCACCTTGTTGTCATTAACTATACTACACTAGAGATCCTGGAGCTCATAAATAGAGGTCTTAGCATCGGAGATCATAGACTTGAAGGTAAGCACCTGCCACATTATGGTTTTCTTCAGCACAAAGAGCTAACATTCATCTACTACAAGTTTGATTGAGTGTTCCATCAGAAACCTGGTAACCCCATATTCTTCTATTCTGGTGAACAAAGGCAAGATATTCTGTCATTTGTGTTTCTCTTTCTCCCACAGCACAAGCTGATTTTGAACTTCGGTGATAAGACTTTGTATCTCATCACATAACTTCTGGGAGTTGATGATATAATTCTCCCCATCCTTGACTATTCCCTCAATCCATTTCTCCATGGCTTCTACGATACTCTTGGCCCGTTGAACTTGGCTCATTAACTTTTTATTTTCTGGTGAAGTTGGGTCGAAGTTCTCTGTAGCATGAGATATGGGGAGTGCCCCAAAGAAACCAATGCTGTCGATGAACTGGGCAAGAATATTTATGTGTCGCTTTAGCTCTCTCTTTTCCTACCCATCCTTCTCTGATTTGGTGAGCATTTTCTTTACCGATACCTGGAAGAAATGATTTTTTGAGTCCCTACTCATATTTCCTAGCTCCACCTTTGTGATCTCAAAATCATTAGGGCTAGTTCCTTTGTTTTCATCCTTGGGTTTGTATGAGGCAATTTTAGTGACCCATTTTTCAGTTCCTTCATCATTGTCAAGGCGGGTGGCGGTTTTGAACCTTTTTGGCTTGGGCCCCTTCTCTGTGTACTTAACGACCATTTCTTGAATTGGAATAGTCACGGAAAGAAAATTCCACTTTCTGTTCATTGAAGTGGTCAACCACTTAGGAGTTGCACTGGAACTGGTTGTTCCTTCGATCTCTTTGGAAGGTGGTGTCATAGCCATAGTTACCATATGAGAATCTAGGGCATTACCAACATCGCTATCCACATCCTCAACTTCAAATATTTGGGCATCAAGAATCGTATCTTTCAGCCCTATATCCTTTGCTTGATCCATCTTTCTTTTTGTAGCACTTCAGGACCAAGTATGTTGAGGGGTATAGAAATCCAATGCTGAATTAGACCTATGTCTAAGCTGGGGCAGCTTTTTATCTTTACCTGCATGAACAGGCATAGAAGCATTGTTAGAAAGATGCTTTGGTGAACGTAGAGGGACCTCATTACTTCTCGCAGAATTAGACTTAACGCCTAATTTCGCTGCTTTCTTCCTGGCAACCCACGCCGCGGTCCTCTCCAAAACTCCTTTGGTCCTTAACTATATATCATTTTACTCCTCCTCATCCCAGTCGATTGGAGGCATTTCAGTTTCTACACGGGCTAAGTATCTTGGTTTGAATAGCTCTAGATAGTCCTCTTCAAGCCCTTTAATGTCTAGCTTTACTTGTAATGAAATGACTTGTTCTAACACCATCCTCATATTTCCCTTTTTAAAAACCTCGAGCTCATTGCTACAATCTTCCCAGAAGTCTTCTAATTGCAGCATTGGGAGGTATAGCATTAGACCAAGACTTCGGGAAAAACCCTTATTATCAAAACCTTTCCTTTCAGGATACAGGGAAAAAATTGAAATTCCTGAGATCTGCTCCAATACTCAAAGCAATGGACATCGAACTGCAGGACAACACGCCCAATTGGATGGGAAAATGACCCTCCCATTTATCCCTGGGTTGTGCCTTTTTTATTATAGAGGTCAGTTGCCTACATATCTCCGCTAGAACAAAGCAATCTGAACAAAATTGAGGGAGCTTGAAGGGCTCCTCTTCAAAGCCGCCTATCCTTATATAACAGAAACGTGGAAACTAGATATAGAAACTGCCATACCTCTTTATCAATTGTGCATCCTCAGAGATTCTTTTGGCTTTCATATTCTTCAATTCATGGCACAAGTCACCCAAAAAAGTATTGTGCACCCTTTTGTAATCCTGGAAGGCCTTATCCTTTTGCAGCATGGGATAGAACTCATATATGTGAACATCCTCCTCAGTGAGGTGTTTTGGTATTCCAACTAACTCCTTAACATAGGCCAAAAAATACAAGAGATACAAAGACATAAAGAAGTTTAGTTTGAATTGTTTAGCCATACTCAATTGTTCCCTCATTGAATTAGCAATCAATTCAGCCCAATCAAGATACTGCTTCCCTTCTAAAACTAGCTGCACGTAGCAATAAATCCAGTCATTGAAGCTGTAAGCTTCAGTAGACCCTCTGGCCTGGTGCAACAGAAGCATAAAATCATGAATTTGAGGCAACATGTTATTCTTATTAGGATTCTTGGGTAATCTGGAACCACCTCTTTGAGGAACCTTCAACCAGAATTTTGCTACGTTGTTATGGTGTCTGGTTCTATCCACGTTGAACTCAGTGATTGACTAAGCAGGGGAAAAGTTGGAGAACTAGTAATCAGGTATCTTGAAGACAGAGGAAATTACTTCACGATTTATGGCAAGAAGGGTTTCACCATTGTCTCTCCTAATGGTCTTAGAGACTGGGTCGTATCTAGCAATACATTCCCGAATCAATTCTGGGCAAGGAATCGCTGGGGGAAAAGCTACCGCTTCTATGAGACCGCTACTCAAAATGTCCACACCAAAAGATTTGTCAATTCCCTTGAACACCCTCTCTTTTAAAACCTCAAGATTTTCCCCTTTTAGATCGGTATCGCTAACTATGGGTTCAGTACATGCAAGGCTAAAAACATTCCTGAACAAATGCAGTGTGGACTTCATAATTCAAAGCAATAAGCCTTAATTGGTTGAAGAAAACCTTTCTATGAGAGAGAAAATGCAAGTAAAAACTACTGGAGAGAACAAGAAAAGGACTCACCTTCACAGTTGAACAACCAAACGATGACTAGCAGCAAACAAGACTCCTATCCAGGAAAAACAAAACCGCAGTAGCGAGGAACAAGATGCAGAGCACTAATAATCCTTCATACCATATAGTGAGGGAAATGATACAGAACCATTAAATACAATAATTCCAATTGTCAATTTGAGTGTGTTAAGTTTGTGGATTGGACATCGCACGCATGCATTGAATGCATGGCGGCGTTTTTGAAGTAACCGCCAGTTCCTGAAATGATTACTTACTTCGAAAAGCCAAGGATTGACGTCACTTAAGATATGGTTCACCTTCCTCATATTTGGCAATGAATGCACCATCAAATCATTTAACCTATGGGACCCACCAACTTCATACACATACGAACATCCTGAACAAACTTCATTAGAGTTCAAGTAGTTCAAGGTGTACGCCGCACTCAGGGAAAATCTTTGCTGAGAATATTAATTATGCCAAGTTGCTGACCATTTGTGCTATGTTGAACATGTTGAACACATTTGAACCTCTTAAACTTGGTTCAATGAGTTCAAATCTCGGAGAGAGATGATGTAACACATTACCGAACAAGAAACCTTTAAAGAGTCACTGCAAGACACTTAAAGAAAATGTTAGTGTGAAAAGCTCCCTGAACACCTAGGAACCTATGGAACCTAAATGAACTTGTTGAACCAGGTTCAAGAAGGTTCAACGTGTTCATAGAGTTCAACCTGATGAATACTAAGAGGGGGGGTGAATTAATATGCCAAAAATCTTTGCACTAAAACACTTACACACTCTAGAGATAAACCGGTGAAGCAGTCTAACAATCAAACCAGTTATCACACATACAAACCAAAATGCAAATAAACCATTGACCCACAAAAGCAATACAACCATAATACAAGATATTTGATGTGGAAACCCAACTGGGAAAAACCACGGTGAGATGGAACTCATAAGTCACTATCTGCAGAATAGAAACCAAACCGGTTAAGGTCAGACCGGTTAAGGTTTTACAATGTTCTTCACCAGAACAGATCCTGTTAAGAATCTCAATCTCTGTTGGGAGATAAGTCCGATTAAAGACTATCATGTTAGAGGATTTTAGATTCACATGTGTGAACCACCTTGTTAGAGGATTTTACAAAGGCTTTGAGGCCTACCCGTTTAAGGGCTACAAACTTGTCAAAGATGTGAGTAATCAACAAGTGTTTGATCTATCTGCTAGCACAAACTGCTTGGTTAGATCCAGTATGCTCATAGCTAATGCATTCTAGCATTACTTCAGTCTTCTCTATCTCACTTTGAGTTACAACTCAATCCCCTCTAATAAGATCGCTCTACTCTTTCACCTTAAACCCTAGCTTAACATAAACCCTATTCGTAGCTCTTTCAACAACTTTTAAAACCCTAGGCATGATGTCCTTTTAAAGGAATCTGATTTCATGCCAGTCCAATAGGATTACATTACAATTTCCTAGGTTCAGTGAATCTAGACATACTTAGTAACACAACACAAGAATCACCGTCAAACAATTGGTGGATTGGTAACTCATCACAAAATGCCGGTTGGTAACTCATCACAGAGTGTTGCCGGTTTGACAAAAATGTCAGTTGCCGGTTTGACAAAAATTAAGACTAGTAAGAATGTGTTGTGCTACTTTGCTTCCTTGTACCACTTGTGATCTACGAACCGCTTGGGGTCGACATGCCACTTCAGACCGGGAAAACACATTCTGCAAAATCACTACTAGTCTAAAGACTAGAGTACAACATACCAGTTGGAACAAATACCGGTTGAGCATGAGCTCATACATAAAAAGGGGATCTCAATACAAGTGTGTGTCCATCAATGACAATCACAACATAAACATAAAAAATGCCAACACAACCAATTACTAAAACTCGACATTTTTGATTGAAAGACGATTTACAAACGTACTAAGGGATTGAACTGAGGTGTTACAAGAAAGACAAGGACTTTGAATGGAATTTTATAGGATGACTTGCTCTTGTCATGAGGAATAAATGATGCAGTAACATCGGCTCTGACTGGGGATTGTATTTTGTGAAGGAAAATGCAAAGAACTCCTTATCTCTAGTTTTGCATGACCCAAAAAAATGAACAGGGGAAAGGAAAATGAGACCCACAACTAAACAAACACCTAAGCTACTATATATAGAAACTCTTGACCACAGGACTTACAATTTGTAGAGTTTTAGATCTTTCCCGTTGTAGGTATAGGGCATAACCATTCCATCAGAGTAGTTGAGTCTAAAAGCATTTTGTCCCACCACTTCGTAGATAAGGGCCTTTCCATAATGAATCAAACTTGTCGTGAGCACCCTTTGGCTCTTTCCTTTTATCCCATAACAACACTTCATCTCCTATTAGGAAACCTCTTGGCTGAGCTCTCACGTCAAAAATCCTCTTCACTCTGCTTTGATGCTCTGTGATTCTGTCCACTAGCTTCTCCCTCTCTTCTTCCAACTTCATCAGGTATATAACTCTTTTCTCCAAAGCATTCTGAAAGAAAGAGTCTTCCACTACTTTCTGCAGCTTGGCTACTGATAATTTCAGAGGTAAAGAAAGTTTTGCGCTGACCCCATACACAAGCTCAAAAGGTGCCATTCCAATGACCCTCTTGGGTGTGGTTCTGTCTACCCACAAAGCTTCATATACCTTCTTATGCCAATTTCAAGCATTTTTGTCAACCAAATTTTTCATGATAGCTATTAGGTTCTTGTTGTTGGATTTGGTTAGTCCATTACCCTATGGAAAGTAATCAGAGGAATGCAAGAGAGTAATCTGATGCTCATAGCAAAACATAGTTAACTCCTCAGAAGAGAAATACAATGCGTTATCTGCAACAATCTTTTGAGGAATCCAGAAACGAACTAGGATGTAATCTTTGAGAAAGTTACACACAACCTCTGAGTTTGCCTTTTTAGTGGGAATGGCTTCCACCCACTTGGTAAAGTAGTCAGTTTCTATCAAAATGTACATATGACCAGCACTTGGAATGAGAGTTTATCAGCCCAATAAAATCAATGCCCCATTGTTTAAAAGGTTCATCTACTATCACAGGCCTTAAAGGCAGGGCCACTAAATGTGGCTTCCCAGAAAAGAGTTGGCATTTCTCACACTCCTTAACATAAATATATGCATCCTTAAACATGCCTGGCCAATAAAAACAATTCCTCAAAATTTTGAAAGCAGTGATGGATGATGAGAAGTGCCCCCCACAGGATTCACCATTGTAAATCTCCATAAGTTTTTGCTGTTGAGGTTTATCTACACACCTTAAGTATGTTCCATCCAAACCTTTCTTGTACAAAACATCCCACCAAATTACATACTTAGGAGCCTTTAACTTAATATCCCATTGTTCTTTTGCTGACAAATGACTTCGGCAGCTGCCATAAGTCAAATAATAGGCCACATTAGAGAACCAGGTATCCTGCAATCCAACAAAAAGAGTTAATGGTAATTTTGCTTCTGTTTCCATCTCATTTTCTACTATTAACTTGCATATCCCCCACTCTACTTACTGCTTCTATTTCCTATCTACATATCCCCCAATGTGGAAATCTACCCAAGCTTGCTCATTTACCAACACATGTTGTCCCTTATTCAACCGGGTGACTTTATATGGCTCCTTGTGTTGTATCCTAGGTAGTTTGAATTTGCTTACTGCTTCTTCTGATATGATGTTATCTGTGGATCCTAAATCTATGATCACCTTACACACCTTTCCCATGATTTTACACTTAATCTTGAATAATGCTCTTCTCTGTGAGGCCTCTATGCTATGTGGCTTCTTCATTAACACTCTCTTGATCATCAAACTCTCACCATCTTTTGAAGATAAGTGATTCAATTCTGAAGTTCTGGAATTACATCCTTCTTCTTGAACATAATTTACCCTCTTTTCACCTCCATAGGATGAACTAGGTTTCTCTGGGCATCTATAGGCAGGGTGACCCAACTTTTGGCAGTTGTAGCTATATACGGTGAAAATGGATAACAACAATATTGAAAGACTAAATGAATTCAACCACAAAACCCTAGCCTAACAACAACAAAGATCCACCATCACATATTAAGATTACCTAAGACAATGCAAATCAAATGAAATCACAAAGATTATACCATCACATATCCACTAGGGTTTGGATCTCCATTTTTCCTATCTCCATTGATCTTGCTTGATATATTTGCTCTCAGATTTTATATGTGCACAAGAGCTCAACAAAGAACAGAAATGTGGTTGCAAGTAGGATCGCATATGAAAGTGCAAAAGGCGTAGTGTAGTCGAGTAATCAAGTAGTTAGGGTTGATAATGAAGGAAGTATCCTCTTATATAGAAGACACTATATGAAATGGAGGGATAAGATTGAGAGGTGTAAAAGATAAATGGCCGGCTATGATTAGAGTGTAGGTAAAGGAAATAAGAAAATAATAAAAGGATAGGTAGTGTAGGAATTAAGAGATGAATGACATGTGTCATGGGTAGAAAAGGTTAATGAATGAATTAAATAAATAAAGATTTATTTAATTAATAGAGGAAGTGGGATCAATTAAATAAATAACATATTTATTTAATTTAGGAAAAGGATAATTTAAATAAATAAATGTATTTATTTAAATGAGAAATAAGGCTAGAAGAGGATAAATGATTTAATTAAATAAATAAAGATTTATTTAATTAATAGAAGAATTAGGTTCAAATAATTAAATAAATAAAATATTTATTTAATTTAGACATGACAATTTTAGGTGTCTACAATAGCATTTCATGGTTGAGAAGTAGGACCCTCTCCCTAGTCCATTAGATCTACCTCTACTCGAGTTGCTTGATCCCCTACCCCTATGGTTGGGTTTGCTTTGAGAATCCCCACTTTGCTCTAGAAGTTTAGATTCTCCCTAGGATCATTGATCTATGCTTCTTCCCCCAAAACTACCTCTACGGCCTCTACCATCTCTTCCCCTACCTCGGCCTCTATTGCTTTGTTCTTTCTTTATCCTACCTTTCGCTTCCACCTTAAGTGCCAATTGGTAGCACTTGTGTACGGTTTGTGGGCATAACAAGCTCATCTCTTCCTAGATGTTCCATCTTAATCCATTCAAATACCTTGCCACTTTGATACTCTCATCCTCACTACTCTGGATTTCATGCACAGTTTCTGAAATTCTTCAGTGTAGCTACTGACATCTAGGTCTTTCTGTCTCAAGTTTTGTCTTTTCTTGTGAAGCTATATCTCATAGTCTTCAGGAAGGTAGGTCTCTTTGATTTTGGCTACCATTTCCTTCCAAGTGGTTAGTGGTTGCTTTCCTGCTTTCACCCTTTCCTCTTGGATGAATTTCCACCATGTTAAGGCTACCCCTCTCAGCCTTGATTTTGGCACCTTGACCTTTTGTGCTTTGGTCACTCCATCACACTCAAAATGGTTTTCTAACACTTTGATCCACTCTATTAGAGCATCTGGATCCATGTTCCCACTGAAAAGAGCCACTCCTTCTAAGGTCTTACCACTCATAGCTCTCAAGGCTTTCAAGAATGGTTCTTTCTCAATGACAGGGTCGGGCATGTGGACTTCATCCTCTATTGCCATCATTCTACCCTGATCTCCAACCTTATCATGGACTTCTTTAGTTTTGACCTCTACTTCAGCTAGTTTCATTGCTAGTTGATCTAGTCTTTCTCTGAGTGCCCTATTTTCCTCTTCTTGGTCCTCTACCTTCTTAGCCAATTCTGCATTGGTCACCACGTTTGCCTAATGTGTCTTTCTCCTTAATCTTTTGTTGGCTCTGATACCACTATGATAGGGAGCTTGGTAGGTAAGTGCTCACAAGGCTAAATTGCTCAAAAAGGATCACCTTGTTACCAAAGACTTGTATATCATTTTGTGTATGTTTACTCAACTTTTCTAACTATCATAATACCAAGCACTCAAGGTCTTATTGCCTAGCCAGCTCCCTTACTAGTTATGACACTTGCCCATGCACAAAACTACTCAATATTGCCACCTATCCAACCACCCTTACTCATGCTTGGCACTTGGGGTCTTCAACCTTTAGTTTCAATGTATACTAGGGGTTTTCCACATGGAAATGCATGGGCAGCAAGGTAAGATTCTTCATGGAATGCTCATCTTCTAGTTTTAGGCCTATAACCCACAACTTACTCAAACACATTAATAAGGCTCAACTACCCCAAATGAGGCTGCACATTGTCTTGGAGTCTCAAATTACACTTGGTGGTTTTCTAGGAGCTCTTTCATTAAGTTTTATTAGCCCAAGTTTTATTTTCCAATCGGTTTCATGCAATTTTACAAAAGCTGCCAATTTGTGTGTTATGCAGCAGGGCTACTAGCCCGTGGAGGACTAATTGGCCCTTTTTTGCTCCCACTGGTCAACGATGGCCATTTTAACCACAAAGAAAGTTTGGGATTATTTTTTAGGGTTGAGTGCTCAAGGATTTTTGAGGTTTAGCTCACTGTTAGAGTGGTTTTCAGACTGTCCACTTTTTATGGCATGAATTGAGGGTTTTGTAGGGTTTTGAGTGCTTCCACCATAGTTACACTCCTTTGGACTTGTTTCAAACTCCCTGGTTGCTTGGTTACCTCTGCCACACCATATTGAATCTTCCCCTAACTTAGTTGGACTAGTATTGTGCCAAACACTTGGCAAATAGAAGGAAAACAATCACTATCACTGTCTTTTCACTGTCTTTTGGCAGTCAACTGTTGTCTCCTCTTTAAAACCTGCACAAGGAAGTATTTTGTATAGAGAGAATACCTCAAATAGGTTTGAGAAGCATTATAATAACTCCTATTACATTTCCCTTAGTGGTCCAAGGCATGGATGATGCTTTGAAGCATTCCATTAAGCAAAATGACAACAACTTTCCCAAAAATAGTGAACTCACTGTTTTGTCTACAAAATGGGAATGATTACAAGGTGTAAACTATTCTAATACATCCAGATGGTGCTTCAATTCTTGGTCACATGTCTAGACCATTGTTACAATCATTTACTCACTCAATTACCTTTGAGTGCAAACTTTGAGTCTTTATCAAGTTCCTAGCGAAATGACAAACACTTGCCTAGTAATCACTCAATAGCATCTTCAAACCATTCTTCTGGAACAAAAAGAAACATATATACATTATATACCCATGGATAAACTTTTTAGAATCCAAAGGAGGGATCCCAAACCTGGATCAACCAAGTTGATGCATCTTACAACTCAAAACCCCTGCTAGGGCAGCAGATGCACAGTTTACAAATTTTTTTGAATAAGCACTTTGCAAAAGAAAAATCAATGAAACAAGTACATGAGAAGTCTTATCACAACAAAATCTCAACTTACCAAAAGGCACAGTATGGTTTGTACAACTACAGTATGGACTTCCCCTCAAAAAGGAAGAAAAATAGACATAAAAGCCAAAAACACTTGATTTCTATTAAGTTCCACTTGTAAGTACAATCACCAACCCTTTCCAAGGAAAAGGGAGGCCTTATATAGTCTCTCAAGTTGGTTTCCATTCCCTTGTATAGACAAGAGGCTTGAAAAATTACATTTTGCAAGAAAAAGATAATTTTGACAACTTTCTTAAGCCAAATGACAACTTTTCTTGCTCCAAGATGCATTTTTCACAATCTAACCTCATAAACTTGACTAAACAACTTAGACATTCTTAGAAACACTAAAAAAATATGTTTCAATTCTTTTGGAACCATTTGGAGACCTTTTTGGCCATTTTTCATATTTTGGCCAAAAATTGTCAACTCAAGGACTGAAATGCAAGATTTGATCTCTCAAGCCCAAAATGAGATAAAAACCACTACAAATGACTCAAAGCAACCTAAAACAACAAAAAAAATCTAACACAAGACTTTGCAAACATATAAGCATGAAATACCCAAAAATGGATTTTTTGACTCAACTAGGTGCTCCTGCACCAGAGGGAGAGGGAGAGAGAGGGGGAGAGCGAGAGAGGGGGGAGAGAAGGTAGGGACAGAGAGATAGAGAGAAGAGGGGGGAGGGAGAGATAGAAGAAGGGGTATGGAGAAAGGGAGAGGGAGAGTAAGGGGTGGGAGAGAGGAGGGAAGGAGGGAGAGAGAGAGAGAGAGAGAGAGAGAGAGAGAGAGAGAGAGAGAGAGAGAGAGAGAGAGAGAGAGGAAGGGGTATGGAGGAAGGGAGATGGAGAGAGAGAGAGGGGGGGGAGAGTAGGGGGGAGTGAGAGAGAAGGAGGGAAGGATGGAGAGGGAGAGAGGGAGAGAGAGGGGGTGAATTGAAGGAAATGTAGAGAGAGGGATAGAGAGAGGGAAGGAGGGAGAGGGAGAGAGAAGGAGGGAAGGATGGAGAGGGAGAGAGGGAGAGAGAGAGAGGGGGAGGGAGGGAGAGGTAGAGGGAGGGAGAGAGAAAGAGGGAAGGAGGGAGAGGGATAGAGAAAGGAGGGGAGGAGGGAGAGGAAGAGAGAGAGAGAGGGAAGGAGGGAGAGTGAGGGAGAGGGAGAGAGAGAGAGGGGCGAGGGAAGGTAGAGAGAGGGAGAGAGGTAGAGGGAGGGGGAGAGGGAGAGAAGAGGGGGGAGGGAGAGAGAGAAGAAGGGGTATGGAGGAAGGAAGAGGGAGAGTAGGGGGAGGGAGAGAGGAGGGAAGGAGGGAGAGGGAGAGGAACATATGATTCTATTAAATTTGCAAGGTTATAGGACATCTCGATTGTGACTATAGGAATTACAAAAGAAGAGAAAGAGGGAGGGATAGAAGAAGAGAAAGAGGGATAGGGTATGGAGGAAGGGAGAAGAGGAGAGAATGAGAGAGAGAGGGATGGGGTATGGAGGAAGGGAGAAGGGGAGAAAGAGAGAGAGGGAGAGGGAGAGAGGGAGAGAAGAAGGAGGGGGGAGGGAGAGGAAGAGAGATAGAATCCAGGACACAATATGACCCTTAGAACACAATATGACCCCTAACAACATCTAAGGAGTCATAGGGTGTCCTAAGGGGTCATTTGACACTATATTATCCCTTAGCACACCATAGGACCTATAATGACACCAAATAGTGTCCTAAGGGGTCATAGAACACCATATGACCCTTTAGAATACCATATGGTGTTGTTATGGGTCATTGGTGTCCCGAGGGGTCATATGGAATCCTATGACCCCTTAGGACACCATATGGTGTTGTTATGGGTCGTATGGTGTCTTAAGGGGTCATATGGTGTCCTAAGGGGTCACTAGACAACATATGGCCTCTTAGGAAACAATATGACCTCATGACACCTAAGGGGTCATATGGTGGGCTAATAAAATGATATATTAAATTTAAAGTTATGAATAGAACATCATACAATAGAACATTAGTAGTTTAGTTTTGATATAGCTAAGTTAGACCATTGTCAGCATAAGAGAGACTTCAAGAGAACAAACAATGAGGGTTCACTAAAAAGAAAGTGTAAGAGCTTGACCTAACCCTAAGAGTACTGCCTAAGTTATAAAACATATGATGCTATTAAATTTTCAAGGTTATAGGACTGATCTTGTTTGTGACTATATGAATTACACACTTGATTTCTTTCATGGGTATGTATTGTTCTTAGCCATTTGACAAGTGATGATCATCATATACTACTACTTCCATGCATACAACAAACTTTAATTTCTTTAGGTGACAGGCATTGTGTAACAACATGGGAACTCTCGCATACCCACCACTACCATTCTCTAGGACATCATCTGTGTTACTCTCCCTCTTTCTCTTCCTACCAATTGTTTCCTTCTGAAAAACATATTGTAGGTACTCTGACTCCTCATGTTTCTTTGTTGAAACTATTTTCCACGTCTGCTCTGCTCATTAAAAAGACATTCGAGAAGAATATTGCTCCAGGTTTCCTTGTTTGTCACCGTAATACACCCGTGGTTCAATTTCAAACCCTATTCCTCCTATTCAATATACACACACAAATCCATCAGTCAATTTTGTTAGGAGAGCATACATGATAAAAATCAAAGAGGAAGTTGCAGACAAGAAATAAATTCACTTACTTCTATAGAAGTGCAGACACAGTTGCAGTGGGGTATGGAGGGAGGGAGGGAGAGAAGAAGAGAAAGAGGGATCGGGTATGGAGGAAGGGAGAAGGGGAGAGAGTGAGAGAGAGAGGGATGGGGTATGAAGGAAGGGAGAAGGGGAGAGAGGGAGGGATGGGGTATGGAAGAAGGGAGAAGGGGAGAGAGGGAGGGAGAGAGAGAGGGATGGGGCATGGAGGAGGGGAGAAGGGGAGAAGGGAGAGAGAGAGAGAGAGAGAGAGAGAGAGAGAGAGAGAGAGAGAGAGAGAGAGAGAGAGAGAGAGAGAGAGAGAAGCACCTTGTATGCGTTTGAGAGAGGGAGACAATACATTTATATGTGTATATATATACTTAATATATTATATATTATTATATACATATATACATATATATAAATATTATATATTATATATATACACATATTATATATACAATATCATATTATACAATAGCGTGTATGCACAGTTTATAGTAAAAAGAGTGCGTATGTGCTGTTTATAGTAAAAAGAGCACATACGTGCTTCTTACATCATAAGTACCCTATACACGCTTTATATACCATAAGTACCCCGTACACGCTTTTGACTGTTTAGGCTTGGAAATAGGCCTAGATGACAAAGCTACGGTTCGGAAGTTTGATTTCCTCCGTTTCTCTCATTTTTGGACGTGTTTTATTTTATCAACTTGGTTTATCGACTTTGTCATCATCACGTTTACACTTCATCAAGTGGGTATTTCTAAAATTGCCACCATATTTTCACCATCTTCTGAGATTTCTAACCATATAATTTTTTTAAAATTTGAACAACAATAACATATTATTATTGAATTTCTTTTACTAGTGTCTCCATAATTCTCACACACATAGGTGCACCATTTTTTTAATAACTTTTGATTTACTTATCCAAATTTAAAAAACTTTATATATTATTTTAGTGCACTTGATTCTTTACAATTTAAACAAAAATAAAATTGTATTTTTGATTTTTTTATTGCAACTTATGCTTCATGCATGAACAGGTACCTAATTTTTAGGATGTACTCGATTGGAAAAATCATAAAAAAAAATGCTCAACAAAAAATTACAAAAAAATATACATCTTCTAGTGCTCACTCTTAACTATCTTTTTGCCAAAGGATTTGTCAAAATAATAAATCTAACTCTGACTTTTTTGATGCACACGTCAGACACTATGTTATGTTTTTCAGAAAAAATCAGGGTCTATTTTTTGTGCGCGAAGGATTTGACCCCGTTAATCTTATCCAATTTTGAAAAAGTTTAGTAGTTTGGAAACTAGATTTAGAGTAATACAATATTTGTTCTTTGATTATCTTCATATCTTGACTGGATGACTTACAAATTTTGCCTCCAAGTTCAGGTTCACCTGATTTTAAAAAAAAAGTGTCCACTTATACCCCCCCTTTTTAACATCTTTGTGCACTTACCCCTAGAGATTAGGAAATTTCTCATCTTTCAGTATCTCTTCAGTTATCAATGTTTGTCTCAGTGTAGTCTTCATTACTTTCAATATAGGGATGGTGAAGTCTCTTGTGTAGACAAAGTCATCATATGTTACCTTGAGTCTTGGAGTCTTCTCAAGAACCACCATAGCCTTATCAAATATCCTTGCTAACTCCCTTACAAATTCCTTTGCCTTCCTAAATTTCTTGGTAATCCAAGCATCCAACAATTGTGCTGAGGCATTCATCTTTTCAAAATTGTCAACTCTATCTGGAGGAGGTAGTGATGAAGTTGACTGATGACATTGCCTTAGTGGAACCTTGAGTTGTTGGAGGTAGCCTCTCAACATGCTAATCTCTTTCTCTAATTTATTATTCTTCTCAACTTCTAGCTTGAGCATGCTATTAGCAGTTTTTATTGAATCATTCATATCCTCTAATGCTTGATTGGTGGTGGGAGGACCCAGATTGATGGTCTCAAAGTCAAACTCTTCCACTATAATCTCATCCTCTGGCTTGTCTACTCTAGGAATGGCAACCTGTATGATCCTAGATCCATCTACATCTCATCATCTTGGACATCCTAGTGGTTGGCTTCTTCCCATGTTCGTGATCTCTATCTAGGTAGCTACCTAGATCAAATGGATGTTGTTATTCTTCTACAATCACCCTTTTCGACAGTTTTTCCCTTAGCCGCACAATTATAACTGATCTCTCTTCTTCGACCTGTACCTCTTTTAACTATTTCTCTTCTCATGGAGGAGATGTGACTTCTTTCTCATCATCACATTCAATGTTTACATATACACTATTGCTTGCTTTGTCATTGGCTGGCTTGGGTGAAGCTATCATGTTTTGAACAACTTGTAATTTCACTTTATCTGTAGATTCCCTAGATTTAGTCATAGTGTTCACTCCAACTACTTGATCCATCTCCATCTAGCATATGGATGAAGTACTAGTGGAATAACAAAGTTCTTGACTTGAATTGAGTTTTTTCTTTGGATGTTCTTTCACACCATCTTCCTTTTGTCTAGAGCCTTTCGAATGAGGTGACTGAGTAGCACTAGCATGTTGATTTTCACTTTTTGTTTCCTCATCGGATGATTCTACATTTCCCATCCTTTGAAATGTCACATTGATGCCTTTATCTTGCAATATATTATTTTGTGCTTCTACCCATTGCTTGGTGTAAATCAATGCTAGCCTCATGAGTTCTTTCAAATCTATAACCTCGACATCAACCCAATTAACCTTTACTTCTTTGTTCTTTTCTTTATCATAATTTGGCAAGAGGTGTCTTCCACTATCATGTGCTTGCTCAGAAACATCAAATACCTTATTTGCTCTGATAATTACAATAGGTAGCCTTGAATACATCTTTCTTCTTATCTCAAAATAATCCGGTGCATTCATGAAATGATCCTCTAATTGCAATCGATGCCCATGTTTCTTCCCACTTTTCTTTTGGATGTTGCCGTAGGGATCAATTTTGTTTCTCAAAAAGTATGGTTGAAGGTGGAAAGCCATCAATTGTTCATCTATTCTCTCTTCCACTTGCAAGGATATACAAACTTCCAAAGACTTTCCTAATGAAATAGGGAAAGGAGTCTTTGTCTTCAACTTGTTCTTTTGTATTTTATTGCATGCTACCAATTGTCTTACTAATTCAAGTAGTATCAATTTGTCTATAGGATACCTTGGCAACATAAGAGGCGGGCATGAGCATCCTTCAACTCTTATATAAGTAAACTTGGGAAACTGAATGAACCATGCTCCAAACTTCTCTACCAAGGCTTGTGCTTCAGGGGATAGCCTTTGGTGAATGCCACCTTGTAATGTCCTTGTGATGTGCATAGTGAAGGCATCATTTGCTTTCTTGTAATGTGTTTGATAGAGGTAGTGTAATTGTGAATATGAATCACATGCTCTCAACTGTCCAAATTTGGTACCAATCGGAGCTCTGTATGTTAATCCTACATATTGATAAGCCCAAGTAAAAGTGAGTATATGATGTATGAGCCCATGTAGAACGTCTTTGTTCACTCAAACCTCCCGAGTTGAAAATTATTGTTGTCATTGATAATCCTTGCCCAATTGATCCTCTCTTTTCCTACTGACATGATGTCCATGAAGTAGAACATCCAAACCTCAAATTTGAAGGCCTATGGGATCCCAAAGACTCCGCTAAGAAGTGTGACTAAGTCACCAAATTCCTCCTTGAAGTCAATCCAATGGAGTTTACTTGGAAGCTTGGATATACTTTGCTGACTCTTTGATAACCAATACTTGTTGATTATCCCTTGACACCTATTTGGATCATCATCATCATAGATCACTTTTGCACTATCACTACTCTCACATATCATGTTCTTGTATTGAGGTATATGAAAAGCTTCACTGATTTCCTCCTCAAAGACATAAGCAATTTCTCTTCCATCAGGGGCCACGATCACTCTCCTATTTGAATCATAAAGTCTAGCACATTCAATGATAAGTTCATTGCATTGCACTGCCAAAAGGAAGCCTGCCGCCTTTATGATGCTACTATCCATCATCATTCTTGAATACCCTATTGGTTTGGTCATATATAATGGACTTTGAAACTTCTTTATATCAATCTAGCCTAGATTGAGATCACCTATGTTGCCCCAATGTGATATAATCTTCGTTTCCAAGATGTTGTTCTTTGAATTATCTTTGATGAGTGTTTGCCTTATTCCCGCCATCTTGCACCCACAAAAATTGACTAAGTTAGTAATTCTTATTTGCAAGAATTCCTAATTATTAAATTTGAAACCCTAGACTATCTGTCTAACCCTTGATCGAATGTAATTTCTTTCATAACTCTCTAAGACGAAAAAAATATATATAATAAAACCCTCCTAATCAGAATTACGCAACTTAGATGGATAGGGCAAGATCAATTTTGAACACATTATCTATGCAAACTACCAGTTAAGTTCCACTGCAGACTTGTGAAAATGCCTTATGACAAACTTAAAGTCACTTGTAGATCTGAATTTGATCAAAATTGCTTGTAAGATGATATGATTTGCTATAATGCTAGAATTGACACCCTGCTGGTCAAACTAAAAGTCACTTGTATATCAGAATTTGAAAACCCCACCACCTTCATAAAATGCCCATTGAGACTCATTAGATTCTGAATTTGAATCATTGATCGCATAGCTTAGAGTTCACAAAACTTTTGAATGATGATCATGCTGATTGCCTTGGTTTTAATGAAGTTCTTTGAACTTTGTATGATGAGGCAATGACTTCATTTGCTTGAATTTATATAATCGCCCTTCAATTAATATTTCTTCAAACTTGCAAATTGAGGCAACTACTTCTATTAAATGTCTCCACCAATTGATTGAATGGACCATTGATTTTCAAAACCTTGCATTTATTGTAGTGGCGTAGTTAAATGCTTGCACCTCATCCTATGAAAATTGCTTATTATGTGTTGACAAATTTGTAGTAAAATCGATCTTATCATTACCCAATTAATGTCAACTAAATTATTTGTTCAATCCCACCATTTCATATATAGGTAAATTATGATGGTTTGTTTGGTGGCCTAAATTGTCTTTTACTTTTATAGTTATATGTGATATATACTTAAAATTCAAAATTTGAAACCCTTTCATAGGACTTATTTTTCCTATTGTTTCCTCTGCACATTATTTGTGCCCATTTCATTGCCTTTGCACACTATTATGATGGTTTGTTTGGTTCTATACTATTATGACTATTATTGATAGGAATTATGAGGATTTATGTGTCATACTTGCCTAATTTGTCTCTTACTTTTGTTGTTATATAATATATATGTGTGTCATACTTATCCTATTTTGTCTTCAAAAGGGCTATCACTTGTAGCCTAATTCAATATACTATTATTAGTTTTTAACCATTGCTATTAGTTTGCTGTGACTTAGTTTGTTTATAAAATTGCAAGTTATTTTTTTTTCATCATTTGTTAAGTTAAACACAAGCCTAGGGAATACCTCATGATGACTATCCTCTATTTAGGGTCATAGTATCATTCCTAGAAAATGTTTCCATGCATATTCTTTTCATAATTAATATACTCTTTGGATTACATAAAATAATAAATTTACAAACTTCTTAATTGTTGTCTATACATCCACAATATTGCATGAAAACAAGAATCCTACAAGCTTCCTAATTTCTATAAATTGTTATGTCTTGATTTCTATAAGTGGGGTTTGTGGCCACCTAGGATTCCATCACCTTGCCACACTTTAATCCAACTTGCAATCATTTATTTCCCACCATCACCCCACACTCAAGTCCTTGCAATGACAATAACTCCACATTTATTCCACTTACATCCATTGCATTGTGCACAAATATTGAGCATTTATTCATTAACTATATCTTTTTATATATATGCTTACATATATTTTTAGTTTGTATGTGTGTGTGTATAGATATATACATATACATACATACTTACATGTCTTTGTATATCCACATGTGTATGTATGAACAAGACCATTTGAAGTATGATGATGTAAATGTTCTTGACAGTGTTGTGTACATGCACATTTGATCAAATGTCTTCATCTTAGTCTCGACTTCGTTTATATCTACTCTTAATGTTAATTTGATTAGAATTACTTTGAGAATACATCTTTCTTGTTCACTTTTCTCCTACCTTCTCATATTCAATTCCATTAGCTAGTGTTGAATCCTTGTTTTTGCACTCTACCTTAATGCTTGACATAAAGTGTGTCCATCATCTCAACTAGATTTAAATGTTTGGCACTTAAATTCTTTACATTTGCCCTTCAATTCTTTACATGTTCTCGTATATCCTTTACGTTTGCCCTTATAGCCTATAAGAATTGGCTATGAAGGTAGCCACCCAAGATCTAGAGGCAATGTAAAGTAGAAGAATAAGAGAAATAATAAGTGAGAAGAATAAATTGTATTCGCATCAAGATGCAAACTGCCTGACTATGTACAATGTGCATGTTCTTGCATAGATATGCAAGACAAAATGAGAAGAAAGCACTCAAGGATAATGTGTGGCTCAAAGAGATGGAAGGGTGGGTAGTAGTAGGTAGGAGAAAACAACAGATAATTCTATTAAAGGTGGAGTTTCTCCTACAACCATATTCCCTAGACATGCAACTCCCTAAGTGTCTCTTATGCAAATTACTATGATTTTATTATCCTAAGTTAACTTAAGTAAAGTTTAATTACATGAGACATAAATTACACCAACATATCCTTTACATTTTCCCTTCAATTCCTTAAATTTTCCTTTATATTCTTTACATATTTGAGACTAAACAAGCCATCACCATCATTAAGACTAGAAATTAGTACAATTTATGTATGTATAAACATATGCATACATATGCATATGTGTGTGTATACTTACATACATATATATATCTTTGTGTGTGTGTGTGTGTGTGTGTGTGTGTGTGTGTGTGTGTGTGTGTGTGTGTGTGTGTGTAGCATCATAAAATTGTGACTCTTGCAATTTTTGACCACATTAGGGTCTTCACGTTGGCGATCGAATACCTAAGCCTAATCGGAGACATGAGACTTGCTCAATCCCTAAAAATTGCACTTTTCTACACTCCCGCATTGCTTAAACTTTCTTCTTGTCTTGAATTAAGGGAAGGAAAGGGGTGTATCGCCCCTATCCTCCTAGGACAGGGCCGTGGTACCCCTGTCCTTGCCCCATTTTGGTCCCCCTCTATCCCATCCTTGCATTGGGCCTTTCAATTTGTGAGTGGGAAAAATTTCCCTATGTCGGTCTATGACCAAAAATCAGTCTATTAACCCTAATTAATGAATATATAAGTCACATTTATCCTCCCATTTGCATAAGGTGAAAGTTTGCATAAGTGAGAATTCAATTGATCAAGCATTCAAGTGCATTCAAGCATTCAAGCATCCCTTTCAAACATTGAGCATCTCAAGTCTCCCTTCAAGGCTAGGTGTTGCATTCAAGTCAAGGATTCAACCATTGAAGAGGAGATCTCTTTCATCATTCAATTTCACACAAGCAATTCTATCTACATTCCAATTGCATCCTCCCTTGAGGTGAATTCTATTTTGGTCTTTCATTTTCATTTACTTGCAAGTACTATTTTTCATCATTTGGTTAATTCCAAACTTGGGGTTTGACCTTAAGGAAAACCCCCAATCCCAAACCCTTTTCCTCTCTTTTTTGTGTGTAGGTTGTTGTTCTTGCAGATTTGGACTCCATTTGCAAATATGGAAAAACCCTTTCGTTTCACGGATTTTCGGAGGATCGTGTGCACTTTCAACACGGTTTTGATGACTTTTTCTCAAATTCACGGGGCAACTTCGTCTCAACATATTATAACCAGATCCAGGTGCGCAACTTCATCCCATGCTTCTATTTCAACTTATAATTAGTTCTTTGCCACTTTTACACTTAGCCTTGAAACACCTAATTCGAACATTTTCCATTCTAAAAGAGGGGTTAGCTTGTCATTTCCACATCATTATCAATTCATTTAGTATTCAATCTCTTTCCTAATAGATTGGATCTAGTGAATTCTTCCCCCCCCTTTTAAATGTAATGTGTGTAAGGTGGTTGAAGGGAAATCCACAGTGAAACTTTCATCTCTCCTTGGAGGGAAGAAAAGCTTTCCTCTTGATCTCCCCATCATCCATTCTTTTTCACCACATTACATTTTGGTGAACCCGACGTCTTCCATGCTTTATTTTGAAAATTATTGCATATTTTTCATTTACAAGTTAAATTTTTCTGAAAACTTAGTGGTTAATTCATTCAAAACCCTAGTTTTTTTTAACATTGAAATTGAACTTGTGTTTTGTAAAAATTGCTCGCTATTGTCTTAGATCTAAAAATTGCTTTGTTTGTCAAATTCAATTTCCTTCATTTTCTTGTTCAATTTGTAAAACAAATTCACAAAATTAAGTGGTTGATTGTCAAAAAACTCATTTTCAAAAATCATCAAGTGAACTTGTGCAAAACTTGAATTTCCATTTAATTTTCTGATTTGTGACTGTTTCAGACTTATCCTCTTTCCTAAAATTCAAATTTTCAATTTCTCTCCTTTTTCAAAATTCAAAATTTCAAAAATTAAGTGGTTATGTCCTAAAACCCTAATTTTCAAATTTAATTGGATTTTGTGCAAATTTCAACCAATTTCAATTTTCTAAACATTTTTCAGGGTGTCCCTATCCATTAGGTTTGACCTTTTTCAAATTTGCAATTCAATTCCTCATTTTTTCTCAAAACCCTAATAGGGTCCTATTTTCACATTCAAACCTTAATTTCACCTATCTAGAGATCGTAAAATCCACCAATTTTTTGGGGTTAGCTTTAAAATAATTGTAGCTTTCATCCCTAAAAATTTCTGAAAAAGTTGGGAGGACCGTGTGCACTTTCAACACGGTCCTCGACTTTTTCCCCAAAATTTTAAAAGACTATTATAACTGTATTTAATAGCTTAAATCCAAAAAATTGGTTGATTTTGTCAATTTTTATCCCTCTAAAATCGAAAATGCCTTCAAACTTCAACATTTCAAATTTCAAGAAATTTTTTAAAATTAAGTGGTCAATTATAATCTGCCCTAATATTAAAAAAATTCTAATTTTAAAATTAAGTGGTATCCCATTGGCCCTAATTTTTAATTCCAATTTCCCTTTGTTCATCATAAAATTATTTTTCGAAATTGTGTCATTTTCTCCTTTCAACAAAGTTCAAATTGTCTAATCATTATTTTTTTCTCTCAAATTTTGCTTTATTCAATTTTTGAAAACTTTGTTCTCATAATTCAAAATTTTTAAATTTTCCCTCTAGTGCATGAGTTTTATCACTATTAGTCCTACCTATACTATCCCCGTTGGACGAAGCATTAGAATTAAGGCTTCCCAAGGTTTAATTACCGAAGAGATGGAGCATAATTTGGGTGACTTCTTTAATGAGGATAATGCTAATTTTTTCCATCCTAATCATGTCCCTATCTATCCAATTGACGAATCCCATGATGACGAAGAAGCTTTAACTAGAGTTTCCATAGATCAACTTTCAAAATTGGACAATCAATTTGATAACTTCCAACAATGGATGTCCCAAGAATACCCTAATAGTAAAGCTCTTCCATTAATTGAAGGCCTTAAGCGCATGATTCAAAGTGATAAGAATGGAATTGATATATTGTGTGGCATTGCTGATATTGTTGATTCCAATGTCATGCCTATTAAGAATTGTGTTGAGACCTTAGGTTACTCACAACCCTCTACACAAATCAATCATTCTATTCCTTTGACCACTCTTATGACTAGTGTTCCTAATTTCACTTCAAACATCATGGCTAGTTCAACTCAAAACGTCATTCCTACAACAATTAGTCATGGGAGCGATACCTCTTCTTCATTTAATTCTCCATCTTTACCTAGGTCTTCAATAAGTATTCATATTAACCCTCAACCAATCAATGTGACACAAGGGGATAAATCATTCAACAATTTTAATCCTCCTTTAAGTATCCCATTTCCTACTCAATCATCACCTATGCCTACTTATCATAATGTCCCGCCACCTTATTTTCAATCCATGCCTTCCTTCAATAATGTCATACCACCTTCTCAATCAATCATGTCTAACATCAATTCTTCTACCGAAGTGACCATTAAAAATCTTTCTCAAACCGTGTCTTCCTTGCAGCAACAAATTGCTTCCATGAGTCAATCCAAGTTTAGTGTGCCACATTTGATGTTGCGAGCCCACTTTCTCTTGATATTGTTAAAGACATGTTGCCTAAACATGTTGAGGTCCCACAATTGAAACTCTATAATGGAAAAGGTGATCCTTTAATGTATGTCAAAACATTTTAAACCTTGTGTGCTGACTTTACTTATGATCAAAGATTGCTTGCAAAACTGTTTACAAGAACACTAAGTGTAGGATTTTGCCAAGATCAAGGGCACAATGAAGAGCATAAAAAGAGAGACAATAGAATGATAAGAATAAACTATATTCTCATCAATATGCAAATGATCAACTGGATTAACCAATACAATGAATATAGGCCTGCTTATATAGGCAAGGCCATATGGATGTACAAGCACACAATTATGACATGTGGCTCAATGAGAAACAAGGGTAGGTAAGAAATACTAGGGGTAGGTAGGAGAAATAATATAATATTCCACAAGAGGTGGATGACCCACTGAATGTGGAGTGTAACAACAAAATAAGACCACAAAAGGTGGAATTTCTCCTACAAGCTCTATCCCTATGTGCACACTTCCCTAAGTGTCTCAAATCCAAACTATGAAGAGATGCATAATCCTAAGTTAACTTAAGTAAAGTGTAATAATATCCAAAAGGAATATTTATTTACACCAACACCCCCCCTTAAGTGCAACTTAGGGGAATGAAGACTCAAGTCAACAATGCAAGATGGGTCCCGACTACTAGGCCATGATAGGTACCCATGTACAATATGCAAATGCAAGTAAAACAATGGAATGCAATCTCTCACAAATGGAGAAAGGGAGAAAACCCAGTGGGAAAAAACTCCCCCCCAAAAGAGAGATGAAAGTACAAAAGACTCTCAAATAAGAAGGACAAAACCTCAAAGAGGAAAAAGTCCCCCCCATAATAGAGGAAGGAGAAGTCAGTTGACCCCCCCTAATGACACATCCCACACCCCCAAGATAGCTCGCAACTGCTGGAACTTACTCTTGGTGAAAGGTTTGGTGAATATGTCAGCAACCTGCTCTGCTATAGGACAATATTGTAATTCAATGACCTACTCCTAGATGAGCTCTCAGATATAGTGCATATGAATCTCGATGTGTTTGGTCTGCTGGTGCTAGACCGGGTTCTTCGAAATTGCAATAGCACTCTGATTGTCACAATGTAGAACTGTCGGCTATGGAGTGGTGAATCCAAACTCTGTGAGGATCTGCTAGAGCCAAATGGTCTTAGTCCCTGCATTAACAGTGACTTGATACTCAGCCTCAGTCAAAGAGAGAGCAATAGCATGTTGCTTCTTTCTCTACCAACAAATAGGGCTCGAACCAAGGTGAAAACTGTAACCAGAAGTAGACTTATGATCATCAAGATCGCCAGGCCAATCGGAGTCTGTGTAACCAACCAAGCGAAGTCTTGTGCCTGTTGCATAGTGAATCCCATAGTGATGTGTACCCTGGATGTAATGAAGAATGCGTTTGGCAACTTTCCAATGAAGCTCATGTGGTTCCTGCATGAAGCAGGAAACCATGCCAACTGCAAATGAAATATCAGGGTGTGTATGAGTCAAGTAGATGAGACTACCCACAAGCTGATGATACAAAGTGGCATCAACTGGTGGAGAAGAACACCGAGCCTCAAGCTTGACTCCTGAAAGAAAGGGAGTCAGAGCAGGCTTACAATCAGCCATATGAAAGCGTGCAAGTAGATCAAGAGCATACTTGGGCTGCGACAGTGTAATCTCGGAAGGTGACTGTGAAATCTCTATCCCAAGAAAGTAGTGCAAAAGACCCAAGTCAGTCATAGAAAATCTGTCATGCAAAGCAGATTTGACCCTGCTAATGATGGATGAAGTACTCCCTGTAATGATCAAGTCATCAATATAGAGCACAAGTATCAAGTGAGAGTCATCCTATTGCAAAATGTAGACATTCAGATCAAAATGACACCTGGTGAACCCTACGGAGAGAAGAAAGGAATCCATCTTGGCATACCAAGCCCTGGGGGCCTGCTTAAGGCCATAGAGAGATTTCCTTAGTTTGAAAACCAAGGAAGTATCCTGGATGAAACCCTGTGGCTGCTCCATATAAATCTCCTCATCAAGATCACCATGAAGAAAAGCACTCTTCACATCCATCTGATGTATAGCCCAACCATGAGCTGCAGCAATAGCAAGTGTCAAACAAATGGAGTTCATCTTGGCTACGGGTGCAAAGGTCTCAGTATAGTCAACACCTGCAACCTGAGAGAAACCTTTTGCAACAAGCCGAGCCTTATACTTATCAACACTACCATCCGCTACAAACTTGGTCCGATAGATCCACTTACATCAAACCATCTTTCTCCCCTTAGGGAGATGGACTAAATCCCATGTGTTGTTCCTTATCAAGGAACTATACTCTTCCTCCATAGCTTGGTCCCACTCAAGAATCCCTAATGCTTCCCTAAATGTCTGTGGATCAGAAGCGGTAGCAATGAATGCATGTGGTAGATCCTGATGCTGTGATCGAGTTCTTCATGTATCTGAAGGATCCCCAACAAGAGAACCTATGAACTCAAGTGTCTGTCGAGCCCAACAAGGTCTAGGTGGAGGTGGAGAACGAGGCTCCTCAACTGCAAGTGGACCCTATGGAGGTGTAACCCTACGAGTCCGAGTTGTAGGAGTCTCATCATCTAAATCACTAACATCACTATCCACAATGGAGGAAGGTGGAGGAGGTAGAGAGGCTAAGCTAGGAGAGCTTTCCTCAAAGTGAACACTCCTCTCAATGAACACCTCATGTGTCTCAGGATCCATCAATCTATATGCCTTAACACCCTCAGGATATCCAACAAATATGCAAGGCTGACTCTAAGGTTCCAATGCCTTGTGTTTCTATGGAGGTATGCGAGCCCATGCTGGACACCCAAAGACTTTGAAATGTCTCACAATTGGTTTCCTACCAGCCCAAGCTTCAAAAGGAGTAATACCTTGCAAAGCTTTGTGAGGAACCTGATTTTGGATGTGTGTGGCACAACTGATAGCCTCTACCCAAAAGGCGGGATCAAGAGAACGTGCATGTATCATATAGCCAGCCATTTCTTTGAGAGTTCTATTCTTGCGTTCTGCAACCCCGTTCTGCTGTTGAGTGTATGCAACATAATACTGAAGATAAATCCCCTCAAATGTACAAAAAACCTCAAGTCTTTTGTTCACATATTCCCTTCCATTATCTGTGCGAAGAATCTTAACCACTTTCTCGGATTGCTTCTCCACACGAGTCTTGAAGTCCTGAAATCTATCAAATACTTCACTCTTATGAATAAGAAAGTAGACTCAAGTGAAGTGGGAGTAGTCATCAATGAAGGTGAGGACATAGCGGGCTTTACTAAATGAAGGTACTGGAAATGGACCTGCTACATCACTGTGAACAAGTTGAAGAACTTCCAAAGCTCTCCAAGCTTTCCCCTTATCAAACTTCTCTTCGAGATGCTTGCCCATGGAACAACCTGAACATACACCCTCTGAAAAACTGATTCAAGGTAGACCTATGACCATGTCTTTAGTGCTGAGCTGCTGAGGATAGCGGTAGTTGAGGTGACCAAACCGCTCATGCCATAGCTTACTTTCTGAATTTGAATGAGTAAGAAAGGCCCTAGAAGGTGAACTTGGCACAAAGTGGGAGAATGAATAAAGCCTTGAGTTGTCATTGACTTGTCCCACTGCTACCAAGGCATCATCATCAAGTTCCTTTACCACAACTGAATCTGGTGTAAAATCAACCTTTTTCCCATTTCCATAGTGAGTGATTTGGTAGATAGAGAGAAGGTTGGTAGACAAGGTAGGAACATAGAGAACATTCTCAAATGTTCCATCATCCATGTCAATTGAACCTTTCCCTTCAACCTCTACTTGTGTATCATCACCTATGTAAATGTGAGGTACCTTAGATGGCTCCAATGAAGAAAATTGCTCCTTTGTAGAACCCATGTGATATGAGGCACCCGAGTCAAGTATCCATTTCTGTGAAGAACCTATTGTAGCCACAAATGCTTGCCCTTTTCCCTTAGAATGTGAGGAAGAGGAAGGAGATGAATCCTTCTTTGTGTAGGCGGATGGCAAGTTGATGTTGTTTTTCTTAAGAAGATTAGTTAACTCATCAACTTGCTTTGCATGGCATCGATGCTCATCATGACCATACTTCTTGCAATATGCACAAGTTGGTTTATCCTTCTTAGGTGGTGTCCCCTTCTTGGAAGAGGATGAAAAATTGCCTTGTGATGGAGAGGATGATTGTCCTTTTTCCTGTTGTGGCTTAGACTTAGAGTGCTTCTTCTTCTTGTTGGAATCTTTGCCTTGACTTCCTTGATTCCCTTGATTAGCCACCAAAGCCTTGGAATTTGAAGACTTGTGAAGCCCCATGTTCAACAACTTAGATTGTTCCAATATCAACATTTCTGTGAAAGCATCAAATGAAGGCATAACATAGGAACTCCCCACTGTCAAACGATGAGTTTGGAAGCTAGACACAAATGCTGCATATTTTGGTGCAAGCTTATCCAACAAGTTGAATATCAATTGAGCATCCTTTTTGTCAATTCCACAATCCTTAAGCTTTGCTCTTAGCTCATTTGCTTTGGTGACATAATCTTGGATTGTATCAAAACTCTTGGGATCCAAGTTGGTGAGCTCATTGTCAATCTTATAACCTCTGATTTCATCAACTTGACCATATAATTTCTGAAACATATCCCAATCCTCTTTGATTGTTGTACACTTCTCAATGTGAAAGATGAGATCATCTGATACATACTTGCGCAAAGTTCCAAGAGCCATGCAATTCTTAGTGAGACATTCTAATTGAGCATTAGGATCAACCTTAAGATCAAGTGGTGCTATTATTGTTCCATCTATGTAATGCGTGAGACCCTTTTCCATTAATTCACTCCATACTTTAATTTTCCATGATGCATAATTATGTGGAGTTAAAGGTGGAAATTTATGAGGACTCGTTGCAACAAAAATGAAAGAGCACAAAGAGAGGCACGATCACACAAGACACCCCCCCAAATTCACTCAATCAAAGAGCCCCCCCAAAAGTGATGATTTGGCACTTTATATTTATTGCATATACAATGGGCCACTTGCAAAAAATGGCAAAGTGGACTTCTAATTACAATTTTACAACTGCCTCAATAGGGCCAAAAGAGACTCAAACTGATAATGCAAGAGATCTAAACTAAGATCCAAGTACTTTACAAGTACCTAATAGGCCAAATAAGACCAATATCTGAAAGTACAATTTCCACTCAAAATCTCTGAAATCTGATCATAGATTATGAAAGTAGACAAAAAAAAATGCACTTTAAAAAAAAACGGCACCTGAAAAGGAGGTCGTATGAGCTCAAACGAGGCCTTTGAAGTTGCAAAATTGAGGATTGGGCAGGTACAGCTGAGAGAATCCAAAAATTATGAAAAAATTGTGCACCAAAATTATAAAATGACCACACCACTATGAAGATCATGAAATTTTAGCCCATTTCAAAAAAAATTGCACAAAAAAGGAGCAAAAATGAGCAAGATATGGCCTTTCAAAGTTGGACTGCAAAACTGAAAAGTTCAATGGAGAGGGGGTCAAAAAATTTCAAAAGTCTGTTGATGTGGTGCTGATGTCAGAAATTTATGAGCTTAAGTTTGATGGTTGTATGACCGTTGTGAAAATTTCACCTCCCTGTTGACTGGGCGTCCGTACTGTACGGACAGGCTGATGTGGTAGTCTGCATCAGCTCTGCGTGGCTGGTGATGTGGCATTTGACTGTGTTGTGTGTGTGGTAGTGATTGGGCGTATGGCTAGACTGCATGTGTGTTGCATGGCAGGGTCCTGGCAGCTGACTGGGCTCCATGTGGCGGGGTTTAGGTCTGTCAATTTAGAGGTACACGGCGACCGACAGTGAGACTGGAGGTCGCCAGAGGTCCTGGCCGGCGGCGCGGGAGCTCGGTGGTGCAGGTCTCGGTAGCATGGGGGAGATATGCAGTAGCGGTGGCTCAGACAATGCCTACAACACAGGTATGGCCCTACAACGTAGGGTACTGCGGAGTACGGGGGGGTCTGCGGACCCCCAAAACAACAAAAAAAGTTTTTTTTTTTGATATCTTTTTTGATCGCTTTTATCCGAAATTTTTTTTCTGAAAAATAATTAAAAATTTTTGAAATCTGTACAATAATAGTCAAAATGGGGAAAAAAAATTTCTCACCAAAATAGGTCGACTTTATAGTCGAAATTCATGGAAATGGCCTCCCGGATTCAATGGTGATGTCCAAATCGCTGTACGATGCCCCCAAAAAATGAAGATCCCCAAATCCAAAAATAGAAGCCTCCAAAATGTCTCCAAAAAACTAATCAATGAAGCCCCAATAGCTCTGATACCATGTAGGATTTTGCCAAGATCAAGGGCACAATGAAGAGCATAAAAAGAGAGACAATAGAATGACAAGAACAAATTGTATTCTCATCAATATGCAAATGATCAACTCGATTAACCAATACAATGAATATAGGCTTTCTTATATAGGCAAGGCCATATGGATGTACGAGCACACAATTATGACATGTGGCTCAATGAGAAACAAGGGTAGGTAAGAAATACTAGGGGTAGGTAGGAGAAATAATATAATATTCCACAAGAGGTGGATGACCCATCGAATGTGGAGTGTAACAACAAAATAAGACCACAAAAGGTGGAATTTCTCCTACAAGCTCTATCCCTATGTGCACACTTCCCTAAGTGTCTCAAATCCAAACTATGAAGAGATGCATTATCCTAAGTTAACTTAAGTAAAGTGTAATAATATCCAAAAGGAATATTTATTTACACCAACACTAAGAGATAAAGTTGTACAATGGTATTGATCTTCGCTTTCTTATTCTATCACTTCTTTTCAACAATTAGCAAATGTTTTCATTCAACAATTTCAAAACAACATTGGCCCTAAAATCACTTTGACTGATGTAATGCATTATAAACAAGGTGTTAAAGAAAAAGTGATTGATTTCATTGGTAGATATAAGCATTTGTGTGCTCAAATTTCTTTTCCTGTACCTGATAATGATATTCAAATAATTTTCATTTCTAATTTACATAAATATATTAGGGAAAAACTTATTTTTTCTGAGTTTACTTCCTTTCCACAGTTGTGCACAACACTCCATTATTATCAACTAGTTGTGAGTCAAATGGAGCAATCTACTCCTATGGCTCCGAGTGATAAGGGGGATAGTGTTCAACAACTACTTGCAAAGTTCAAACCAACAAAAGGCTTCATCAAATTCAATGATACAGTCAACAACAACAATGTGGATGCTACAACAAGTGTGCTTCCTATTTCTAAAATTTTCAAAAGAGAAAGACAATTTACTCCTTTGAATGAATCTTTACATAGTATTATGTCTCAGTTGTTACAAAGAAATTTTATGAAACTTCCTCCTATAAAACTAGTTGATCCTTCTATGCTAGCATCACCTTATTTTGATAACAATTCTTTTTGTCAGTTTCATCGTCATACTGGTCATGATACTAAGAAATGTTTTGCATTAAAAAGTAAGATTCAAGATTTGATTAATAATAATATTATATCTGTGGCAGGTGTGAATGATAAGGGTAATAAATCAGTAGCTCCTCCTAATCAAAATCTTAAGAATTTCACCGATCCGTTGCCTTCTCATACCTCTAACGTGATTGAGACTGAACATACCTCTTTCTCTTTTTCTAATCTTACTACCACAGCTCTGAATTTGGTGAACATTGTAGAGAAACAAGAGACACCTAAGGATCCTTGTATTATATTTGACCCTAGTGAGACCATTAGAGCATCCGATGGCCCTTTATACATAGTTGTGAAGGCTACCTTACATACCTTGCCATGGTACCCTCATTGATCCCTCTTCCATGGTTAATGTCATTACTAAGGAGTATCTTTTCACTTTACATTTGCATAAACCAATCTATGATGATACTAATGTGGTTGTGAAGTTATTTGATGGATTATCTTGTCCTATCATTAGTTCTATCACTCTTCCTATTGAAGTTCACACTAAATCTATGGATGACATCTTTTTTATCATTCATTCTTCCGAGCAATTCCGTGTGAAGTTGGGATAGCTTTGGCTATCTTCTATGAAGGCTATTGCTTCTCCCATTCATAAGTGTTTTAAATTTCCCCACAATGGAGAAATCATAACTATTAACCATAGCTTATTTCAACCATCTGAAAGAAGCCCAGGTTCTCCTATTGATTTCTTTTGGCCTAAATAATTTCAATCTCTTCCACCAAGGAGCAATGCTCTTTTCCAATCTTATAAAAATGGAAGAAAGATATGATCTTATTCTTAAGTCAACCTAGATCCCCAACACTTGACATTCCTATCATTCTTGAAGATGAAGTTCTTCCCCTAACAGATAGAACTAATTTTCCTTCTAAGAAAGATCCTCAACCTATTCCTATGGATGTAACTATGCCTTCTCCTAAGAAGAACCACAACATTATTCCTAAGGTTATACCCATATCTCCTCCACATGATGGACCCGGTCTCCTTCCTACACCTAATATTTCTCCTTTATATGGTGCAGTTCCACCTCCTTCCTCTTATAGAGAGAAGAGGCCCGCCTCTCCTCTTGTTCAACCTAAAAGCCCTCAACCTAAACCTTCAACTATCAAAGAGGAGAATGTTCCTCCTTCAACAAATATTCCCCCTTCAACAAATGTTCCTCTTCTTCTTAGCCTTCCACTAAGACTTGATGAAATAGTTGTGTGAGAGATCGCTGACAAAGATGTTGTGCGAGAGCTCGTGAAGTTGTTCCTCAAAATATTCAATCTCCTAGAACTCCAACAATTGACATGATTCCATTTTTCTCCTAAACAAGATGTTGAACCTAAATCTCCAAATCATAAATTGCAAAAAACATGTGATGGTTTTACTTCTATTCATGTGCGAGCTCCTCTTTCTATAAATCATGTTGAAGAAATAGGTGAAAATGTTATTCATGATGGCAATACAACTCCTAATGCTTCTGATAGTGACTATGAATATGTTGATGTTGGACACACATTTATCAGCTGGATTTTCAAAAGCCCTAATCTTGGCTCCTAGAGTTGAACAAAGTGACTTACCACATGAGCATAGTCCTTGTTTGGATCTTGTGATAGCTCCATCTATTGTACTCAATGTCACTCCTCTGGCGTGTTTCTTGCCTTCCCAAAATAGTGATCAACAAGATCGAGAGGTGGATGTCATGCTAGATTAGCAACATTAGCACCGTAGATATTCTTCCTCCCTCCTTTCTTTCTCTTTTGTGACCATTCTTCTATTTGTATCTCTATTCTTCTATTTTTCTCTTAATCTCTCCTTGAGAATGATGTAAAGCATTGAGATCTCTTTTGGTCTCTTTCATGTTGACTCAAAAGACACTTGTGTTCCCTTTCTTCCAAGGAATTTTCCTTTCTTTGGGGAATGACGATTATTATATTGTTGGCATTTCAATAGAAGGAGATTGTTGATATTCATTAAGGATATTGAGAAGGTTGTTGAAGATTATTGATATAACTGAAGAAGGATGATAACTATCTTTATAATATTATTTTATCATTGATGTCATGAAATTGATATTTTGATTTAGTATGATGTTTCCATATCTTGAGAAGATTGATTTGAAGAGAATTAAGTTGTCAGTAAAAGACACAGAAAAAATGTGATGAATAAGGGGAGAAATAAGTTATTCAATGGGCAACTATTACCGAGTTAGATAATGATGAGATCATGATGTTTAGATTGTTTTGATATCCTACATATGTTGTTAATTGTAAGGTTAATACTATACTATGTCACCGAGCAAAGAACCTAGTTGGTAAACCCTAAGGAACCTAGTCGGTAAACCCTAAGGTTATCGATATCGGTTAATGAAGGTGGAATGTCTACCGAGTGAA
The DNA here is from genome assembly GCF_030272615.1 of Cryptomeria japonica. Lineage (NCBI taxonomy): Eukaryota > Viridiplantae > Streptophyta > Pinopsida > Cupressales > Cupressaceae > Cryptomeria > Cryptomeria japonica. Next base: position 16,414,309 of record NC_081408.1, on the reverse strand, counting down.
GTTTAGTATTTACCGAGTTGCAACTGAGTTATGACAGAATGCATTGGATGAATACAAGCATTATTTAATGAAGGAAGCTGATTAGCTGGAGTTGGTTAAATGATTGGTATGTCGTGCAAGAAATTTGTTAAGGATCTACGGCTTTGAAAATTTAGGAGCTAGATCTACAACACAGAAAAATTAGAAGCTCTTCAAATGTTTAAATGGTACAAGGAAAGAGTTGAAAATGAAACAGAAAGACAACTGAAATGTCTTAGATCTGATAGAGGAGGAGAGTTCACCTCTGATGAATTTAACTTATTCTGCAATGATCATGGTATAAAAAGACAAGTCTCTGCACCAATAACTTGACAGCAAAATGGGATAGCTGAGAGAAGAAACAGATCTATTGTGGATTGTGCCAGAACCTTGATGATTGAAAAGAGAGTGCCACAAAAATTTTGGAGAGAAGCAATAAGCACTGTTGTTTACACCCTGAACTGAGTACAACTGAAGAAAGGAACTTTGAAGACACCATATGAAATCTGGTATGACAAGAAACCTAATGTAAGTTACTTTAAAATCTTTGGAAGTAGATGCTATGTACACAAAGATGACAGAAATGGAAAGTTTGATTAGAAAAGTGAAGAAGGAACATTTCTAGGTTATTCTTCTAGAAGCAAAGCATTTAAATGTCTGATCAAATCATCTAACAAAATAGTAGAAAGTGCAAATGTGAAAATTGATGAATTTGTAGAAAGAAATGATGAAGGAAATTCCAAGGAACCAGAAGATTATGAAGAATTTGTCTATGTTCAACCGACAAGTCCTACCGAGAGAGTTACTAAAGAAAATGAAGAGAATATCCAGTTACCGAGTGATGAAGAGGATCATACCGAGCCTGTATTAGCCAAATATGTTAGAAGGAATCATGCATCAAGTCAAATTATAGGAGATAAGGATGATCCAGTGATGACAAGGAACAAACTGAGACAGAACACATGTCTTATATCTGAATTTGAACCGAGAATAGTAAAAGAGGCATTTAACAGTGAAGATTGGGTAAATGCTATGATAGAAGAGATTGATGAAATCAAGAAGAATGACACATGGACACTGGTCCCAAGATCGAAGGACAAAAATGTAATCGGTACAAAGTGGATTTTCAAAAACAAGCTAAATGAAAAAGGTGAGGTCATTCGAAATAAAGCAAGAATAGTTTGCAAAGGATATGCTCAAGAAGAAGGAATAGATTATGGTGAGACCTTTGCACCTGTGGCTAGACTTAAAGGAGTAAGAACATTGTTGGTATATGCTGCTTTCAAAAATTTCAAGGTATATCAAATGGATGTCAAATCTGCATTTTTGAATGGTATACTAGAAGAAGTTTATATTGAACAACCTGAAGGATTTATTGAAGACAAGAATAAAGATCAGGTATGTAAATTGAACAAAGATTTATATGGTCTGAAACAAGCACCTAGAGCATGGTATGAGAGATTGCACTCTTACTTAATCAAGATTGGTTTTATAAGAACAAGTGAAAACAACAATATGTACATGAAGAATGATGAAGACAATGGAATACTGATCTCAGCCATATTTGTTGATGACATTATATTTTGTGGAAATGATTCTCTATGCAAAAAATTTGGTAATAAAATGTGCAAAGAATTTGAGATGTCACTAATCAGTGAGATAAAGTATTTTATAGGTTTACAGATACTACAAATGAAAGATGAGATTTTCATTACTCAATCCAAGTACATAAAGGAAATCTTGAAGAAATTTGGAATGGAGGATTCAAAATGAGTAAGTACTCCCATGACTACCAACTGTAAACTATAAAAGAATGATGAATTTGCATCTGTTGATGAGACACTTTACCGATCCATGATTGGAAAGTTACAATATGTTGTGCATAATAGACCAGATATAGCACATGCAGTAGGTATTGTTGCAAGATTCTTTGTAGATCCCAAAGAAACCCATATGACAGCAATCAAGAGAATTTTCAGATACCTGAGAGGCACTGAAGATTATGGCTTAGTATATGAAAAGAGAAGTGATTTTGATTTAAAAGTTTATACTGATGCTGATTGGGCAGACAACATTGACGACAGGAAAAGCACAAGTGGAGGAGCTTTGTTTTTAGGAGAAAGACTAGTGAGTTGGCTTAGCAAGAAACAAGGATGTCTTTCACAGTCAACAACAGAAGTTGAATATGTTGTTGTAGCATTGAATTGCACTAATATAGCATGGATAAAACAACTATTGGAAGGTATAAATGAAAAGGTTACCAAGCCAATAACTATATTCTGTGATAATACGAGTGCCATTAACATTTCAAAGAATCTGGTAATGCACTCTAAGACAAAACATATTTCTATCAAGTATCATTATCTCAGAGAAGAAGTTCAAGAAAAGAAAGTTGTGCTAAAATATGTTAGCATAAAGGAGCAAATTGTAGACATATTCACAAAGCCACTACCAAGAGACACTTTTGAGTATCTCCAAAGCAATTTAGGGGTCCTACCCCTATCTTCTACTCATTGACAGAGTTCGGTGAAAGCATCAATTCGATGAATCTACAAAATATTATGTGTGGATTGATGCTAATTTATGCACTTTAGGAAGTTTTCTAAAGGTGTGTAGGAACGTGACCAGGGAACAGGATATAGGAAATAGTATTGTAGGAAAGATTGCTCTGATCAAGTTTTAGATGTTACATTTGCATGTGTAACTCAGCAAAAGCAAGCACTTCATAGCAAAAGAGTTCATGATTTAGTTCTTTTACTTTTTGGCATTGTTGTCAAAGGGGAAGAAGACTAAATGGTAGACTAAATGGTAAAGCCCTAAATGAAGAAGATAACAGAAGATTACTGAAAAAGCGAGAAGACTAAATGCAAGATAACAGCTCAGAAGACTAATGAAAGAGGGAGAAAGCCTAGAAGACTTCAGAAGAAGAAAACAACTCAAGGATAATAGGAGAAGTCTCCACAGCAATCTAAATCCAAATCAATTTGAATATCTTGTTGGTATTACCATTTAAAAGTTGGTATTGCCATCAATGCCAAAGGGGGAGATTGTTGGCATTTCAATAGAAGGAGATTGTTGATATTCATTAAGGATATTGAGAAGGTTGTTGAAGATTATTGATATAACTGAAGAAGGATGATAACTATCTTTATAACATTATTTTGTCATTGATGTCATGAAATTGATATTTTGATTCAGTATGATGTTGCCATATCTTGAGAAGATTGATTTGAAGAGAATTAAGTTGTCAGTAAAAGACACAGAAAAAATGTGATGAATAAGGGGAGAAATAAGTTATTCAATGGGCAACTATTACCGAGTTAGACAATGATGAGATCATGATGTTTAGATTGTTTTGATATCCTACATATGTTGTTGATTATAAGGTTAATACTATGCTATGTCACCGAGCAAAGAACCTAGTTGGTAAACCCTAAGGAACCTAGTCGGTAAACCCTAAGGTTATCGATATCGGTTAATGAAGGCGGAATGTCTACCGAGTGAAGTTTAGTATTTACTGAGTTGCAACCAAGTTATGATAGAATGCATTGGATGAATAAAAGCGTTATTTAATGAAGGAAGCTGATTAGCTGGAATTGATTAAATGATTGATATGTCGTGCAAGAAATTTGTTAAGGATCTACGACTTTGAAAATTTAGGAGCTAGATCTACAACACAGATTGAACCGCTTAACCTAGCACAAGTTCCAAGAATAGAATGCAAGTTCCTAGGTGAAGTAAAACATTTTTTAGATCGAAGGATACATTGAACCTAGTCAAGATTGAAGATCTAATGGCTATGATTGATCATGGGAAATGTGATCAAGGAGATTCAGCAGTTAGCAAATTGTTTATAAATAAGAAATTATTGATGAACAATGTATGCGGGCAAGTGTAAGCACAGGGATGCTACATAGTGATTACCGAGTACAGAAGCTTGAAGACCTATTTGAATAATAGAGTAGGGAGCCCAACAGAGGGACAAGATAAGTCCTATGACTAGACAATGTTGAGCAAATAAGAATCCACTTTAGCATTTTAGATGTGAAGTTGCAGATATATTTTTACTATTGTTTATTTTGTAAGTGATAGGAAATCTCTTAACCGAGTGGACCTAACAGTCTTATTTGTAAATCCTCTAGCAAGGTAACATTCTAATTGAGTGTTTGAAATCCTTTGACAAGGTCACTTCTAACAAAGTGAAGATCCTAACAGATCTGAGGGAAATCCTTAACAGGGTCACATCTAGCAATGTGTTTGTAATCTTTAACAGGATTTGCTTTTAACCGAGCATACTCTAGAAGAGTATATTTCTTAGTGGGTCTGAAATCCCACAGCGGTCCCTATTTGGGTTTCCATGTTAAATCTGGTGTTATATGTGTTATGATGATTATGTGTTTATGAGTTAGCATGTTTAGCAATTTTTGGTTATATTGTTGAAGTATAAGTTACCAAGGTTGAATCTGTTGATTTTATGAAAGATTAAGTTTGTATGATTCACCCCCCCCTCATCTTGTTAGCTATTGGCATCTGAACTTTACAATATGCATATACATATATGATATACATGAGCTATCATACAACATACTGACCCTGAGAAAAGCAAAACTACCTCGTGTTTTGTGTTTATTATCCTTGGGTTTATTCCTCGACTGGGGGCTAAATCCTTGCGATAACGTGGTCCCTCTCTTTTCTCTCTCTTCAGTGTATCCTACCTTAAAGAAATTGCTCCCAATAAGGCATGTGTGATTGCTTTAACATGGGGCATACACTTCATTCATATTTTCCTTCTTGATACTTGGAGTTACTTAGTGAACTTGGTTTTGCTTTGTAATCTTTGGTATCCTTTCTTTCATGAATCATAGTGAGGGGAACCTTGATACTTGTAGTCATGGTTCTCCCCTCCTCAATCTTCCCTTTTACTTTGTCAATTGAAGTTGTAAGATCCTTAGTCCACTGGGGGCTTGGTGTATCTTGCCTCCTTGACGTGGTAGAAGTCTTTCAATCTTGTTTCCTTGTACTTTACCAGTAGTATTGGCACACACTTATACTCTCGCTAAAATGGGGGCTAAATGTAGAGTCATAAAATTTTGACCCTTGCAATTTTCGACCACATTAGGGTCTTCACGTTGGCAATCAAATCCCTAAGCCTGATCGGAGACTCGAGACTTGCTCAATCCCCAAAAATTGCACTTTTCTACACTCCCATATTGCTTAAACTTTCTTCCTATCTTGAATTAAGGCCAAGATAGGGACGTGGTGCCCCTGTCTCTACCCTATTTTGGGCCCCCTCTATCTTATCCTTGCATTGGGTCTTTCAATTTGTGAGCGGGAAAACTTTCCCTATGTCAGCCTATGACAAAAAATCAGTCTATTAACCCTAATTGATGAATATATAAGTCACATGTACCCTCCCATTTGCATAAGGTAAAGGTTTTCATAAGTGAGAATTCAATTGATCAAGCATTCAAGCATCCCTTTCAAACATTGAGCATCTCAAGTCTCACTTCAAGGCTAGATGTTGCATTCATGTCAAGGATTCAACCATTGAAGAGGAGATCTCTTTCATCATTCAATTTCACACCAACAATTCTATCTACATTCCAATTGCATCCTCCCTTGAGGTGAATTCTATCTCGGTCTTTCATTTACATTTACTTGCAAGTACTATTTTTTATCATTTGGTTAATTCCAAACCTGGAGTTTGACCTAAAGGCAAACCCCCAATCCCAACCCCTTTTCCTCTCTTTTCTATGTGTAGGTTGTAGGTGCATAGCTGTTCTTGTAGATTTGGACTCCATTTGAAAATGTGGAAAAACCCTTCTCGTTTCGTGCATTTTTTGGAGGACCGTGTGCACTTTCAACGTAGTCTCGATGAATTTTTCTCAAATTCACAGGGCAGCTTCGTCTCGACATATTATAACCAGATCTAGGTGCACAACTTCATCCCACACTTTTTCTTATTCCATTTTATAAAGAACTTGGGGATATTATATCCTTCATAGTTTTGTATTGCCTTGGGATCAATTGTTCCAATATCCACATATCCATATACATATAGGTGACTATCTTTGGCAAACAACTATCATCCATATTTATATTGTAGTATACTCTTCAATTTTGTAACATTGTTTTCCATTAGACAACTAGTTGGCAAATCCAGTCTACCTTTATGCTTGGTCTAAATTGTGGCCATCTTCCTGACTAGAATGACATATACGCTATCCATGTTGATATCTACCCTTAAATTTTTGACATGTGCACTTCAATTCTTTACATCTACTCTTCAATTCTTTACATCTTCCCTCAATTCTAATGTAATTAGAAATAAAATATAATAATACAAATTTAGACCAAGTAATATTAATTTCCTAACTTCAGTTTCTTCTCCTAATAACATGGCAAGTTCATTATCCTTACAAATACTTGTTTTAATTGTCAAAGTCGCATAAAGGAGATTATGCAAAGTAATATTAATCTTTTCCATTAATGTTGAATCCTTTTTTTTTTTTCACTTTGCACTTTGGGATCTTTACAACTTTCCTAGCATTCTCATTCAAATTTAGAATTCAACACTTCAAGAATTGCATACATATGTTTACCGTTACTTTGAAATAATTTGAATTGATATTAATTAGGTAATTGTGAGACTTACCATCACCATTATTAATATTGTAAGCTAGTAAAAATTTGTGTATGTATCCTTCTGCACTCTACATTATAAACTAGAAATTCGATTTCAATTGTAAATTTGAACCAAGATATGTACAAATTCGAAGCAATACATGTGTAAATTTGGATCACTAAAAAAAGAAATCTGATTTCAATTGTAAATTTGAAGGAAGACATGCGCCTCTAGACATATGTTCTCATGCGTAGACTGTATACAATGTTGATAAAAATAGTAATATGAAGTTAGAATGACATTAGTTTAAGACAATCAACCCATTAAAAATAAAAATATAGTCCATAGTAACAAATGCTTATGTGTTCTACATCATATACGCATGTGCACAACAACACCAACAACATTTATTTCAAATACAACATAACAATGCACCTTGGTATGCGGTGTTAGCGATTGGGACTCATGAGTTTTTGATACCCTTTTAGTGTTAAATTTTGCTGCACTCTATCATTCAAAATGAACAGGAGACCTATGGAACAAAATTAAATACTAAAAGACTTTCAAATGGTAGTGTATCCTTGTTACATTACTAAATTCAGAGTGGATGTGAATGTGTTTTGGATCCGTGTTTTCCAAGAACCTTTGGCGTAAGTAGAAGTAGGGTGGAAGTAAATGCAAACATGAAGAAATGACATAGCCAATGTAGTCCAAAATAAAAAGAAAACAACCACAATAATCAAACTAACATGCATTTACTTGCACATGCATTATTGAAGAACTGAGGTATAGCCATTATTAAGGTGGAATGAAGACTGGTGTCCATGGTGAGCATGTTCTGGATTAACACCTTAACTTGTAGATCCCTTAGGCGAGCACATTTTGGTACCTAATATCTTGAAGAGTCGAGAAGATGTGAGAATGAAAGGAATGAAAGTTATCTTAATTGGTGAGGAGGGAGGAGCATTCAATGAAATTGTTCTGGATATTTACATACAATGTGATGGATGTAAAGAGAAGGGATGCAAAGTTAATTCCATTGCAAAGAAGAGTGTATAATGACATAAGTTCACTTCTGGTAAATGGTGTTATGAATTAGAATATGCAGTTGTTTGATATCATTTTAGTGTTTAACTTTTCTACAATCTACCATTCAAAGTGAGTGGTAGACCTCTAAAATATAGTTTAACACTAAAAATTCTTTCAATTAGTAGTTTGTCTTTGCTATAGTATTGAATTCAAAGTGGAGTTGAGCATGCATCAATGAAACTACAAGGAAGAACGTCAAGTGACAACAGTTGATAAAATAGCTACAAGTTGGGTTGAAGGGTTGCAAGGTGATGGCATGCCACATGTCCACAAATTCCATTTTGAATGATTAACCAGGCATGTTGTGGGGGTGGTCTCATGCATGTAATAGTCATCACAAAAAAATGGCAAATTGTTGACACCTTGGATGAATCATTGTTTTATACATGACAAATAGACTTAAGTTTTAAAAAAAAACATCTTCTATAACCACATAATTCCTTTTCCTATCCATCTACATTTGTTGACACCTTGATTGAATCATCATTTTAGAGGTTGTAAATTGTATCCAAACATGCTACATCAAATAGGTGACACCAATTAAAAATAGTTGGAAACAAAATGCCTATCATATCCATATATTCATAACATATAATTCTAGTCCACATCATGCGCTATTAAAAAAAGGATGCCTCTATAGATTGCCAATTGTTGTTTCAATGATTGATTCATCTCAACCTAAAGTAAACCAATTAGGAAAAGGATTAGTTGGTGATGCATGTTGGGTCCTTGAGGTTGCAATGGGAAACATGCTCTTAAACCCTAATGGCTGCTATGGAGTTAATGCCACTTGACTTGGAGTTGGGTTGTGATACTGAGTGTTGGTTACACATGATGGGATCTGTATACAACACAATTCATAGGAGCATAATAGTTAGGGGATGGTGAGTTAACTGGATTGTTCATTGGAATTGAAAGGTTAGGGATGTTCATGTTGACTATATACCACAACATGTCATTGTTTTCAAGCATGAGAGTGGATAGAGTGGAAAGAGTGGTTAACTGCCTTTTTGTGCCGAATCCACACTTTCCTTATCTCGAATGATCTTTTCCTTTGCCTCTTGTTACTTCAATGCTCTCTCTCTCTCTCTCTCTCTCTCTCTCTCTCTCTCTCTCTCTCTCTCTCTCTCTCTCTCTCTCTCTCTCTCTCTCTCTCTCTTTCTCTCTTCTAGCCTCTTATTATTCTTCTATTATTATTTGATATTTTCTACTTCTTTACGTCGAATTTACTTTTGTACTCTATCCTACTCCTTTTTCTTTGCCACAATATGTGCTACTTAATTCCTCTCAATCTGTCACTTCTTTCATAATTTTATCTCCTAAAGTTCATTCTTCCTCAACTCTTTCTCCATTAAAATATTCATGTAATCATCTCTTGTTAATAGCTAAGATTGACAACTCAACCAGGTGCCATTATCACCCATGCTAATGTGTTTTTGGTTGACAATATGCACAGGTAACTTTAAGAATTTTTTTATTATTAGTTATATTTGAGAAATTGAGTCTCATTTACTTGTGATTCTATGTTACATACTCTTCATCATTGTTAGCTGCCTCTAATTCTTGAGTGAAATTTATATCATTTTCACAATCTAAAATGGCACAATCAATAGAGTAATGCACTAGTTTGGGCGCAATAGTTATGGTTGGTGGTGATGGGAAAGAGAAAGTCCCCTATTCCTCTTGGCCTTACAAATCAATACCTAGATTCATCACCCCATCCACAAACCACAACAGTTGACTAGGTGTTGATGGAAGAGTAAGATTGTCCTCCATATCCTTATCTTGAATTTCCACCATGTTATGAGGTGGTTGATCATAGTTCACTTGTGCAAATGAATCAACTACACTGTTTTGAGAATTTTTTTGTGTGACATCTTTTGTTGAAACAACAACTCTTGATAGACTATGTTTTGTACTGCTAAAGCATCCTCACCATCAGTTTTTTGGAATGTGTTATTGGGATACATGTCCTCGACAAGTACATTGATATTGAGGGGCCATATCTCAGTCCTTCTAAATCTTGCTATGATGTTAGAAACTATTAATGCTTTGGTTAATTATTTTCTACCTAGTTGTGCGCATTCTTCCCTCCTGATTTCTATGTTAGGAAACTTTGTTAGCCATGATGCTCATTCATATTTTAAGTATGTTTTTAAAGGAGAAAAAAAAATCACATCTAGGGGTTTTATTTTATGTGAGGTGTGTGTTGACAAGGTTGGTAAATCAATACCTAGAATCCTTTCCCCCTAGATGGTTGTGAGTGTCACATGACTGCTATGGCTATCAAATTTCAGTAAGTGCATGTCTATGGGTGAAACAACCCTTGGAATTGATTGAGAAACGTGTTGTGGCTAATTCATAAAGAGTTCATTTGTCATCCATACATGTAGTTGGGCTTCCATGCAAACACCTGGTCTGTAGTGGGAAATGTAATTCCTTAACTTCTTCTTGCCCTTAAAAAAGTAGAATCTTAGAATTCTTTTATTGAAAGAATTAAAACAACATAGAATGGTAATCCATTCTTTACTCTTAGGAATGATGCAAGGGATGCTCCTACTTTCTCTTCTAGCCAACACCCTCATCCCCCTAGTTTTGCTTGCCTAGATACTAGTTTCATTGCAATTCCATATGTGACAAGGACCATATGGATTTGCAACATATGTCTTATAGAAAGTAAAAAGAACTACTAGTTTGAGGTTCAGTTCCTAGTCTTTGTTAAGGAATTCAAGTGTTTGCAACATGAGTTCTGGATGTCAAGTCTTAAAACCTGTCCACCAAGACTTCCTAGGTTGCCTGTTGTTGAAAGGGTTGGGTCTACTTTCACAAATTTGATTGACCTTTGCCTTCAATTTGACAATCTCTAATTCATGACCAACCACTACCATCTCTTTGCACCATTCAACAATTTAAACTTCTTCATCTTGGGTGAGGATAGTTGGGGGACCTTTCTTGGAGGTGGTTATCAAACTACCTAGCCATTTGGAGGTTGTGGTTGCTGGAATGTGCCATTTTTTTTATACAACCCTTACTGACATGTTGTTGTCAACATTTTTTAGTGTCCCTTTCATGTCTTTTTCTAACCAAAACTTTTGTTGCATTTTTATTTTTGGTTGTCTCTAAAGTGTAGTAACCTCCACCACTGTTGCTATAGGCTATAGATTCTTGTCAACTTAAGGTAGGGTTTTAGGTTCTTAGGGAAATATGTCTCCTCTTTTATGAGAAGGAAATCTTGTGGATGCTCTTTTATTTATAATATAGGTTGTCATCTGATTTGCATTCCTCATATACAAACATAAGTAGAATCAAAACTAATACTAGTGAAAGAACAAAAGAAACCATTTCAATTTCATTGACACTAGATTTTGTGTATGATGACAGTGATGCTTCAACATAAGAAGTATACCTCTCTTTACATAATGTATTTTTTTATAATGATGCTTGGGCATGTTATTTGTAAACTTGATGGATGACCATGATATATTTTGTTTGTGATTCCTAATTATGAACAAAGTATGATTGTTAACCAACGAGTCTAACATTTACTATAATAAAGAACACCTTAGATCTAATGAATGTAAAACAATAAATAAGAGATTACCATATCTTATATTTGACTTTAAAATTAGTGTATGGAAGAATTTGGGTAAGTATGAAATGAAACAAACTAATATTGTTAACCTATAACTCATAATAGGGATGAGAAGGTAGTAGACATTTAAATATAAGTGTTTATGGTGAAAGTGGAAACAACAATATTGAAAGAATAAATGAATTCAACCACAAAACCCTAGCCTAACAACAACAAAGATCCACCATAACATATGAAGATTACCTAAGAAAATGCAAATCAAATGAAATCATAAAGAATATACCATCACATGTCCAATAGGGTTTGAATCTCCATTGATCTTGCTTGATATATTTTCTCTCAGATTTTATGTGTGCACAAGAGCTCAACAAAGAATGGAAATGTGGTTGCAAGTAGGCTTGATCGCATATGAAAGTTCGAATGCTAGAGTAGTTAGTGTTGAATAGCTACTAGATTGATTAGAATGATTCAATAGGTTATTAGAATGATTGAATAGTTTGATTAGCTGATTAGAATGATTAGGATTATTGAATTGAATAGGGTTGATAATGAAGGAAGCATCTCCTTATATAGAAGACACTATAGAAAATAGAGGGATAAGATTGAGAGGTGTAAAAGATAAATGGTTGGCTATGATTAGAGGGTAGGTAAAGAAAATAAGAAAATAATGAGAGGGTAGGTAATGTATGAATTAAGAGATGAATGACATGTGTCATGGGTAGAAAAGGTTAATGAATTAATTAAATAAATAAAGATTTATTTAATTAATAGAAGAAGTGGGATCTATTAAATAAATAAGTATTTATTTAATTTAGGAAAAAGGATAATTTAAATAAATAAATGTATTTATTTAAATGAGAAATAAGGATAGAAGAGGATAAATGAATTAATTAAATAAATAAATATTTATTTAATTAATAGAAGAATTAATCTAAAATAATTAAATAAATAAAGATATTTATTTAATTAGACAGGACAATTTTAGATGTCTACATTTTTCCCCTCTTTGAGACAATGCAGCTTGTCGCATTGTTTCAAAGAAGATAAGATGAAGTGATACAAAGTTGCCCCAAGATGGGAATGATATGCCCCCTCGAGAGATTGGATGAAAATGTCTGAAAAGATCACAAACAATCTCTCGATAAGAAAGAAAGGCTAGAAAGGACTGACTGGATAGGATAGAGTGACAGAATCACGGGATAAAGAAGGCTGACTCAAGAGACGAGGGCTAGGGTAGGGCTAGGGCTAGGGTAGTCTATAAGATAGACCACGAGGGGAAAACATCCTCATTTTCATCCACACATCTAAGAGATCAAAGTGCAGAGAGTGCATAGAGAGCATAGAGCAGCAATAGTCAGCAAAGATGGCATTGGTTCACAGATTCGATCGCGTTCACCGATTTCAGAGGCCAGCAGATGCAGGACAGCCAGTAAGTACCACAAAACCTCCTTGTACTTTTTTGCATTAAATGTTGTCATAAATGCATGCTAGGTAGATGAATAAATGTATTTTAGGTATGTCTAGAAAAAATGTCAAGCAGAGTAAAAATGCTAAGGCACATTTACGTTGGTGCCAGGCGCGTCTGGATTGGCTAGGCACATCTGTGTTTGTGCCAAGCGCATCTATGAATGTAGCAGCGTCTATGTCAGATGTGAGTGCATCTATGTTGTATGAGTGTGTTTATGTAGTCTACAAGCGTGTTTATGTCATAAATATGCGTTTGTATCTTCTAGGCCAAATCGACAGTTTTGTGATGAACATACGCTATTGATTGGACAAGATACTAAGAGGATACACTCAAGAAGGTCCTCTAGGGAAGACTAGGATAGCAGATAGGGCTAGGATTGACAATTCTGTGATAGAACACATGTTGCCAATCAGGAAACTACTCAAGAGGATACACCCAAGTAGAGGCCCTAGGATAGGATAGATCAAGGCACTTTGTGATATCTATATGTATGTATGAAATGCTTAATATGTGGTAATGCAGGTGCAAACTAAATGAAATGCAAATATTTTTGGCATGTCATTATACTCAGTCATGTGATAGAAGGCTACATGGACTCAGGAAGGACGATGGAATTCAATCAAGAAAGGGGGATGGAAGATAGAAGATATGGAAGTGAAAAAGCTTCTTGTGCATTATCATATTGAGATTTATTATGGCAAAATAGGTTATGACAATTGAGGCATATGTTTGACCCAGAAAGTCATTGTACTTGTTTGTATGGAGATCAGACATGTTAGGTCCTTCTTGGAAAGCTAATGTACTGAGAGGGGAGGGGTGAATCAGTACTTCAAAACTTTTCTTGATAAACAATTTTACTGATAAACACAAACTATGTATTGTTGATCTCAAAGATATATAATACTGAAACATAATCATAGAAATAACATACATGAAAATATCACTCCATAACACAAAGAGTTTTGGTCACACAGAAACTCTTGGTTAGAGAGAAAAACTGCAGTGGGGATGACACCCACAACTTCACTACTACAGTAATCAAGATTTCTCAGTTAGAGCTAAATGTTTAGCCATTTCTGATAGCTTACCCTGTTAGGAGTATAAAGATCTTTAGATCTACCTTGCTAAAGGATTTTACAAACACTTCTACAAAATGTTGTACCTGGTTAAAAGCTTTACAATTTATAGACATTATTAGAGTCTTTTACCCTGTTAAAGGTTTCTATTACAACTTAATATTTCAATCAAAATCTTTACAAAATATCTGCAACTTCACATCTGAAATGTTATAGCAGACTCTATGTGCTCAATACAAAATTACCATGCTCATAGCATTCCTCGGTAATTGATAAATCAACTTGGTAACCACTTCTGTATGCTCTGTCCTTTAAACTATTCTCTGAAACCTTCTCGGTAACTTGTGATTATCTCTCTCAATCGTCTTCCTTCATACTTGACTAAATCATTCCTCCATCTCTCTACTCTTTATTGACATTACATATCATATCTCTCACATACTCAAATCATTCTGTTTATATAGATCTTTGAGATGGTGATCTGTTCATGCTTCGATCATACAAACATGTTTTATTGAATGAATAAACATAGAAATTATTTCATTGGGTATTCTTCCTCAAAATCATACAAAATCTTTAAATGCAATTTCCTATGTAATAACGGTTTCATCTTCTCAAATAATGTAACACGTTTCACATGTGTGTCCAAATTCACTGAATTTGGTAACACGTTTTCACTCGGTTCAGATTAACTCGGTATACCTTCTTTGCTGCTTGATAAACATATAAAATTTACTCGGTAGACATTCTGTATATGTCTCGGTTCACAGCTCGGTGTATATCATCTACGTGACTTGTCTCTCTTCTGTAACCGACACCGGTGACCTTGGTGTTTACTGACTGGACTTTTTGGTAGTATTAACCGACTAGTGTATATAGAATGACTTTGGGCATAAAACTAATGATAAATTAGTAAATAGCAACAATCTCCCCTTTTGACATTAGTTTGGTATATTTGACAAAACTCCTTTCAAAGTCATAATACAAAATCTATATACTTGCAAAATAAACTGAAATGTTAGTATATACAATGTTCAAATACATACTCCCCTTATCAATAATCTGTACAAAACTTGATGTTCCATGCTCTGTATTTCCTTCTCTTGATGTTACATGCTCCTGATGTTCCATGCTCCCCCTAACAATTTCAACTGTACACTCTGTATATATGATAAATTTTGTACACTCAGATACTCTGTATACTCGATACACTTAGATATTCATGCTCGGTCATGTTCGGTACACTCCCCCTTTTTGACAAACATCAAAACTAGTTACCATTTGGTGGGGGCTTCTGATCAAAAATAGATTTATACTTTGTACAAGCTTTTGTAAGAGTGTTCTTAAGTGCATCCTTGACACTTTCCAATATTGTATTCTAAGCTATAATATCAGCTGATAGTGTGATCAAACCATCTAAAGTGCTTCCCTCTTCTTGAGTTGACAATTGGGTAGCTCGGTTGATCTGCTCTTGAACTGATGAAAAATGGTGAATAAATAATGTTTGAAGAGTCATGATATCCATCCTTATTTTATGCTTGTCATTCCAAAGTTCTAACTATTGAGCCATAAGTGTTTGTAGCCTTGTATAAAAATTCTGAAGAAAATTTGGCTCCGTAGTCAATTTATTTGAGAGATCGGTGATCTCTTTTTCAATGACTTTAGTCTTATTCTTGATATCTTTGATAAAGAATGAAAATGTACATAACTTCTGGAATAAATAAATAATATGCTTGAGTTGAGGGGACAACTTAGCAATGAATTCAATAATCTTTATTTTACCTATAGCAATTGCTTTTTGCACTTCTTCAATCATCTTGGCAGTTAGCTCTTTTTCCTTCAATTTTATAAGGTATTCTGATGCTTCTAGTCCAGATTCCTCAAATTGAGTGAGTAGTTCATCCAGTTGCACATGGATGATATCATCTTTATTGATGGTAGCTTTAGGTATCATTTCTGTCAATGATGTTTTGACCTTCTGAAGTACTCGGTTCTTCTGTTGAATAGCTATCTATCTTTCCTACTCTGCTTTGGGTTTACAAAGCTCACCGAATTCTACCAGTGCTTTCCCTTTCAATTTTGTTAGGTCAACATGCGGTAGCACAATAGGATTTGACAAATCATTTTTAAAACTTTGTCATTTTGCTTTCTTCTCCTTTGATGATGATTCCTTTGCCGATTGAATGGGTACAATGGCTTTGGAGACCTATCCTTCCTTGGTATGTTGCTCGGTAGAGACAACACTTTTGTCGGTTCCTGTAGCCACTGTTGTATCCTTCGGTGTTTCCTTGCTTGGATTTTTAGTGGCAACTGTATCGGTGCTTGATGGTACTTGGGAATTTTTCTCACCAATGGCCCAAGAGGTAGGTTCATCTTGTTTATCCTTTGGAGCCTATATGCCTTTATCTGTGTCCTGAGGCTTCTCGACTGAGACTTGTTGGGTGATCAGAGGATAGGACTTGACCTATTCCAAAACTGATTCACTTGACACCAATTTGGCATAGGCATTTCCTTCTATCATTTCTTATTCCTGTGCTTTAGTGTCTATGACATCCTCATCTATCTGAATAGTGGAAGCATTATCTTGCTCGGTGATGTCAACTATTTCTTCTTCACCTTTTGGCTCTTCAGCCTGAATTCTGAATATCTTCTTCCATTTTTCTTTGGTTACATTTTCAACTTCAAGATATAGTCCGTTCATCATTTTTAAGGCTCTTTGTTTTACTTGAAAATTTGTCTGGTAGTTTTTGAAGCAATCTTTTATTTCATCTATCGACATATCTGGAAAGAGGTGTACCAAAACTCTTTCTCTTATTTGCTTCTCTGAGTCCATAGCATATTTCCATCTGTTATCAATATGTGAGTATAATGCTTTTGGAAGAAAACCAGTCACTTCCAATGGAACTACTCGGAACTTGAGAAGTGTACTAATTACAGTCTCTTCTATTTGCCTCTTCTCTTCATCTGTTCTTGTATCATATTTGACATATCTAAATGACCCAAATCCACCATATTCCTTCAATTTTGCACAAAAATTGTCAACACTATGTACATCTTCCTTTGTGCTTTTCACAATCTAAAGTTTACTTACATCTTCAGAATCTGTGTCACTTGCCTCTTTATCCAAAATTAGTCTTTTGTTCTTCTTTCTATAAGTTTTTGTAACTTTAGGAATTTCTACATTCTTTTGCTTCTTATCAGGTGACACAACAGATGATCTAGTGTTCGGTTGCTTCACTGGTGGGCTCGATGATACCTTGGTTGCATCCTGTTTCTTTCTTTTCAAAATTTTTCCCTTTGGCAACTCAGTGCTCAGTGTAATTGCTGCTTCTTGAGCTTTAGATTCTTCCTCGATTGAAAGTTGATCACTCTTAGTAGGAGTGGAGGTAGAACCTTCTCCAAACTTTTCAGTTAAATCCTTGATCATTCTGGTGGCTTTTCTAGCAACCTTCAGTAAAACAATGCTCATTTTTACTTTCTCTTTCACCTCATCATAGGTGCCATATCTTATCTCGGTAGCATGCCTTGGAAGTGCTAAGAAGGCATCTATCTATTGTTAAGAAATGTCAAAATCTACCTCATAACCCACAAGCGGTAATGATTGAGTCCTGGGTTCTACTACATTGACATAATAGTAGTCTGTATCCAATTCAAAACATATAGTATCCTTGTACTTTTCCACTAGCTGAGGTGGAATCCTATACCTGCTATACATATTTTCCTAGAATTTGTTGAAGTAATCATCCATTATCACCTAGCTGATTGATTAAATCATTTATTTGATGGGTGATAGGTCGGTGTAATTCCCAAACAACAATATCGACTGATGGAAATAATTTCTGAAAATAGAAGAACATACACTAAGAGTGACCCAAACTTTAGTGTGTTAGCAGTATTAGTCTTCTTTGGTTTCCTTATTATATTTAGATTTTCAAAAGGATTCTTCAACAACACTTCACATAAATCAATTTGCATTCCCTTTTTAACAATTTTGTAGGCCAAATCTACAGCTGCACACGGTACACTATTTTCTCTTACCGACTGGAAGAAACAATAGCCAATAACTCTAATAGAAAAATGAAGTTTTGCATCTGTCACATTGTTCGACTTAAGACCTCTGCTATCAGACTCAATTGCTATTAAAGTTATCAATTCCTTCTGTGAAATCGTCTTCTGTGCTCAGGCATGGTCAAATATAGGGTATCTGGTTATCATGTGAATAATCTCTTTGGTGATCTTGAAAGGTTGATCCTCTAACAACATAAAATCATCATGTACTCGGCTCAAGACAAATTTGACCCATTGGGGTTTGAAGACTCAAGGATAGGTTAGCGCTTTGGTTAATCCCTTGAATTTGATATGCTCAAACTTGCTATCTAGATTTCCATCGGTGCATAATTTATCATACATATCCTTAATCTCAGTATGACCTAGCTCATCAACTCTGCACTTGGTATAAAATCTAACATCTTCGATCAATAGAAACCTATCTAGAATAAGAGAAAATGCAGTTTTCTCATCGGGTTCGGAAGCCACTTTGGGAGGTAAGGTTTATTTCAGTGTAGGCTTCTCAATGGTCTCTACTACAATGGGTTTCTGAACTTTGGGGGCCATTTCAAACTGAAACTCTACTTACAAAATAGCTTAGGGTTTCAAATAACCAGAAAATGCTTCCAACTTAGTAAATACTTCACAAATATTTACAACTTGACTTGATTGGTTAACTGCTAAAAATGTGGTTTTAGATTTGCTAAATACCTTGAATTCGCTATTGGAAATGTTTGATCACCTTTTGATTCGCTCTGCTCTGCTCTGCACTTTGAAAAACTAGTAAGTGAAATATGACCTCGCTTAATAATTTTAATACCTCCTTTTGACCTTATTGGGATTCATGCGGTTAGGTATAATAGGCATTAAATGCACTTGGTTTCACTTTACCAACTAACTCTCTTATAAGCTTTTACCAACTAGACAGGTTTACTACTTTTACCGACTTCTATGGTAAGCTATTGCATCTTAGCTATGCAGATTTTGAAATTAAGTGTACGAATACATAGGAACTGTTAAGATCTAACTTTTGAGAATGTAGATCCTCCATACCTTCATTGACTAATTCGAAGTAGATGCACCTAACTCGGTAGGTAAGGTTCTTCCTTCATTGGTTGACACATTTTCCTTCTTTTTCCAAAATTTCTGCAATTTGCTTTTTATCTCCTCAGTATCTCCTCTTGGTTGGTCTCTGCAGTCTTTAGCCATGTGTCCAACTTTGTGACAATGAAAACATGCCATTCCTGGACTTCTCCATGATCTCCAGTTGTTCATTCCAAACCTTATCATACAGTTTGCACTTATATGTGCATATCTTCCACAACATTCACAACAAATTCTTGTATTGTAATCCCATGGTACTGAAGTATATTGTCGATTGAGATTTGTGTGAGCTTAGTAGCTTCTAGTGTTTGCTCGGTGTAGAGTCCACATATAGTTTTTCTTCTTAAACGAACATTTCTCAATATTGTGTCCATATCTATTGCAATTTTTGCAAAACCCTTTGAATTTTGCCTTCTAATAATTATTGATAGACTTTGTTCTAGATTGCTTAGATGTGTGACCATACTTATTGCAATTGTAACAATAACAATAAAACCTAGTAACATCCGGTTGCTTACCTTTTTTGATTCGGCAAACATTGGCAGTATGTCCTAGTTTTCCACAGTAGTTACAAATAGGCTTCTTGTCCTTGATGTTCTCTTTGTTTCCAGCTTGCTTTGATGATTCTCCTTTCTTAGTAGTGTTGATCCCTTTCTTGGTAGATTTATTTCCTTATAATCGAGTCCTACACTTTTATTGGGTGTTCTCATATTTAGTTGCTCATCCAACATTCTTGATGCTTCATGGCTTTTCCTCAGTGTTTCTTTTGACTTATTTTCTGCTTCTAGTTCATCGGTCAATCTTGATATTTCAAGTTTCAATGCTTGGTTCTCATTTTCCTTTAGAGTAGCTTCATGATGTGCATAATCCAATTGATCAGATAGATTATGTTGAACTACAGTCATCCTTGATATTTCCTCATTCTTTGCAGACACCATTGCTTCTAGCTGTTGTTTTTCTCCTTCTATGATTCACTTATTATCTTCAACTATTCTCAATGCATCAAGATTTTTAGTCAACTATGTGCTAAAATACTCATGTTCCCTTCTCATTGCTTTTAGCTATTCATTAAGTGCTTTGTTCTTTTCTTTTAGTTATGCAATCATATCTTTAGATTCTTCTGATATGTTGTTCTCAGATGATGTCTCAATTTGTTCCAACAACTCTTGTAAGTCCTGTAAATCATCAGACAACCTTCTTCTAATTTTCAATGATCTTTACATTTTCCTCTGCATATCTGTTATCATTTGATTAGCATGATCCAATTCTTCTTGAAGATTCACAATCCTGCGAGATTGTTTATAGCCTTCCATTGATAGGATCTTTCTCTTTAGGCTGTTAGACCCTTTACCAAGAATATGGATCTAATACCAATTGTTAGGTCCTACTTGGAAAGCTAATATACTGAGAGGGGAGGGGTGAATCAATACTTCAAAACTTTTCTTGATAAACAATTTTATTGATAAACACAAACTATGTATTGTTGATCTCAAAGATATATAATATTGAAACATAATCATAGAAATAACATACACCAAAATATCACTCCATAACACAAAGATTTTTGGTCACACAGAAACTCTTGGTTAGAGAGAAAAACTGCAGTGGGGATGGCACCCACAACTTCACTACTGTAGTAATCAAGATTGCTCTGTTAGAGCTACATGTTTAGCCATTTCTAATAGCTTACCCTGTTAGGAGTATAAAGATCTTTAGATTTACCTTGCTAAAGTATTTTACAAACTGAATCATAATGTTGTCTGAGTCTGTTGAAATATTTGATTTGTTGAAGCCCATTGTTGTTGTTGTATCTCATCTGAAACTGAATGAATCCATGAAACTAATACTTTATTGCGGAGAAGGCAGAACTTTATTATGGATTGGCGATGCAAGTGTTTCTTTATTGTGGATTGTGCATGAATAGATTGAAGAAAACTGGAAGAAACTGTACTCCTCAGAACATGTGATGTTCTTAGTTCCACACCCATCACTAGACTTAGGATTAGCCTTAGCCACAGATAGGAGCTGATTTATTATGGATGGAAAGCGGTGAAAAGGAAGGATTATGATGGCTAACCAATCTTGGGTAGATCAATAACAAGCCATGATGGGAATGGGTAAGTTTATTATGGATGGAGAGGTTGTGAGTGTGTGAAAAGTGAAAGGATGAGGTTGAATCCTGAAGGAGGGAGAAGCAATGTCTCTACACATGGCGCCAATGACCCGGTTTTCACCATGGTACTTGCCCAAGGCGACACCGAAGTGGTTTTCACCATTGGACGAAATGTTTTCTATTTTTCAATTTTTTTTGTGTCACAAGGCGCCTCTTTGCTAGGTTTTCACCAAGTAACGATTTTTTATGTTTATGATTTTTTTTGTATTTTGAATTTTTTTAATTTTTTTTGTATTTTTGTATTTTTTGTATTTTTTGTATTTTTTTTGTATTTTTGAATTGGGATACTCTGAAGAGCTATGTGTAAAACCTGCGAAGGTGCATGCTATTGATAGGATCCTCCAAAGGTTCGCCATCTAGAGTTGAGAGCTGATATGCACTAGATCCATAGGCTGCTGTGATGATGTAAGGACCAAGCCAATTTGGTTCAAACTTGCCCTTCTTCTCTCTGTCTTGCTGATTTTTAGGATTTTCTCTGAGAACTAAGTTACCGACCTCAAATGTGTGAGGCTTGACTTTATGATTGTAACTACAACTCATTCGTTATTGATAGCCTTGAGATGATTAAAAGCAGTTTGTCTTCATTCATCCAATAGTTCAAGTTCCTGTAAGCGAGAGACCCTGTAGTCTTCATCACTAATAATGCTTTGCAAAGAGACTCATAAAGAGGGTAACTTGACCTCAATAGGAAAGATAGCTTCAGCGCCATAGACAAGTGAATAAGGTGTGGCTCTTGTAGGTGTGCAGATGCTTGTGCGGTAAGCCCAAAGTGCAAGATTAAGTTGGATATGCCAATTGTGGCCAACATCATTGACTGTCTTTTTTAGGATTTTAAGAATGGTTTTATTAGACACCTTATCTTGGTTGTTACCTTGGGGGTACTAGGGTGTGGAGAAACAATGGGTAATATGGAAGTGATAACAAAGTTCATGAACATCTTGATTTTTGAAGGGACGCCTGTTATCGATGATGATGGAAATAGGAATACCATATCGACAAATGATGTAGTTGAGAATGAATGTAGCAATCTGTTTTGCAGTGACTTGTGTAAGAGGCACGACTTCAATCCATTTTGTGAAATACTCTATGGCGGAGATGATGAATTTATGGCCATTGGAGGAAGGAGGGTGAATCTTGCCTATGAGATCGAGTCCCCATTGGCAAAAGGGCCAAGGAGTCGCAATCGATTGAAGTTATTGCACTGGCGCATGAATGAGGTCTCCATGAAGTTGATATTGTATACATTTCTTGGCAAACTAATATGAGTCTTTTTCCATATTGAGCTAGTAATATCCAGTCCTGATGAGTTTCTTGGCTAAGGTAGGACCACTAGAATGTGGACCACATATCCCTTCATGAACTTCACGTAACGCAATCTGAGCTTCGTCCCTTTCTAAACATCTCAGAAGAGTGTTGCCTAGACCTCGATAGTATACAATATCAGATAAAATGATGTATCAAGAAGATTGGCGAATGAAAGTGCGACGTTGATTGTTGGATAAGTCAGGAGGAAGGGTATTATTACGAAGGTATGTGAAAATGAAACCATGTAACTGGGAATCAGGACCAACGACACATATCTGTTAGGTCCCGAAGATAACTGAGAGGGGGGGGGGTGAATCAATTGTCTAATAATATTAAACCAAAAATAACTTAATCAAATTGCTGCTTAATACCGATGAAACAGTCTGTTATATCATGGACAGATTTAATAGATAAATGCAATACCGATAAAGATTAATACATGAAAATAAAAGACAAATTCATCCACAAGACATAACACCAATATTTGTACGTGGAAACTCTATAAGGGGAAAAACCATGGTGGGAAACCTTACCCACAATCAAATGATACTACTACAGATAGTAAGTGTACATAAATGGGGCCTGCACATGCAGAAAGGCCAAGCACCTAGAGCTCACTGCTCAAACACAAATGAGAGTCACACTGACTACAATTGGATGGTTAAATCCAATAAGAATGTACTGCTCAAAATAGCATCTTCATATGCTAGATTCAGTACTGGTGTAGTTTTGATAAGCTTTTCACAAAAACCTAGCTTCACCTTCAAATGATGTCTACGTGTATAGCTCTGCTTAATCTCGCATATGCCTTCGCACAAATCCTTTTTCACCTTTCACAATCGATCTTACAATTAAGACCTTACATTTATACCATAACCTAAGACCAATTTTAGTAGGTCAGCTCTACAAGATATTACAATAAAATCATTTTACAGACAATACAATATCCGATGCAATAACCGATTGAACATGTCGGCTTAATGCATTTACAACAATAATTAATCATCTCCATAACATGCCATGCTGATCTGGAAAAGATAAACCTGTCAGTGTAACTCTGGACCTATTTGCCAGTAACAGCAAATATGCAAATATGAATATGCTAACAAACAATTCTCCAAGATAAGATGTCCAAACAATGTCTTCGACATTACCAAGTGTTCTGCATGTCATTCCAAGTGCCGATGATCATTATATCCTGCCAGTGTACCATATACCGGTGACTATGCAAAAGTCACTTGCTTACCGGTGAATGTTGCTGGATCTTCAAAGTGCTAGAGTTTTAGTAGGTGTTGACATCAATGACAAAACCATACCAAAATACCAACAATATCATCTCAGTAGGAGTGATCTCATACAAGGGAACCAAAAGGTTATCCACCAATAACTCATAGCGGGTTTCATTCCATGGTAGATCGATCAGTGAAGCAATGGTATCCATGGCATCTGCGGCTCGATTATGCTCTCTTGGTATCTGCTCAAAGTCTAACTTCGCAAAATTTTGTTTCAGGTCATCCACCATTCATTTGTAAGGCATTAATTTTTCATCTTTTTTTTGGTAGTCATTAGTTGCTTGACAAATAAAATGTTGAGAGTCCCCAAAAACATGAAGTTCCTGGATCTTCCACTGAACTGCAATCCGTAATCCAGTTGTTAATGCCTTGTATTCTGCTATGTTATTAGTGCAAGGAAATGATAATCAATATGATTTTGGTATGGAATCCCCTTGAAGTGTGATGAAGAGGATGCCAGCCCCTGCACCATGCTGTGTGTATGAGCCGTCAAAGTATAGTTGCCAAGGCTTTGTGTGTGATACTGTCAAGATGGATTCATCTAGAAATTCTAAAGTTAGAGGAGCATCATCTATCATGG
Organism: Cryptomeria japonica; assembly: GCF_030272615.1. Taxonomy (NCBI): domain Eukaryota; kingdom Viridiplantae; phylum Streptophyta; class Pinopsida; order Cupressales; family Cupressaceae; genus Cryptomeria; species Cryptomeria japonica. The sequence continues at coordinate 16,389,940 of NC_081408.1, read as the reverse complement.
GAGCATTTGCTAATTGATCTATGATAGCTTGTCCTTTTATTTCTTTTTTATCTACATATTCAATGTTGAATTCACTCAGGGGCATCACCCATTTGGCTAGTCAACCAGTAAGCGTTGCTTTATTTAGAAGGTATTTCAATGGATCGATCCTTGCGACCAACTTATTTTTATGAGTTAGCATGCAATGTCATAATTTCTGTGAAGCAAAGATGACAACGAGACATGCACGCTTAGTTGGTGTGTAGTTTAGCTCATATCCCACCAAAGTACAACTGATGTAGTAGACTGCCTTTTCTTTGCCCTCAGCATCTTGTTGTGCTAAGAGTGCCCCCAGTGTTGTTGAAGTAGCAGATATGTATAGTAATAGGGGTTGTTTTGGAACTGGTGGATTCAAAAGATAATCTTTGAGTATCTAGAAAGCTTGTTGGCAGTTATCATCCCATTTGAATGTGATGTTTTTGTGTAGCAAGTGCTGAAAAGGATGGCATTTGTCTGCAAGTTGTGCAATGAATCTTCATATGGACTGGAGTCTTCCTTGCAAAGATCAAAGTTGACTAATATTTCTTGGTGGTTGTATCTCTAGGATGGCCTTGAATTTTGCTAGATCGACTTCAATTCCTCTTTTCAAGATAATGAATCCCAGGAGCTTCCCAGAGGTTACTCCAAAGACACATTTCTTGGGGTTTAATCTTACTTTATGTTTTTCCAACTGATCAAAAATGACTGAAAGTATGTCTAAATGTGTATCTCTGTCTACTGATTTTCCCAAGAGGTCATCAACATAATCTTCCATAGTAATGTGCATGAGATCATGAAAGATGGTAGTCATGGCTCTTTGATATGTAGCCCCTGCATTCTTTAGCCCAAAGGGCATGACATTCCAACAAAAAGTTCCCCAAGGAAAATTAAATGTTGTTGTGTGTTGATCCTTGGATATGAATTTTATTTGATTATAGCCAAAGAATCCATTCATCAAAGATAACATCGCATGACCTGTCACTAATACATTTGGGTTCAAATTCCAACGGAGGTTTCCAACGGACAAGGAGCATTGTGTGAAAATTTGATTTTTTTTTTTTTAAATGCCCGTGTTCGTCAAAATTTTGACAACCTATGCCCATGTTCGTTGGAATTTTGATGACCTTGGGCATTTTATTAAAAAAAAAAACACAATGCATTTTCATTTTGAAAGCACAAGCGGCGACCGTCTTGCCTCCCTGCCCCCCCCCCAACCGGAGCGATCTCTACACAAGCAAGGTAAGGTTTTTTTGCAATCAAAGGAACTCTTTGTTTTTCAATGAAGGGCAACTAGTTTTTTTTTGTGAATTAATCCATTTTGTGCATATCCTGCGATCTTAAAATTCTATGAAATGACATCTCTTTGAGGTATTCCGTCATACAGTTCACATGCCGTGTGTATGCTACCCCATTTTGCGATTTTTGTTATTGGAGAATTTGCAACTAATTTCTGACAAAAAACCCCCTTCGATTATGCTTTGATCAATGTCCATACCTTGTTCCAAAGCTCCTATTTTGGCACACGCAGGGAGGATGCCGGCAAACGTTGCATTGAGATAAACATGACTGTATTTCATTGAGATAAACATGATTGTATTTCCCTTTGTATTGATCTAGGGCTACTCATTAATGTATCTATGGATTTCCTTTATTCACTATGGTGTGACAGTCATTTGCAGATTTGGGACTATCATCTTTCATAATTTGATGTCTTTAAGATGTGGGTACATTGCTTGACAAGAAAAGCTCAAGCATTTGTGAAGTTCAAAGAGTTTAAACCCCTTGTTGAATGGTCATGTAGTTGTTCTCTAAATGCAAAATGCTCATGTAAATGAGAAATTCACTCAAAATGGTTTATCCACAACTAAAAGAAAACAACTAACCACTACATATATGCATCAACAAAACAGTGTTGTATAGAGACCTAATCATGCCTTCATGGATATGTAGATCAAGTTCCTACATTTTGGACAAAAGCAATTCACACAATAATATATTTGTTGAACACACCCACCACAAAGATCTGGTTATGCAATAATATATTTGTTGTTAACTTTATCATGGAGGATTTGGTTATGCTTGTTACAATCAAGGTTTGACCAAACTAATTCTTAAATATACAAATGAAGAGTGTGGTTGGTTGGTGACTAATTACTCTTTTTAACACCATTTACAAGATCATATCTAAATCAAGTGTCTCAAGAATTAAGCTACTACTAAGAAGATAGTTTGCCTAAAGCAAATGGGTTTCTTGGGTGGCTATTTATTGTAGATAACTTAGTTCCTTCATGAGAATCAATCAATTTGGAACATGTATAACTCACATTTGTGACATGTCACTAATGCAATTCCTTAGTACTTGTTTGAGTACTATCTCCTCTATTGTTTTCTATCCACTTTTGTGTCCTTCTTAGAAAAAATAATAGATTAATGAGAAGGTGGAAAAGGTGGATTCACCTAAGAGGGAGTGGATTTTCCCCAAGGATGGATGGACTATACACTTGAAAGGTAGATGATTAAGGATGATGACAAGGTGAATTTTCCTTAGAATGATAGGGTTGATTTTCCTAAGAACAAGTAGATTCATGTAAACTAGAGGATACAAATTTGGACAAAATAATGGAAGGAGACTAAAACTAGATAGATTCACCTAAATGGGCGTGTAATCATCTAAGGATAGGAAAAGTTCACCATTTGCGTAAGAAAGATGGATAAGATAAATGATTTATGTGAAATAGATTCACCTAAGAGAAAGTAGATTCACATAAGGATAGGTGGATTTTCCTAAAGATGAAGGGATAAGACTTAACAAAAAGAGGACATAGGATGATGACAAGGAGGATTCATTTAAGGATATGGCATATTCACCTAAGGGATAGTGTATTCTCCCAAGAATATGGAAAAATTATTGATTGGTGGAATGACATACTAGATCAAGGAATGATACAAGGGTAGATTCACCTAAATATAGGGTAAATTCAGCTAAAAGGGTACCCATGAGATTGTGGTACTGAGTACCTATCTATGGATGGTGTATTTGGATACAAGTATGATGAAACCATGCTTGTGTATGATGAAACAAAGTCTAGATCTCTATTATAGGTCCAACATAATCTCTATTATTTGAGACACCATTTTATTAGCATATCCAATTAGGGTAATTTATGGGTTTAATTATGGATCATGTTGTCTATTTCCATGCACTATTGAACTTATTTTGATGTATTGTGATTATTTTAATTTTGAAGTTATAAATAAATTATGTTTGTACCTTAGAAAGGGTAGCTCCAATTGATGTTTGGGCAGTTTATTTGAAAACTTATGGTGATTATTGCCCTATGTTATGTAATGGAGTTATTTTTACACTAAGTAATTAACTAGAAAAATGAATTTGTATTGTTGTACAAGTATGATGAAACCATGCTTGTGTGTTTACATGTTTGTGCATCCTATTGAGAACCAACCTCGATGTTGAGGAACTCAATAAATGTGGTGTTAAGTAGAAGAATGGAAAACTCAAGAAGCTATGGTGACATATTGTGGCATTAGTAGGGATTATCTCTATTAACCACACCTTTCAAAGATAGTATCCCCTAGTTCTCCTCATATAATGGACCATTGGATGGCTCATAGTGGTATCCTATCCTAAATTTATCTTGATGACATTGCCAATAGTTGGTATGTGGTTCTTGGTATGGATTTCCTCTTACCCTGTTATCTTATTTATATCTTTGTTCCAACATGTGGAGATTGATTTTTGTCATGCTATGATGATTTTCATGTTTGCATGTGTTTTGACATTATGCAAATAGATATGATGTCACACCATACTTATGTTTTGATATAGTGTAGGTGATGGTTACATGTTGTTGATGGTAGCGATTTGGGTTCAAAGACACAATTCCACACACGGACACAAATATTTGAAGATGCATTTTATATTATTCCTTCTTAGTGGTGATTAGTGTTGGAAGATTTGCACACATGTAGAGAGGAACTTAGGTTAGATACAACAAGTTGTGTTTGATAACATATGAATGTGCCTCATGATATATACATATAGCTTTGGTGTGTGACATGCATGCACATTTTTCCATAAGACACATTTCTATGTGGCATGTGCCCTACGCATGTCTTCTTTGTGAGGCACATTGCTATGTTCAATGTGGCCCTAGGTGTGTCTTCTCTATGAGGTGTATTGTCATGATATGTTAGGATTTGTAGTGTGCAGGCCACAAATGCATGCATGAGGGACTATTATTATAGTCATGTTTTTTGGGCATGTAGCCTAGGCATGTCTTCTCCATTAGGTACATGGCCATGCCATGTGGGAGTTTTTGTGTTCATGCCACAAATGCACACATGAGGGACTATTATTGGAGTCATGATGAATCTTCACTCTATTTAGCCACAATTTCTAGTCATATAGTTATGTAATGTGCACTTTTAAGGATTGTGAAGTTTCCTTCAATTATTGATGATCTCTCATCTTTGTTGCATGGGCCAACAATTTTATTTTACTTGTTTGAATTAGTTTAATCACTATTGTGAGTTTTCTCTATTGTGTAGTTATTGTGGCTATGTTTGATTTGCTATTGGAATTGAACACATTTATTTGACTTATTATTGGTACTATTTTTTCTTTCTTTCAATATTTATGATCTTTGGTAGTTTAGTGAAACTCTTGCTATTTTTAAATGTTGCCTTCTTTGTTGTGATATTATTCCTCACCAAGATCGACGTAGATAACCTTGGATGAGTGTATATAAGGAATCAAACATTGGGAAGATTTGAGGATAGGGGTAAGTGTTTGTTGTATGGGTAGCTACAATCCACTTGTACATTCTTAGTGATTGTTGACGGCTATGTCTTGGACGCTAATCCCATTAAACAAACAAGGGGGAAGTCATACATAATCATATGGATCCTCCCTAGTTGTGTTTGGATTCAAGACCATCACTTCATATGGTTCTTGGTTACTTTGTGAGACCATGGCATCCTCTTAGACCAATATGTGGGCCTTGTATTGTTATCCCTGCAATGTGGATGAATAAGTGTATGTTAAAATAAATGCTTTGCATGCCATATAGTTGCATATGAGTTGTTCACATCATCAGATCATGATTTAGAATATGTGAATTCTTTTATCCATGTGAAGTTGAATGATTGATTATGAAAATGTGTTATACATTGAAGCATAATCTGTAAGATGTTCTCTTTAAGAAAAAATATTTATGCTTGCATAGTGAAATGTTGACAAAATGGGGTCCTAGTCTAGGAAAGTAAACTACAAACTTATACATTCACCATTTCAAAACATTTTATTGGGGAATAGTCAATTTGGTTCAATTTAATTCCTCTAGGAGAGACGAGCAATATGATTAATTGTTCAATTTTGATGTGATTGAATGTGATTAGATATAATTTCATTGAAGATGCAAGAACTAAGTAAAATTATGCAAAATTGACAAGATTAAGCATAAACGGGCAAATAATAAAGCAAAAAGATAACATAGAGGTAAATATTTGGAAATAAGACTCTAAAATGAACCTAATCAGTTACCTATAGGGAAAAAGAGGTTAGAGATAATCTACCTATATGGAAAGTGGTTAAACTCTACCTCTAAGTGGCTCACCTTGAGCATTGTCGGTATATGGGCATTGATGGCATATTATATCTGGTTCTATCATTTTTGTAGGTGCAAAATTAACAAGGCAAAATAGTATTAGTGGGATCATGATCTCATCAAAATGGTTTTGGCTTTGCATTTATGATAGCACATTGATCACACCTTACAAAAGGTTCCAATCTCATACATAGCATCCCAAAGTAAGGTCAATAATGATGTAACTTAATGCTTAAACTGGAGTTCTGGGTAGTCATATACCCATGGCATAGGGTAGGGGTGACCTACAAACAATGCTAGTTCTAGATGCCTGTTTGCTTGGTGTATAACTTGTCAAAATTAGATCAATTAGCTACAGGTCTGCCATAAAGTTTCCAACTTATCACCAATGAAAATACAAGAACCAAGGCATAGAATACTCAAAAATGTCTCAGAAAGTTTGCAATAGGCAAACTTTTAGTAAGAATTTGCGGACACAATGCTCAGAAATTCACACAATTAGCTACATTAAATACGTTCTCTATTAAGTTCAATGTTTTAAGATGAAAAAGAAGAGTTAAATGGTTTTGGTTCGATTTGTAATTTTTGTGAAGCTTTTGCACTGAAGTTTCCATAGCCTGATTTTTTTGCCTGTGAAGAAAGACCATGTTAGATAATATCAGCAAAGAACAAAATAAGGAGACAATTGCTAGATTATGGTCTAACTTGAAAAGAAAAGGTGATGGGAAATGTTATTGTCCCTGCAAAATTTGTAAGGGCTTAAAGACTAGAAGACTTCTAATCAAAATAGCTAAGAAACATTGTAGGCAGCATGGTCACATTGAAAGGGGACATGATTATCATCCACTGGTAAGTTGTTTATTATATCATTTTAACAATTTATATACATAAGAAATCACTTGATAATGAGATCATGATCATGGTTTATTTATGTTGATCATTTTTATATAGGTCGAGCACCCCAGGGTACATGATATGGACCAACACAACCCAAAGAATATGGTTTTCGAAGTGGAGGAACATGGAGGTGTGAATATCGAAGCTGAAGATAATGATCCCATAGAAGATGACGATCATGCACCAGAAAACACAATTGAAGATGATGGTATGAATACATTGATCCATGACACATTTAGTACTGGCACAGCTGATCATGATGATCAGGATGACCTTGATGTTCATGATTTACCTCTTCTTGAGAAGGCATATGAGCCCCTTTACAAAGGCTCCCAAACAACTCTTCTCTCTGTTGTATTGTTGTTGGTGAACTTGAAGGTTATGAATGGTTTATCCAACATAACAATCTCACATATGTTAAGGTGTGTCATACATGTCATTACAGTTAATAAATGGTGAATCATGTACCATTAATATTCTTTATATTAACACCTCAAACTTTTTTTTTGATGTAGATTGATAGGTGAGTTTTTCTTACCACCATCAAATATTCTACCTCGCTCATACCGAGAATTATCTGCCATTATGAAAGATATTGGAATGGAGTATCAAATAATAGATGCTTGTTCCAATGATCATATTATATATCATAAACAATATAAATTTGGAACAGAATGCCCTAAATTTCATATCAGTAGATATCGAATAGATCAAATAAAAAAAGTGGTGCCTCGCAAGGTTCTTTGTTATATTCCCATTATTCCACGTATGCAATGATTATTCAAGTGCACTAGCTTGGCACAATTTATGGATTACCATGCATGCAATAGAAGTCAAAATGACATTATTCGAATGCCTGTGGATGGTTCAACATTTATGGACATAGAGGAAACGTGGCCACACTTTAAAGAAGAACCTCGTAATCTCAAGCTTTCATTGGTAGCAGACGATGTCAATCCATTTGGAGAGTTGAGATCTGTTTACTCGGTGTGGCCTATTTTTGTTATCAACAATAATATTCCTCCATGGATGTCAATAAAGAGGGAGCACATACTATTGGCAATGATTGTTCCAAGTATTTTATCATTTAATAGTCATCTACATTTAATTATAAATATTGTAGTAAAATGGTCATAATAATTATGTAATGTTTATGTTCATTCCACTAGGCAAGTACCAAGTTAATGATATGAATGTATATATTGAGCCTCTTATCGACGAGTTGCTGGAGTTATGGAATGGTGTGACCATGTATGACATCTCTAGACCAATAGGACAAAGACAATTTCAATTCCATGCAATGCTTGTATGGACAATACATGATGTCCCAGGGCTAACACATTTTTGTGGTACATTATAGTGTTCAAGTTGCGCATGATAATTATAATTATAAAAATTAACAAATTTAATAGAATTATACATTATCTTGTAGGTCTTCAAACAAAGGGAAAATTTGCATGTCCAGTTTGTGGTCCAAAGATGAAATCCCATCATTCAAAAAGTTTAGGAAAGCAGGTGTTTGATGAGTATAGGCACTTCCTTCACAAAAATCATAAGTACCGGAATACTGAAAAACATCTTTTCAATGGGAAAGAAGAGACTACATCAAAGCCACAAAGAATGACTCCTCACTTATGGAAGTTGGAATATAATAGAATTAATCATCAAGGTAATGTCATTCCATCTAACGGTTTATGTTTGGAATTTGAATTTTTCTATCGTGTTTTGTTTACTGATGATGTAATTGATGATACTAAAGGTCATCAAGGCATGGATGACCACCTTCCAAAGGGACTAAAAAGTTATCCCAGACAATTCAGTAGGTTGCCTTACTACGAGCAGCTTCAAATTGTGCATTTGTTTGATACAATGCATATCGGAAAGAATATAACAAAGACATTATGGAAAATATTGGATGGAAGGCGTGACAAAGAAAAAATTGTCAAAATTTGTAGTGACATTGTGGAATCCAATCATGCAATGAAAAATGTCATTCAATCAAATAGCAATGGAGATCAGATTAATATAAGTGCCCTTCCTTGGTTATTAATGGAGCGGCAAAGCAATTCTATAAAAGAAGTCATACGAAAAATTCAATTTCCCACAGGATTTGCTATGAACATAAACAATCTCATATCAAAGAAGAGTGAATTTGGGCTAGGGATGAAAAAGCATGATTGGCATACCTTCATTAAGGTAATTCGCGTTCTTGTGTATTTACTATATATTTGTATACTGCGCATGTACTTTTCATTGTATTATGTTAGAAAACAATGAAAAGATCATTTTATAATTGTTGTAGTATGTTCTACCTCTATCTCTCCCAGACCACTTCGACAATAATATCAAGCAAGTCATATATGATCTTGGAAAATACATGAGGTAAGTAGTGATGTTTGTTCAATTTGTTGTATAGATATTATATTTGCCATTTGTTTTACTTGTTATGCAATATATTGTATATTATTTTGTAAAGTCTCGTTTATATATTTGTGCATCTTCAATCTCTTTTAGGTGGTTGTCATCTAAAGAAATCCACAAGGAAGATATAAAATATTGGAAGAGAAAAATCCCTCATCTAATGTGTGAAATGCAAAAGTGTCTACCTTCAACGTTTTTCAATGCACAAGAACACTACCTCATACACCAATTTGAGGAGATCGAATTGTGTGGACCTGTACACACTAGGTCAATGTGGATGGTTGAGAGGCACTTGAAATTTTTGAAGGCTTTGGTTTGACAAAGAGCACATCTTGAGGGTTCTATGGTGGAGGGATATATGGTATACCAAACTATGGTGTACATTACTGAATATCTTCCTAAGTTTGCAGCAAAAATCCACGTAGATCTCATTTGGGATCCCAACCCCATTAATAAATTTGAAGGGGAGCACTTGATGGGGAAAGGTAGA